>NC_132820.1:14650350-15288600 GCF_048594095.1 Paramormyrops kingsleyae
CTAGAGGTCAGAGGAGAATGGGCCGACTGATTCAAGCTGATAGAAGAGCAACTTTGACTGAAATAACCACTCTTTACAACCGAGGTATGCAGCAAAGCATTTGTGAAGCCACAATACGCACAACCTTGAGGCGGATGGGCTACAACAGCAGAAGACCCCACTGGGTACCACTCATCTCCACTACAAATAGGAAAAAGAGGCTACAATTTGCACGAGCTCACCAAAATTGGACAGTTGAAGACTGGAAAAATGTTGCCTGGTCTGATGAGTCTCGATTTCTGTTGAGACATTCAAATGGTAGAGTCAGAATTTGGCGTAAACAGAATGAGAACATGGA
Source organism: Paramormyrops kingsleyae (assembly GCF_048594095.1). Classification (NCBI taxonomy): domain Eukaryota; kingdom Metazoa; phylum Chordata; class Actinopteri; order Osteoglossiformes; family Mormyridae; genus Paramormyrops; species Paramormyrops kingsleyae. The sequence continues at coordinate 14,650,688 of NC_132820.1, forward strand.
TCCATCATACCTTGTTACCACTGTGCAGGCTGGTGGTGGTGGTGTAATGGTGTGGGGGATGTTTTCTTGGCACACTTTAGGCCCCTTACTGCAAATTGGGCATCGTTTAAATGCCACGGCCTACCTGAGCATTGTTTCTGAACATGTCCATCCCTTTATGACCACCATGTACCCATCCTCTGATGGCTACTTCCAGCAGGATAATGCACCATGTCACAAAGCTCGAATCATTTCAAATTGGTTTCTTGAACATGACAATGAGTTCACTGTACTACAATGGCCCCCACAGTCACCAGATCTCAACCCAATAGAGCATCTTTGTGATGTGGTGGAACGGGAGCTTCGTGCCCTGGATGTGCATCCCACAAATCTCCATCAACTGCAAGATGCTATCCTATCAATATGGGCCAACATTTCTAAAGAATGCTTTCAGCACCTTGTTGAATCAATGCCACGTAGAATTAAGGCAGTTCTGAAGGCAAAAGGGGGTCAAACACCGTATTAGTATGGTGTTCCTAATAATCCTTTAGGTGAGTGTAGTTGTCCATTTACAAACCAACAATCCAGTAATCCGTGCATCCAGCTCGCCGTTCTGCCTGTGTCATCTTCCTTGTTTGACCCGCTCCCTGCCTTCTGGCTGCCTGGCGATTGGAGGGAGTGGTGGCACCGGCTTGTCATCTCCCCCCTGCTCCCCGTTTGTGTCTCAGATTTAACTGTATTTGACTCTCCCTGCCGGCCCCTGGAGGATGGGCTCCCCTTTGAGTCTGGTCCCTCCCAAGGTTTCTTCTTTCTAGGGAGTTTTTCCTTGCCACTGTCGCCTATGGCTTACTCACTGTGGGCTTTGGGTGGGGATGCTGTAAAGCGCTTTGGGACAATGTAATGTTGTGATAATGCGCTATACAAAAATTAATTTGTTGTTGTTGTTGTTGTAATCAAATTGAAATTGACACAAGCAAACTCAAAATACAGACATAGAACACTGACCCATGTTGTAATCATCAGGTACTTTTCATTATCTTAGCATCTGTTAATCCAGTGTAGGGTTACAGTGTGTATCTGATATCTCAACTTTATATACACTTATACTACGGGACCGTTGAATGCTTGAATCTGATTGGCTGACGAACGTTCTGAGGTGTGCAATTATTTTCAGGGAAACGCACGGCGAACGTAGTTCCAGGCAGCTCTCTTGACCGCATTACAGTTCCATATCACTTCGCATAGTTAACTGTAATAACGGAAATTAGCATACAGTACGTGTTGTCAGCGCTGCCCTGACGATTTTATCAGTTAGCCTAGTGTAGCAACTTAAAGGCTACACATGACATTTCTCACTAGCGAGGTAATAACAGCGCTGCATCTTAAAGCAGACTTACAGTTTAGAGACGGTGCTTCAGAACACTGTTGAGGGACACACAGAGGTAGCCTAATTCATACAAGCTCTCTCTCTGTTTCTCTTTCTCTGTGTCTCTGTCTCTCTCACTCTCTTTCTAATAACTTCATTATTAACTGCATTAGTCTGCTATCAACGGCTCAAGCCTCCATTGACAGCTTTAAAATGACGTTTTGGAACTAGCAAAAGAGTCGTTGGATGAGATGCGGAAGAAATAATCCTACTCACAATAGCGATTTAAGTAGAAAAACCGGACGAATCCCTTGAAATATATCATCTGATCGATGTCTTGAGGTGTGGCAACCGTAGTATAAGCGGAATAATTGACTCCGGACCGTTGAATTATTAGAAAAATAATGCACACCCGAGGTGGTGATGCGGCCACGACGCGAAGCGGAGTGGCCGTTACACCTCGGGTGTGCATTATTTTTCTAATAATTCAATTATTTTGTAATAATTCAACGGTCCGGAGTCAATTATTCCTTACATCATATATGCCTGAGTGAAAAGACAAATTTAAATCCATCTCTCACTCTGTGTCTTACTCAAAATTAGCAAAGAAATCGTCAGATAAGTGTAGCATTTTCTGCATTGCGGTGAGAAGCAGGATGTCACAGCACATGTCCAGCTTATCCTCGCGGCAGTAATTCTTCACTGGAAACACACTTGACACTTGGATGCCCAGTAATTGACTTGCTTTTTCGATCTGCAGAGAGACATGCAGTTAACATATACATTCCTCATGAAATGTATTTTCTTCATTTTCTGTTTGCTGAAATTAATGTGAAACAGCATTGCAATAAACTCATTTTGAAATGGTAAAAATTTGTCTTTAGCAGTTGCTGCTGAACATGGATGTGCAATTAAAATTTTAAAGCTCTTGAGGGCAACAAAATGTCAGACACAGATTTGTGATCCATCCATCATTGAGTCTATCTCAGGAAACAGAGGACCTGAGGAAGGAGACACCCAGGCCAGGATGTCGGCTCATTGCAGGTCACCTTTCACTCATTCATTGTACTGCATTTATTTGCTGCAGAAATTCAGGTCCATTTCCTAGTCAAGGGGGCCTGGTGCAAGTATCCACCAATACTATCCTGATACGTCAGTACAGCTTTCAGGACCGATTTCAGTGTTACACCCTGATACTCACCTTCTCCTTTAAGTAGGTACTCCAGTACACGTTCTTCAAGTCCTTTTCCACGTCTGGGCACACTATGTCCAACATGGTCAGTAGAACCATTAGAGGGACGTCTAAAAACATCAATAGAAAAGTTTCACTAGTGACATATTGTATGTTCTATGGAATAAGCCGTCATCAAGTGACAGTTTCTTGAGCAAACTCATAGCAATCAGCACACTGTCTGTCTTACTCAGAGGCACCTGCCAGCATCACTCTGCCCTTCCTGAATCCACATGTGTTCAGCTGAGCTCATAATCATGTCACAATGTTCATTCGCAACCATTTAAATGGGCCCTATGTGACAGAAAGCCCTCGAGTTTCTCCTAGATGGAGCAGCTCTGTGTGAAGGAGCATCCAGGAGCTCCTTCAGTTACAGCATGAGAACTGTTTATGCCAAAGGTACAGAAAACATCCAGTTTGCCATTTTCCAGTCCAGTAAACTGAACTTCTCTGTGTTCACACTGAATACATTATTCAATGTTCATTTTTCATGTTACTGAATGAGTATTTAGTATTACTCACATTTCAGGAAAGGCAGTTTGAGTTCAACACATCACACATTCAAATCACAAATGCGACGGCCGTCACTAACCCAGCTGGTTAGCTTTGTTCTTGATTTGAATGAATTTATTTTTGTCTTTGTCTGAATTCATAAGTGGAAGTTTTGAGGCGTTCACCACAAACACCACACAGTGGATTCTCTCCTGAAGTGGTGGAATGTGAGTTTGATCACCATCTTGGCTCCATGGTGTTTCAGGGTTAAACTAGACAAACAAAATGAGGTACATTCAGACAGACACTGACACTGATATCATTAGAAACACCAGCAAAATGTTAAGGGAGTCATTTCATGTGACATTTGTGTAACAGCAGTATATTATTAAAGCTAAAAAAACAAATGTGAAGAAGTGAATGATATTTGGAATCCTCAGAAAAGTGTTTGGGAAGAAAACTAATAAACATGTGACTTCTGTAAGCTATTACAGTGATCAGACCTGCATGTGTTCATACAGCAGGTGTTTTTGAGGCCTGGTTAGATACACAGTTCTTACCTGGTACCCATCCGGTATGTAGCCCTTCAGGATGCTGTCAATATCTTCAATGTGCACCCCTGCATTTTTATTTTCATTTTCCTGTCCCACTTTATTTGCTTCCAATCCCATAGTGTCACACAGGAGGAATGAGAGAGGCTGTCCACCTCGGCCATCCCTCACCTTGTAAGTGCGATACTGTAAAAAGACACATGATGTCATTCATCTTCTGACAGCTTGTCTAGTAGGGATCATGGGGGTAAAATATCTTCCCCTGTATCTAACTGGTGAATTCTCTCCTGCCCCTTCACCACCTTAGCTACTGTGTGGTGAGCGTACTGGTGCAGAATGACTGCCGTCACATCATCCAGGTGGGGGCTATACAGTGGGGGTGGTTCAAGTGGCTCCTCTTTGGTTCTGTAAAGTACTTTGGGTTCTAAAAAAGTGCTATATAAATGTAACATTCAATCATTCATTATTTAACACATGTGATAGTGATGCTCCGATTGATCGGCCACCGATCATGATCGGCCGATATTGGCTAAAAATAGCTTGATCGGCGAACCCCAAAAGTGCCGATCAAAAAAGTCGATCACTTGACGTAAATTACTCGCGCGACTTTTTCACACGGGCATGCACGGCGCACAGGTAAACAACAGCGGAGCGGAGCTTACTAGTGGCAACATGAGTTCTCCCGTCTGGAAGTTTTTCAAAGTGTCCGATAAAGACGTAAAGTTAGCCGTTTGCAATGTATGTCGTGATGAAATCCCTCGAGGTGGAAGCAAGCATTTTAACACCACTAACATGATTAGGCATCTTAGAACACGCCATACAACTGAATATGCCGAGTATGAGAAAGTAAACCACTCTGCTCTCAGGGAACATTTCATGTGTTGACCCTGGAGGTGTCAGACAACAGTGCTGACCAAAGTGTCACTGCCCCTCCTTCAGTGTGGGGCGCCAAGTGTCAAGCGCTTGATTCTTCAAGATCTTGACTGTAGCCTATTTCTACAGTTTTTTTTTTCTTCAATATAGTTAATTTAGAGTTAGTTTCATTTCTACAAATGGTGCAAACTCTGCTAGATTATAGATAAAAGATTCCCATTCCCCTGCCATTCTGTGATCGGCAGTGATCGGCAATCGGTAGATCATGCATGATCTTGGTGATCGGTAATCGGCCCCAAAAATGCTGATCGGAGCATCTCTAATATGTGAGTCTGTTGTGGTGCTATCATGAATGAACAGTGTGTGTAGAGACTTTTTCTAGCACTGTCTCAATTTAAATCCAAATTTTGGGCAAATTATAAAGGAAACTAACACTTAGACATGATATGTATGCAGTTCTGTTGCACTATTTTTTGTGCTATCCTTTACTAATTATGCATTTTATAATGGGTAATGCAATAGTGGAACTGGCGCCTTGATATCTGTTGTGACGCGAATTACGTCTGACCGGGAATAGATTTCGGAATGAGACAAAGTGGAAAGACGGAGCTACACTCAATTCCTATTACAAGCTTCTGTGTCTAATTTAAGACTACATTTGGCAAAGGTTGAATGTGTCTGTAAGTGAGACATACTGTACACAACAACTTGAGTATGGCTATCTGAAAAAATTGCTGCAGTAAAAAATTAACACTTTATATTAACTGCACCTTCATAATGTATTCATTATGCATTCGTAGAAAATTCATAAGCAGCACATGAAGTATACCTGCATAGTATATCTGAAGTACAGCGGCATGCACTCAAGCAATAACCTTGATTTCATTAAAAACTTGGCTTGACATAGTTTGCTGATAGTCACCATCATGATACCGATTATCTTAAATTGCATTTGTTTTAGTCAAAATGAAACTTACCTTTGAAGTCTGACCTCATCAAACCAGCTTTGTGATACAGGCCTCATAACAGGAAGATTTAGAAGATCACATTACCTTCAGGGTCAGGCTGGTGGGATTGGGTCCTGCATTGGCTTGGCTTGTCATGGTGCCACAGAAGACAGAGCTGATGGAATTGAAGAAGCTTGATTTTCCAGCACCAACATCACCAACCAGAAGAATCCGAGCCTGAGGTACCGACTTAATAATGGGTGTGTATTCTTTCACCAACGTCTTGAGACAGTTTCTTGTACTAAAGGATACATTCAGCATAAGACCATCGTTACTCACCCAATTAAAAAATAATAACAAAAAATCTATTGCATGCAGCACACCTGAGTAGGGTTGCACAAAACTGTTTCACAATTCTTGAGCAATATTTTAACATATCGAAATTGCTCTTGTAACCCAGTTAAAAAATTGCAATTAGATTGTAAATTATAAAATACAAAACCAGATATTAAGATGAATATATAATTAGATTGCGGATTAGGTGGTTTGATAAATGCAGCGGGCATAGAGAAGCACCATTACGTAAAGGATATATCTATATACAGTGGTATCTCGGTTCTCGAACTCCCTTGAACTCGAATTTCTTGAAAATCGATCAAACCAGTTTGACCTAGAACTTGATCTGAATATCAGAAGTTGAACCGTGAACGCTGACCTAATATAAATTGTACGCGCCAGGAAATGAGTCATACTACAATGCAATTCTTACTTGAATGCCTTCTTCACAGACTGGACGATTAACTAAATAAAGTAGCGCAACATTACAGTAACTAACAATAAATAAACCACTAACTTACGTGTACTATTAGAGCATTTATGTAATTTATTTAAACTTTATTTTACCATGTAAATTAACTGAAAACCAGTTCTCACTGCTTTACGTGATATTCGGGAGAAATAGCAGATTACGCATTGGAACTGCCTGGGATACAAACGTCATGCGTGTAACTGAACTCTTCAGCCAATAAGGGCAAAGGTGTGTCATCACGGAGGCGGTTCCAGTTTGTGCAGCCGGGTGAGGGGTCGCAATGCATCTAACCGTAATGCATTGCATCAAGATCAGAATGCGTTGCTTTAAGCCAGCGCTGTAAGGAAGTCGAACGCACCCAATGACCGGACTTTGGAAACAAACTGAAACGCGAACTTAATACAGAGGACTAATGACAACAACCAGAAACAGCTGATCACATGGGGATCCCACACGAGGTTAACGAGGGGGCGTGGAGCAGACGATCAGGGCAGGACAGGGGTAATGTTGGGATAAGATTTTTATCGTTTTGGAAGCCATTAAGAAAAAAATGCTCTTCTTGTTTTATCCTGTTCATTTTGTGTTTAAATGCTAAAAAAGAAAAACATATTTAGGTGTAATTTTGGGGGGCCGGGAAGCAATTAATTGGTTTTCCATTATTTCTTATGGGAAAAAATTGATCAGAACTCGAACTTTTTAGGATTCGATCCGGAGTCCAGAAGGGATTAAGTTTAAGAACCGAGGTACCACTGTATATTAGTGCTGTCCCAAACGTTATTCTTTAAATGATTAATCTAGCAATTTTTTTTTTAGCAATTATTCGACTAATTTAACAAGTAATTTTTCGATTGGTCTGATGATAAATTTATTGATAAGCAATTTTTTTGTTAGTCATTTAATACAATTCAACCCCTCCCCCGACACACACAAATCTGAAATTCTCATTACTATTTCACTTTATTAAAACATTTCTTATACTTGCAAAATAGTGCGGCACTGCTGGCACCGGCGATATTAGAAAAAACTTCAGTGGTACCTCAGTTCTCGAACTCATTAGAACTCGAATTTCTTAAAAGTTGAACCAACCAGTTTGAAAAAAAATAACCTAGAGCTCGATCTGAATCTCAGAAGTCAAACCGTGAACGCAGACCTAAGATAACTTGTACGCGCAGGGAAGTCAGTCACGCGGCATGTCTCTCAGCGGAAACAAAGGGTAAAGCTTCAGTCTCAGCCTTGCATTCGCTGCGATAGCATCGTGCATGTTTACACTAGCTGAATACATATATTTAGACAGTAAAAATACATTTAGACAATGATAGACAGTAACAGTAATTATTATATAATAAAATACATTTTAAAATAAAGATTTCTTATTCATTATTTGAATATTAATAATAAACCATTAATACATTTAATTATAATAATATTGTCATGCCAAGCGGGATGGAAAGGAGACAAAGGCAGAGACATCAGGGCATCTGGGAATACAGGGTTTAATTACAGGTAAGGCAGGCAAAATGCAGGCGGACAATACAATGACCGGACTAGGGAAACAAACTGAAACACGGACAAAATGCAGAGGGGATTTCACACGGGGTTAATGAGGGGGCATGGCACACGGAAGGAGCGGACGATCCGGGCAGGACACATTTGTTTTTTATTTTTTAACTTTACACAGTGTTTGGATACATTTATTTTCTTACTTTACAAATTACTGTTTTGATAAATGTGCTTAGATGTGTTTAGTACAGTATATGCTCTTCTTCACTGTAAAAAAAATCCCGTTGTTTTTACGGAAAAAAGCTGGCAGCTGTGGTTACCAGAATTATTCTGTAAAAAATACTTCACACATGTAAACAACTTTACAGAAACATCTATAAATTGTACTGGATTTCAATGTAAAACAACCACCAACTACATGTAAAGTTTACTTGGTTTCAGTGTAGAATAAACAACGATTAGATGTAAATTATACTGAAAGAACTGGTACAACAGCAGCATGGCTCTGCTAAATTAACAGAAAGAAGATGTTGAATCTACAAATTAACTATGTAAAATGTTATAGTTGTGGTATGTGAAATAGACAGACTGTTTTATAAAGCTGTTTATATTCTTAATGAATTTTTTTTACGGAATTACTCTGGTAACCACAGCTATCAGCACTTTCTTGCCGAGGTAACACGCTACATCAGGCACCCAAAGAGCACCGAACCAATTACACACAGTAAACACGAGGTTGTCAGACGCTCAACTGTAAGTCGCATACACGGTGGGAGATTTACGGACGCTAATTACACATGAGGATCGGACAGGGTACACATAAGACACAGGTAAACACACGCGACAATAAGGAAATATAACCATTAGCAATAACAACAACAATACAAGGGCTATTTACAAATGCGCGCGGGGCATGCTGGGACATGAGCCCCGCTGGTGCTGCAGTATTTTTTATCACCTCAGTGGAAAAATACCTTCTTATCAATGGACCAGAGGTGTTGCCATGAGGTGAAGTTCTGACGGTAGCCCCGAATGTACCGTCAAAAGCTGTCTGACAAACCAGAAAATCCTGAGTTGTGTGGACTATTTCTAGTTGGTTCGTAATGCACGTAGCAAAAAGCAAGTGTTGATATATCATTTAAAGTTTTACTGTTTCTCATCTGTAAAGCACAGAATATTAATTTGTAAAATGTAACATGGTTATCTTTCAGTATAAACAAAGCTAACCTGATTAAAAAAATATTATTTTCACACTGTTATGGTGTAATTTTAACTGTATTGTACTGGTTTTTATATTACAGTTTGCTTGCGTTTAAACTACAGTAGTTTGTTAACTCTACCAAAAAAATATTTTTTAAAACATTTTTACTGAAAAATTAACAGTTGTTTTTTGTTAAGCATTTTACAAAATCTTAATGTCAAATATACGCTGCTCTATTGTTTTTTCTTTTACAGTTTTTTTATGTCGTTATTTTACAGAATTTCTCAGTTAATTTCACGGACATTTTTTACAGTGTTGTTTAGCTGCTATTTTGGATCGATGCTGTACTACAGCCTTGCCATAATTTCAGGTATTCCGTATAACGTAATTCAGTGCGCTTCATGGAAGTTTTCGCATTGTTTTCTTATTCACAGCTCTTTGTGAGAAATTATCTTTAAGTAACTTATAGGACCGTATGTCATAATATAAAGTGTTTATTTTATCCCTGTTTCCTTTCCCCCTTTTCCTTACGGTGTGTTCACCGTTTATGTGCATCTGAATAAAACCCCCTTTCTGAAACATCAGTTGAGAGTTTCACCATCATTCAGCCAGGGATGCTACACCATCCAAGAATCACATTATCTTTGCAATCGAGAGAACTTATTCGATATGGTCATTCAAGTTGCAACATTGTGCACTAAAATATTACAGAGTAATTCTGTGTACAATTAATTGTATATTTTGAACATTTTCCACGAAAAATCATCCCTAATAATCCATAGAATATCGATTTTATTCACATTAGACAGAAAACAAAGCACATATTTGCTTCTGCGATGATCCACACAATACCCTTCTGGGTAAAAATATTTGTTTTATAATTTATTTATTATAAGTCTATAAATAATTGGATAGAAAAACACTCAAAAATGGGCTAGAATTCTACTAGAAATAACAACAAAATGCAACATTCTATTTATAAGGAAGACAATTACTTGATATTTTCGTAATTTTTATTCACAAAAGTTTGTAAAATTATATTTGAAGTCGAGCTCCATCAAAACAGTTGAAATAGAACGTGCCCATGTGTAATTGCAACCCCTTCTACATGTAAACGCAATGACATGCTACAGCGTACTGTATTGTTTGAGGCTAAAATGTTGATTAAAAGTTTCCTCCTCAGATTTCACTTTACCAATCATTAACATATATTGGCGGAAAAACAATAGCAATAAACATTCAGCATTAGACTCTAAAATGGTCTTTTATGTAAGAACAAAAGAAATTTACAAACGAGAGGAGGCCATTCCACCCATCAAGCTTACTTGGGGAGAATTGCTCAGAGTTGTTAAAATCTCATCTAGCTCTGATTTAAAGGAACCCAAGGATTTAGCTTACACTACACCAGGGTTCTTCAAATCTGGACCTCGATTCCAAATTCAGGCCTTGTTTTCAGTTCTCCCAGGTAGTTAGTTGAATAATTACTAATTCTGATTGGTCAGAGGCTTCACACCTGACTGACAGGTAAAGGAAGGCTGGAAAACCAGCAGTGCCTGGACCTCGAGGACCGTGATTTGAATAACCCTGCACTACACTAACATGAAGACAATTCCATACTCTGACTATACGCTGTGTAAAGAATTGCTTTCTCAAATTCAGTGTAAATTCTGCTAATTTCCACCTATGGCCACGAGTTCTTGTATTTGAACTAATATTGATGTAACCATTTGGTTGAACAGCATTCAGACCTGTTAGAATCTTATATACCTGGATCATGTCCCCCCTTAGTCTCCTTTGCTCGAGGCTGAACAGATTCTGTTCAGCTAACCTCTCCTCATGAGATATTCCTCTAAGACCAGGAATCATTCTTGAGCCCTACATTAAACCCTTTCTAGGGCAGCAATGTCCTTTTTAAGTCAAGGTGGCCAAACCTGCACACAATATTCTAGGTGGGGTCTTACCAAGGAATTGTATAATCGTAGTATCACCTCTCCACACACCTAGAGATGTAACCCAACATCCTACTGGCCTATTTAATTGCTTCCTCACGCTGGCGAGAGTGGAACATGGAAGCATCAACATACATACCAAGGTCTTTCTCATAATCAGCTACCTTTATTTCAGTGGAACCCATAAAATATCTGTACTTTATATTTCTGCTCCCTGCATGGATTACCTTACATTTATCTACGTTAAATTTCATCTGGCAGGTATCAGCCCAGTAACTAATTAAATCAAGATCCCGCTATAGCCTCTGTACCACTAGTTCAGTATCTGCTACACCACCCACCTTGATGTCACCTGCAAATTTAACCAATTTACTGTATATATTTGGTGTCAGTATCATTAATGTAAATTAGGAATAATAATGGTCCTAAAATTGAACCCTGCAGAACCCCACTATGAATGCAGGCCCAATGTGATATTGTGCCACTAATAACTACCTGCTGCTTCCTGTCTGTTAACCAAACACATTTTTGTTTATCCAGTGGATCATAACTAATCAATGCTTTTCTATTTCAATTTATTTCAGATGTTACAAAATATAAAACCATGCATTGCTATCTATCAGCAAGTTACTAAACTGATACAAAATCAAAGATATTCAGAAACTATGTATTACTTCACAATACTAAGCCATAGAAAAGACCCCAATAAAACCCTTGCATTCCCACATCACAAAGACTCTAATCCATAGGCCAGTGGTTCTCAATCCTGCTTCTGGCGCCCCACCTGCCAGATTGTTTTCATTCCGACCCTGCCTTAATCAGGCTTATATGGTCCTTAAAGCTGTTTACTGACCGAACGCGGCATGCTCATGCTCGCTGCGAGGCTTCTACGCAAAGAGTAGGCGTGGTTTTCAAAACTCTCCCCTGTCATTTTGGCTCGCGGTCAGTAACGACGATGTATATTTCGCATTCAAAAAGATTTTACGCTTGTGTGATATAGCTCTGGGAACTCAGACACGGACAATATTAGTTTTTCCTCCATTTCGTTATCTGTGCCCGGTTTGGTGCCTTGTTTCTATTGATTGCGCGACAATGACTGAGCGCCGCAGTCAAAGTTCAACAAAGTTCATCTTTGACCACAGGAACAGGATTGAGAACCACTGCTATAGGCACAAGTAGTTTTTCCTCATAAGATGTATCAAGACTATGTCAGCTTTTACACATCAAATTATGACATATCTGAGTAGCCCAGAATGTTCTGAGAACAAAACCATGAAGCATATGTGGCTAGCTCATGTATATACAAGTCATACACCTAAAATCAAAGGGATAGAAAGATGCTCAAAAATAGGGTTCAAAGGGTTAACACAGTACAATGATTGGGTGTAAAATGGCCTGCTTCAAAGTTCAAATGCAACCATCCATCTTATTTGAAAAAAATGGTACATTTGTAGTTTAAATTTTAAGGAAAAGTGTCAATGGTTCAAATTATACTGTGAAACCATACTGCCTAGCCCCAAGATAGTGCCTATGCTCCACATTTTATAGTGTATTGTTTTATGTAGATGCAAACATCAGTCTGTTTCTGATCTTGACTTAGTCTAGCCCTGCCTTGGTGTTGGTCTTGTCTCGGTCTCAATACACTCTGGTCTTGGTAATGACTTGGTCTCAGTTTAGGTGGTCTTGACTACATCATTAGCACTAACAAACCAGCAGAGTTTCACATCCGTGCACCATTCTAGGGGGGGGCTGGGTGACATCATTGTCTGGGAAAATAAATGATATTTTCCTGAATATGAAAGCAGAACAAATCATACGTTTTGTGGCACAAATGCAGCACTAAAGAACCAGCCTGGTTTTATGTCCATGTGCTGTTATTGGAGGGCTGGGTAACCTTTTGCTCAAAAAGTAAAAGAGACAGAATGGTGATTTCTGTGGCACAAACGCTACACTAATGAACCAGAAAGATTTCATGTCCTTGTGCTGTTGTAGGAGACCTGGGTGACCTTTTGACCTTTCCAAAATCACTAATACCTCAAAAACTAAAGGTGATAGAACGGTGATTTCTTCAAAACAAATGGGCACAAACATAGCACTAACAAACCGGCCCAGTTTTATGACCATGAGCTGTTGTAGGGGGCATGGTTCGAATTACGGGGGGTACTGTACCCCGCGATCAAGACCCAGACCCCAACAAAGAGACTAAAATAGCAGTTTGGGGGGGGGGGGGATCTTATCATTTTTCTTTTGTTCTAAAAAAAAAAAAAAAAAAAAAAAGAGAACTCCACCTAGTGGGAAAATTTTATGTTAAACGATTTTAGACACCCCTAATGTGGACCGTACCATTTTAACCACCTCGGCGCTAGAAGCAGCCAGTCGGTTGCGTCATTCATTCTCATTGAGTGACCTGTTCATTGTGTTTGTCTGTCATGGTGCTGTTTCTCATGCATTGGTAAATGTAAGTAGCCAGCAGAAGTCTAGCCTGTTGAAAGTGTGTTATTGTAGAACCTTCATTTATTCATTTAAGTGTTTCATCTACTAATGCAATCTGACGTCTTTATAAGTTTAATTACTTACCATTGTCCTTCTGTGGCCGGTGTTCTGTTGAGTTGAGCTACTTTGTAGAGGTAAGCTACCGTAGTGCTAATCGATAGCGCTAACCATAGCTTACCTCGACAAAGTAGCTCAACTCGACAGAACACCGGTACAGTCAACGTTAGTTATGTTAACTAGCAAGAGAGCTAAGTTCTCTATTTAAACCAGGCTTATTTGGTGAGGTACAATCGATCATGGTCATTTTCCAAGGAGATGAACTCCCTAAGTTTTCATTCTCATTTTATCAGGAAAAAGTTGTGCCTTTCTGAAATTAATTCACCACTTAGCCTGTGTGGTTTTTTTTTAGGCTAATGTTAATGCATAAGAAGGTCTAATGTTATGCTCTGAAAAAACATTACTATAAGTGAAACCAATGTAAAAAAAAAAACTAGCTAGCAAATAATAAGCCCTATGATTTGAATTTTAGTGGTATTGATTCTGCATTCCACAATTTCATATTTAAAGACATTTTTAGAAGCTTCACCTGGTAGCCCAGATACTGCTTTGTTAAATATAGATTAGATTTTATTCAAAGACACACTACGAGCAGGGGCGGATTAAGGTGCACAGAGGCCCCTAGGCTACAGTAGTCCGTGGGCCCCCCAACCCCGCCCCCCTCCGCGCCAATGGGGGCCCCCTTGCAGGCTGGCACACGTGGGGCCCCTAGGCTTAAGCCATATCTAGCCTGTGCGTTAATCCGCCCCTGACTACGAGGAAATGGAAAGATATCCAGATAGCAAAATCTTTCTGGCCCGGATGTGGCCCACATCACACATAACCATCTGGCCCACATACCGCATGGAATGACGGCGATTGAGCGGACCGCTCTCGGTTGCCGCATCCCACATAGCAAAATTGGTATGGCCCGGATCTGGCCCACACTATGCGCTTACACCCGGCCCACATACCGCAATGAATGATGGCCCCTTGATGGCCCAGATCTGGTTTACCAGAGGTGGCCCACACATGGGCCAGCACAAAGCCAGATGCAGACATGTTGGTGGCCCTGTTCTGGCCCAGAACAGTTTCAGCTCGGGCACCAAATGTCAGCCTATGTGTACCTTAATCAAGTCATGTAATACCTACTTAATATGAATTCAATATTCATTGAAATATTAAGTTACTTCAAGTTGCTGTACCTTAATTTTTTTGTTTTCTACTCAGAATTGTCCATGCAAATAGTTAAAACACTTTCTTTAGTATTAGTATCTTGTTTTACTTAAGTCAGGGGAAATAAAAAACAACCGCATTTCACAATTCAACAAATGTTAAATAACAGCAATCATCATCACTTCACTAATCCCCATGGGGAAATTGCCTTTTACGTCTCCCTCAACTTGCCCTTTGCAAGTTGTCCGTGAAGGACAGCCACTCATGGCTGCACCCAGGGAGCTGGGGATTAAGGACCTTGCTCAAGGACCCACAGACATGCAGAGGCTGGGTTTGAACTGGTGACCTTGCGATTACAGGCGCACAGACTTAGCCCACTGAGCCACACAGAACACATGGTTCCAGTTGTTTGAGTAGAAGAATTTTTTGAAATAAATTACAAATATCAACTCTAAACACAAAAAGCATACAATAGGTATTTTAGACATCCAGAAATTGTGCAAATGTTGCAAAAGCAGTCAAGTAGAAAACAATTTGAATAGTGGAATGTAATCGTGTGCATTATATGTGTGTATGATCAGCAGGGTTTAAATATGAGTACAGTCAATCTATTTCAATACATCTATATTGTACAGCACAATACTATATACAGTACTATACACTATATACAACATCTATACAGTATCTAAGTAGTATTGCATTTGTAAAATGCAACTAGAAAACCCCTTGTCTCATGCTGTCTTGCCATGCTTCCCCGAAGATAATACTTGTCAAATTGGAACGTGTGTCTTCTGTTCAAGTAATTTAGCTGTGGAGCTTAATGAAAATAGTGGGACCACAATTCGCATCAGTTAGCATAGCACCACGCTAGCAGAACATAGCTGCTCTGGGTAAAATTGTTCTAAAACATGTTACACAGCAAATGTGCCATTGTCAAATTAACACTGCATGATGTTTATATGGGCCCACACCATTCAGTGTTACCTATAATACTGTAGTGACTGTGGGGGCGGGGCTGCCTCCTCATTGGCTACTTCCACGCTGGCCACACAGAGCATTATGGGAGTTCATGGTTTGGGAGCGGGTTAGCGCTATATTGTTCCGGTATCGTGCTATGTTGTGCTGGGTGAAGGGCATGGGTTCATAGTGTGTTATTGTAATGGGTGCTGGCACCTTTGAGGCTGCCTGCCGGGGAAGCCACGCCCCACCGTCCTCGCGAAGCGGAGCCTGGTTAATGACGGTGAGCGCGGCTCGCTCGGCAAGGGGGAGAGAAAGGGCGGATTTATGAGGTGAATCAGTGCAGTGCAACCTCTGAACGCAAGAGGGTGCACAGGTTCCTTTAGCCTTCAAGGCTGGTAAATAATGGGTTGGATGTGTTTCAAATTGCACTTGAACTCCTTGTGTGGAGCCTTCATTTCTGTAGTAAACTTGGTCTCTCTCAAAGTTTGTTACAATACTTTACGGTATGCAGTGTACGGTATGCACTCATTTGAGCATTCAGCTGCTGTGTTTTACTAATCCACCATAGTAAGAAAGACTTAGACCAACATTGCCTTTTCTCATTTAAGCATGACTACGATAGATTTTTTTAAGAAAAGGCAATGTTGGTCTAAGTCTTTCTTACTATGGTGGATTAGTAAAACACAGCAGCTGAATGCTCAAATGAGTGCATATTAAAATGGGGCCGATATGGGCTATCCATTTTGTACTTGTGTGCCACCCTTATGGGCTTGCAATCTAGGAAGAGGTGGCGACTTATTGACTTAACAGTCTAGCTTGTCAATTGAACACTATATGAGTTAATAAATATTAACACTGTAAAAACAACACTCACTGCACACTGTAAAGTATTATAGGTAACACTGAATGGTGTGGGCCCATATAAACACCATGCAGTAATTTAACACTGGCACATTTGCTGTGTAACATGTTTTAGAACAATTTTACCCAGAGCAGCTATGGTCTGCTAGCACGATGCTATGCTAACTGATGCAAATTGTGGTCCCGTCATTTTTCATTAAGCTCCACAGCTAAATTACTTGAACAGAAGACACACGTTCCAATATGACAAGTATTATCTTCGGGGAAGCATGGCAAGACAGCATGAGACAAGGGCTTTTCTAGTTGCATTTTACAAATGCAATACTTCTTAGATACTGTATAGATATTTTATATAGTGTATAGTACTGTATATACAGTATTGTGCTGTACAATATAGATGTATTGAAATAGATTGACTGTACTCATATTTAAACCCTACTGATCATACACACATATTATGCACACGATTACATTCCACTATTCAAATTGTTTTCTACTTGACTGCTTTTGCAACATTTGCACAATTTCTGGATGTCTAAAATACCTATTGTATGCTTTTTGTGTTTAGAGTTCATATTAGTAATTTATTTATAAAAATTCTTGTACTCTAATAATTGGAACCATGTGTTTTGTGTGGCTCAGCGGGCTAAGCCTGTGTGCCTGTAATCACAAGGTCACCAGTTCAAACCCAGCCTCAGCATGTCTGTGGGTCCTTGAGCAAGGCCCTTAACCCCCAGGTCCCTGGGTGCAGCCATGAGTGGCTGCCCTTCACAGACAACTTACTTACAAAGCGCAAGTTGAGGGAGACGTAAAAGACAATTTCCCCATGGGGATTAATGAAATGATGATGAGTATTATTATTATTATTTAACGTTTATTAAAATGTTGAATTGTGAAATGCGGTTCTTGTTTTTTATTTCCCCTGACTTAAGTAAAATAAGGTACTAATACTAAAGAAAGTGTGTTAACTATTTGCATGGACATTTCTGAGTAGAAAACAACAAAAAAATTAAGGTAGAGCAACTTTATTTGAATGATGAGGTAACTTAATATTTAAATGAATATTGAATTAATATTAAGTAGGTATTACTTAATTTAGCTTTTGGATATAGAAGGAAAAACATGGTTATTGTACTTGATTTAATGGTGTAACTAACACATGCATTAAGTACAACCAATATGAAAATTCAAATAGTGCCCACTGAATATCGAGTAGATTCAAGTTAATATAGCTTTTAGTGTATTTAATGATTTCTGTTCGTGTAATAATGATAGTTTAGTAACAATTACTTTATAATACTGAATTGGGACAGTTAAGTTGGGACAATGCAAATAGTTAACACACCTTTTTGAGTAGCCCCAATACATTCTTTTTTAGAGTTTAGGGATAAGGATAATGGGCCTCATTCATCAACCGTTCTTACGAACAAATTTGTTCTTAAACCCCAAGTACGCACTTTTTAACAAACATTCTGACCTATTTATAATCCGCATAATCGCCGTTACTGCTATGAAAATTATTTTTACACTTTAAAATAATTTTTTATATTTTACTTTTATAAATTATTAAAATACTATCATTTTATGAACTGTAGAATGAACAAAACTGCTATAACCAATTATTTTGAACAAACTATCATTACTCAAATGTGCGTACGAATGGTCTTGAGTGTGCGTAGATTCTGTTCTTAGCTAAGAACAAATTCAGATAAGAAAACATTGGTGAATGTCACAATCTTTGTAAAAAAAGTGCATACGTGGGGTTTAAGAACAAATTTGTTTGTAAGAACGGTTGGTGAATGAGGCCCAATGAGATTTTCTTTATTGATTCTCATTGTGTCGCATGTCCAGACCATGACCGTGTGTTGCATACATGTTAGTAAACATCCCTGGCGCATCTTGCACTCTTAACATTGATCCTGGTGGCGACTATTTGTATTGTATGTAGCGGATCATAATGGTCATAGAAGTGTTATGAAGGCAATACCCCCCAATTATGGAGGGGTGATTCGCTCTCTGGATAAAATTATGTGACACTAATAAAAGAAATGTTAATTATATTTAAAGAAAATTGGCTCTATACCTGTCATCCCAATCAATATTCCTCCATGGTTTGTCAAGGATTGTTGGTTTCGTCTCCTGCTTCACCACTCGCTGCACAGTTTTCTTTCTCCTGGGGGTTCAGTACTGCTGCTGCCTCCCATTTTCCAAACACCAACTTCCTGACCTGTTCAATGAATGCATAGTATTTTCCTCATCCATTCAAATGCAAATTGCATTTAACAACAAATTTTAAATTACCTTTCTTTACCAGATGGTTTAATCCAAAGTGACAATTTAGAAAGCATGATCAGCCACTCCTTGGTGAAACTAGGGTTAAGACTATTGCTTAAGGGCCCAGGGGGGAAAAACACTTAACCCATCACAGGCTCGGCAACCTGCCAATTACAGGCACAGAGTCCTAACTAAATTATCTATTGACATTGACCATTTCTACCAATGTAACAAATTTTCAAGAAGTGCTCGTACCAGGAGTGCTGTTAGAGATTTTGGGCCCCATGAAAGCGTATCATTTCGGGCCCTCAGCACAGATCAATCCAATTATGTTTGAAAATTTTTAGGGCCCCTATCAGTCAGGGGCACTTGGAAACTTTCCCCCCCTTTATGGCGCCCCTGGCCGGTACTGCTTGCCGGTGAGCACCAGAGCATATGAGCGGAGTGGAGCGGTGACAAATGTCACTTTAAACCGAAGCCTTATATCATAAGGATCTATGAGCAATGGCAACACTGTCACTCAGAACAGAAAATATTTATTTTTAAACAACATAAGGGCAACAACGGACAGGTTTGGCAATGGTATTCCACACAAAAATAGGCTTAAAAAGAAAGGAATCAGTGGGCTTAATAGCCTAAAGAATATACAGGCTAAGCATCCACGTTTTAAATTCCTCAATTTTTTTCTGTTGATGCTGCTGCTGCGTCTCAATAAAATTAAATTTCACTGACAGCGTTACATGAATTTAAAAAATCCTATTAGACCTGCTTTGAATGACAAAACTAATTTATTTAATCACCAATATTTACTTTATAGGCTATTATACTTTTATTTACTTTATAGACGTGATATGCTACAACCATATATAACTTGCTCACATTTTGCTCTGGCCTCTGCATGTTCTCGTAGTACACTCTTGTTTCCGAGAAAGGTGTCTTTTTAGATTCCAAAGTGAATGTTTACTCACTGAAACAGTTTCACCACATTGTTGTTCTTGCTCTACATTATTGTCAATATGTACACTTCTACAGTATGACCTGTCTGTTTCCTTTGTGAAATACTTTGCAAATTCCATCTTGGCCAATTTGTTTAACAGTCTTGATAATTGTACAGATGAATTTTGCATAGATTTGGGCACGTCTCAGAGTCGTAGTGTGAGCAGTATCAGAGCAAAATTGGAGCGAGACAGAGTGACCGCTCCAGCCTTAATTAAAAAACCGTTTCACGCTCTGACCAAATTCTGCCCGCTCTGCGCTCACGCTCCACTCCACTCACATGCCCTGGTGAGGATCAGCCTACGTCTGCTACTTCTTGAGGTGAAACTTGTCTAATCATGTTTCTTTTGTTCTAAAAAAAAAAAAAAGAGAACCTCACCTTGTAGGAAAATTTAATGTAAAATGATTTTAGACACCCCTAATGTGGACCGTACCATTTTAACCACCTCGGCGCTAGAAGCAGCCAGTCGGTTGCGTTATTCATTCTCATTGAGTGACCTGTTCATTGTGTTTGTCTGTCATGGTGCTGTTACTCGTGCATTGGTAAATGTAAGTAGCTAGCAGAAGTCTAGCCTGTTGAAAATGTGTTATTTTAAAACCTTCATTTATTCGTTTAAGTGTTTCATCTATTAATGCAAGCTGACGTCTTTATAAGTTTAATTACATAACATTGTCCTTCTGAGGCCGGTGTTCTGTTGAGTTGAGCTACTTTGTCGAGGTAAGCTACGGTAGTGCTAATCGATAGCCCTAACCATAGCTTACCTCGACAAAGTACCTCAACTCGACAGAACACCGGTACAGTCAACGTTAGTTATGTTAACTAGCAAGAGAGCTAAGTTCTCTATTTAATCCAGGCTTATTTGGTGAGGTAAAATCGAGCATGGTCATTTTCCAAGGAGATGAACTCCCTAAGTTTTCATTCTCATTTTATCACGAATAAATTGTGCCTTTCTGAAATTAATTAGCCACTTAGCCTGTGTGGTTTGTTATTAGGCTAATGTTAATGCATAAGAAGGTCTAACGTTATTATCTTACCCCTAGCGCATCTTGCACTCTCAACATTGATCCTGGTGGCGACTATTTGTATTGACGCAGTAGCGGACCATTTTGGTCATAGAAGTGTTATGAAGGCAGTACCCCCCAATTATGGAGGTGTAATTCACACTCTGGTCTCATACAGTAGCTTGTTGCTATTTAGTCAGAGGAAAAACTCTTGGAGATGAACAGGGCATGTCTCCAGAGTGGTATGTATTTCAATGGTGTGGGGGTGTGTTTGACTGCCAGTCCTACCCTTGGATGATTAACATATGTGGAAAGGTGTTAGGACAATTGCGGTGTGTTTTCAGTGCAGCTCCTGGTACCACCCATTCCCCTGTGGACCAATGGTGCTGGATGTATATTTGCATAGCATGACACAGTACTGTTTTTGACTTAATAGATTTTTTAAAAATCCACTGTGATTGTGATGAATAAGGCAAGAGAACAAAAACCACAGAAATGGCTCTTGGGTGCTAGCCAGAGAATGGGTGGGTTTGTTTAGTCTCTATGGCTTAATTAGCTATTAGATATTGGCTGGGAGAGAAATGCTATCCCATCACTGTGTTTCTTTTCTAAATCTCTACAAGTGAGATTTCTTTGGGGATGCACCTATATAAGAAAAATTACACTGCTCAGACCAATTAGCATACACCAACACAGGCAACCCAAAAAAGCAACTAATGTGGTAAAGTCTAATTTCAGTGCCATACCATCCTTGATCGTGGTGGGTTTCTAAAAATTAAGCTTAATGAAAGTCTTAATATTAAATAAGCATTTATTTTACAAGTTATTTGATTTGTTCTATCACAAGTTGTGCTCTAAATACAATGAGGCTACCACCCATTATATCTGCTTTAGCAGAAACACACTTCTTAAATCATTAAGATAGCTCTCACCTTTTTTTCAGCCCTGTTAAATATTTATGTTTAACACAGTCATAATCTGTGTTTGGTGACTGGTACCATACAGTTTATGCAGTTTATGCACTTTTATGCCACAGGCAGGTCTCTGTACAGTTCTTTGGTTATTAAGAACTGAACTAGAATAAAACTTACATGAAAAGAGAAAAGGCTATGTTGGTCTGAGTCTTTCTTATTATGGTGGGTTAGTAAAACAGCAACTGAATGCCCAAATGAGTTCAAATGAGAGTACATTAAAATAGGGCAGATATGGGCCACCCATTTTGTACTTGTGTGCCACCCATATGGGCTTGCAATTTGGGAAGAGGTGGAGACACATTGTCCTAACACTCTAGGTTGTAAATTTAACACTATAAGAGTTAATAAACATTAACACTGTAAAAACAACACTCACTTAACAGTGTTAAAGGTAACACTGAATGTTGTGGACCCATATAGACACCATGCTGTGTTAATTTAACACTGGCACATTTGCTGTGATTACTGTAGTTGAATGATGTTTTTTATTTTATTTATAGCAACTTGTTCTTTCTTTGGGCTACTTACAATATATTACTAACAACTCCAATGGTTTGAGAAAATCGGAAACTTCCATTTCCATATACACAGGCCTTGTACACCATCATTCAGCTGAACTTTTCACAAAGCCACTAAACATGAACAAGTTATGAGGTTTACTAGACTTTGCACACTATTATATATATATATACTCAGCAAAAAAAGAAACGTCCCTTTTTCAGGACTGTGTATTTCAACAATAATGTTGTAAAAATCCAAATAACTTTACAGATCTTCATTGTAAAGGGTTTAAACAATGTTTTCCATGCATGTTCAATTAACCATAATCAATTAATTAACATGCACCTGTGGAATGGTCGTTAAGACCTTAACAGCTTACAGAAAGTAGGCATTTAAGGTCACAGTTCTAAAAACGCAGGACACTAAAGAGACTTGTCTACCGACTGTGAAAAACACCCAAAGAAAGATGCCCAGGGTCCCTGCTCATCTGCGTGAACGTGCATTAGGCATGTTGCAGGGAGGCATGAGGACTGCTGATGTGGCTAGGGCAATAAATTGCCATGTACGCACTGTGAGACGCCTAAGACAGCGCTACAGGGAGACAGGAAGGACAGTTGATCATCCTCGCAGTGGAAGACCACGTGTAACAACACCTGCACAGGATCGGTACATCCGAATATCACACCTGCGTGACAGGTACAGGATGGCCACAACAACTGCCCGAGTCACACCAGGAACACACAATCCCTCCATCAGTGCTCAGACTGTCCGAAATAGGCTGAGAGAGGCTGGACTGAGGGCTTGTGTGTTCCTGGTGTGACTCGGGCAGTTGTTGTGGCCATCCTGTACCTGTCACGTAGGTGTGATATTCGGATGTGCATGTTAATTAATTGATTATGCTTAATTGAACATGCATGGAAAACATTGTTTAGAGCCTTTACAATGAAGATCTGTAAAGTTATTTGGATTTTTACAACATTATTGTTGAAATACACAGTCCTGAAAAAGGGACGTTTCTTTTTTTGCTGAGTATATATATTAGGGGTGTGCAAAGCAGCCGGTATTTGTATCTGTATTTGTATTTGTTGAGGGGGGAAAAGTATTTGTATTTGAGTAAAATTCAAAATAGGCGTAAAAATCCATTTTTTTTGCGTTGCACTTCTAATTTACGTTATAGTGTAAGTATTCTTTAATTATATCCATTATAATAATGGATATGAAGTAGACAGAGTAACTTAAACATACCATATAACTCCTACAAGTACATACAATTCGACACAACTACACAAGCATTGTTTTAACCTTTTTAACCAAACGTTAACGTTACTCTGTCAACAGCCTATTGTCTAAATTACCCAGCTAACAGAGCTACGTAAACAGAGCGAACATGAGAGCACCTGACTGCAGACGTCAATAATGCAGCGTAATGGAATAATCTCCCGATCAAACTCCGCTTCCCGAAAGTTATAAACTGCCTCCGGAACCCAGTTAAGGTACAAAAATAGTGATACAGTTAAGTCTTTTTTCGCTCAGCCGAGCCTTCTCTGTTGCTGTGTGGAGCAGCCTGTGTCAGTCACCTCTTTTACTCCCCCCCCCCGACTCCTGAACTCACTCACTCACTCACTCATCCGGGCATGCACTGCGGTCTCAAGAGGAAACGCAGCATTTTGATATAAAGTTTTTCTTGTTCCCGAATACAAATATTTTTAAAAGTATTTGTTCGAAATAAGTATTCGTAAAAAACATTATTTGTGCCTTTCCGAATACCGTATTCGGGTTCGGCTCCACCCCTAATATATATATATACACTCACCTAAAGGATTATTAGGAACACCATACTAATAGAGTGTTTGACCCCCTTTCGCCTTCAAAACTGCCTTAATTCTACGTGGCATTGATTCAACAAGGTGCTGAAAGCATTCTTTAGAAATGTTGGCCCATATTGATAGGATAGCATCTTGCAGTTGATGGAGATTTGTGGGATGCACATCCAGGGCACGAAGCTCCCGTTCCACCACATCCCAAAGATGCTTTATTGGGTTGAGATCTGGTGACTGTGGGGGCCATTTTAGCACAGTGAACTCATTGTCATGTTCAAGAAACCAATTTGAAATGATTCGAGCTTTGTGACATGGTGCATTATCCTGCTGGAAGTAGCCATCAGAGGATGGGTACATGGTGGTCATAAAGGGATGGACATGTTCAGAAACAATACTCAGGTAGGCCTTGGCATTTAAACGATGCCCAATTGGCACTAAGGGGCCTAAAGTGTGCCAAGAAAACATCCCCCACACCATTACACCACCACCACCAGCCTGCACAGTGGTAACAAGGCATGATGGATCCATGTTCTCATTCTGTTTACGCCAAATTCTGACTCTACCATTTGAATGTCTCAACAGAAATCGAGACTCATCAGACCAGGCAACATTTTTCCAGTCTTCAACTGTCCAATTTTGGTGAGCTCGTGCAAATTGTAGCCTCTTTTCCCTATTTGTAGTGGAGATGAGTGGTACCCGGTGGGGTCTTCTGCTGTTGTAGCCCATCCGCCTCAAGGCTGTGCGTGTTGTGGCTTCACAAATGCTTTGTTGTATACCTCGGTTGTAACGAGTGGTTATTTCAGTCAAAGTTGCTCAGCTTGAATCAGTCGGCCCATTCTCCTCTGACCTCTAGCATCAACAAGGCATTTTCGCCCACAGGACTGCCGCATACTGGATGTTTTTCCCTTTGCACACCATTCTTTGTAAACCCTAGAAATGGTTGTGCGTGAAAATCCCAGTAAATGAGCAGATTGTGAAATACTCAGACCGGCCCGTCTGGCACCAACAACCATGCCACGCCCAAAATTGCTTAAATCACCTTTCTTTCCCATTCTGACATTCAGTTTGGAGTTCAGGAGATTGTCTTGACCAGGACCACACCCCTAAATGCATTGAAGCAACTGCCATGTGATTGGTTGATTAGATAATTGCATTAATGAGAAATTGAACAGGTGTTCCTAATAATCCTTTAGGTGAGTGTATATATACATATATTCAGGCCCCAAGTTGCCAATCAGGAGGCTCGGGAGAATTCCAGGTGGGCCACTGAATGGTTGTGCCGGTCAGAAACAAAATAATTTAACAAGTTTAAAACTAAGATGGTTGGAAACTTTAATATTGTACAGTAAAGCCTAGAATGTTAACCAGAGAATTTTCCCAAATGTGCACACACATACACACACACAAATGTTTGTAGTCATATCTTTGTGAGGATTGTCCATTCATTTATCAGGTCAAAACCCTAATCCCAAAAATGACAACGTAAACCCCTACCCAACCCTAACCTTAACCATCATTAACCAAACAACAAACAAGACTTGACATTTTTAGTTTTTTGATTGCAGTCACAGATTTTTATAAAATTGAGCTTCCTCTCATTAGCACGGAAAAAACGAGTCCCCACAACATCAAAGTAACAGATTTTTATCACAGTGTGGAGACATTTGATCCCCATGGTGTAATATATACATAACACACACACACAGGGACAGATTATGGGTTGTGTGGGCCCCTGGGCAAAATGTTCGCGAGGGCCCCCCCCCCCACCACAACTACCACAATTCAAGGGCCCTTGGCAGCCAAACGCCCTCCCTCCATGTTTCCATCAGAGGCCCTATAGGGTCAGGGGCCCTTGTAGGCAGAGGATCAAAGAATGTAGATCCTCTAAAATAGACAAACGAAAATACATTGTTGATACATTGTCAACTGTCCAATTTTGGTGTTCCCGCCTGTCTCTCCCTCTTTCTCATGCTGCTATACTCAGATCTGCCGGAGCCTAGACGAATATTGCACTCGATCATTTTGCTTACACTGCCTCTGATTTCCTCAACTCTGGCTAATACACAATTATTCTTACTTCCTCCCTCACCCCTTCTGGGGTGTGCTCCATGGAGCACAATGTCGTTGAAGAGTTTATGCCTCTGCGGCCTGCAAGACAACTACCTCCACCTCCGGCAACTACCCTCCAACCTGCCTGCCCTTGGCTCAACACGATGCCTCGCCATCCATCCTGCGGCTGTGTGTCTATTAATCCTGCCATCGTGCATCAAGCACCACGTGCCTGCACCGGTCGGCCGCTGCATTGAGACATATATTTCAACCCCTGTATTAGCTTAGTCATTTCATCTTGTCTGTATTAGCTTAGTCATATCATCTTGTTTATTTGACTCATCTGCCGGCCCCTGGAGGATGGGCTCCCCCTTTGGGTCTGGTTCCTCCCAAGGTTTCTTCCTCTTAGGGAGTTTTTCCTTGCCACCGTTGCCTTTGGCTTACTCAATGGGGGGTCCTTACGAGGCAGAAATGTAAAGCGCATTGAGACAATGTAATGTTGTGATAATGCGCTATATAAATAAATAAAATTGAAAAAAAAAAAAAATAAGCGTTGCAAATTGTTTTGGGCTAGGGGCCCCATGGGCCCCCTGCACCCCAAGGGCCCCTGGGAAGCGGCCCCGCTGGCCCGGTCCGTAATTCGTCCCTGCACACACACACACACACACACACACACACACACAAAGCAGACCATTATTGCTCTGCACATGCGTCTGTGTGATCGCTTGCCATTTGGAACTGAGTGAGCGCAGTGCGCAGTTGTGGAGGTGCCACCACTAATCCTTTGCTATTGATAATCGTTGGAATTTACTCAAACGATGGATGTTAGAAAAAGACCAGGAAGGGCTGAAAAAGTCAGACTGCTTGAACAGTTCAAAAGGCTATTAATAATTTATTTTCTTCTTGAAATGTCAGCAATTTATCAGGATAATAAGACTTTTATAAAAAAAAAAAATCATTTACCAAAGTTCCCCCAAAACAAAGACAAAATTGGCTGGTCTTGGGCATAAAACTCCCAGGCTGAAAATTAGTCCCATTCTTCATTGGCATATATTTGTTAGATGAACTTTTCCCAAATGACCCTCGAAATCTGCAGTTTTACAGACTACTGTGAAAGGTATCATAACTCTTTTATATAGTCACAGAGATAAAAAAAAAATAAAAATTCGGAATATTAAAATATTACACAAAACTCATTTCAGGGCTGTCGTACAGTTGTTGATGTCAAATGCTATGCTATGACCTAATTTAAACATAAAGGCAGTTACACCTTTTCTTATAAATTGACATGAATGTCGTTAGGCCTATTTTAGGGGGACTTTACCCCCCCCCCCCAGAATATTTTTTAGCCCCCTCTGAAAAATGTGTATTTATTGGCTTAAATCATGAATAGTTTGCTCCATTCATCTCTAACAACTCCCCTCTAAGTTGCTTTAAAGTAAAACGCTCTTCAAATGGATTATTCAATTTTTATGTCTGGCATATTAAAAGAAATTTGTTTGTGGTAATTATAATTGTGCTCTGAGGTAATGGATTTCACCAACATCAGTTGTGCTTCTTTACAAGGAAAAAAATGAATACAGTTGATATGTAACAGTTACAGAATTTATAGAATAAGTTGTTATATTAATATGGATGCTGAAATCTTTCTTCACATCAGGAAGTTCCCTAGAGAAGGTCGGTAACTGCCATTTTTCATGCTGAAATATTGTCTACATATATTTGTTGGACAAACTCACTTCTTCCAAAAGACCATCCACCGCAGTTTTCACAGACAATTGTGAAAGTGAAAGTAGAAGTTAATAGGTTTTTTACATCAGACTTTTTTAGTCACACGGATTACTGTGGCCACACCACAGTTCATGAATATTGAATATTGCAGCACGTTTCTTTTTAGAGTTGCCATACAGTCGTTGACCTAAAACGCCGTGCTATAAACATGAAGGCAGATACACATTATCTTATAAGCTGCCTTACAGTAAAACGCATGTCAAGTGGATACAGCTACTAAAAACTTTCTTCATATTTACATGAGTTCCTCAGGAAGATCCCCAGAGAAGATCAGTAACTGTTCATTCCAGCCAAAGTTGTTTCAATACACATCGTTTAGCAAGACTTTTCACAAAATCAATAAATGAACTATTTATGGAGTTTTTTTGCATGCTACTGAAATATAGATATTTAATTCTATATTATATTATATTGAAATCTATAGATATTTCAGTGTTTCCCCTACCATTATATTAGGGGGCGCCCCGCCCCCCCCCAACGGCACCTCCCGCCGCCCCTTGAAGGTCAAGTTAATTTAATTTAATTTTATTTTCTATATAGCACCAGATTCAATTCAATTCAATTCAATTTTATTTATATAGCGCATTATCACAACATTACATTGTCTCAATGCGCTTTACATTTCTGCCTCGTAAGGACCCCCCATTGAGTAAGCCAAAGGCTTACACAACAGAAGTCATTTAAGGTTACCTTTCCTATAGAACAGGTCTATACATTGTGCTCACCTGTGTGTGACAATCTCGACCTGAATTACCCAACTCTGGTAATAATCCACAGAGATTTAAGAAAAGATAGGAAGAAGGGAGGCTACAGCGATTCGATGGCTAAAATAACTTGCTCATCTCCTATCTCAGACTTGTGAAATGCAAAATCCTATTTGGTACACGTGGCGCTTTTGCTTCATTTCCGGAACACTCAAGAGGGTCTAGCTGCAGACGCCTTTAGAGTGGAGCTCCACCAGAAATACGTCACCTCCACAGGAAACACGTGATCTTTAAGGACGTAAAGTTGAGCTCTGGTTAGGGTTAAGGTTAGGGTTTATTCGCTGTGACACAGAGTTGAGGCCACGTGTTTCCTGTGGAGGTGACGTTTTTCTGGTGGAGCTCCACTCTACAGGCGTCTGCAGCTGGACCCTTCTCAGAATACTTTGAGCCCTTTTTTGAACAGAGAGCTCCATCTAGTGGGAACAGAAAAAAATAGCAAAATGTTCTGGAAGCGTCATTTTGTCCATCACTATTGTTTGGCACGTGTTTAAGTTCTGAAGATAAAGTATAGCCAGACATTCCTGACTTCCCATATCAAGAGGCTCTAGAAATGTTCTTCCAGAAGCCCAGAAAAATACACTGCAGTGACAAAAGCTGCACACTTGCAAACTGTGGATAATTTTCATAAAAAGAAATGTTCTGATATTTAGTTCAGTTGTTATATTGACTGCTGTCATCAGAAGAAACACAAACACCATGAATCCTGTTAGTGTCCGTCTGCAGTTATATAATTACTAGAATAAGTTCTTATATTAATACAGAAACTGACGTCCTTCTATACATTTGCATGAGTCTCCTGGGAGTAACATGATTCGAGAACAACAGTAGCTAACAGTTACGTCAAAAAATGCCTTAAAAATAAAAAAAACATATAAATATTTCTACAGACGGACAAAATTAACAAGTTATTAGGATTACTCGTCTACAGTTTGTACGGTATATATGCCTCTTTTTTTTAACAAACTCACCTTTTCCAAACGACCCTCGAAAGCTGCAGATTTACAGACAATTGTGAAAACGAAAGTAAAAGTTCAAAGCATTTTATATACAGGTAGTCACAGATAACGGTGGCCACACCATAATTCATGAATTATCTTGTAAGTTTCTATAAGTAAAACGCTCGACAAACGGACACTTCTATTTATATGTATGGTATATTATATTAAAATAAACTCAGTTGTGTTAATTAGAATTAGACTCTGGGATTACGTCAGGTTTGCTTCTTTACAAGGAAAAATATAAGGCCGGTTGATGTTTAATGGTTAAAGAATTTCTAGAATAAGTAATTATATAAATACAGATGCTGAAATCTTTCTTAAAATTTACATGGTTCAGAAGTTCCCAGAGAAGGCTGCTGTCAATTCCAGTCTATTCAAGATTTTTCAAAAAAGATTGTTTAGCAGGACGAGTTATGGGGGTTTCTTACATTTTGCACGCTATTGAAATATACAAATATTTTTTTTAAATACTCACCATTTCCAAACAACCTTCAACCGCCGCAGTTTTTACAGAGTGAAAGTGAAACTAGAATTTCAAAATCATTTTATATAGTTACACGGATAACGGTGATAAAAGGTAAAATATAATTACGTTTGGGATTTAACAATTATATAATTATTAGTTCTTATACTAATACAGATTTTGAAACCCTTCTACTCATCTACGTAATTTCCCTGGATATAGTATTATTCAAGAACAGCAGAAACTAACAGTTCGGCCAAAAATGCCTCAAAAATTTAAATAAAGGAGAAAAAAAAACTTTTCACAGGCGGGCAAAATTAACGAGCTACAGAGTTTACTAGTCTGCAGTTTTGTATGATATATAGGCCTATTTGTTTAACAAACTCACCTTTTCCAAATGAGCCTCGAAAGCTGCAGATTTACAGACAATTGTAAAAACGAAAGTAAAAGTTCAAAGCATTTTATATAGTCACAGATAATGAAATAAAACACTGGTAAATTTTTCTTCTTCTTCTTTAAACATGTTGGTTAAATATGAGTTTAAGTGCTTTCTTTTAAAATATGTAAATACCGCTAAAGTTTTTCTTCTTCTTTTCACATGTTTGTTATACTGTATAATGAGTTTAAGTGCACTCTTTCAAAATACGGAAAGTGCAGGGACGTTTGTGCTTACTCCTAACAGCACGTGGGACGTGTATGCACTAGCTTTTTATTCACATTAATAAATACATGTAATGTATTTTTATTCTATTAAAGTGTAAAGACCCCCCAAACCATATGGGTCCCTATCAGCAACATGTGGCACAAGCATGTCCGATACCACATATGGATATAAGCCCTGGACCAATCAGAATCAATCAGAGGACAGAGAGACACCCTTATGCACCTACACAAAAACTGAAAGAACCACCATGTGCCATAAAGGACAGAAAGATGAAAGGAACATTCTCAAGTAGGGCTGTCACGATCACGTTGTGATGTAATCGCGATTATATATTTGTTATGAGTAATAATTAATCTGCCATTAAGTTGTTTTTAAAAATTTGCTAATTGTGAGCATGGCCAGATGACAGGAAACGGTAATCTAGGCCTACCTGAGTATTGTTTATTTATCTACTTTTCAAAGGACAAAAAATGAACAATAGTGTTCATTCTCTGTAATTGAAACAGCTGTTATAAACCAAGCAGTAGAGAAAGTTTTGATGACAACTTTAAGTGTGTAGTTCTAATTAGGCTGTTTTATTACTATTATTATTGATATTATTATTATTGTTGTTATTAACAAATAATAATGATAATACTTATTATTATTAACAACAAGGGTTATTCGCATGGGTTTTCGCTGGGGGCTCCGGTTTCCACCCACGGTCCAAAAGAGTGTGGGGTAGGCTGATTGGCATGTATAAATTGGTCCTGTGTGTGCTCAGCGGTGCCCTGGTGCCTGCCCAGGGTTGGTTCCAAGGATGGCCTCCATGACCCCAGTGGGGATTAAGTAGTTAGGATAATGGATGGATGGATTAATGAATTAAGTACTAATAAAATCATCAATAGTAAGTACTTGCAGTTGAACTGTGATGGGTTGAATTTTGCAGACCTCTGACTGAAATATTTGCATGTTAACTGTCCTGTACTGTCAATGCAAGGGGTTGCCCAAGGTAAACCCTCATTCTGGCCCCAAAGGACAAAACCTCTGCGGGCCTTGCATGGGCTTACATAATGGAGGCCTCTGTGGGATTAGAGTGGGTTTGCACTGTTTACACTGGCTCACAGTAAACCCACACCTGCTGATTCGGGGTATGTCTGCTGGGTCGCTGGTTCAAATTCCATCCATGAGAGAATAGTCACGTCACCATTGGGCCCTTAAGCAAGGCCCTTAACCTCCTGAAAAATACTCCAGGGGCACCGGATAAATGGATAACCCTGTGCTCGTGCAGCAGTCAAGGATTCGACCAGAGCGGGCACGCAGTAGTAGTCGTGGATTCGACCAGAGCGGGCACGCAGTAGCAGTCGTGGATTCGACCAGAGTGGGCACGCAGTAGCAGTCATGGATTTGACCAGAGCGGGCATGCAGTAGCAGTCGTGGATTCGACCAGAGCGGGCATGCAGTAGCAGTCGTGGAGGCCATAGTTTATTTTCTAAAATAAAATGTGAGGGAGCAGTCAGTGACTGCAGGTAGGTAAAAGGCTGTCTCAGAAAATTACCAAATAATAGTTGGTGTACGCAAGCCAGATTGAAACCTATATAATCAAGTAATGAAATTGACAGAGACACTAAGGCAAAATATAGACGCAGAACACTGAACCAAATCAAATCACTGAGACAGACAGTGACCAATGCTGGAAACATCAGGTCATTTTATTAGCATAGCATCTAATCTAGTGCAGGATTACAGTGTGTACTTGGTTATCTTATATATTGGATTATATTTGAGCATCATTCATATTCACGTGAAAAGACAATTCATCCAATCCAGGTTATGAAAAGGTTTGTGTGTCAGGAAAGTTACAGAAATAGCCTAATGCAGGTTTACAGGGACCTAAATTGTGGCGTAAAACACAAGGACATGGACAGAGTAAGGCAATGGCACAACCCCTCAATATGATAAACTCATCTACTCTGTGTTTACCTCATAGTTTTCCAAATAATTGTCAGCAAAGTTGAGCATTTGCTTCATAGCCATGAGGAGCAGGATGTCACAGGTGTCATTCAGCTCAATCTCGTCATAGTAATTCTTCACTGGAATCACATTTGACGGTGGGATGCCCAGAGAATTGCCAGCTCTGTAGATCTGCAGTGAGACAAATACATTCATGTATTTTTTTCAGCTGCTGTATCGCAAGATTAGTGTCAAACAGGGTTGTAATAAGTCACAACTGAAATGGTATAAATCTGCCTTTAGTAGATGCTGCCAATTGTGAATGTACAGTAGAACCTCAGAACTCGAACACCTCTTAACTCGACCAACTCTGATATCAAATGGGTCTATCGATTGTTTTTCAACTTGTGCCTCAAGCAAAATCTTGGAACTCAACCATTCCTGCTAAAACGTGTATGGGTCGAGAAGCATTCAACTCTACCAGGTCAGACCTCTAAAGCGTCTATGGCGTTTAATCAGTCTCAAAACTCGTGCACGTAAAAACCATGTGCGCATATGCACTCGCCAGCAGAAAAACCATCCTCACTATATATTTGCATCTGCACAACACTTGCCCGCTCTCTCAGCGTTAAATTATTATTCTCAAAATATGAGGCACGTGCATATCTGCCTGTAAGCAGAAAATGCGCTCAGTGCACCTTCTTTAGGACATTTTGGACCAAAAATCTTAAATTCATCGCCAAGAGGTGGCATTATTTCAGGGCTACAGACGTTATATTTTTACCTCTAAAGACAACCATATAACTCCATGTACAGGCGGCATTATGCAATGTGTCTTGATGTCAACAAAGTGATCCTTCAAAATAAAAGCACCATTAACTTCTAACCACAAACACCATAACAAAGTCAGGTTCTTCACTGTTTGCTTATTATTCTGTGTGATTTTTCTTATGTGCAATGAAATAGACCAGGGTGACAAAATAACTATGACATACGATATTGTCATGGAAATACATCCATACTTATGTTTAATCAATTAGCCTATGATTACAGGTTAAAAGAAAATTGTAGAGCCATTTTCCTTTGCGTCCCAATGATTTTGATTTTACACACCATAAATAAAAATACATATTTGTTGATAGTGATTCATTTGTGATTTTTTTCTACAGATCAGCTGCACTATAGGGAGCCGCTAAGGGTGAGAAAATATATTTTTTAATAGTTTTGTGTTTCCTCTCAATAGTTTTGCCCTCCCTGGCAATACTTTTCCATTACTAATAATGACGGAACTGGGCACCACGATCAGCAAGAACCTTAAGTGGGAGATGAACATCTGTTCTCTCACAAAAAAAGCCCAACAGAGAATGTTCTTCCTGAGGCAGCTGAAGAAGTTCAGTCTGCCTAAGACTTTGATGGTGCACTTCTACCCTGCCATCATTGAGTCCATCCTCACCACCTCCATCACCGTCTGGTACCCTGCTGCCACTGCTAAGGACAAGAGCAGACTACAGCGCATCATCCACTCTGCTGGGAAGACGATCGGCTGCAACCTTCCACCTTTACAGGACCTGTACGTGTCCAGGGCTCTGAAAAGAGCAGGAAGGATTATGACTGATTCCTCTCACCCTGGTCACAAACTCTTTTGGTCTCTCCCCCCTGGCAGAAGGTTGCGGTCCATTGGGACCAAAACATCACGCCATAGGAACAGTTTCTTCCCCACTGCGGCCCGCCTCATCAATAAGGCCAGGAACACTCCTTCAAATTCTATTTCTCCATCCTAGCACAAGCATGCACTGTCTTAAATATGTATATATTTCCACTGCTGTATCATATTCAACATACACTAACTATTTATTTTTATATTAGTACCTGAACATGCTCCATGTACATATATATTTATATATTAACCTCCTCATCTCTTGAAGTCTGGCACCAACCACCAAAGCAAATTCATTGTATGTGTGAACGTACTTGGCAGTAAACTCGATTCTGATTTTGATTCTGATTCTGGTACACATTTGTGGATTGTCTTCTGTGGGTTACAAGTAATAAAATCCAATAAAAACATACATATAAGTGCCACATCCCATGTGATAGCGTGTAACATTGCAAACCGTCATCCAAATAATGAAAAAAATGTTGTCAAAAACATTATATTTTGTACCTGATACAGCATAACATGAAATGACAGATGTTTTTGTTTCAGCATCAGATATAAATCGTCATATCGCACAACCCTATATATAGTAACATAATGCATTTTGGTTATGTATTTTTTATGTACCCTGAATGTATACATATATATATGTAAAAGGAATTCAACTGGAAAGTGTCTCATCCACATAGTTTCAACAAGATGGTAATAAATTGTCATTTATTTCATGTTTATTGCTTTTGTATGTGTGGTTTTTCACATCTGTATTAGTTTTTTGTTGATTGATTGTATCATTAGTTAGCTAGGTTGATAGGTTTAAATAGGTAATCAATTGGGGGTCTGGAATGGATTAAATTCAATTACATTATTTCTTATGGAGAAATTTGACTTGGAACTCGACCAGCCTTCTGGAATGAAGTAAGTTCGTGTTCCAAGGTACCACCGTATAATTAAAGTGCTAAAGCTCCTGAGGGCAATTAAATGTCAAAAAATTGTACTACTTGCCAACAGTGTTTTTTAGTGTGATAGTATTCTTAACCCAAATGCTGTAAATGTAAATGTATATTTTGGACACAAATTTGTCATCCATCCATCCATAACCCCCATTCAGTGCATGGTGTGCCTATCCGAGGTAACAGAGGACCTGAGGAAGGAGACACCCAGGCCAGGATGCTGGGTTATGGAGGTGTGAGGCCACAGTGCTACAGACAGGGTCATTTTGCTGCCTGAAAATATGTTTTATTGAAATTGAAATTGAGATAAAGTTTTGTGAGCCATTGGAATATAATAAGCCAAAGGTTCAGACACCCCAGGGCATCTGCTGCAAGTTTCCACCAATACTGTACTGATACGTCAGTGCAGGCTTTAGTACTGATTACAGTGTTAGACCCTGAAACTCACCAGATCCTTTATGTAACAGCTGCGGTAGACCTTCGTCAAGTCCTTTTCCACATGAGGACATGCTTTGTCCACTTTGGTCAGTAGTGCCACTAGAGGCACATCTAAAAACAGCAACAGAAATGTCTCACTAGTGACATATTATATGTTCTATGGAATAAGCCGTCATCAGGTGACAGATTCTTAAGCAAACTCATAGCAATCAGCACACTGATGTCTGTCTTACTCAGAAGCACCTGCCAGCATCACTCTGCCCTTCCTGAATCCACATGTGTTCAGTTGAGCTCATGTTTATGTCCTAACATTCAGTCCCAACTCCTTAAGTGGGCCTTATGTTAAAAAAAGCCCTCAAGCTTCTCACAGATGGAGCAGCTCTATAGGGAGGAACGTCCAGGAGCTCCTTCAGTTATGGCATGAGTGCTGTTTATGCCAAAGCTATGGAAAACATTCAGTTTGCCATTTTCCAGTCCAGTAAACTGAACTTCTCTGTGTTCTTACTGAATATCCAAATACATTATTAAAATCATTAATTCAGGGGTGAACTTACATTTTTACTTTCCTGTATGATAATTCAGTATTATTCATGGTTCAGGAAAAGCAGGTGTTAAAGCATATTATAACATCAACATAAATAGTTGCTTATGAATTTTGACCTCCCCAGATCCAACCCCCCTCCCCCCCCACTGACACACACTCAGTCACAGATGCCACCTCCCTCCCTGTTCTCCTCACTGACTGACCTGCCAAGTTAGTTATCTTTTTGATTTCACCAATTTTATTCTTCGTTCCTTGAATTCCAATTGTGGTGGCATCTATCACATACACCACACAGTGGATCCTGTCCTTAAGAGCCAATGTGCTGCACGCCTGACAGTCATCAGCTTTCATTGGCTGTGCAGGGTTGAACTAAACAAAAAGGTGTGAATGACATACAGACATGCATTGACTCTGAGATCATAGGAAATTCAAGCAAAATGCAATGTGAGTCCTTTCGTATGACATTTATGTAACAACAGTACATTATGCCAAAAACAATGAATGAGATTTAATTTCCTGTATTCATATAGCAGTTGTTTTTGAGGCCTGGTTAGATACACAAGTCTTACCTGGTATTTGTCTGGTACATAGCCCTTCAGGATGCTCACAAAATCTTCAAGTTTCATCCCTCCATCCTCCCTTCCTTCCAGGCCCATGGTGTCACACAGTAGGAATGCCAGAGGTGGTCCACCTCGACCTGCCCTCACCTGGTAAGTGCGATACTGGAAGAACACACATGATGTCATTCATCTTCTAGCTGCTTATCCAGTTCAGCAGGTATCTCAAACTGATATAACTTGGTGGCCAATGGCAAGGAATTCTTCAGCTCAGGTGACCCACTTTTTTTAAACAATACAAGAATAATGTACTTAACAGCCAGCGTTAAGGGGGGGGGGGGGATGGCAGAACCAAAGAAATGCAAGATATCAAGTGAGTGCAGAAAATTTCAAACATGATGGGAAAATTAATACTTCTTCACTAAAGTCAAGGGGAAATGTGTCTTATTTGCAAGGAATCTTGCAGTCATGAAAGAGTATAATGTATGATGACACTATGAAACTAACCATCAAACCTACACATCCTACAATGATGCCATGCGAGAACAGCAAGTCAAGCAAATGGCAGCTAGCCTGCAAGTTCAACAACACTTTCTTTCTCGTGGTAACAAAACACAATAAAATGCCACACTGGCCAGCTACGAGGTAGCTCAGCTCATCGCCCAACACAGGAAACCTTTCTCGGATGGGGACTTTATAAAACAGTGCCTCACTATAGTTGCAGGAATAATGTGCCCGGAAAAAATGCAGGGCTTCAACAACGTTAGCTGATTTTTAAAACATAAGAAATTTACAAACGAGAGGAGGCCATTTGGTCCATCAAGCTCGTTTGGGGAGAACTTAACTAATAGCTCAGAGTTGTTAAAATCTTATTTAGCTCTAATATGAAGGAACCCAGGGTTTTAGCTTCCGCTACACTAGTAGGAAGACTATTCCATACTCTAACTACACGCTGTGTAAAGAAGTGCTTCCTCAAATTTGTTTTAAAATGTTCTCCCGCTAATTTCCACCTATGGCCATGAGTTCTAGTATTTAAACTAATATTGAAATAGCCATTTAGTTGAACAGCATCCAGACCTGTTAGAATCTTATAGACCTGGATCATGTCCCCCCTTAATCTCCTTTGCTCAAGGCTAAACAGATTCAGCTCAGCTAACCTCTCCTCATACGACATTCCTCTAAGACCAGGAATCATTCTTGCAGGTCATTCTTGCACCCTTTCTAAGGCAGCAATGTCATTTCCAAGGTATGGTGACCAAACCTGCACACAATATTCTAGGTGGGGTCTTACCCAAGGAATTATATAAGTGTAACATCACCTCCCTTGACTTAAACTCCACACATCTAGAGATGTAACCCAACATCCTTTTGGCCTTTTTAATTGCTTCCCCACACTGGCGAGAGTGGGACATGGAAGCATCAACATACACACTGAGATCTTTCTCATAATCAGCTACCTTTATTTCATTGGAACCCATAAAATATCTGTACTTTATATTTCTGCTCCCTGCATGGATTACTTTACATTTATCTATGTTAAACTTCATCTGCCAGGTATCAGCCCAGTCGCTAATTAAATCAAGATCCCCTTGTAGCCTCTGTGCTGCTAGTTTGGTATCTGCTACACCACCCACCTTGGTGTCGTCTGCAAATTTAACCAGTTTACTGTATGTATTGGTGTCAATATCATTAATGTAAATTGGGACCAATAATGGTCCTAAAATTGAACCCTGCGTTACCCTACTATGAATGCAGACCCACTGTGGCATTGAGCCTCTAATAACTACCTGCTGCTTCTTGTCAGTTAACCAGTTTTCGATCCAAGCTGCTACAATCCCTAAAATCCCTGCAGCTTTGAGCTTAAGCAAGAGCCGTTTGTGGGGGACAACATCAAAGGCCTACTGGAAATAGTAGTAGATTGTAGGCCTTTTTGTCATGAATTTCTCTTGTAGATTCCCCAAAGAACTCAAGTAAATTAAACAGGATCTACCTCTCCTAAATCCATGTTGGTTATCCCTCAGAATGTTATTTTAATCCAGGTAATCTACCATTTTCACTTGGATTATAGCTTCCATTACTTTTCCAGTTATGCAAGTTAAACTGATTGGCCTATAGTTTGCTGGATTACTTCTATCCCCATTTTTACATATGGGCGTTATATTAACATGCTTCCAATCAGAAGGTACCACACCAGCAGATAACGATTTCTGGAATAGTAAAGTGCAGTGTGTACTGAATAAATCTACGGAAAATAATTTCAAACAATTTCGGCAGATTATGTACGATGATGGCCGATTGTGATTGATGATTTGAGAAAGTATTATCGTTAGTCTACATCAGCGGTCACTAATAGGCGGACCGCACACTGAAAAAAATGAAACATTGGATCAACTTAAAATATTACTTCATTTTTTCACACTTAATTTTTTCAAGTCAGTTCAACTTAAAGTAATCAATCTAATACACAGGTGTCAAACTCCAGTCCTGGAGGGCCGGAGCCCTGCACATTTTTGGGTTCACCCTCATTTAACACACCTGATTCAACTCCTTGTACTAATTACCACACAGCTCTTGAACTGAATCATTTATGGTGGAACAGGGAAGGGACTAAACTACACAGGGCTCTGACCCTCCAGGACTGCAGTTTGACACCCTTGCCATAGAGTGTTAAGACAATGTGTCTCAACCTCTTCCCAAATTGCAAGCCCAAAATGGGTGGCCCATATCTGCCCCATTTTAATGTGCACTCATTTGAACTTATTTGGGCATTCAGCTGCTGTGTTTTACTAATCCACCATAATAAGAAAGACTCAGACCAACATAGCCTTTTCTCATTTAAGCATAACAGAAAAGGTGTTTTCAATCAGGTTAAGAACCAGTCATGTTCACCTGAGAACTGCATGTGGTGTAAAAGTGAGTTAAATGTATGGCACCAAGCATGGATTATAAAGCTAGACAATGTTAGACTGCATATCATAATTATTTAGCAGTGCTGCGAAAAGGTGAGAGGTTAATGGTGGAAGGAGTGTGTTTCTGCTAAAGCAGATATAATGGTTGGTGGCCTTATTGCTTTTAGACCACAACTTGGGATAGAAGAACAAATCAAATCACTTTGCTCATTTAATATTCAGAGTTTCATTTAGAAACCCACCACGATTGAGGATGGTATGGCACTGATATTAATATTTACCACCTGTTGCGCTCACTTTTTCCGGGTTGCCTGTGTTGGTGTATGTTAATTGGTCTCAGTAGTGCATTTTAGTCCTATATATGTGTATCCACAAAGAAATCTTCTCAATTGTATAGGTCTAGTAATATTTTAAGTTGATCCAACGTTTCATTTTTTTCAGTGCAGTCCGGGTCCGGACCCAGAAGCTGTCCCATACACAGCAAATGTGCCAGTGTTAAATTAACACTGCATGGTGTCTATATGTGACCACAACATTCAGTGTTACCTTTAACACTTTTCAGTGTGCAGTGAGTGTTGTTTTTAAAGTGTTAATATTTATTAACTCTTATAGTGTTCAATTTACAACCTAGAGTGTTGTCAAAGAGTCTCCACCTCCACATATCTGCCCCATTTTAATATGCGAACAAGACATCATGAGGATCTGAAGAGCCATCCCAGATTTACCCACCATCATGAGAAAGACTCTGACCAAACAGGACCTTACAGCTTTTTCTTGTTTTGTATTAAAGTTTTGCTGACTTGGTTCTGACTGATCTTGAAGGTTAGAGAGTTGGGTGCATGTGAGGATGTGTCTCCAGATTGGTGTATATGTATTAATAGCGTGGGAGAA
The DNA here is from genome assembly GCF_048594095.1 of Paramormyrops kingsleyae. Lineage (NCBI taxonomy): Eukaryota > Metazoa > Chordata > Actinopteri > Osteoglossiformes > Mormyridae > Paramormyrops > Paramormyrops kingsleyae. The sequence goes on from NC_132820.1 coordinate 14,691,285, forward strand.
TGTTTGACTGCCTATCCTGCCTTTGGAAGATTAACATATGTGGAAAAGTGTCAGGACAGTTGTGATACCCTTTTCTGTGCAGCTCCTAGTACCACCCACTCCCCTGTAGACCAATGGTGCTAGATGTATATTTGCATAGCATGACACAGTACTGTTTTTGACTTAATAGATTTCTTTTTTTAATCCACCGCGATTGTGATGAATAAGGCAAGAGAACAAAAACCACCAAAATGGCTCTTGCATTCCAGCCAAGGACCAGGTGGGGTGGTTTAGCCTCTATGGCTTAACTAGAGAAGGCATTGGCTGGGAGGAAAATGCTATGGAAAACCAATCATTTGTTTCTTTTATATGTCTGCTCTTTCCAGGAAGATAATTTGGGTCTTCTGTATCTTTACAATTCAGATTACTTCAGGAATGCCCATATGCAAGAAATACATACGCTGCCCCCATCATTTAACATACAACAGGCACCTCAAAAATGCAGATAATGAAATGTGGTAAAGACTAATATCAGTGCCATACCAGCCTCGATCGTGGTGGGATTCTAAAAATTAAGCTTAATGAAAATCTTAATATTAAATGAGCAAAGTGATTTGATTTGTTCTTTTATCGCAAGTTGTGGTCTAAAACCAATGAGCCTACCACCCATTATATCTGCTTTAGCAGAAATACACTCCTTCAGCCCTTCTAAATAATTATGTGATGCAGTCTAACAGAGCCTAGCTTCATAATCTGTTTGGTGCCATACATTTCACGCACTTTCATACCACAAAGGATTCTCAGTACAGTTTTTTGATTATTATGAGCTGAACTGAAATAAAACTTGCATAAAAAGAAAAAAGGCTATATTGGTCTAAGTCTTTCTTATTATGGTGGGTTAGTAAAACACAGCAGCTGAATGTTCAAATGAGTTTAAATGTGAGAACATTAAAATGGGGCAGACATGGGCCACCCATTTTGTACTTGTGTGCCACCCATATGGGCTTGCAATCTAGGAAGAGGTGGCGACTCATTGACTTAACACTCTAGGTTGTCAATTGAACACTATATGAGTTAATAAATATTAACACTGTAAAAACAACACTCACTGCACACTGTAAAGTATTATAGGTAACACTCAATGGTGTGGGCCCATATAAACACCATGCAGTGTTAATTTAACACTGGCACATTTGCTGTGTACAGACCCGGACCAACAGCCAAAACATTTAGTTATTATTTAAAACCTGACGGGGCGCTTTTATTTTAACCGGCGCAGCGTTTGTAGTCTTTCGGTAGTGGTTTAGCAGTAGAACCGCCGTTTCCCACGCCAATGAGTTTATTTATATAACAGCTAGATAACATTACTTTATACATATGTTAAAATGCAGAAACTTTGTCTGCGCTAATGTGCCTTTCCTGTTAATAGCAGCAGTGAAGCTAACACCCGCAAACAAAAAGCGTAATGTTCCTAACAGAGTGCACGGCTGCACTCTCCTGAAATCATAAAGCTGAAAAGTTTTCAAATACAATATGTATTATATAACACATTGGATAAATAGACATAGTTTATTGTTGATTTCATGTTCGTTGAAGTTTCTGCATTTTAACATATGTATAAAGTAATGTTATCTGTTATATAAATAAACTCATGTGAAACAAAAAATTTACGTTTTCAGGGTTGCCAAATCTCAAGCATCTGGCATGACACGCTTTCAGACTCATGCTGGAAATCTTACGGCAAATCTATACTATTCCATTATAAAGCTTAAAATTAGCTACGTCAAAAGTGTATTTACACGGTTAAATACAAAAGCAGACTATTTACAAGGTAAGAACTGTTACATGTGTGCAGACATCTCGAATTGAAAATTTCACTCCAGCCAGCTGGCCGAAGTTCTATGTCACGTGACAATAAATAATGTCAAAACATTTTTGAATTGTACTAAATTAATTTGATTTGACAGTCAGGTACTGATTACATACAATGTTGATGCAACTAATAGGCTGCTTAAATATATATCACACTATTAAATAGTTAGACATTATGATCTTCTGGACCTTCGCTTCAAGAATTTTTCTCTAACTGGACCTCTTTAAATTTTAGTTGAATACCCCTGGTCTACATGATGCCCGCCGAAGATGAACAGAGTTCCCGAGCAATGCCGATTAGGCTGGCAGGTATCAATAATTGGATATTTGTCAATGCTGTGACCACCAGACAACGGATACTAGTATATTTGACTTGAACAAAGTCAACCTATCAGTACTCAGCCATCAGCATATTACTGAGACAGAAAAATGATAAATTTCAATACCTGCAAATCTACATGTACTTGAGGCAACAAAAACACAAAACAAGACAAGAAGAATAGTTGTGAACTATGAAATTTATTATCTAGTGTTTTCGTAAGGTGGGCGACCAGATTCTTTGGATGTGGTCACCCAACAGAGGTCTCCCAGGCGATATGTGGGTGACCACAGAAAGAGCTGCTGGGGTCCCACTGGGAGACCACCTTTGAACTGTAATTGTCCACCCCTGATCCTCCTGTCAGAGCAAAGCGTTGAACCTGGGGTGACCAAGCCTTCTCTTTAGCTGCTCCTTCTCTCTGGAAATTTTTACCACAACTCCTCAGACAATGTGAAGACCTGGCAACTTTCAAGTCTCTTCTCAAAAACCATCTCTTCAAATCTGCCTATAACCACTATAACCACTGCTCTCTGACCCACATGCATGTGCTCCTCTGGTTCATTCATTTGTTCTTATTTGTGCTGCTTTCCTATGTAAGTTTTCAGTACATTTTGTTTTAAATTTTTTGATTTTATGTAAGTGTTTTATTGTATATTTTAACTTAATTGTATCTCCAATTTCTATTCTTTGAGTACCTTGAAAAGTGCCCTATAAATAAAATGTATTATTATTATTATTATTATTAATTCTTAAATTTCCGTAGTAAACCACCTTGGTTGCAGCTTCCTAGATTTAGTTTTGCTTGAAACAGGTTTGAAGTCCTCTTGCACTTGCAACAATGTGCTTTTAAAAAATTCCCATGCCTCTTCAACAGTCTTGCTATTTAACTCCATCCAGTTTACAGTTTCTAGTTTCAGTCTCATACCATTAAAGTTAGCCTTTCTAACATTATATACTTTTATTTTGGACTTTGCTCTTCGCACACTAAACTTAACCTCAAATTTAACCATGTTATGATCACTACCGTCCAGTGCTTCTAAAACCTCTGATTTTCCAGTCCTGTCTTGGTTATTAGAGAAAATAAGATCAAGAAGGGCTTCTCCTCTGGTAGGGGTATTAACAAACTGAGTAAAAAAACAATCCTGTACTAATTCCACCATCTCAACTTCATTTACAGAAGAGCCAGAGACTGTGTCCCACTGTATCCCAGGTAAATTAAAATCACCCATAACCGCCACATCATTTTTATTACTCATAATCCTGATATCGTCATATAACATTCTGCTTTCCTCTGCATCTACATTAGGTGCTCTATAACAAACACCGACAATTAGGCCATCACTATAGTGATCATGAAATCTTTTAAGAGGAAATCAGTTAATGCAACAAACTGGAATTATATCGCCAGAACTTAAAATGCTCCAAAAATCTAAGTACACTCAAAACAACTGAGTTACTACTCAAACAATTAATTTTTGAGTAAAGTCAAATTTGTGGAAATGAGTGAATCCAATTTTTAGGCAAAATTAAGTTCTATTAACTTACTTCTTTTATTAAGAAGTACTGTTAGGTTTTACAGTGTAGGAGTCTAAAGGGCACAACAACAGGGAAAGACATGTTTGAAGCTGTGTCAGAAGCAATTGACAAGATGGGACTTGAATGGGGCAAGCTTTGTGGAGTTACAATGGATGGGGCTCCAGCTATGACAGGTGAGCGCAAAGGAATGGCTGCTATGGTGTGTGCCAAGGTGCAAGAGAGCGGAGGCGAGGCTGTTAAAATGCACTGTATAATCCAGCAAGAAACTCTCTGTGCCAGTACAGTGCAGCTTGGTGATGAGATGAACACTGTTGTGAAAATTGTCAATACATTCTGATCACGAGGGCTCTACCATAGAGAATTTCAAGCTTTCCTATCTGATGTTGATGCTGAATGCGGGGACATACTCTATCATTCTAATATACGCTGGCTAAGTCGAGGCTCCATGCAGCCACGTTTTTTTCTCTGACATCAGAAATCGACCAGTTTTTAAAAAAGAAGGGCCGACCTCATCATGAGCTGAGTGATACTCTATGGTTGGCAGACATGGCATTTTTAGTTGGTCTTACATGTCATCTTAATACACTGAACAAGAGCATACAAGGCAAAGACCAGCTTGTACAGCAACTTCATGCACACTTGAAAGCATTCTGTTTGAAGCTCCGTCTCTTTGAGACCCAGCTATGCAACTTCAGTGTTGCGCACTTTCCCACGCTGTCCCAAATCAAATTTGCTTTTCCAAAGGCCAACCTTTCTGCCAAAAAGGGGGAATATGTCTCTGTAATTACCTAATTACAGATAATTAATAATTAATTATATCTCATGACAGAATTCAGGCAACGCTTCCAAGATTTTTCTGTCATTGAGAAACAATTCAAGTTGTTCTCGACTCCTTTCCTGATGGATGCAGAATAAATGGAAGAGAGTCTGCAACTAGAAATCATTGAAATGCAGTGTGATAACATCAGCTTCTCTCTCTACCTGCCTTCTACCAGGGTTTGGAAAAGCACAAGTTTCCTCTGATTTGACGCCACGGTAAAAGAATGATCAGTCTGTTTGGCTCAACATACGTACACAGCAAATTTGCCAGTGTTAAATTAACACTGCATGGTGTTTATATAATTCTCACCAAATCAGTGTTACATTTAACGCTTTACAGAGTGCAATGAGTGTTGTTTTATAGTGTTACATTTTATTAGCTCTTATAGTGTTCAGCTGACACTATAGAGCGTTAGATCACTGTAACTCCACCTCTTCCCAGATTCCAAGCCCATATAGGTGGCACACAGGTGCAAAATGGGTGGCCCCTATCTGCCCCATTTTAATGTGCATACAAGATCTCATATGAGAATCATAAGAGCCACCCTGATTTATCATCCATCATGAGAAAGACACTGACCAAGAAGGACCTCTCAGCCTTTACTTATTATAGGCTGACTTTTTTTTTTTTTTTTTTTTTTGGCTTAGTGCTGATTTTTTTTTGAAGATTAGCGAGCTGTGTGCCACGATGTCACACAAAGCCTTGCTTTTTCTTGCATTTGATTTTTAATAAAAAAAAAAAAAAAGCTATATTTGTATTTATTTTAATGGTGGTTTGGTGTATTTGTTGATGTAAGCTGATTTTGGATACCTGTTCAAACCTTGGTTGATGGGTTTTATATATGGAAATGTATTACGAGAGTTGTGACACCTTTGATATGCATCTCCTGGTACCGCCCACTTCCCTGTAAACCAATGATGTTGGGTGTTTATTTGCATACCATGATATTGTACAGCCTTTTAAGAGATTTCTGGGTTTGTTTTTATCCACCATGATGGGGTTGAATAAGGCAAGTGTAAGAAACCTTAGTAAACTCCAATAATGTGAGCAATTACTGAAATGGAATTTCCATGGGCTTAATTCTGTAGGCTAGTGAGTGATTGATATTGCAGCTGGAGATAAATGCCATGGTAAGGCAAATGCTCACACACACACCATAGGTCAGTTCTAAACCCCAAGCATATGTTTACTCGTATAGAAAAAGACCTGGATTAATAACGCTAAAATGTGATCCATAACATACCATCCTAGAACACAGTGTGTTCTAAAATATAAGCCCAATAAAAAATCTGAATATTAAATGAGCAAAATAATTTGATTTGTTCTTCTATCCCAAGGTGTGGTCTAAAAGCTATAAGGCCACCACCCATTATATCTGCTTTAGGGAAAATGCACTCCTGTAGCCACTAGGGGAGCTCTCACCTTCTCTGAGCCCTGCTAAATAATTATGTTATGCATTCTAACAAGCTTTATTATCCGTGTGAATGAGCACTGTTGTTACACTAACACTCCTGCTGAGAGGCTAGTTTGATTGCCAGTCATGGCCTTTTCATTAGGAACACATGACAATTTGCCCAGTGCTGTTTCACAGTGGATTCTCACTGGTTTTCCCCAAAAGTGGTATTATACATTTTATTCAGTTTCATACCACAGGCAATTGCAAGAGGGCTCAATTGGTTTAGTCTTTTACTGGTACAAAGAAACTATTTTATATATTAAGAAATACAACTAACAGTTAAATATTTAAACACTATTTCTCTAAATAAATCCCCACTTTAATGCACAAGAAAGGTAACAATCAGAAGAGAGAAACATGTGTTGAGCTTACAAGAACACAGTGGGCTGGTCTTCAGAAAAATCAGAGCTAACCATATAAAGGTCATATAACAAGCGACAAGGCCTTGTTGGTTATAGTCTTTCTTATGATGGTGGGGTAATCAAACACAGTAGGCTGGCTGCCCCAGACATAAGCCACCCATTATTTACCTGGGTGCCACCTACAGTATATGGGCTTGGAATCTGGGAAGAGTTTCAGTGATCTAACACTCCATGGTGTCAACTGAACACTATAAGAGCTACTAAAATTTAACACTATACAAAAACACTCATTGTAGTGTTAAATGTAACACTGATTTGGTGAGAATTATATAAACACCATGCAGTGTTAATTTAACATTGGCAAATTTGCTGTGTATGTGAGCAATCATTTTCTCTGTTAAATCTGAACAAAAACAGATTGAGAACAAAAACCAAAGACAGACATCTGTGTGATGACCTTCGCATCTCATCCACCAAACTTACTCCTGACCTGCCAGCCATCTTTCAGTCCAAAGCGCAGCATCACTGCTCCCACTGAGTGCAATACTGTTCCCATTATATAGGTGAGATATAATAGACAGTATTCATGTTAATAAGCATAGTTACCTAATAAATTCAGTAAATTAAAGTTAATATTTCATAACAAACATTAGTGGATGTCTTAACAAGCCCAATAACTTATATAACAAGCTTCAAAAACACCTCTTTCCCCCTATTACCCCCCCCCCCCCCCCCTGTTTATAGAGGGCCGTGAAGGGGGATCACCATCCTGACTAAGAAGCAATCTGAGACTGCCATTTTCTGAATGAGCTGCCAACCATTTTTGTCACAAAATAAATCAAAATCACAATTAACGGAAAGTTGTGATGCTGGATATTTTTTAAACACATTAAATTATTAAGCATAATTATAATTTATTGACCAAACTTGATTGATTGAACTTAAATACACAAGAGATGAGCCAATATACCTAACGTCTAGTGAGTTGGCCCAGCCCTCTGAATATTTTTCTGTATGTGGCCCTCAGTAAAAAAAAGTTTGGACACCCCTGATGTAAACCAATCACTTGATCTGCGGACTGGATTTAATAACCATTAAGAATCGCTGGTCATTGCTCGACCAGTACGATATGATTTCATAACACGGAAAATAAATTTCAGCACCAAATGTCCTGTGGGTAATGGCAATAAGAACATGATGACAGAGGCTCAGTGGATGGTGCTGCAACTTCACACTTCTAGGGATTGGAGTTCAAATGATGCCTCTGGCTCTGTGTGTGAGGAGGTTGCCTGTTCTTGCTGTGTTATGTGGGGTTTCCATAGCTTCAAACTAAATATCCTGCAGCAGAGTTAATCCCTTCCTAAAGCACAATGAGGATAACAAACAGCAACTGAAACTAAAAATAACAGATGTAGAGCAAACACCAAACCAGAATATCGTCCTTCCTCTCAAGCAAGAACATTATATAAAGACGTTTGGATACATGAATGTTATACCAGGATATGAAAAGTTACACAGTCACATTACCTTCAAAGTCAGGCTGATTTCCATTTCTCCTGCTTTAGCTTGGTTTGTAATGTTGCCACGGAAAATGGAGTTGATGGAGTTGAAGAAGCTTGATTTTCCAGCTTTAAGCTGACCAATTAGAAGAATCCGAGCCTGAGGCACTGAATCAATAGTGGGCTTGTAATCTAGCAGGTATTGCATGAGATCGGTTCGTGTGCTAAAAGAACAGAAATTGGAATTGGAAATGGGAATTAGTCAAAATTCACAAGGAATATAAACAATCCCACATCTAATAAAATATTACTATAGCTTCCTTTACATTTCATTAGTCAACTGCAACTGAAACCACTTAATGAAGTATCATACATTCTTATTAGAAAGTGTTTATTTATTTATTAATATTTCATTTACAGGTGCTTTTAACCAAAGCCATGCAAATTTGAGAAGGCAAGAGTTAAGGGTCTACTTCAAGGGCCCAATGGTGACGTCACTCTGCCGAACATAAGAACAGAATCTTCAGAATCTTTATTGCAACATAAAATTGGCGTTGGCACAGCTTGCTACAATTGGAGACACCATGACAATAGAAAATAAGCAATTAGGGCATAAGAAGACAGATTAAATATAAGGCAAAGGATACACAACAGAGATGTATAAATGCAAGGTAGGTGATAAATACAGTGATCAACTGGTGAGCTAACCTGCAGGGCTGCACACTGGCCAGTGTTTATATGTGAGCTTGTGTGGGAGAAGGATGTTATAGAACTCATGCATATTTAAAAAATATATGCATAAAATTATGTGATGCTAGTAAAAAATAAACAAGTTGTTGATTATATTTGACAAAAACAGGCTTCATACCTATGGTCCCACACAACATTCCTCCAAGCTTTATCAAGGAGCTCTGGTTTTTTCTCCACTGTCACTGGGGTACTTTTTCCACTTCCCATTTTCCAAACACTAACGTCCAGACCTGTTGAATGAAAGCATTGTGTTTTCATTATCGGTTCACTAGTCCCTGGAGAAATTGGGGTTAAGGGCCTTGTTCAAGGGCCCAACAGGAAAAATACTAGGCCGATCAAATGATCTGAACCAGTAGGGCTGGGCGATATCATACCGGTATTATTATGTCACGCATGCGCAGTAATCACTAGTACTTCAGATGACAGGCGCAACATTTGGCAGTGCGCCAGCTTTTCTGTGCTATACGGACATTTATTTACGCCCACAATTTAAGCAGCTTAGTATGGCTAAATTATTAATGAGGCTTTGTATCAGAGCATGTGATACATTTAAAAGAGGGACAATTTAAAAGAGGGACAAATATTCTGCATGCCTAACAAATGTCACCTTAAACCGAAGCCTTATATCATAAAGTAATATGAGCCACTCAGAAAATATTTATTTTTAAGCAACATACAGGTATAGGCAACAACGGACAGGTTTGGCAATGGCATTCCACACAAAAATAGGCTTAACAATAAAGGAATCAGTGAGCTTAATAGCCTAAAGAATATACAGGCTAAGCATCCACGTTTTAAATTCCTCAATTTTTTTCTGTTGATGCTGCTGCTGCGTCTCTACAAAATAAAATGTCACTGATAGCATTACGTGAAATTTAAAAAATCCTATTAGACCTACTTTGAATGACAAAACGAATTTATTTGATTAGCAATATTAACTTTATAGGCTTTTATACTTTAATTTACTTTATAGACTTGATATGCTACAACCATATAAAACTTGCTCACGTTTTGCTTGCTTCCGCCTGTTCGCGTACACTGTAAAAAAATCAATTGTAAAATGTCAGTCAAAAGTCTGGCAGGTCCTGAAGACCAATAGTGCTGATGTATATTTGCATAGCATGACAGGGTACTGCCTTTGTTTAAACTTTTAACCATGACGGTGTTGAATAGGGCAACAGTATAATTGTGGAGGCGGCCGACCACAGCTGTGGCTGTAAGGTGGTCGGTGCTTGTTGCAGTGGCAAACCCACTGGTGGACACTGATGGTGCGGGATGCCTTCAAGCTGAAGAAGGAGTCCTATTGGGCCATTTTGGAAGCAGTTGATGAGTATCACCAGGCCAAGCGAAATGTGGCTTCGGCGGTCGCTGATCCAAAAACTCAGGTATGGGAGGAGTTATGCGAGGTCATGGAGAATGACTACGAGGAGATTTTGAACCACCATCCGGCGTCTCAGGGCGGGAAAGCGGTGCAGCATCAACACTGTTTATGGTGGGGATGGTGCGCTGCTGACCTCAGCTCAAGATGTTGTGCACTGAAAAAAAGAACGTGTTGGATTTACTTAATTTAATAGTGGACAGTGGTTGCACACAGATGTTTTGCTTTGGCAGCAACTTGAACAATTGAGTTAAATTAACACAAGTTATTCATATTCAATAAACCTGTGTATTTTCTGTTGATACAGTGTGATTGAAACATGTTTTGTTAAAGTAATTTGAGCTCTTGGAACATTTTAATCCTTCTTGATTTTATCACTTTATTCCATCACTATTCAATAACTTTTCCTCCAATACTATTTGGTCACTTAAATACTACAAGTTATTTTCATATTACATGTTAATATTATATTTGAGTGTCAATTACACAATTTTACAATGGTATTTTTCTTTTTCTTTCCCATCATTATAATTTAGAGCAGCAAAACAACTCTCCCATTTTCCAATGGTTTCAGTTCTAGACAACAGTTGATTTATTTTCAATTTCTAAACCCAAATGAATACAAAATGAATAATGAAGAAAATGACAAAATCCAAGTTACGTTATTTTTTGCAAAATATTTTCATTCATTGTGCGTTGTTGTAATTTTCGTGTTCCCAACATTTTGATATTTTATGTACACAGCAAATGTGCCAGTGTTAAATTAGCACTGCATGGTGTCTATCTTAGCACTGCATGGTGTCTTTACAGTGTGCAGTGAGTGTTCTTTTTACAGTATTTATCTTTATTAACTGTAATAGTGTTCAATTTACACCATAGGGTAAATCAATGAGTCTCCACCTCGACATATCTGCCGCATTTTAATATGCGCACAAGTCATGAGGATCAGAAGAGGATCAACATACACACCAAGGTCTTTCTCATAATCAGCTATCTTTATTTCAGTGGAACCCATAAAATACCTGTACTTTATATTTCTGCTCCCTATATGGAGTACCTTACATTTGTCTATGTTAAATTTCATCTGCCAGGTGTCGGCCCAGTCACTAATTAAATTAAGATCCCGCTGTAGCTGCTGAGCCGCTAGTTCAGTATCTGCTACACCACCCACCTTGGTGTCATCTGCAAATTTCACCAGTTTACTGTATATATTGGTGTCTATATCATTTATGTAAATTAGGAACAATAGTGGTCCTAAAATTGAACCCTGCGGTACCCCACTATGAACGCAGGCCCACTGTGACATTGTGCCTCTTATAACTACTCGCTGCTTCCGATCCGTTAACCAGTTATCAATCCAGGTCGCTACAGTTCCTAAAATACCTGTCGCTTTAAGTTTAAGTGAGAGCCTCTTGTGAGGGACAACATCAAAAGCCTTGACTTACCCTATGGTGTAAATAAAGATTAATACTATAAAAACACTCACTGCACACTGTAAAGTGTTAAAAGTAACACTGAATGGTGTGGACCCATACTGTATAGACACCATGCAATGGTACAGTTGCTGTGTACATAAAATATCAAAATGTTGTGAACACATGTAAATTACAATAATAATGCACAATTAATGAAAATATTTTGCAAAAAAAATGTTACTTGGATTATGTCAGTTATTTTCTTCATTGATTATTTTGTATTCATTTGGGTTTAGAAATTGAACATAAATCAACTGCTGTCTGGAACTGAAACCATTGGCTGCCAGGAAAATGGGAGAGTTGTTTTGCTGCTCTAAATTGTAATGATGGGAAAGAAAAATTCCATCTAATATTCAGTTATACTGTTTAGTTGTATAATATTCACCTGCTGTAAAAATTGGTATTTTTGTTTGAAAGGAGTTTTGAAAGAATTGTGTTTATAGCCCAACTGTTATGCACTTTTTAAAATGTGCTAGCTGTTGCTCAGTGGAATTTTGACAACTTGTTAAATCAGCATAGTTATGAATATTTCTTGTCATATCTATTTTAAATATGCATTTAATTCATGTTTCATTTAGAGAAATGGACAAAAAAGACATTTATATAGTTGTACATAATAAAATCTGAAAACAAAAGATTGTATAAATTTTTTTAGTAAATGCATTTCATTGGTATTTTAAATATATTTAATGTAGTAAATGCAAGTATACAAAAAAGACTTCTTGAAATCATACTATAGGTTGTTATGGTGCAGTATTTAACTTTTCTATAAAGCAAATGACTGTGTTGTAAAAACTGCAAACTTTAAATTGACTTGTCTAAAATTTCACTTCCATTAATAAAAACTATTGATTTGAATGTAATCAGATTATTTGGTACACCTAACCTAAAGCAAATGGGTTCATTAAGCTTGATTTGTGTGTTACCAATTGAAGCAATTTTTTTTAAGTTGGTCCAACAATTCTCTTTTTTCAGTGTAAGTGACCAAATAGTATTGGAGGAAAAGTTATTGAATAGTGTTGGAATAAAGTGATAAAATCGAGAAGGATTAAAATGTTCCAAAAGCTCAAATTACTTTAACAAAACATGTTTCAATCACACTGTATAAACAGAAAATACACAGGTTTATTGAATATGAATAGCTTGTGTTAATTTAACTCAATTGTTCAAGTTTCTGCCAAAGCAAAACATCTGTGTGCAACCACTGTCCACTATTGAATTAAGTAAATCCAACATGTTCTTTTTTTCAGTGTGGGTTGGTGGAAGGAATACTTCGAAGACCTCCTCAATCCCACCGACACGCCTTCCAATGAGGAAGCAGAGTCTGGGGACTTGGGGGTGGACTTACCTATCACTGGGGCAGAGGTTGCTGAGGTGGTTAAAAAGCTCCTCGGTGGCCGGGCCCCGGGGGTGGATGAGATCCGGTTCCTCAAGGCTCTGGATGTTGCGGGGCTGTCTTGGTTGACACGCATCTGCGGCATTGCGTGGACATCGGGGGCGGTGCCTCTGGATTGGCAAACCAGGGTGGTGGTCCCCATCTTCAAGAAAGGAGACCGGAGGGTGTGTTCCAACTATAGGGGGATCACACTCCTCAGCCTCCCTGGTAAGGTCTATTCGGGGGTGCTGGAGAGGAGGGTCTGTTGGATAGTTGAACCTCGGATTCAGGAGGAGCAGTGTGGTTTTCGACCTGGCCGTGGAACAGTGGACCAGCTCTATACTCTCGGCAGGGTCCTGGAGGGTGCGTGGGAGTTTGCCCAACCAGTCTACATGTGCTTTGTGGACTTGGAGAAGGCATTCGACCGCGTCCCTCGGGGAGTCCTGTGGGGAGTGCTCCGGGAGTATGGGGTGCCGGACTGCCTTATAAGGGCTGTTCGGTCCCTGTACAACCGGTGTCAGATCTTGGTCCGCATTGCCGGCAGTAAGTCGGACTCGTTCCCGGTGAGGGTTGGACTCCGCCAGGGCTGCCCTTTATCATCGATTCTGTTCATAACCTTTATGGGCAGAATTTCTAGGCGCAGCCATGGCGTTGAGGGTGTCCGGTTTGGTGACCTCAGGATTAGGTCTCTGCTTTTTGCAGATGATGTGGTTCTGTTGGCCTCATCAGACCGTGACCTTCGGCTCTCACTGGAACAGTTCGCAGCCGAGTGTGAAGCGGCTGGAATGAAAATCAGCACCTCCAAATCCGAGACTATGGTCCTCAGCCGGAAAAGGGTGGAGTGCTCTCTGCGGGTCGGGGAGGAGGTCCTTCCCCAAGTGGAGGAGTTTAAGTATCTCAGGGTCTTGTTCACGAGTGAGGGAAGGATGGAGCGGGAGATCGACAGGTGGATCGGTGCGGCGTCAGCAGTGATGCGGGCGCTGCATCGGTCTGTCGTGGTGAAGAAGGAGCTGAGCCAAAAGGTAAAGCTCAAGATTTACCAGTTGATCTACGTTCCTACCCTCACCTATGGTCACAAGCTGTGGGTAGTGACCGAAAGAATGAGATCGCGAGTGCAAGCGGCCGAAATGAGTTTCCTCCGCAGGGTGGCTGGGCTTTCCCTTAGAGATACTGTAGGGTGAGGAGCTCGGTCATTCGGGAGAGACTCAGAGTAGAGCCGCTGCTCCTCCGCATTGAGAGGAGCCAGATGAGGTGGCTCGGGCATCTGCTTAGGATGCTTCCTGGACGCCTCCCTGGTGAGGTGTTCCGGGTATGTCCCACTTTGAGGAAGCCCCGGGGAAGACCCAGGACACGCTGGAGGGACTATGTCTCTCGGCTGGCCTGGGAACGCCTCGGGATTACCCCAGAGGAGCTGGATGAAGTGGCCGGGGAGAGGGAAGTCTGGGTTTCCCTGCTAAGACTGCTGCCCCTGCGACCCGACCTCGGATAAGCGGGAGATAATGGATGGATGGATGGAGGAAAAACATGTTTATTGTGCTTGATTTAATGGTGTAACTAACACATGCATTAAATACAACCAATATGAAAATTCAAATAGTGTCCACTGAATATCAAGTAGATTCAACTTAATATAGCTTTTAGTGTATTTAATGATTTCTGTTAGTGTAATAATGATAGTTTAGTAACAATTACTTAATAATACTGAATTGGGACAGTTAAATTGGGACATCTTAAAAAGATCAATGCAAATAGTTAACATAACTTTTTGAGTAGACCCAATACATTCTTTTTTAGAGTGTAACCGACTGAGTCACACACTGCTCCGTTACCCTTTTGCATGACCCTTTTTAACAATATACTTTATACATTTTCAATATGACTTATGCTACAGGTAGCTAAGGAGTAAAATGTTTGTTAAATGGATTTTTACAGTGCTTGAAGCAGGAAAAAACGGGTGCTGATACTGGCCTTGTTATCTTTTACTGATACTAGAAAATCATGAGAGTTGCCAACATACTAGAAATGTTGCCGGTTCTCTGAAAAGAAAGACAAAGAGGTGCTGGTACAGCCTCTCTCTGAGCAGCCCACTTCAAGCACTGAATTTGTACCAACAGCGCCCCCCCTCCCCACCACTAACTACAAAATAAATGCATAAACAATAAGAGTGAAAAAATAAAAATGCTGCAAAAATACAAATACAGTTCTAATTTAACAGCTTTCAATTGCATGAATAATTAATGTACTGATATTTATTTTGAAATCAGCTCCCCATTAATGGCACAGTTTGAGAACATTGGAAACTCCCATTTCCAAATAAATATGCCCAGGGCTAGAATGGAATTAAAAACTGGCTTTGGACTTTTGTCCATAGAGACCTACCACACATAGAAATCTATGACAAAATTTAACAACCCACAACCCCATTGACCCAAACTTCCTTTTTGTAAACGTTCTTCCACCCCCTGACTTTTTATAGATTATTGTGAAAGTGAAAGTAGGAGTTCAAACATTTTGTATAGTTAGACATGTTTTACTCCACATTTAATAAATGCTTCATGGAGCAATTCTCATTTCAGGGTTACCGTACGGTAATTTAAACAAAAACATAGTTACGTACGTCTTATCTTATAAGTCGCTTTAAAGAAAACATATATTTATGATTTCGCTGACGTAAACTTTGCTTTTTTAAAAGGAAAAAATAGCTTAGTGGCTACGGTCCTTATGTTTACTTAAGAATTCCTAGAATTCATTTTTGTATTAATATCAGTCTACATGAGTTACCCAGGAATAACACCTTTTTAGGACAACGGTGACTAAAATTTCCGGTCAAAGATGTCTAAAAAAAATCTTGTAACCGGACATCTCATAAAACCACTAAATGAACAAGCTATAGGGTTTCTTACATGTTGTACGCTGTTGAAATATATAGGCTACCAATTTGACATCCTCACGTTTTCCTAACGATCTTCGACCGATTTTGATTTTACAGATTATTGTGAAAGTAGGAGCTAAACTCTGTAGTTCATTACTATTCGAATGAAGGAATTAAAACATTTTGTATAGTCACAGACGCGACATTTTTCACTTCGTAGTTCATAAATATTTCATATTGCAGCAATTCTCATTTCAGGGTTACCCAATAGGCCACGTAAACTGACAAAAGATGCTTGGCTATAATTTAAACTTAATTACAAATTATCTTATAAGTAGATTTAAAGTAAATCGTTCCTCAAATGGATTCTTGTATGCAGACAATCCTTGGTGTCCGCGGGTTTTGTACCTGCGGATTCAAGAAGCTGTGGACCGAAAATAAACAGACAAACAAACAAATAAATCACAGAAAGAATAAATTAAATGAACAAATAAAACCGAAAGTTCCAAAAAGCAAAACTTTAATTTCGTTGTCTCCATGCGAATGAGGTGATGTGTAGGTGCAGAGGGAGAAATAATTAAAGAGAAAATATAAATTAAATTTATGTACCACAATGACCTCGTCTGTACTGAACATGTATAGGCTGTTTTTTTCTTGTCAGTATTCCCAAAACAAATCATTAGGCCTAAAACCGCTATTTACATGCTGTTTACATTGCATTAGGTCTTATAACTAATGTAGAGTTCATTTAAAGTATAAGAGAGGATGTGCGTATAGAGGTCACCAGGAAGAAGCACACGCTGATTACAGCGCGTTGCTGCACCCGCCACAGGACAAACCACCTCAGGAATGAGAACCTGAATGCAGCTGTGCAGTGGGTGATGCCTCAGCAGCCCACTAGTCCTAATGGACCAGTGTGAGTTTTTTTCCGGTGGCGAGAGTGCCAATGTGCGTAGGTTATATGCAAATACTACGCCATTTTATTCAAGGAAAAATACAAGTACGGTTCTTATTTAATGTTTGCTAATTATTAGAAGACGTTTTGTATTCGTATTGGTTATGAAATCAATATTAGTTCCAAAGTAATAACACGGTTTGAGAACAATGGCAACTGCCGTTCCAGCCGAAGACTTCTCAACAGAACATAGTGTATCTGGAGATATCCCAAGACCACTACATTTACGGGGTTTCTTACATGTTGTACGCTATTGAAATATGCATATTTATTTGACAAACTCACCTTTTCCAAACTGTCTTCAACACCACAGTTTTTACAGACGGTTGTGAAAATGAAAGTAGGAGATCAAAGGCATTTTATATAGTCACCCAAGGAACGTTAACCACACCATGGTTCATGAATATTTAATATTGCAGTGATTCTCATTTCAGTGTTACACAAAAAAAGCAGACCATGGGTGTCTATTATATTATCCTAAGTCTAACATGTAGCTTCTATTACATAAAATCATGTTTTGTAGCTGAACAGTTTTAAATCATGTAGTTTTAGCACAACATGCAACGACTTAAAATTTAATAGAATAATTTTTGTTAACACATGGTTTAGGTCAATGGTTTAGGTGACATTTTAAGAGTTACTGTTTTCATTAACTTTTTTAAATAGCAAGATTCAACTGTAATATTTCAAGTTGCCTTGTTTAGAGTACTAAAAAACATATTACTATTAGAACCTACAGGCTAAAAAGGAAACATTGGATCAACTTAAAATATTACTTAATTTTTTCAAACTTTTTTCAAGTTTTTTCAAGTTTGGTTAATATAATTTTTTCAAGTCAGTTCAACTTAAAGTAGTCAAGCTAATACATTAGATTTTTGCACTTAAAACCAATAAAACTGCTCATTCTCAGCTAATAAATATAATTTGAAAGAACTAAATAACCCAAAGGCCAGTTTACTACAACAGTCCACTTTATTACAACACATTGTTGCATCCTTGCATAAATAGCTATAAACAAGATACAGTGGCCAGAAACAGTACCTTTTGTCTTTAGACCACAACTTGGATTGAAAACCAATGAAATCATTCTGCTCATTTAATATTCAGATTTTCATTAAGCTTAATTTTTAGAAACCCACCACAATTGAGGATGGTATGGCACTGATATTAGTCTTTGCCACATTTGATAGCTGCTGCTTTTGGTTTGATGTATATTAATTGGTCTAAGTGCTGTTATTCTTATGTGTATGCATCCCCCAAGAAATCTTGTTGTGCTTTGTGACACATTCTTTTGAAGTATATCAATTATGGAGGTACATACTGTATGGTCTGCATGCATTTCCTAGAGGGTCTTGGCTGTGAATCAAAGCGAAGCAAATCATCTTCCATATCATTTTATCTGAACCATAGAGGATACTCCATCTGAACTACTCACTGGCAAGCAGACTAAAGCCATGTATGTGGCTTTTGTTCTCTTTCCCTATTCATCACAATCATGGTGGATTAAAAAAATCTTAAGTCAAAGACAGTACTGTGTCATACTATGCAAATATACATCCAGCACCATTGGTCTAAAGGGGAGTGGGTGGTACCAGGAGCTGCACAGAAACTGTCCTGAAACCTTTCCAAATATGTTAATCATCGAAGGGCGGGACCTGCAATCAAATACACCACTACAACATTAAAATACAAATCACTCGGGAGACACACCCAGTACGTTTCCTAGAGTTTTTCATCTGTCTTGATATCAACATGCTATAAAACCACCAAGACCACAGCTCTCTAACTTCTAAGATCAGTCAGAACTGAGCCAGCAAAACTTCAATAAAAAGAAAAAAGAAAGAAAAAAAAAAGCTGCAAGGTCCTTTTTGGTCAGAGTCTTTCTCATGATGGTGGGTAAATCTGGGATGACTTCTTGTGCGCATATTAAAATGGGGCAGCTAAAAAACTGAAGTTGAATACATTACAGAAAATTATACATCAATCCTACGTGAAATTTTTAGGTCAGACCAGCTACACCCTTGTGACACTTTTTTCAGTGGGTTCTAATGGTAATATAAGTTTTTTTATTACGCTAAACAAGGCAACTTGAAATATTACAGTTGAATCTTGCTATTTAAAAAAGTTAATGAAAACATTAACTCTTAAAATGTCACCTAAACAAGGCAGGTTTATTTAACCTCCTGAGACCCGACCTATTCATTTATGTCCATTGTAGTGGACATTGTATTTTTGCATTTATTTTTTCACTGATGTTGGGAAACGTATTTATTCTTGTTGTGTACTAAAGAGGACATGCTGTGAAATTAAAATAAGAATAAATTTGAAAAAATCTAAATTGTAAGATGTCTTATTTCCTCCAAAGACAAATAACCTACAATTGAAGGACACTTTTTTCCTTGGGTCTCAGGAGGTATTTAATTTGACTCCTCAAACAAAGTTGACTAAACCTCTGTATCTATGTTAATCGAACTTGCAAAATAGTGTTGACAATTTAACAATCCAAGTTTATTGAAACTTTGTACCTAGGTTAATCTAACTTGTATTACAGTGTTGCCTTAACTCTGAAGTCAAAGTTAGCTGAACCTCTGTCTATAGGTTTGTTAAACTTCTGTAATTGAGTTGGCTAGCTTAACTCAAAAATGTTATCGCAGCATGTTGCCTTGAATTTTTGAGTTGGCTGAACATTTTTTTTTTACAGTGTGCCTTAATTTTACGTGGCATTGATTCAACAAGGTGCTGAAAGCATTCTTTAGAAATGTTGGCCCATATTGATAGGATAGCATCTTGCAGTTGATGGAGATTTGTGGGATGCACATCCAGGGCACGAAGCTCCCGTTCCACCACATCCCAAAGATGCTCTATTGGGTTGAGATCTGGTGACTATAGGGGCCATTTTAGTACAGTGAACTCATTGTCATGTTCAAGAAACCAATTTGAAATGATTCGAGCTTTGTGACATGGTGCATTAACCTGCTGGAAGTAGCCATCAGAGGATGGGTACATGGTGGTCATAAAGGGATGGACATGGTCAGAAACAATGCTCAGGTACACTGTAAACACTGTTACTTAGATTCAACTCAAAAAAATTAAGGCAACATTTTCCAACTACTTTTTGTAAGTTTAGTGAACTTCTTGTTATTTTGATTTGGTAAAAACCAGTATTATTCATTTTACTGTATGCTAAAAAATTAAGTAGAGTCTACAATATAAAGCAAAACATTTGAGTTAACCATTGTGACAAAGAGCAGCATATTGACCAAATCATACTTAGTTAAAATAAGTAAATAAACTTTTTGATTTTAATTAATTAATTTACTCTATTAATTTAGACAATTTCTTCAATCCACTTGAAATAATTAGTTAGCATTGCCATAACTTTAAATTAATAAGGAAAGAGAGGTATTCGTTTCCAACGTTTATTACTCTATAACAGCGGCCATATACAAATTTTTATGATACGTTGCAGAGAGAAGTGTCAAAAATATAATGTCCTCATCTTTTTAATCATGTAAGGGCAACAACTGTGACTACAAATCTATCAGTTAACATAACCTTTAACTCAGTGTTCCCCAACCGTTTTATCACCGCGGTCAAAAATTTTTTCGCGGACCGGGGGGACGGTTGCTCTCGTAATGGTGCGCGACACGTATCCGAGAGAATAATCCGGTCATCTTTCAAAATACAAGGATTTTCAAAATGAAATACCGGTACCCGTCCGCGGCCCGGTGGTTGGGGACCACTGCTTTAACTGACACATGTACGAGGATGAGAGACCATGCTACTAGTGTTTTGCTAGCTATTTCAGAAAGAGGCAGAACATTTAAGACGAGTGATTTGAGACAAAATAATTCACATTCACCAAAGCTAACGATATTAGACTCCTTAAACAAACAAAATGCCGATGTTTTTTTTAAGTACCCAGACTGAGCAGAAACATAATCTGGCAATATATCTCACATATACCTATCCTACGTTAACGTTAACGATAGTTGTTTTAAGATTAATGTTAATTTCAAGACCTTTGGTACGGCCGCATGGCGCCTGCAAAACTGACAAACTTAACGTTATTGTCTGAAACCTGGTGACGCTTTTACATTTTATAGTGCAATAAATGCGTGCTCATTCAGCTAAAATCTAACTTTATGCGATGTAAATAGTTGCTTACATGTGTTGCACGTTGTATAAAGCCCCCAAAAACCCCAAAGAAATCCGAAACTGGTCCGGTACAGGTGACAATGAGCAACGATGTCGTTGTTCTGCTGCAGCATGTGAGCGGGTCTAGTTTTACTTTGGATATAAACACTTAAATAGAGTTTTGTAGAAGCAACTTATTGTGAAGGTCAGTAAAAAACAATTTTTTGATAGGTACTAATAAGTTACAAAAACAATCACACTTTTTACTTATGTAAAACTTAAATGAATTCAAAAAGAAAAGGGAATCAATTTATTGGAAGAAATATACTTTTTAAAATTAATTCCTATAGACAACACCCCTGAAGAGCTTTTTACAGTGTAGGCCGTGGCATTTAAACGATGCCCAATTGGCACTAAGGGGCCTAAAGTGTGCCAAGAAAACATTCCCCACACCATTATACCACCACCACCAGCCTGCACAGTGGTAACAAGGCATGATGGATCCATGTTCTCATTCTGTTTATGCCAAATTCTGACTCTACCATTTGAATGTTTCAACAGAAATCGAGACTCATCAGACCAGGCAACATTTTTCCAGTCTTCAACTGTCCAATTTTGGTGAGCTTGTGCAAATTGCAGCCTCTTTTTCCTATTTGTAGTGGAGATGAGTGGTACCCGGTGGGGTCTTCTGCTGTTGTAGCCCATCCGCCTCAAGGTTGTGCGTGTTGTGGCTTCACAAATGCTTTGCTGCATACCTCGGTTGTAACGAGTGGTTATTTCAGTCAAAGTTGCTCTTCTATCAGCTTGAATCATTCTGCCCATTCTCCTCTGACCTCTAGCATCAACAAGGCATTTTCACCCACAGGACTGCCGCATACTGGATGTTTTTCCCTTTGCACAGCATTCTTTGCAAACCCTAGAAATGGTTGTGCGTGAAAATCCCAGTAACTGAGCAGATTGTGAAATACTCAGACCGGCCTGTCTGGCACCAACAACCATGCCACGCTCAAAATTGCTTAAATCACCTTTCTTTCCCATTCTGACATTCAGTTTGGAGTTCAGGAGATTGTCTTGACCAGGACCACACCCCTAAATGCATTGAAGCAACTGCCATGTGATTGGTTGATTAGATAATTGCATTAATGAGAAATTGAACAGGTGTTCCTAATAATCCTTTAGGTGAGTGTATATATATATATATATATATATATATATATATATATATATATATATATACAGTATATATATTATTTATTAAAAATGTCTTCTCAAATGTTGAAATTTAGTCATACACTGAGCTGTTTTACTAGTGAAGAGCAACTTCTAAACATGATAAAAATTGAAAGAAGAAAAAACAAATCATGAGGGAAATTCATATATTTGAAAGTACATGCTGACATTTGCAGATGTGCCTAATTATTAAGCATGTTTTTCAACCCTGCAACTTCTGTAACATGGTTTCCCACTCCAAATGGAGAATGACCCAACCCCAAAAAATCATGATGCATGTATAGAATTATGAAAACAGGCATATCTGTTGAACTTAAAGACAAAGTTGACAAGTTAATTAATATTTGCCAGAACAATTAATTTTTATCACAGCTCTTTTTTCTCTCTTTTAGGAAATATCAGTGGCAATGGGTATAGTGACAAAAGGTAAAAGAGTAATAAGTAATAAGGAAAGATCTATGGAATGGAGCTGGTGGAGTACATGCTGTGGTGCAAGAATTTTGCAGTTCCTGGATCTTGCTGAAGGCATATGTTTCAGTTCTGAAAATTGGTCAGCAATGGCAAAAAGATTATTTGGAGATTAGTCAGAAGCAAATAAAAAGTGGCTAAGGACAGTATGGAACCAAAACAGGAACAAAGTAAAAGACAGAGTTCTGGAGCATCAGACAGTGTTCTCAGGCCATGCAGAAATGAATCTCTCAAGCTTATCAAAATTGTGTTGCCCCATTGCACTTTAAGTGGATGCAATATATTAAGAAATAACTATTACAGACAAAAATAATCTGAAAAAGCAAGGTGTGTGCATTGTCCCCCAGGTTCCCCTGATCAATGCACACTTCATAGGACATGGTATGGAGCTAAATTAGGGCCAAAAGTTTCGTTAATTTGAAAAAAAAATCTGAAACTGAAAGTTCAAGTTTTGCTGTTGAACTTTAAAAAGTACAACGATGTATTCAAAGTAGGGCTGTCAAAATTAACGGGTTAACTCGGATTAATCCATCATCATGATTAATTTGATTAAAAATTTTAATGCAATTAACCCATCTGCAGCGCAGAATGACTCAAAATCCCTGAAATGTGTATGTCAACCCGTTTCGGGCAGTTTTGGTGCGTTCCATTTGCCCTGGGAACTCGTATTCCAAGTCGTATTCCGGAGTTTTGAAGCCGGAAGTGACAACATGCCCGCTCCCATTTCTCGGACATCTAAGAAATATCTCGGAACAGCACAGATGATCCCGAGTTCAGAATCGGAGATGGCTGCGCCTTTTATCAACAGAAGGGAAAGTTGCGTAGTTTTATACTGTTTAAGCACTACTTCTCATTTGTGGCTCATTAAATCGGTCACGCACACTATACCGTCCAACTTATCTGTGGACGTGTTGCTACGGAGTTTTATACATAAAGTACCACGTGTAATGTGTTATCAACTGATATTGCTAACAATGGCAATTAACCGGGCTAGAATTGGATTTCATGATTAGTCGGATTATTTGTCGGATTTATGGTAGTTCGGGCTAATTGTAAGTGAACCATTTAAGCTGAGGTACCGTAAATACCACAAGTTGTCGGGTTAAGTAAAATATCTTGCTTTTTGATATGGGGCCATTGCATTGCACTTCAGTGGCAGATGGAATGCATCCGACTCGTGTTCAAGATGTTCAATAAACATGTTATTGTGCATATATATTGTCTTTTTTCTTGAGTCTGTTTGCTCATGCAAAATGAATTGTGATTAATATAGATTAAAAATGAATGATATTTAATCGTGATTAATCTAAATTAATCCACAACAACCCTGTGATTAATCTGATTAAAAATTTTAATCGTTTGACAGCACTAATTCAAAGGAATTCAGAGGAATCCAGTTCCGCAAATGCACTCATAGTTCTGGTTGCTTTCCGGCTTAAAAGTCCTTGTAATGTTCCAAAATAATGTTTCAAATCCACCTTGTAATGGGAGATGTTGGGCATTCTCGATGACCATTTACATTTGTGAATATAGAATTTACCTAGTAATATTAAAAGATTTAACATGAAAATGTGACTCTTCTCGATATCTCTTTTATCATAATAAAAAATGACATCTCTTTTACTTATATTAATTTTTGATCCACTCAGTGTAGTAAATAAAGATTCAACATTAATCCAAAAAAAATTAACATATATACATTAAAAAAAAAGATGTAAAACAGATTCCACATACATTCCACGAAAAGAACAAAATTCAGAAAGATCAGCTTTATATCTCTTGAGAAATTGGTTAGTTGGATAGATGATATGTAATTATGTATAATTTTAAAATATACTTCACTAACTTTGTTATTAACACAATATTTGTTGTTATACGTCCAAATCAATTTCCAGTCAATATTCTCAAATTGGCTATTCCAAAAGTATTTATGTCGAAATGTTGCAGGGCAATGAATCAAACATGTTAAAAATTTGTTATTACATTTTCTGTCTTTGATATCAATACCATTTCAACAAATTTCTTTACTCATTGAATACTTAAAGGAATCACTAGAATCCTGCAAAAGTCTCACAAATCCTGCTGGTATTGCGTCAATTACAATACTAAATTCACGTGGCGGGTACTATATATGCCGATGGCACGGAGGCCGTCCATTACGTCACTACGTTAGGCTGTCACTCATCATTCCACGCCCCTCTCAGCTGACACCACGCCCCTACGCCAAATCAATCCCAAAAGTCCGAAACTGAAAAGTATGGGAGGTATTTTCTGCAAAAAATACAATTAAAATGAAAATGATAAAAAGAAAATACAATCTCCACTTTGCCATTTACTTCCCAAAGTCTGTGCGTAAAAATCCTGCACAAATTAAAATTGATATATGAAATAGCACTATTTGCATTTTAATTTTCCACTCATGTATGAGTCAGATGTGAAAAATTGAAAAATAAAATTAAAAACCCTTTTTGTCTTTTCATTTTCCAATTTGACTTTTCATTTCCTACTTTGGCTTTTCATTTTCAAGTTCACTACATGCAAATATATGTTAATCGGAGCGGGGCGGTGGGTGGAGCTACTGATCACTGCTGCGCTTCTCAGTGCGTTTGCAGATTCCTTTCTTCTTGTGTTTCTTGCCCGTGTCGCCCGTGTCGAATTTGAGAAATTTTATATTTATTGTCCCCCCCTACTGTTAAATGAAATTTACGCCCATGGGTGTCGGCTCCAGGAGAGCCGACACATTTTGATAATTAAAAAATGAATATTACACAGAGCAGCAACAGAAGAATGTCAACATTCATTATGTGTTTGAGTGTAAATGTCCAGTCATGGACAGTTCCTCTCTCTTTTCTATTCTCTTGCAGGTAAGTGTCCATGTTTGCTGAAGCTTTTGATGTGATAGTCCCTGTTTTGCCTTCTTGTCTCCTCACTGTATGCAGTTGTGACAGACTACCTGTTTCCAGCTGTGACCATTGCACTTCCCACACCTATTGCTGACTTTGTAATCTTTGTTTCTTGGGCAGATCTGACGCCTCTTTCTCTTCGGTTGGCCCTGTCTGGTTCTTTCCTATGGCTGGGTTGTGGCTTTTGTCACCCCACACCTTCCCATTACTTCAATGATCGGGGCTTGCAGTTGTGGGCAGCCTTCCAGTCAACTCCTCATGTGTCCATTGAATTTAATTCAATTAGAATTTAGTGATTAATTGTCATTGCTGACACACCTCAGAACACAACAATGAAATGTGTTCTCTGCATTTAACCCATATGTAACAATGTGACATAGCAGGGGGCAGCTAATTCAGCGCCCGGGGAGCAGTACCTTGCTCAGGGTACCTCAGTGGTGCCCTGTTGGTCGGGGATTTGAACCTGCAATTTTTCAATTACAAGTGCACTTCCCTAACCATTAAACCACCACTGCTCTTTGTGGAAGAGTCGTCATAAATTGGTGATACCTCTGTTGAATTCAGGGTGCTGAGTCGTGAAAAAGGTATAGAAATTTAGGGTGGCAATGTCAAGGATGTTGTACCACAGCACCATGGGCCACCTCTGTGTTTGTCGCTTGCAGGTGTAGGTGCCAACCATCTGGTCCATGGTGTCAACACCTCCTTTGGTCTTGTTGTAGAATGTGATGGTAAATGGACTGCATTTATATAGCGCTTTTCTACTCCTACGAGTACTCAAAGCGCTTTACAATGTATGCCTCACATTCACCCATCCACACACACATCCACACACAGTTGATCACTTCTGTTTTTTTCTTTCTGCTGTTTTCATCCACCGTATTATCGTGGTGCATCGTGCCCAGGAGGACAACAGCCATTCCTTTCTTTCTGACATAGCTGGCCATGGTAATGCTGGCATTGAATCCAAACTCTGTGCTGTGAACCTCCCTGGACTTGGAAGCCTTCATCAGAGGAGGGATGTCTGGCTTGTTCTGTCTTAGAGTCCCCACAACAGTGAGATCCATTTCCAGGAGATGCTGAACAAGAGGCACACTGGTGAAAAAGTTATCTGTGGTGATGTTGCAACCTGTGTTTCTGAATCTACTGCACAACTGCCGGACAATGTTTTCCCCCAGATTCTTCTGAACTTCTTCTCCTGGTTGTCTCCCTGTGTAAACCATCCCATCTATTGCGTATGGGATGTGTGCATCAGGTCTTGCTGTGTAAAATAATCGTCCTGTTCGGTGACACTTCTGACATAGGGTGTGTGGTCCATAGTAAATAAATCCCTGACAGCCACAACTGATAAGAATCACAGGTTCCCATGAAATTGTATGAGAAATGCATGTGGGTCATTTTTGACCCACTTATGGAAGCTTGGGCTAATAATACAAATATTACAATTTCTTAAAAAGTATGAGCTAACTTTTACTTTTATGGAATGATATAAAAACATGTTATTTGAGGAATACCTGGAATATGAAACGATAACAACTTTTCATTACAAAGATATTGCAAGAAAACGACCTCACCAGGTCATTTTTGACCCACCTGTGCATCCTAGGGGTAACACTTTTCAACCCAAACAAAAAAAGTTATATATGTGCTAAACACATGTAACAGTGACTATTCCATTTTCAAGGCAATTACAAGAGAAATAATTTGATGGTATCGAGCAATCCTTGAGCATTTTAATGAGTTTTGGTAAAATGTATAATGCCCAGGTGAGGGGAGAATAAGCAAGGGCTACAGAATGTACTATCCTCCACAGAATTTCAGAACCATATATTCCTACTGCTATAAAGTAAACACCTCATCTCCATTTTACAAAGTTTTTAAAGAGAATTTAACAGTTGTATGACATTTATCTGAATGAAAAGACCCAAAACAGTATCTAAAACATTTAATGAATGATGTGCAACATCCACTGTTGATTCTCATTCATGATCCCTACAATTATCTTGCATTCCATTGGATTGGTCAGAAAAAAAGGTATAAACAAGGTACTGAGCATTAGAAAGCTTTAACATTAAAAATGTATCTAAAATACAATAAAGTGTACTTCAACTACAAATGGTTAGTCGTGGACTTTTACCTATCTAGATGTTAGTCATCGCAAAGCTGTCAATTGCAGTGGCACCATCTGTATTACTGCTATTGTACTTTCTCACCAAAAATGTTAAATAAGCATGGATTACCTGTGAAATATTAAAGTCACAATATAAACTGTTTAAAATTAAACTTTGTCTTCAATACACCCCATCTCTATAAGGCAATTCTATAAATTTAGAGCAAATCTACAATTTCTCAGTTATCTATTTACATTATTTGTATAAGTGAAGTTTCAGTAATAAATTACAGCATATATGTCATTTTTCAGGATCACAGTCACATTAGAAATTACATTTGAAATACTATATATAATGTCCAAATTGTGCTCAATATTAGCCTGTTGTTTTAGTATTACCGTATTGGCCCAAATATAAGACGACCTGAATATAAGACGACCCCCCCCCCCACACTTTTCCAAGTTCATTTTTGGGAAAAAGTTTTTTGAAGACCAGATTTTGTCTTATATAGAAAACTTGTTTATTTGATAACGCTGTTTACAATTTATTGGAAAAAATGTGTTGATCACATACCGCTGAAAAGACAGAAGCTTCTCTTCGAAGTCTGTGGGCAGGCCCTGGGCAAGGCTTGTTCTGCGACGAAGTGACAGTCCATTGCGCCGCATCATTCTTTTACACCACCCGAGACTAGCTTTAAATTCATTTGTGGGTATATTCAGCTCCTTGGCTATCTCCAAAGCCTTTAGCTGTATTATGGCTCTGGTTATGGGCATTCCATCTTTACATTTTTCTGTCACATATTTACAGACTCTCCTGTCAATTTCTTGGAAACATCCGCATTGAGGGCCACGGAAAGACTTTCTTTGACTGTTAGCATTTTTAAGACGTTCTTTCTGGGCTCGCCACTGACGAACATTGCACTCCGTGACCTCATATTTTCTGGCAGCTTGAGAGTTACTTGAGGATTCGGCCGCGTTCACTACTATAATTTTGAAATTGGAGTCATAACTCCGTCTAAGATGTTGGTTAATTTGACAAGCCTTCGAACCACTTTGTTCAAGATAATCTCTTGACATCTTCATTATTCAGTGTTGTGACATTGTTGTGAGAGACGGTGGCCGATTCATTTAGGCTAAGTCAAAACGCGAATAAGACGGCCGCGAATATAAGACGACCCCCCCTTTTTAAGAGGTATTTTTAGAACAAAAACTGTTATTAGAACAAAAACTATATTCGGGCCAATGCGGTACTTAATTAAAATACAACCTTAATGTTTCTAACTTAATCCGTGGGTCCGTGGATGAGAAGAGATTCGCAGCTGAGACGAGGAGTAGTTGCAAGTCACCAGTTTATTCTCTGACTGATTATAATCAGGGAGCAACTATCTGACATACATTCAGCATGTACAGTAAGAAGCTCAAAACATAGCTGGTCGGCTCTGTCTTTTTATAGACCTTCTGGGTGTTGCCCCCCTTCTCTTGATACTTCTCCATCTACGTGACTTCAACATATTTTGACATTTGTCCTAGTTCGTATGTACATTGACATTTGCTCTAGTTAGTGAGTACATGTCCCCCTCCCCTTTATGTTAAGCAAAAGTTAAAATAAGTATCGCTTATAGGATGTGTTCCTGTTTTCCAGCTGTCTGAGACGAGGTCACCCTGACCTGCTCGCACACTGTCAGTTCCTGTTTCTATTAGCTGTATTATTTTAGAATTAACCCCTCAATTTCGTCATGCCCTGCTTTAAGCTATATTCTCCTTTTCCTCTATTCATTGTGTAGGAATTATTAGCTCAGGTTAATTTTAATATCTCCACCAATATGTTTGAGTTAATTAAAGTTTAATTAATTACTATTTAATGCTGATTATTAACTTAATTGTTATGCCGAATGGTCGGCTCCTCCAAACTCGATTGCGGTATCCCTGTGAGTCTGTTAATGTGAGACTTAAGTGGGATTCACTAATTACCAGTATCACTAGTAACCTGGGTTAGAAGGCTCGTCCATCAAGCTGCGTCACCAGGTAATATAAACGATTGGTAGCGAAGCTCCCCTCACGGCCGATGAGAGAGAGTCTCGCGATGTTTCAGGCGAGTTTGAGGTTTCAGAGCATGTAGCAAGATTGCTCAAGGCAGGGACTATTGTGAACACTAAATGAACGGAGGCTGAAGTTGTGTAAAAGACATGCATTTATTCCTAGCTAACACTACAACTAACATAAGACAGACATTACACCTAACACAAACAACAAACACGAAATAACGGAATAAAAACAAACAATGTAATTATGAAAATGCAATGACCGGATGTAAATGAATAACCTTAAAAGGGAAATACTGTTCTGCAAAGCAAGCACAGTTTGTGGAAACACAACCCTAAAGTCTTATAGCAGGTTAACAGAACAGCTTAAGTTGTTAGAATAAGAGGAAGTTGGTTGGCAGTTGATGGAAGAGCTGTTGAGCTGATGGCACTCAGGAAGGCGCGACGTTTGGAGAAGTGGAGTGGAGCCCCTTTGGATTCTCTCTCCTGGTGAAGCTTTGTCTTGGGTGCTGTTCTTTGTTCAGCTGGGCCTTCACCGGAGGACTTCTTGTGGGCTTCTCTTCTCCCGGGCTGATGGTCTTTTTCTGCGCTGCTGATGGTCGTTCTGCGCTGATGATCTGTTTGCCCACCTTTGTTCTGAGGTGCCAGGTTTTTATGGTCTAACGTTCATGAATAGGGATGACCAGGAATTTGACTCACTGACCAGATTTGGAATCAGGAGTGATTTTCCATCAGTTTGACACCAAACATGCCATACTAGCTTCACAGGTTCACAGCTCAAAAGGGGGAAGCAGAACATTTTCACGAATCATTGCCTATAATCAAGGTGATCTCCTAGCGGAGATCAAAAGGGGGAATTGTGGGATTCCAGGTGGCCTGAGACAAGGTCGAGCCTGGTACGAGAGGCACCAAAGGGGGGTTACACACATAAACACACACACACACACATTTAGGGACCTTGTCCGGAGTGCGCATGTATTGTTTTGGAGAGGGTCCGGAGACCCTCGAGTGCCCTGGTCACTGAGCCGTCTGGTGCTGTGTTATTAGGAATGCAAGTACAGCATACTTCCCCCTTTAGAACTCCAAAGAGTTCCACACACAATCCTGTCCATCCAGCCTAGGAAGGAGGGCAAAAACCCTGAGCTTCAAGGAAATTCCACTGCCAGCCCGCCACAGGCGCGGCCCCCCTTCGGGGTCCATGGCTGGCATGGCTCACAAACTACTAACACTGAGAATCAACCAACAGTAGCTCAGGGGGTACAGCAGGACTACAAAATCTACTACAAACTCAATATGAAAACAGATATATGTAATACAACAATAATTAAAAGATTAACTAATGACATTACAGACTAGTATAACAAAGATTAACTAATAACATGGCAAACTACTATAACAGAGACTCCGTCGTGAGCAGAAGAATCCCAGATGTCGTGGGAGGCAGGCATGCTGCAGGTCTCCCCTTTGGAGTATTCACGGGCAGTATGGCCGAACTTCAGCTATGGGCAGGACCGCATCCAAGGTGTCTGTGTCGCCATCCGTTCCCGTGTTGGTCCAGGAGGATGCCACTCCAAACGGTCCTCCCACCACCCTAGATATTGCAGCTATAGTCGTCTGCCGGGATAGTGCTCTCCCCACTAGGGAGAGAGCAACAAAAAAGACTACACAACAAAAAATTAGTAACAGAGCAACTGCCCCACATTTTATACCACCAGTCAAACATTCCTGCGTGTTGACCTGCATCTCTTGCCATCTCATCCTGTAACCCCTGCAATTTATCACTTTGAGGTATACCCTGGGGAGATGAGTGGTTTGTCCTGTGTCTATGTCTTCTCTTGCCGTCTTGCTTTCCCCTCTTCCTGCTTGAAAATAACTTCGCATATTTGAATTAGATACCCCATGTACAACTTCAACGCATAAACCTTGTTTTTTTCCCCCCCCTTGCACAATGGTCAAGACCCTACGCATGCATTATTAAGATGTCAACCACACGACAAAGACACAACCAAAAATCCATCACGGTTGTGAAACAGACCATCAGAGTCCTTAGCATCCCCTTTGTTTCCACACAGAGGCCTCATAAGGGCCCCTCCCGTGGCTGAACTCACACCCCAAGTATACAGCCTGTTCTTATCAGTTTTGCAGCTCAGCTTTGGGCACCTTAAGCCCCCCTTTCACTAAGACCTTCAGCAAAGGCAGCTTCAGTGCCTGTGTATCTCACAAAGAGCAGATCACCCACATACTGTAGCACCGTACTTAAGTTTCTCTAGGGTTATTCGGTAATTCGGGTGAACTTCCTCCTCTACCGTGACCATCTGTTCGGACACCACGTACCCTGCGACCCTCTTCGCTTCCTCATCTGCGGCCTCCCCTTCGCTATCATTGTTCCTGATCCTTCATGTCCCCTCTATTTTTTCTGCTCCTAAGTCTGGTCTGACCTTCTCCTCTTTCTGAACTTGGTTCTCCCCCGCTCATGTGGTCTGCCATGTTGATCCCTTCGTGAGAAAAATTCAGGTTAGGTGCCTCTATTATTTTACTAAGTCTCTGCTGCCTGAGTGACGTCATGGTAAACGTCTGTGAATTCACATAAGCCACCACACTGTGCGAGGTCAGGATGTGCAGCGCGTGTCCCATCACTTTGTGTGCTGTTTTCTGAATAATTTTGGCCGCTCCCACCGCATGCCTTGTCTTTTTTCTATAGTGTCGAGTTTTATGCTGATGTACATCAGCACTCTCCTTTCTCCCCCTTTTTTTCTGACACAGGATGGCGTTAACAACGTCTCCTGTTTCAGAAACATCCAAATGAAATGGGAGAGAGTAATCTGGGAGGGCTAGGTCGTGGCCTGTGCTAGCCTCTGCTTTAAGGTGATAAAAGCCTCCTCCGATGCTTGGTCCCAGTTAAGGGGCGCACTGAGGTTACGTAGGCCGTGTTCTCGGACAAGAGCCCTTAGGGGCTGTATAAGCCCCGTGTAATCTGGAATGTAGGTGCGACTGTAACCTGTGAGCCCTAGGAAGGATAACATGTCTTTTACCGTGATGGGCTTTGGGTAATGGAAGATAGCCGACCGATGAGTTGGGGAGAGGCCTGTTCCTGCCTCTAACCGCACTCGCCCTTGGAGGGTCACTGCTGTCCTAGCAATCTGCAATTTGTCCTTACTGACCTTAAAACCTTTTTCTAACAGACGGATTAGACCTACATCTGTGGGGCTGGTAGACCACATGGAGTCTGGCAGGGACGCCAGAAGGGCTGCCGCCCTTGGGTGGTCCATCTTTTCATGCCCATGGTCTCTAGCTATCTGCTCATGTTGCAGGAGGGCCGTGTCCTGTGCTGCGACCTGTATGCGATATGTACTGCAGGAGGGCGAGAAGGAGACCTGTGGGATCTGGGTCTGTACCCAGTCCTCAGTTTCTCTGGCCCATTTCACCATCGGGCCCAAATCCTTGACCTGGTGTTTGGGATGAAGGGCCAGAGAAACGTGTGGGACAGCTTCCTGTCCCATCATGTACCAGGGCAGCTGTTCTGAGGTCAGCAGCGTGGCTGAGGCTACCCCTTCGGGATCCACATATAAGTTCTCAGAGGCAACTTGCCACTGTCGGTCTTTTAGTTGCTCAACAAACAGTTCCTCATACCAATCAGTACTATCCCTATCGTAGAAAAGGGTCACATGAGGAGGGTCAGGTGGGGGCACATAGGGCTCCAGGAGCGAGATCCAGGGCCGCCACTCTGAGTAGGCCGCCAGGATGCCAGTCAGGCTGGGTTCCAGTAGGCCCCAATAGATATCCACCAGCCACTGTCCCTAGTCCGTAGTCCGGGCATCACACCGCAGACGAGTGCTTTCCGGCAAGGTAACCACCAGTCCGTCTGCACAACACAGGATGGAGGCCCCCAGCCTCACCAGCATATCCCGTCCCAGGAGGTTCACTGGAACGGAAGAAGACACCACGAACGGGTGGAGAAAGGTCTGCTTTCCCATCTGGACTTTCACCGGCTTAGTCACTGGCAGTCTCTGTTTCCCCCCCCCCCGAGAAGCCCACAACGGTCACTGTTGAGGTAGACAGGTGATGTTGTTCGGGGACCACGTTAAGAGTGGAATACGTGGCTCCCGTGTCTACCAAAATGGCAGTTCTTCATCCATGACCATGAGGGACAGCATGGGGTCTGCCTCCCCTGTGTCCTTGGCTGCTCGCAGGAACCGTCACTGAGCGGAGTAGGGGTCCCAGTCCCACTCCCCTTCGCCTATCGCCAGATACGGTCCTTCCGTGGGAGCCGCCTGTGGGTTGGGGCCATCACCTGGTTCCTAGGAGGGCCTCTCCTGCCACGCCCCTTGCCCGAGACCGGTGCTGGGCAATGCCTGGCCCAGTGTCCTTCCCCCCTGCACCTACAACAGGCACCTGACGGCGGCCCCCTTTGTGACACGCCCCTTTCCCAGCCCCAGCCCCTGTGACCTCGGCCCAAACCGCCTCAGCCCCTTCTCCATCGTTGGCCCCACCTCCCCTCGCGGGAACATCTCCCGCATGGCGTCACCTAGGCCCATTATCACTGCCCTCAGACGCACACTATCTGCGCATGTAGTAACTTCTGCTCTGGCTTCTAGGTCTTGTAAGGAATGCTTAGTCATGCTCTGGGCTGCCACCACCCGGAAATCTCCTAGGGCCAGTGTCATACCCTGAGTAAGTTGATCTAACTTATCCATCCACTGCCCCCCCCCTCTGCCGGGGGAGGCATTTTATCTGCCAGAGCCTGCACATCTCCTATGGAGAAAGGTTTATATCTTTCCCTGTCACCTTCCGGTCCTGCCTTACTAGCGGCTTCCACACCACATTTTCCCGGGGGCGCCCATCCCCTGTCATCCAGCTCCCGATCAAACTCGCGGTCCATTTCCAAATTGCCCTGACTGTTTTAATCCCTCGTCTAACCACCCTTCTGCCTCCGGGTGTTGATTCACTCACCCACACTTAGTACACCTGTTTATTGTAGTGGAATGTCCTACTATCAAACACCACCAATACATAAAACAACAACTTTATAAACAAGACGGCATTCAAACGTAGCTTACTGTTGTGTCCCCCCCCCCCTGAACAGGGCACGCCTCACAAGCTCAATCCCAGCCAAACAGGCCCGCTCCCAGCCGAGACCCCCCCGATCCCCAGCAATGCCAACTTGGAAGGGGGTGTTCTGTACGCACAACTGAGACAACACAGGCGGGAGTCAGCTTATGGGCCGCACTACCGGTCTGACTTGACCAGGGTCGCAAAATAGCCTTCAGGCGTCACCTACCCTAGTGAGAGTCCAAGCTAGGGCCGTTCTCAGAACTCACCCCAGATGAGGTCCTCCTCAAAAGTTGTAATGACCGCCTGAGGTACCTGTCAGCCCTGCCCTTAATAAGTCAGTGGGTGCGGCCGGGCTGGCGTGCTTTTGAGCGTTCAAATGCTGAGAACTCCCCTTCAGTTCTGACAAACTGTAAGATCGCAAGCAGTGACAGCAGAGCCACAGGCGAGTCCGACCAACAGAGAGCGAACGGTGAGCGCCCAGGACAGGAAGAGCCCACAACCTTGCTCACACACAAATCAGCACAACGACACACAAAGTGGTAGTTTGAGACTCCTAGTCTCGGGATTCCAACCCGGTACTTTTGGGATTTTAACCCAGGGACTCCAACTCGGTACTTTTGGGATTTTAACCCAGGGACTCCAACCCGGTACTTTGAGGACTATTCACCTCGGGACCCCAACCCATTTTAGAGAGGGGGACCTTATTCCCTCTTGCCAAACTACAATTCGGGGGTCCTGAATTCACCGGGCCTCTAACCCAGCTTTTCTACCGCTCGTCAGCAAGTAGTGGGGTTGCCACACCAAGGACACTGCGGGGGTCCCGTACCCTCCGCTCCTTAAGGTCCTGTTTCACTGCGGGGGTCCCATACCCTCCACTCCTTAAAGTTCTACTTCCTCACACATGATGCCTGCACACAGTCCCTGAACACAATGCATACACAACACATAGACACTACATATACAACATGTGAACATGGTACATGCAAATTCTCCTTCATGTTAATTTACCGACGAGCCACTGGACACTTCAAACTGCTCAATTTGACATAGCCAATATGCAGATTTTGATATAACAGGCTCTGCTGACCTCTTCTAGTCGGCGCCTTGCAGTTCTCTGTGTCCAAGCGGGCTGCGTCAATCTTGCGAATCTCCTGCTCATCCCGGACGAGCCCCCAAATTGTTGGAGTAAGCAGTCTCCACCGGGTCCGTGGATGAGAAGAGATTCGCAGCTGAGACAAGGAGTAGTTGCAAGTCACCAGTTTATTCTCTGACTGATTATAATCAGGGAGCAACTATCTGACATACATTCAGCATGTACAGTAAGAAGCTCAAAACATAGCTGGTCAGCTCTATCTTTTTATAGACCTTCTGGGTGTTGTCTCCCTTCTCTTGATACTTCTCCATCTACGTGACTTCAACATATTTTGACATTTGTCCTAGTTCGTATGTACATTGACATTTGCTCTAGTTAGTGAGTACATGTTCCCCCCCCCCCTTTATGTTAAGCAAAAGTTAACATAAGTATCGCTTATAGGATGTGTTCCTGTTTTCCAGCTGTCTGAGACGAGGTCACCCTGACCTGCTCACACACTGTCAGTTCCTGTTTCTATTAGCTGTATTATTTTAGAATTAACCCCTCAATTTCGTCAGGCCCTGCTTTAAGATATATTCTCCTTTTCCTCTATTCATTGTATGTTCTTTATAATTCTATTGAATCCCACAAAAGCGATAAATATGATGCAGTGACTATTATTAACACTCGGGAGGAGGGCATCGTCGACCGCGTATCTTTCTCGTGTATTTCAGTTTATATCTCGCTGAAATCATTATGTAGAATCATGAAAAATAAACACTGTCTAAATCCGTAATCTGTCTTCTTTTCAAAACTTCCACTGTCGGAAGTATTAAAGTTTTTAAAATTAGGTTAAATAGGCAAAAAAGCAAACCATACCTGTATCACCTTTCTTTGTTTTACTTGCATTGGGAGCGTGTGCCATATTGTAGCCGATCAGTGTAAACACTACCTAGACATGTGCTCTTGTTTATGTCGGTCACAATGGGCGTATTCACATATTTCTTTACCCAATAATAACTGTCGGATTATCATGCGAATAGCGCGATTTGAAAGTCGGAAGGCGATCAGAGCTGCTTCGAGAGTCAGACACTTAAGTCAGTCACTCTTGTTCTTTCTATTAGTGTCATGAAGCTGTAAAAATATATTTACTTTCTACCTATATATATTTGAAAAGTAGACCATCAAAGGTTTCTGAGGGTATTTTTTAAATGTGTATATGACAAAAACTCACATAGTTATTTAAACGGTTTGGCGAAATTTCTGTCAGATCCCGCCGGCAGGACCGCCGACCCCAGGGGGTTAAATACATCTGACTAATTAACAACAACGAGAAACAGCTGAAAACATGGGGATGGGGAAGACGTAGCGAGGGGGGCATGGCACACGGGAGGATCGGATGAGCAGGGCATGAGATAACCCCCCCCCCCAAAGGCGCGCACTCTGGGTGTGCCTAAAGGGACCGGAGGGACAAAACTGGGGACAGCACAGGATAGGACCTGGGGAAACAAATGCAAAAAACAAAAAAACAAAACAAAACGAAGCACTGGGAACAGGACCAATACGCAGAACAGACACAAGAACAGCAACCAGGACAACAACGGACAAACCACAGGGAACGCAGACAGACACAAAGGCGCCAGAGATGGAAACAACAGAGAAACAGCAGGGGGCATGCCAACAAAAGGAGGAGCAAATGGTCCAGGAGGGAACGAAGGTGGATCAAAGAGGAGCAAACACGGGTCAAGGAGGGCGGGGGGAGCCAAGAGAGCCAGAGGGAACCCCAGTGGGCAGAAGGCGGGAGCTGCAGGGGCCACAGGCGACCGCGAGGCTGGAGCCGGAAGGACCCTCGGTGACCGCGAGGCCGGAGTCAGAGGAGGCACTGAAGGGGGCGAGGAAGAAGGCAGAGGGACTGCCAGAGGAGTTAAGGAGGGAAGCGAAGGAGACACCAGAGCAGGAAAGGAGGGAGCTGAAGCCACGGCAGGCGAAGGCACAGCCATAGCCATCGAAGGTGCAACCGACTGACGAGGGGGAGCTGGGGAAACCGCAGGCAACCGATGAGGCGTCGGAGGCGGAACCGTAGGCGACCGACGAGTCACCACAGGGGCTACCACAGGCGACCATCGAGCCAGAGCCACGGGGACCGCAGGCGACCGCCGAGCAGGAGCCAGGGGAACCATAGGTGAGCTAAGGGGCAGGGTGGGCGGGAACCGACACCGGCTCAGGTGTCCTCTCCCTCTGCGGGACACTGAGAGACGGGGGCCTGGCCAGTATCTTCCATGCTGAGCTGGCGTTCAGGGTGACCCACTAGATGGGCTCCTCAGGGCAGACATCAGGGAAATCCCTGAGGGGTCCCACTTGAGCTCCTCCATCTCCACCAAGGGAGAAGGAGCGGTGGTTTGAGAGTCCGGGACCTCCTCGGGGACAGGGGGCATGGGAACTGGGACAGGAGCAGGGACCGGGGAATCAGGAGCCAAGGGGACAGGAGCAGAGACCAGAGCAGGACCACAGGGACTAGAGCAGGAGCC
The DNA here is from genome assembly GCF_048594095.1 of Paramormyrops kingsleyae. Classification (NCBI taxonomy): domain Eukaryota; kingdom Metazoa; phylum Chordata; class Actinopteri; order Osteoglossiformes; family Mormyridae; genus Paramormyrops; species Paramormyrops kingsleyae. The sequence continues at coordinate 14,729,472 of NC_132820.1, forward strand.
AGGGGGGTAGATCCAGGACTGGAACCACAGGGGCTGGAGCAGACCCACCCCCCCCTTCTTGAGGATCCACGGAATGGCATCCCCTACAGACCTGGCACCCGTTAAAGCCAGGCGTGTTCCCTGGAAGGGACAAGCTTCGGGCGCAGACAGTGAAGCAGCAGGCAGATGAGCTTTGGGCGCAGACAGCGAAGCGGCGGGCAATTCCCGTGACGCAAATACTGCCGGGTCAAGAATCAAGACGGGCTCCTTCAGACGCGCTGCAGGGGAGGCAGCAGAGACCAAGATGGACCCCAGTAAGACACCTGGCATGTCCTCCTGTCTGTCTCTGTGCTTCTTTCTCCTCCTGCGTGCTAATGCTGCGGAGGCTTTTGCGAGGTCTGGCAGCTCGCATGGCAAGGGAGGAGGAAGACCACAGTCCATGCTCACCTGCTGGATCATCATCTCAGATGGGTCAAGTTTTTCAGCACCTCCTCCACTGTTAAGAAGGGCACTGGTAGCTGGGTCCTCCTTTGTTTCTGGCTGCCTGAGCCAGTAGATCACCTCGTCAACCATGTCGAGGTACTCCTCTTCAGTGAGGTGAGGTGTCTTTTTGGGGAGTCCGGTCATTCTGTCATGGTATGCTCAGGGCACGGACCGTGGAAGCAGAGGTAGGACTCGAGGAATCGGGGAACACTGGGTTTAATTCAGGGCGAAGACAAGCAGGACCACGAAACAGGCAAAGAACAGGCATAAACCACGCAATGACGTTAATGATCAGACTGGGGAAACATACTCTAACATTAAGTTGTTTAGGCAAGACTCTCAAGTAGAGAGACGGAAAAAAAACATAAATTGTTTCAAATGTATTACTACCAATGCTGGTGACTGTGAAAATCTCCCCTCTGATAGGCTGTCTTATGTTGCTTAATTTGTAAAAATACTTCATACATCAGTCATGGGGAGAAATCTCTGGTCCTGGAGGGCAGGAGTCCAATCAGTTTTGGTGATTTCCCAGCTCTGACAGCTCTGATCTAATGAATTAGGTAATTAACTGCTGAGTTGAATCAGGCATGTCTGAGCAGTCGAACCTTCAGTCTGTGTAGGAATCTGTCCCTGTTACCCACCCTTGACAAACAGTTTTCAAAAACAAATTCCATTTTGGAACCGATACAGTATTTGTATGGACGCCAAATCTAACTTTTTCACAGAATTCTATGACCTAGTGCACAGAGTGCAGGGATTTTGCTGATATACATTTATAATATGCCCACCATAAATAGGCAAAGGTAAAAACAACTAAGATAACTTCTGGATAGTGCCATTCATCCGCTCCACCAAACCATTTGTTTGAGGATAGTAAGGAGAGCATAGACTTCTTTCAATTGCAAGTTTGGTGCAAACTTGCTTCTTGATCTGTCAATAAAAATTAATATGTAATAAATCTGAAAAGGTGTACAGACACCAAAATAAGGAATATGTTTGCAATTTAAGTATCATATTCTCTCTGCATTAAAGTAAGTTATTTAATCAATTCAATTTACTGCATGGACTAACTCCCTTAGTCAGTTGAGATCCTCTTCGGAGCCTCAAACTGGTAGTTTATAATGCATGCAGTCACATCGTCTGTACATTCTGATTTCAGTGGGTAGGCTTAGTTAAATAATTCACAATAACACATATATATCTATGATCATGCTTTTTTGTCACCAGTTTTCTGATCAGGTCCATCTCAATCAGTTCAAATGGCTGTGTGACCTTAAACAGAAGAGTAAAATAATATAACACATAACAGAATGCCATTATAGTCTGTGGTGGTGGAATGCTTGGTTATGTTCAGAGGATAGGATACAGCCAGCATTGAACCAAACTTCAGCATTACCATTATTCTGATCCTTGTGTAAATTACAGGGAGACCTAAGTCAATTTAGAAATGAATGTATGCTGAATGATGTAAATGTCTGTACATTTGCTCACTGTCTGCCAGTATAAATCAACCGGAAATTTAATGTTTAATGTTTAATTTGATAACATGAGCCTCTCAGATTTGAGTTCATATTTCACTGACACGTTTAGTGTTGCATATCCTAAAACATTCAGAAAAGAGCTAAACTGAGATTTAGCTTCTCCAAATTTTTGGAATATAGCAGAATATACATATATTTCATTAGTGAGTGACTTTGACTGTTGTGGGGGTCTATATATTTTAGTTTCGGAACTCTGTGTTAAAACTACTCGTTAAAACAAACTATACCTATCTTTATGGGTGTATATTCCACTTGTTGTTTAATTACATTCTGGCTGGCCTGGAATACCACACACTCTGACACTGATAAAAAACATCAAATACTGTAGGTGAAATCAAGGTGGCAGAACACAATCAACTGCCACTCATGAAATATATGGTTCTGCAAGATTGAATGAATAAAAGTAAAAAATGGTAGATATCTCTAAAAAGATTTCAACCATCACAAAAATGAATGAATTAGAATTTAAAAATAAACACTTCACAAAAATACATGAAGAAAGACATACCCAGAGATATTTGGAAACCTTTGGCAACAAAGGAATGAAATATTTCATGTTCATGGAGTATAGTAGAGGAATACTGTCATTGTTTTGTTTCCTCTGTGTCAATCAAGAGTCAGGAGCCGCCTGCACATTCTTCATTTGTCATAATTGAGGCAAAAGGTCCTCTAAATTGTTTATATACACACACATACATATTCAAATTCATATATATATATATACACCTATGCACACTGTCATGTTTGGGCTAGCGAGCTGGCGGTCAAGTAGGCAAGCGGAGCCGTGGATCAGGACAGAAGGGGTTTATTAGACGAACAGGCAGGGAAACGGAGGTTGGACATCAAATGCAACATTACATCACAATGACAAATCTGGGGTACACTGACTGAGACTAGGACTAAATACATGAGATTTTTTTTTATCCTTTTCTTCACAGTGATACACCTTGTACGCTTACCTGGACTTCCAAGGAGCCAAGGACTTCCATGTTCATAAAATAGTACACTAATGACAAGAAAAATAACCTATGTTCTCATTCAAGGATCATTGTCTACCGGTCATCACATAATTTATCAGTTTAATATGGGTTAAATGCAGCTTTCTTAACAGTAATAAACATCTTTTAAATGAGCAAACGCAATTTAATATTTCTGTTGCACATTCAGATGGATGGAATTACTTCTTTTCCCCCCTTCAAATCGAAGCCCATTCCCGACAAGGGGTGCATTTCACGGCAGGGGTGCCAAATTCGTCACAAGAATTGCTACTGCTAGAGTTTATGGTCTGCTGTTTGAACAGCTGAAGTCTGCTACAACACGACTTAGAGAAGTGATATATATAATGAGATATATATACAGTATATATATACACACACACACACACACACACACACACAGTCAAGCCCGGAATTATTCATACCCCTGGAAAATTTTGACTTAAAGTTACTTTTATTCAACCAGCAAATTTCTTTTTGATTGGAAATGACACAGGCATATCCCAGAAGATAAGACGATGTACAAGAGGCATCATTGTGGAAAAAAATATTTCTCAGCTTTTATTTATATTTGAACAAAAACTGGCATGTCCAAAATTATTCATACCCTTCTCAATAATCAATATAAAAGCCTTTATTGGCTATTAAAGCAAACAAACACTTCCTATAATTGCTGACCAGCTTTTTTCATGTCTCAACTGGTATTTTTACCCATTCATCTTTAGCGATGAGCTCCAACTCTTTCAGGTTGGAGGATCTCCTTGCCATCACCCTGATCTTTAGCTCCCTCCACAGATTCCCAATGGGATTAAAGTCAGGACTTTGGTTGGGCTACTGCAAAACATTAATGTTTTTCACCACTTTTGCTGTGCGTTTTGGGTTGTTGTCATGCTGAAATGTCCAGTGGTGCCCAAGGCCAAGTTTCTCTGCAGACTGCCTAATGTTGTTGTTGAGAATATTTTTTTTTTAGTTCAGTAAAGTCCTTTGTTTTGTAAAGCTGCAACTTGGGGCGGTCTCCTAAGCACACAAAAATGCAAATGTCTCTAAGACGTGGGATTTATAAGCTGCACAATGCATATCGTGGTTTATGTGGTTTTATAAATCTGACATTCACTTTTCGCATTAATACATCAAGTTTTTGTATTAACATGTCTTCTCCCACAAGAATGTACAGACATTCTTTTTTATAAATGAGCCCCATGGCCTGGATTCAGACTGCAGTAATGTGGACTCAAACACAGCACTGGGTTACGATGTTTGAGTGCCCTCTAGTGGTACATAAGGATGCAGAAAGATTAGACGCATTGCTTGGAAAGTGAACATTTTCCATATTCTACATACAATGTAATGTGTGGAAATCTGATTGTGCACATCAGAGAACTTTGAAGTATGTACTAATGTTCGAAAATAAATCACTGTAAAAGATACAGGCTCTGCAAGCAAAGCTCCATTACATGTAAACAATGGAGAGACGGGAACAATGGGAAGAATTAGCAGGAAGATTCGCTGGTTCTGCCTTTCTGGGATGTAACCAGCAGCTTCTTGGTTCTGCAGATGGATGGGGCTCCAGACTGCGATGTCTATGAACTCCTCCCTAAAATGTTCCAGAGTACAGTCATAGTAGCAAAGAATCTTGGGAGCTGTCTGCTGCACTGTCATGTAGCTGACCACATATTTGCCAGTATAGAGACCGCCTTCACCATCAGGAGCCAGGCAGGTGGAGGGGGATGAGGCCTAACTGGACTGTAGTGTGTTCAAGACACCCTGAAAAATTCTACAAGTACTACAGGAAAAATACACTGCCCGGCCAAAAACAACCTTGTAACCTGGCCATTCAGTAGATGTGAGGAACTTGAGTTGATAAGCATAGCATTTTATACCTGCTACTCCTCAGTGACCTATAACAAATATCGTCTCCCTCCTGTAAAACTAATATGAGTCTTTTGTGTCTTTTGCTGACACTAATAGATGAAAAGTGCCTGAAATAAAACTTAGGTACAAGGAAATTTAAAGGTGCCATAAAATGTATTTTTTCATTACTTTGATTCTCTGGTGTATATATAGAATGTATGTGAACTTGGTTTGCTTGAAAAATGTTATAGCTTAATGTAGGATCTATTTTTATCAACCAAACTCCACACATCGATTTTATCACTGCTCAGAAGATATGAGCATGTGCACGCCAGTGATATCTTCTGCTCAGTGATATCATTGGTGAATTTGGTAGATAAAAATAGTTCCTACGTTAAACTGTTCACTACAAAGTCTGTGGATTATCTTGAGTAACCGGGTCATGATTCCTGATAAGGGACATTCCTGTTGAAATTTTTAAATGCATATTTCTGGCGCTTTAATCACTACAGAAATAATGCCAATCAGTCCCATTATATTTGAAAGAAGACCAATATTTCTATGGCTTATCTCGATAATTTGTCAACTACCAGCAGAACAACCTTGATGGATAGATAGCTCTAAAGCCCCTCTAAATCATATCTTTTCAGTTTTGGGGTGAACTGCCCTTTTTAGAACTCCAGTAATGAACAGAGTAATGAACAGGTTGAATCTGAGACCATTTTAACTGATTGTTTGCAAACCCACAGTGATAATCAAATTGACATAGACACTGAAACAAACTCAAAACATAGACGTTAAACACTGAACCAAACCATGGTTAAGATTGTGATGGATACTGACCCATATTTGAATCATCAAGTCGTCTTACTAATGTAAGAGTTAAATTGAGTTTAACAGTTGTATAACTACAGAGATTATGTTGGAAAAATAAATACTGATGTTATATTTGAATATTCAATGTTAATTCAGCAGTATCCATTTTGTATTGTTGGATATTGTTGTGAGGACTTTTATTATGAGGAGAGAGAGGAATGGCGGGAAAACCGGAATAAAGGAGAGGAAGCGTTAAGAAGAGCTCGTCCGTGTCTGAGGGTTTTATTATATTAATCTTCTAACTTTCTCAGTTTTAAAGCCCCGAAAACACCCACAAACAAGTATTACACTAGCTTAGCATCTAATCCACTGCAAATGTGACTAACAGGTGTGTGCCTGGTTTCAGAGTTTAACTTAGTGTAGCTACATGACTCAGAATAACTCTCCTGTCCGGGAAGGAACACAGGTCTTAGCTTGTGTAGAACCTACCCTGGTTGTCTCTTTGTGTAGAACAGTGAATGTGAGATTAACTCTTGCTTTGCTGGATTAGAAAACATGGGCAATATGGAATACTTAGATTCAGTGGGAATGAATCATATAATTGAATCAGTGTAGTTTAAGAACATGTGATACACATACTCTCAAAATTGATGTATAAAAGTATTAAAATGTTATTTTACTTTTAATCAAGTGTCTTGAAGTTTGTCAGAAATTAAGAGAGTGGACAAGGACTCTGCACAAGATTTGCAAGGAAAGGCAAGATTAGGAAGGATAGGGAACAAATGGCCTTGGAAGATCATGTTAACTGGAAGGAAACAGCAGAGAACAGCTGGTGATCTTGTGCAGGGGTGTCACTAGCAGAAAAAGTTTAAAAAGTATGTTAATTTGTAAATAAGGGGCTTCTGCTTTCCATGTGGGGGAAGCCGTGTTCGAACAGATGCAATAAACAGGACACCTCTCCTACCCTAAGGTGTTAGTATTTCATTTTTTGTCCATCCAAATTTTTTAACTTCCACAGTGTATACTTGATTATGTATTATATATCTGATTGTATTTAAGCATTTCTCATTCATACCAAAGTGGAAAGACAATTTTAAATCCAAGGTGTGAAAAGGTTTGTGTGTAAGGAAAAGTAAAGAAATAGGCTAATGCAGGCTTACAGCAACCTAATGTGTGGCGTAGAACAAAAGAATCACAAGAACATGGACAGCAGCTCTCGACAGCATCAGAGTGAGGCAACGGCACTGCCCCCAAAAATGATGAATTCATCAACTCTGAGTCTTCGTCCCAGTTGTCAAACTAATTGTCAGCAAAGTTGAGCATCTTCTGCATGGCGGTGAGGAGCAGGATGTCACAGGTGTCATTCAGATCAAGCTCATGGTAGTAATTCTTCACAGGAAGCACATTTAACACTGGGATGCCCAGAATTTGATGCACTTTATCGATCTGCAGAGAGACATGCAGTACACATATATATTCCTCTTCAAATATATTTTCATCAGCTGCTGTATTAATAGAAAAATGTCAAACAGGATTGTAATAAGTCTCATTTGAAATGGTATAAATCTGTCTTTAGTAGATGCAGCTACATGCAGATGCACAGTGAATGTTGTAAAGCTCTTGAGGGCAATGAAATGTCTCGCACAAAGATTTCATGTCTCCATAGATAACTACCTATCCAGTACAGGGACATGGTGAGTCTATCACAGAAAACACAAGACCCAAGGACTGAGACACCCAGGCCAGGATGCCGGCTCATTGCAGGTTACATAGTCACACACTGTGGGCAATTTAGAGATGCCATTTCCCCCAAATGCATGTTTTTGAACTATGAGAGGAAACACATACAATTTCAGGGAGAACATGTGAACTGTACAGACACCACAGAGCGATTTGGCTTCTTGGAAATATGTTGTTTTAGGAAAGAAACATTCAAGACAAGGGTTTGTGGACCAGTTGAATATCGAAAACCACAGGTTCACACCCCCAGGTCTCTGGGCTCGATTCCTGCTGTTGGCTCCGTGTTCGATATTTCACCCTGTTTCCTCTTACAGCCCACATACATTGAGCCAGGTGAGCTGCTCTCTCTCACTTAGTCATTGTTTTTGTCTGGGTGTGTTTTGTTGCCACGGGTAACCTGTCCAGTAGTTGGCATCTTGTCAAGTTGTACTCAGTGTCAACTTTTAACCGTTTACTAAGCTGCACATTTCTGCAGCAGAAATTCAGGTTCATTTCCTACTCACGGGTCCTGCTGTAGGTTTCTACTAATACTGTCCTGATATGTCGGTGCAGTCTTTAGGACAGATCCCAGTGTTAGACCCAGAAACTCACCAGATCCTTTATGTAGCAGCTGTGGTACACGTTCTTCAAATCCTTTTCCACAAGTGGGCATGCTTTGTCCACTTTGGTCAGTAGCACCATTAGAGGCACATCTAAAAACATCAATAGAAAAGTCTCACTAATTACATTTATAACAAAATATTGAATGGAATAGACCATCAGATGCATGGCATTCAGCACATTGATGTCTGAAATACTCAAAATCACCTGCCAGCATCACTCTGCCCTTCCTGAATCCACACACTGTAAAAAAAAATTCAAGGTAACATGCTGCAATACATTTTTGAGTTAAGTCAACTCAATTACAAAAGTCCAACAAACCTATAGACAGAGGTTCAGCTAACTTTGACTTCAGAGTTAAGGCAACACTGTAATACAAATTAGATTAACCTAGGTACAAAGTTTCAATAAACTTGGATTGTTAAATTGTCAACACTATTTTGCAAGTTTGATTAACATAGGTACAGAGGTTTAGTCAACTTTGTTTGAGGAGTCAAATTGAATTTAAATAAACCTGCCTTGTTTGGGTGACATTTTAAGAGTTAATGTTTTCATTTACTTTTTTAAATAGCAAGATTGAACTGTAATATTTCAAGTTGCCTTGTTTAGAGTAATAAAAAACTTATATTACCATTAGAACCCACTGAAAAAAGTGTCACAAGGGTGTAGCTGGTTTGACCTAAAATTTTCATGTAGGATTGATGTATTATTTTCTGTAATGTGTTCAACTTCAGTTTTTTAGCTGCCCCATTTTAATATGCGCACAAGACGTCATGAGGATCAGAAGAGCCATCCCAGATTTACCCACCATCATGAGAAAGACTCTGACCAAAAAGGACCGTACAGCTATTTTTAGTTTTATATAGGAGCTTTGCTGGTTTGCTTCTGATTGATCTTGCAGATTAGAGAGCTGTGGTATTGGTGGTTTTACTATTAGTTTTACTGGGTTTATGCATGCTAGTTAGTCTGAGTAGTGTAGTTCTTATATATTTTCTCAGTTGTGTAGCTGCATATTGCCTGGGTGCTTTTCCTAGAGACTGTACACTGAGGAGAGCGTTTTCTTCCCAGCCAATGCCTTCTCTAGTTAAACCATCTCGCCTAGTCACTGGTTAGCATGTGAGAGCCATTTCTTTGGTCTTTGTTCTCTTGCCTTATTCATCACAAGAGTGTTGGATTAAAAAACAAACTGTTCATTCAACAACTGTACTGTGTCATGCTACAGTATGTAAATATACATACAGCACCACTGGTCTATAGGGGAGTGGGCAGTACCAGGAGCTGCATAGAAAAAGGTATGACAACTGTTCTAACACCTTTCCACATATGTTAATCATCCAAGGGCAGGACTGGCAATCAAACACACCCCCACACCTTTAAAAGATATACCACTCAGAAAAGAAATTCTGTACATCTCCAAGAGATTTTTTTCCTGACTTGATGTCATTATCTAAAACCACCAGGACCACAGCTCTCTAATTATTAAGATCAGTCAGAACCAAGCCAGCAAAACTTCAACACAAAACAAGAAAAAGCTGTAAGGTCCTTTTTGGTCAGAGTCTTTTTCATGATGGTGGGTAAATCTCGGACGGCTCTTCTGATTCTTTTGACTTCTTGTGCGCATATTAGAATGGGGCAGATATGCGGAGGTGGAGACTCATTGACTTAACACCATATAGTGTAAATTGAACACTATTAGAATTAATAAAGATTAACACTGTAAAAACAACACTCACTGCACACTGTAAAGTGTTAAAGTTAACACTCAATGTGGACCCATTTAAACACCATGCAGTGTTAATTTAACACTGGCACATTTGCTGTGTAAGGTTCAAGGCAATGAGTTTCCTTAAATGAACTGAGTAGCCACAACTAGGTTAAAAGTTGCCACAACAATAATGTAATAATAAATGTTAAAGGAAGAAAACTGAGTAAATAAAAAAATAGTAGCATTTACATAAGGAGGATGCATTTGTTATTGTTACTCAAGTCATTTAAATCAAACTAATGAATGCAGCTGATGCTCTTAACTTGATTTATCTAAGTTGCTTAAATTATGAATAGCTAAGTGACTTTTACTCAATACAAAAAATATTTTTACTTTAATTGTTTGAGTTCATAAACTTAAATGATTTAAGGCAATCAGTTTTCTCAAACAGTTTGAGTTGAACTAACTCGTCAGGTTTTAGTGTAGTGATCATGAAGTCAACTAAGAGGAAATGAATTAATGCAACTGGAATTATATCGCCACAACTTATAATGCTCCAAAAATCTAAGTACACTCAAAACAACTCAGTTACTACTCAAACAATTAATTTTTCAGTAACGTGAAATTTGTGGAAATGAGTGAATCCAATTTTTAGGCAAAATTAAGTTCTATTAACTTACTTCTTTTATTGAGAAATTTATTTATTTATTTATTAAGAAATACTGTTTTACAGTGTAATTAATGCAGCTGATCCTCAACTTGATTTAACTAAGTTGCTTAAATTATACTTAAGTTACTTTTACTCAATACAAAAAATATTTTTACTATAATTGAGTTCATAAACTTAAATGATTTAAGGCAATTGGTTTTCTAAAACAGTTCGAGTTGAACTAACTAGGCAAGTTTTATAGTGTAAATAAGAATAAAAATTCTTAACTACCTTTGTGGGCAGTTTGAAGTCCCTGAGATGTCTGAGGTGGTATAGGCCTTCTTCACCTGTTGGTATGACAGGACCAGAACAGATCCTGCGTAATACTGACACCTAGGTACCAGAAACTGTCCATTCTCTCCACTAGGGCCCTGTTCATTATGACCAGATGGTGGCTGCTCTCCTGCTTTGTGCTGAAGTGCACAATTAACTCCTTAGTCTTACTGATGTTCAGGAGTAGGTTGTTCTTCTGGCACCATTTCTCCAGGTAGGCACATTGGGCACATAGTGGGTGTTGAGTGACTGCATGAGATATGGAGAGAGCTTATGGGAGTAGCACTCAGAGAACACAGTGAGTGAATGACTGAAATAATTTAATTCATAAAAAACATTTTCATATTTCATATTTAAAGAAAGATGAAAGGAACATTCTCAAGTAGGGCTGTCGCGATCATGTTGCAATGTAATCACGATTATATGGCACAAGCACAATACTGCACCAGAGCTTTAGATGACGGATAAACATTTGTCCGGATGCCAGCTTTTTGGTACTTAATGGACATTTACTTATACGTCCAATTTGGCTAGCAGATTAGTAGTGCGCCTAAAATATTAATGAGAGGCGTATTGTGACACCCAAAAGTCAATAGTCTGTATAAATTCAGTGTATCCTTATGTTTATTAAATTACATTAATTAAAGTACTAAATACTTGTCTTGGTGACTGTGTTCAGTTCTAATTAGGGAGGGTCTGTTGAACTGTGATGGGCTGAATGCCATTGGACAACGTTTTACTGTCATTTTTGCAGACCTCTGACTCTGCAATATTTTCATGCTAACTGTCCTGTGCTGTTGATGCAAGTGGTTGTGCAAGGTAAACCCTCATTGGGGCCACAATGGGCAAAACAGCTGTGGGCCCTGCATGGGCTTACCCAATGGGGGGCTTTTTTGGGATTAGAGTGGGTTTGCACTGTACACACTGGCTCACAGTAAACCCACACCTGCCAATGCGGGGCATGTCTGCTGGGTCGCTGGTTCAAATTCCATCCATGACAAAATGGTCACATCACCACTGGGCCCTCGAGCAAGGCCCTTAAGCTCCTGAAAAATACTCCAGGAGCACCGGATAAACGGATAATCCTGTGCTCCTGTAGCAGTCGAGGACTCGACCAGAGCGGGCACGCAGTAGCAGTCATGGATTCGGGCACGCAGTAGCAGTCAAGGATTCGACCAGAGCGGGAAACAGTGATGGGCGGTGGTGCCGCTACATGTAGCGAAGCTATTAGTTTAATTACATTTTCTAGTAGCTTGCCTGTAGCATTGCTGATTTCTGAATCAAATAACTTTCTAGTAGTTACGTTATTTTTTTTGATCAAGTAGCGACGTAGTGTCCACAAAAGCTACAATTTCCAGGACATGTCTGAAAAAAGCAGAGGTTTCCTCTGCAGTATGATTTTGAAACGCGACAATCAGACAGAAATAAAGCATGTTCATGCGCGACCTTCTACTCTGCTTCTACTGTTTGTCTATGGAAACTAGTAGTGTGATCGATACTGAAATATCGATTCCGCCAATACCAGTTATTTATGTTCTAAAATCAATTCTCATTTTAAAATACCGATATTTTAGTCATTTGGGGTAAATGTGTAGTGTATCATTAACAGGAACACAGTGGAAAGTAACTATATTATTGGGATCGTGTAAACTGGAAAGAACTACTTTCTTTTCCACCTGTCACAGTCATATGCGTAATACGGCTGTATAAATGCATTGCGCCGCGTTGGTGTGCTCCCTCGCAACACTGGCTGAACGTAAACGGAGTCATGTGTGGAGCTATTTCACCTCCACAAACAGCCAAGACGCGGTTTGTGACACATGCGGCAAGACAATAAGGTGTTGTGACAACACCACAAACCTCGTCAAGCACCTCAGAGTAAATCATAACACAGAATATGACGAGCTTATGTTGAGGCGAACTGAAGAGGAGGAGAGGAGAGGGGCCGGTGCCATTAGGGTGAGACAGCAGCCTCTTGCAGAGTCCTTTGGTGCTGCAGGCAGGCACTACCCAGGTATAGAGGGAGAAGATATATATTATATTAATAAATATGGTTATGAAATAAGTAATGAAATAAATATATGCTACAATAAATAGCTGTATGAGTTCAGCTTAGATTAATATGTGTCCCTGAGCTCACATCAATTCAGTAGGACTAGATTAGTCAGGTAAGGTTGTCTGTAGAGTAGATAATTTGAAGTGGATTACATAGGCTAGGTGTCATTAAAATATACAGAGTACTTGCAGTAAAACAGGTATTGTGGGCTTTAAAACTGAAAAATATTTCATACATAAGATAGATAATAATACTTATGTGGTATTTATTTATTTATTTTACTCAATTTCAATTAGTCACACTCTATATAAAATAGTTAGTGTATGTAAACTATCAATTCCTTTCCCCTTAGTGTAGGGTATTTTGAGAGTCTGCATACATACAGTAGCTGAATCTAAATATTATTAAACATTCAGTGCAGTGTAGCCCTATCACTTGTTTTGCCCTGTGTATATTATATTGTTTGTAGATGATTCCCCAAGAGCAGCAACACTGACGAGATGCCTTGTAGAGATGATTGTGAAGGACCTCCAGCCTCTGTCCATAGTGGAGGACCAAGGTTTCCAGAGATTTGTGAGAGCTCTTGACCCAAAATATAAATTCCCAGGAAGAAAAAAACTGACAGAGACTGATCTTGTTAATATGTTTGATAAATGCAAAGGCAAAGTAAGGGCATCTTTGCAAAATGCTTCTAGTGTCGTACTTACCACTTATATGTGGACTTCAGGGTCCACAGAAGCATTTTTGACCGTAACATGTCATCTGATTGAAAACTGGCAAATGAGGGAATTTGTTCTGGAAACCCACGCTTTCCATGGGCAGCAAACAGCAGACAATATCAGTTTAGCGCTTAAGCGAATCACAGAAAAATGGGGCATAACAGAGAAGGTGGTTGCAGTTGTGACAGACAATGGTGCAAATATGGTTGGTGCAGTGCACAAAGCTGGATGGAGGCATCATCCATGTTTGGCACATACACTGAATGTAGTTGTAAGGGATAGTGTAAAAGCTGTCCCAGAAGTGATGCAGGTGCTGGAAAAATGCAGTGCGATCGCGTCCTTTTTTCACCACAGCACAAAGGCCTCAGAGAAGCTCAGGGATATTCAGCAACAGTTGAAAGTGGCAGAACACAAGCTAATTCAGTCAATAGATACTCGCTGGAACTCTGTTTTTCACATGTTGGAGAGGCTCTGTGAGCAAAATGAAGCTGTGACCACAGCCCTCTGCCTTTTAGGAAAGAATGCATTGTGCTTAAATGTGGGAGAATTATCCCTCATCAAGCAAACAGTCGACACACTACGGCCGTTTGAAGAAGTAACACGGGAAGTGTCATCTGAAAAATATGTTTCAGTCTCCAAAGTGATTCCACACAGCAAATGTGCCAGTGTTAAATTAACACTGCATGGTGTCTATATGTGTCCACACCATTCAGTGTTACCTTTAACACGTTACAGTGTGCAGTGAGTGTTGTTTTTACAGTGTTAATATTTATTAACTCTTATAGTGTTCAATTTACAACCTAGAGTGTTAAGTCAATGAGTCTCCACCTCCACATATCTGCCCCATTTTAATATGCGCACAAGACGTCATGAGGATCAGAAGAGCCATCCCAGATTTACCCACCATCATGAGAAAGACTCTGAACAAACAGGACCTTACAGCTTTTTTTGTATTTTATATTAAACCATTGCTGGCTTGGTTCTGACTGGTCTTATAACATGTTGCCTCGTTGTTCTTTCTTGTTCTCGGTTTCAAACCTTTCACGGTCCTTTATTTTCTGGTATTTTTTGTCTCATGCGAGTAAAGCTGCTGTTAGTTCAGCTCACTGCTGTCTCTGGGTAGTAACTCCCTCGTCAGGCATGATACAATTAGTATAGTAAGATTTATGTTCATTTCTTTAGTTTAGTCAATTGGTTTTATTCCACAACTTCTTAACCACAACCGAGGCCAAATCAACATTTTAGGCAGTAATATGGGAGTCTGTCGTTAAACTATTTCTAAAAATGAGAGAAAATTGATACGTCATGGTAATGAGTTTTAGAATGATCCATATTGTGTTTCAGAACAAATGTCATGCTCCATGTGCCAATGCAGTGTGATTAACACTTGACTGGGAACACCTGGCCAGTTCTCATTAAAACCATGCTCTCCCTCACACTCTATGTGAGGTATTGTTGATCTAGATGTTACTCATTGAGCAGTTTTCTTGTGTTCTTCGTCCAGACCTGATCTGTCTTCATGTTCCCAGTCCTGCCTCATACCCTTCTTCCTCGGACCTTATCGCTGTTCTCACCTCCTGTCTCCCATGTCTGTGCAGGACGGATTATCCTGGTACCTGACCCTTCCAGCTCTCTGACCATGACGACGAGAACTGCAAGTCGATTTCAACCGTTTGCCTGTTTCTGCAATAAATATTTTGTGTACAGAATTTGAGTTCCCCAAGCTTCATTTGTTACAACGAATCCATATACTCTGGATTTTTTCCCATCTTCATTCATTTAGTTTATTAAGACACAATCAAGAGAGGCCAACAGTAAATCAGGTTCTGACACTATTAAATAGAAATCCAACACAAAGTTAATGTCAACGCACTAAAGACAGACCTGATGTGTCTTCTTCAAAACCAACAGTTTCAGTCTTTGTGGCTAAATATGTTACCACAAGCTATAAAATACTGAAAACCAGTATCTAATAATTTCTTGTAATAGAAGTTTGATAAAGAAGTGTATCATTTATTTGTTCTGTAGTGTATTTCAGTTTGAATAAACATATCTGCCACAGATCCCTCCTCTCTAGGGAGAATATGAGGACATTCAGATACTTAAGTCTCACACCATGACAATAAGACTCACATGAACACATTACCTTCAAGGTCATGCAGACCATACCCTCTCCTGCAATGGCTTGGCTAGTTATGCTTCCACGGAAGATAGAGTTTATGAAGTTGAAGAAGCTAGATTTTCTAGCACCAATTGGACCAACTACAACAGGGGTGTCAAACTCCAATCCTGGGGGGCGGGAGCCCTGTGTAGCTTAGTTCATTCCCTGTTTCACCACAAATGATACAGCTCAAAAGCAGCGTGGTAATATAGCACAAGGAGTTGATTCAGGTATGTTAAATGAAGGGAACCCCAAAAATGTGTAGGGCTCCAGCCCCCCAGGACTGGAGTTTGACACCCATGAACTAGAAAAATCCGAGCCTGAGGCACTGAATCGATACAGGGCTTGTACTCTTTCAGGGATTTCATGAGATTGAGTTTTGTGCTAAAGGAATTGACATAGCTATCAGAAATGGCAGTTCAAAAGTCAAAATTCATAAGGAATACAAACAATCCCGTATCTAATAACATATTACAACAGCTTTCTTTACATCTCATTTTCCATCTGCTATTGAAACTACTTAATGAAATATCACGTTTTTCTAAGAAAGTGAAATTAGGATATTGTTTATTTACATTTAGTTGGCAGATGCTTTTATCCAAAGTGATTTACAGTTGAGAAAGCAGGTCAGTCAGTCCCTGGAGCAATTTGGGTTAATTAAGGGTCTCGCATAGGGGATCAATAGTGAAATTGGTCTGCCAACCACAGGATCTGAACCAATGACCTTTAGATCACGGGCATTATAGTGGGTTATTGTACTCATGCACATTTTAACATATATGCCTAAAATTGTACAAAACTAGTAAAGAAAAAAAGCTTTATATTTGATAAAAAGAGGCTTCAAACCTATGGGCCCACTCAATCATCCTCCATGGTTCTTTAAGGAGCTCCGGTTTCTTCTCCTCTTCTTCTTCTCCCATTTTCCAAACACCAACTTCTAGACCTGACAATGAATGCATTGTATTTTCTTTATCTGGTCAAGAATGGTAGGAAGGCATACAGAGAGCGACGCTGGAAGAGCTAGCTGTTAGGGACTGATCAGGGCACGTCTTCAGCGTTCATTCTTTTGGACGGCTTCACGTCAGTAAGGTTTTTATTTTCCCCAATGCTTAGTAAGTTGTGCTCCTAAACGGTCAGTCAGTATTTAATTTACTGTTATTTATTTTTACATTGAGCTGCTGTTTATTTAGTGAACCAAATTTATGCACGAGTACTTACCTAATATATGCTGTTGGCAATGCTCTGTGCCCGTTGTTTAAAATAACTTATTTTGGTAAGCTGTTTCACTGTGCAATTTTTTTTTTCTTTTCTTAACTACACGGTTAATGTCAACATAGTGCATCTCACTCTCTGAGATTCAGTCCCCCCCCCCCAGCAGCCGGGTACTCTTATGCTCTAGCGGTGTAAAAGCATAACCTGACGGTGTCATTTTTTAAATTTTCCCTCTCTGCACCGGCTTTCATTCCTTAGGCACATATCTATTTCTTATTTTTTTTGGCCATGGATAGTGAGGGCTTATTTGATATGGATGGTCTAGCTAACCCGGCTAGGGGCTTTACTGCACATGGTTCTGGTAGGGAGCGGGGCTTGTCTTTGTCCAGTGATGGGAGGGATGGAGTAGCGCCTGTTGTGGGGAGAAGTGCTATCCAGGCAGAACGGCATTACTTAGGTTCCACTATGGGGCCCAATACTTCTACTCCTGTTCCGCGGTCTCACCCCAACCCTATCCAGTTGGTATTATCTGATGCGCTAAGTGGCATAATCACTGACCTAGCAAAACAGATTGGGGATAATATTGCAGCTGACCTGTCCACCATGCACCAGCCCAGTGGTATTCAGTCTTTTACTCACCCGTCTAACCAGTCTGCTAATGGCTCTGGACCTTCACAGTTGAGGGTGGTAGTGGATGTGTGGATGTGTCACCTTCACCATGTTGTAACTGTAAGTTCGCCCAGCAGCCTACCCCTGAATCGAGCATTTCCCCGGACAGTTTTTGTGCTAGTGTTAGTGGTTCCTTTCCGACTAAAGTTGACACCCCCACTTACGGCCCCAAACCCAACTGTCCCGTCTGGCGTCGCTACTCTGTTGCTACATGTGCAACACAAATAAATCCTATGACGTGCACGAATACCCTTCCATGCATAGTTCTGATTACTTGTTACAGTTGCGATCCACAATGTAGATTAGGATTTTTTAGAATGTTTGTAGTAATGTTAATTAGCCATTTAACCACTTAATGACCAAGTCTATCTTTACAAGAAACACTGCTTTTGTAGCGTAATAATAAACTTAATTAAAGCATGTAAAATACTGTACATATAAAGAAAATAAAAATAAAAATAAATTTGAAAAAAATTTAAATTGTAAGATCTCATTTCCTCCAAAGACAAAAAACCTCAGGTCTCAGGAGGATATTGCAAAAATTAGGTTTCACTCTTTTTCTCAATAGCTTCTAGGCTATGGGAGCCAGTGATCCAACACCAACTGCAAGTTGTAGTACTACCTGAGCCTCCCATGACACAAAAACTTTCTTTAGTTTTTAACCCTCTGTGTTATCTGTATGATTTTTTTTTTTGGCAAAATTATTACTTTTTTGGTCAATAGCTTCTAGGCTGTGGGAGCCAGTGATCCAAAACTCAGTGTAAATTGTAGTCCTACCTGACCCAGGACCCAACTTTGATTCATTTTGGACCTTTGTGTACTTTGTGTCTTTTTTTTTTTTTTTGCAAGAATCAGCTTCCAGGCTATGGGAGCCAGTGATCCAAAACTAGCTGCAAATTGTTGTACTACCCAAGCCTCCCAGGGCGCAGCAAATTTCATTAGTTTTTAAACCTTTGTGTAATTTATATGATTTTTTTGGGGGGGGGGATTGCCTTTGGGTAGTATTTTACAGGGTGTCTTGAGATTCCAATCTCATGACCAAGTGTTTTCAGTGTACGAGGAGAAAATGAGACCCCATGAATCCTTGCAGATTTTTAGGAAATATTTTATGTTACATTTTTGTGCTACAGAATTATGAACTATCACGAACTTAATTGTAAAGAGCTGAACTGAAATTTAAGGTCACTTAAAGAATCTTAACTTACGGGATTTCCCAGTTTCCTTTCTGTAACTGCTGAAACTGCATCTTTGCCTTGTGTTCATCCATCGTACAGAGACTACAGATAATCTACTTTGTGGCATGACAGTAGACCTCCATGGGTTTGTCATGGACAAACAGCTGATCTTGTCCTGCAGATGGCAGATCACATCAATGACCTTGTGATGTTTTGCATGGTTAAGCCTATTGTGAAGTTGCAGTATCAGTAAGAGGTCAGACATACCAGACAGGTCTTGACAGCACATTTTGACAGTTGATCTGGAAATGTGTTTCACTTCAAAAGCTTTATTAACTGATTACACATGAAGTAACTCTGCACCAGACAGTTGTTTTTGTCACAGGCGCCTTCACTGAGATGTCATGGCAGAACTAGAAACGTGAATTTTCCATGACAGAATTAAATCAAAACAGACTAACCCCTGTTACTGGTCCTGGAGAGTTTAATGCAGATAATTACTCATTCAGATTTCATTGTTTCAATTTTATTACCTCAAAATAGTGATCAATTCCCGGATCTGTACAGATCTGTTCAAACAGCTTATATACTACTCAAAAGCAGACACAGAACATACCCTTTGTAATGGGTCTACTTGCAAAATCTTGTTTCAGCAAAACAATGGTTGTAGAAATACACCAGGTACTGAAAGGCAGCTGAAATACAAATTATGGGCAATAGGCTATATGCACAGAGCGGTGTGATGTAGTTCTGGTAAAAGTTCAGCCAGCTAAGTAATTTCCAGTACCCTTTCGTTTGCTGCGTTTAGCTCGTGTTTTCAGTGTTACCACCATGTCTCTGAAGAAAGCGTTTAAATGTCAGGGAACCGATAGCACAACATCTGAACACTGTTGTGTGCCTTTGTGTCAGGCATCCAGTAAGTACAACAAAGTACTTAGTTTGAGTACTTAGTACTTGGGGTTTGAGAGAGGAGAGAGCGACCCACGGAGGATGAAACGCACAGTGAAGCTCATACTGTCTCCCCAGACCACAATTATACTTCAGCTCTGGATCCCGCCGTTGTTGACCTATAGCTCTGGAGGGAAATGCTGCTCTTAGAGAGGAGATTCTGCAGCTGAGGAAACAGGTGGAGGAGCTCACTTTGAAGCAGCGGTTTGGCATCCACCGTTTTGCAGTCTCAGACAAAAACGTTTTTTCACAAGGTAAGATATCGCTACACTGA
The DNA here is from genome assembly GCF_048594095.1 of Paramormyrops kingsleyae. Lineage (NCBI taxonomy): Eukaryota > Metazoa > Chordata > Actinopteri > Osteoglossiformes > Mormyridae > Paramormyrops > Paramormyrops kingsleyae. The sequence goes on from NC_132820.1 coordinate 14,749,378, forward strand.
AAATGGATAAGGTGAATTAAAAACTGTAAGGCATTGTTAGAAGAGAACATGCTAACATATCGTATTTGTATTATGCAAATTTGCATCCTATGAGCACCTCTTGCACTTCTGGGCATTAATAGAGCCGTCACTGCCGTTTATGGTCAACGTAACAAAGGTGCAAAGAGGCACCACAACAGAGCCAAGTACATCTGCAGTAAGTATTTAGTATGACGTATTAGTTACATGTAACTTAACGTAATATCTCCAGTGAATATTGAAACCTGCTGCTATTCGGATGTGCAATGTTCATCTGGTAATTTACCTGTGTAAATTACCACGTAACAGTATTTATTCTATTTATATATATTGTATTTCTGTTTCTGTATATATCATGGTGTACATAGCGCAGAGTCTCTCATAACTTTATTTTTAGTTCTTATTCTTATATCTGATATTCTTTTCTTTTATGTTCTTGTCCTGTGTCTATGTGTGACCGTCTGTAGTAACACGAGCAATTTCCTCCGGGATAATTAAAGTTTTTCTGATTCTGATTCTGATTCTCCTAGATTTACAACAACTCCTTTTATTCTAACATTTAAGTACACAGTACACACTTCAACTACTTTAATATATGTTTTATATGTTTAAATGTGGTAAAGACTAATATCAGTGCCATACCATCCTCGATCGTGGTGGATTTCTAAAAATTAAGCTTAATGAAAATCTTAATATTAAATAAGCAAAGTGATTTGTTCTTCTATAGCAAGTTGTGGTCTAAAAGCACCGGAGAAAACACTCCTTCAGTCATTAAGATAGCTCTCACCTTTTCGCAGCCCTGCTTAATAATTACGTTATGCAGTCTAACACAGTCCAGCTTCGCAATCCGCATTTGGTAACTGGTGCCATACATTTCACGCACTTTTATACCAGAGGCAGTTATCAGCACAGTTCTTTGGTTAAGAACTGTACTGAAATAAAACTGACATAAAAAGAGAAAAGGCTATGTTGGTCTGAGTCTTTCTTATTATGGTGGGTTAGTAAAACACAGCCGCTGAATGCCCAAATGAGTTCAAATGAGTGCACAGTAAAATATGGAAGATATGGGTCACCCATTTTGTACTTGTGTGCCACCCATTTGGGCTTACAATTTGGGAGGAGACACATTGTCCTAACACTCTAGGTTGTAAATTGAACACTATAATAGTTAATAAATATTAACACTGTAAAAACAACACTCACTGCACACTGAAAAATGTTAAAGGTAACACTGAATGGTGTGGACCTATATAGACACCATGCAGTGTTAATTTAACACTGGCACATTTGCTGTGTAGCCGCTATTTGGATGCTTCCTCAAATCTTGTTGCCTAAATTAAAATTTTGCTATAACAAAATGATCCTTATACATTTTAAGAAAAAACTTAAACTATATACAGTATGTCTGGTGTTTTTTGATACAGTTTGATTATCAAACTCTAAAGGCCAGCCCTTGGGTGCACACTTGTGCGCATGTCTGGGGCTTTGCTGTGTGTGTGTGTGTGTGTGTGTGTGTGTAGGGTGTATATCTTGCGTTGAAAGTTAAGGTTATATTGTATACTAATTTAAAGTAACACATTTTTGTTTGCCTATTTAACAAATACATCTAAAGTTTTTATACCTTAAAACATTAACAAAAAACATTTTTTTTCTTTAAAATTTACAAGTCTGTTTCTGTCTGTTTTTTTGCGATAAGTTAGTGAACGACTAAGTTAGTGTGTTAGGAGGCTTGGATACACATCGCGATCACCAACCTAAAGTTAAACTCTAAATGTTACGCCTCACGGCGCACGGAGTGTTGACGAACGCTCAGGAAACCAGAAGTCGGGGCGAACTCGGGATTTTAATAGGAACCACAACGAGAGGGACAGGCACAACACTGGGTAACATTACAATGACCGGACTGGGGAAACAAACTGAAACGCGAACTAAATACATTGCACTAATGACAGTAACCAGAAACAGCTGATAAACACGGGGAATCCACATGAGGTTAACGAGGGGGCGTGGCACATGAGAGGAGCGGACGATCGGGGCATGACACTAAAGCCCCTGACCATCAGTGTGTGTGTGCGTGTGTTTGTGCACATGAGCGTGAACAAACATTTACTGAAAAAACGTATTTATTAAAATAACTAAGGTTCTGTTTCACTCAAGAAAGGCTGCCAGACGGCTAGCCCAGAGGGCTGGAATATAATCCGCGCTTGTGCGAGTTCTGAGGTAGACCTATAACAAAACATTACATTACATGTGCACTGAAAAAAATGAAACATTGGTTCAACTTAAAATATTACTTCATTTTTTCACACTTAATTTTTTCAAGTCAGTTCAACTTAAAGTAGTCAATCTAATACACAGGTGTCAAACTCCAGTCCTGGAGGACCGGAGCCCTGCACATTTTTGGGTTTCCTCTCATTTAACACACCTGATTCAACTCCTTGTGCTAATTACCACACAGTTCTTGAGCTGAATCATTTATGGTGGAACAGGGAAGGGACTAAGCTACACAGGGCTCTGACCCTCCAGGACTGCAGTTTGACACCCTTGCCATAGAGTGTTAAGACAATGAGTCTCCACTTCCACATATCTGCCCCATTGTAATATGCGCACAAGAAGTTATGAGGATCAGAAGAGACGTCCCAGATTTACTCACCATCATGAGAAAGACTCTGACCAAAAAGGACCTTACAACTTTTTATTATTTTATTTTGAAGTTTTGCTGTTCTGATTGATCTTGGTAGTTAGAGAGCTGTAGTCTTGGTGGTTTTTCTGCTGACATGTGATTTTATAGCATGTTGGTATCAAAAAATTGGTAGAAGAACTCTTGGAAACATATTGGATGACTCTCCTGATTGGTATATATTTTAATTGTTTGGGGGTGGTGTTTGATTGCCAGTCCTGCCCTTGGATGATTAATATATGCGGAAAGGTGTTAGGACAGTTGTGATACCCTTTTCTGTGCAGCTCCTGGTACCGCCCACTCCCCTGTAGACCAATGGTGCTGGATGTATATTTGCATAACATGACACAGTACTGTTTTTGACTTAACAGATTTTTTTTTTTTTTTTATCTACCGCGATTGTGATGAATAGGGCAAGAAAACAAACACCACAGAAATGGTTCTTGTGTGTTATCTTCTATGGTTTAAGTAGAAGAGAATTTGGCTGAGAGGAAAATCAATTTTTTTGTTTCTTCTCCAAGCTTTGGCTCTCTAGGAAAAGCATCCAGACCTGTACAATTGAGAAGATTTCTTTGTGGATACACATATATAGGATTAAAATGCACTACTCAGACCAATTAACATACACCAACACAGGCAACCCGGAAAAAGTGAGAGCAACAGGTGGTAAATACTAATATCAGTGCCATACCATCCTCAATCGTGGTGGGTTTCTAAATGAAACTCTGAATATTAAATGAGCAAAGTGATTTGATTTGTTCTTCTATCCCAAGTTGTGGTCTAAAAGCAATAAGGCCACCAACCATTATATCTGCTTTAGCAGAAACACACTCCTTCCGCCATTAAGTTCTCACCTTTTCGCAGCACTGCTAAATAATTATGACATGCAGTCTAACACAGTCTAGCTTTATAATCCATGCTTGGTGCCATACATTTAACTCACTTTTACACCACATGCAGTTCTCAGGTGAGCATGACTGGTTCTTAACCTGATTGAAAACACCTTTTCCGTTATGCTTAAATGAGAAAAGGCTATGTTGGTCTGAGTCTTTCTTATTATGGTGGATTAGTAAAACACAGCAGCTGAATGCCCAAATAAGTTCAAATGAGTGCACATTAAAATGGGGCAGATATGGGCCACCCATTTTGGGCTTGCAATTTGGGAAGAGGTTGAGACACATTGTCTTAACACTCTATGGCAAGGGTGTCAAATTGCAGTCCTGGAGGGTCAGAGCCCTGTGTAGCTTAGTCCCTTCCCTGTTCCACCATAAATGATTCAGTTCAAGAGCTGTGTGGTAATTAGTACAAGGAGTTGAATCAGGTGTGTTAAATGAGGGTGAACCCAAAAATGTGCAGGGCTCCGGCCCTCCAGGACTGGAGTTTGACACCTGTGTATTAGATTGATTACTTTAAGTTGAACTGACTTGAAAAAATTAAGTGTGAAAAAATGAAGTAATATTTTAAGTTGATCCAATGTTTCATTTTTTTCAATGTGAGTGTGCAACATCACTGGATATAACTGTGAGCGAGGCACACGATTGTCCTCTTTTAATCCCTCACGCGATCTGATATGGTAAGAACTTGATCTCTGTTAACGAGGTGCCTATTGACAGTCTACTGTCTGAGAGCCGGTAACTGTTGTTGCTCCTCTCCAGGCTATCGTTTGCTACTTTGATTGCACTACCTTATAAGTCAGCTATCGCCACTTAGTAAGCTAAAGTTTATTCTCCCATAACGGGGAATATTTTGCGTGGCTATTCTGTGCATACACGTCTCCCCGAACGGAGATCTAACGGGTACGTTTTTGCATAGAAGGGAGAAAAGAGAACCCAGAAGCATTCTATGGCTTGCTGGTACCGCTGTGGAGCTAATTCTCCCGTAAAGTGGACAGCCGCGATTCTCACTCTGTCGAGTGAGTCATTCGCCTGGCTTGTTAACCTATTTGACTAAGATCTACCAGACGTGATCTTATCTTTGCTGTTGCTTGTTGGACGGCACAAAGAAGAGAACCTAGAGAAATCTCTCTGGCTGCATCTCTTGTCACTCTTGTTGCTAGCACCACATCTGGTGCCATTGTGTGGCGTGCTGGTACAGTCTCTGGTACCATTGCATTGCATCTCTGTTGGTACCATATCTGGTACCATTCTAGCGGTGCTACTAGCTTAATGTCTGAAATCATTTTGCATTCAGATATATATATATATACATTATATATATAAAGAGATTGTTGCTTGCCATTAGGCTATCATGCCTGGATTTCACAATTCTTCTAACTGCAAAAGCAGAATGCCAGTGGAAGATGGTCATACTCTTTGTATGACATGTCTGGGCCCTGAGCATGCGATTGCTTCGAAGGAAGACCCTTCCAGCTGCCCAAACTGTCTTCCTTTCTCTACACGTACTCTATTGAGTAGGGTAAATAAAGTTATGGGGGACAAGGTGTCTACATCTTCCCGGGAGTCGTCCGGGATGAGTTCACAGCCGCCATCTCAGCCCGCTTCTCAGGAGTCGCGTGCCCACGAAGTGACGGGCACTGATCCGCCAACTTCAGGCAAAAAACACAGTAAGAGGAAGCATGAGGCCTATGACGCTCTTGCCAATACAATGGCTTCTCTGGTGAAAGAGGTTTCATCTTTGGCATCTAGCCAGCAGTGGATGATGCAGCATCAGGGCACTCTGGAGAAACATTTTCATCTCGGCAGCTGATTTCCCAGACTGCCGATGCTGACGCGGAGCTCCTATCAGTGATGGCATCTGATAACCTGGATGGTGAATATATGGGTGACTTAGCAACATCTCCTCACCCTTCTGATCTGAGCTCAGGTCATGGTTCTTCCCTGTGGTCTACTCCACCTGAGACATCTGGTGCTCTCTCTGGGGACGACTTCTTTGCCCTGATGTGTAGGGCCACTAAACGTCTCCATGTGGATATGCCTACAGCAACTGAAACCCAGCCTTCTCGGTTTGATAGGAAGAGAGAGGCAATGAATAAGCCATGTTCTCTCCCTATTCTCCCCGACTTTTCCAGGGAAATGACATCTGTATGGGAGCACCCGGAGGTAGCTAACCCGCCTATGAGACAGTGGGCGCAGTTTGCCAACATCCAGGGAGCGGATGAGGTAGGTTTTGGTGCTTATCCGGCAATGGATGACTCTATTGCTGCTCTCGTTCTCCCTCCCACAGCTCTTGTGGGGAAGGATCCTTCATGCCCAAATAAACAATGTCACGCCACTGATAAATGGTTAAAGAAAACGTTCTACAATACAGCCTTTGGGGCACGCCTCATGAACACAACATCCCTGCTCACGCTGTATCAAATGGAGCTCATTGATGACCTCTCTGCTGCTCCCGCTCAGGAAGTGGTAGAGGAGCTAAGAAAGGTCTCTGAGATCCTGGTGCACCTCGCCAGGGGCATGCGCACTCCAGTGGAAGATCCATTGCATCACTGTGGATGGCACGAAGACACCTGTGGCTGGCTCAGTCAAAGCTTCCTGAGCCGGACAGAAACACGCTCATGAAGCTGCCTCTTACCCCTGGTTTCACCTTTGGTCCTGGAGCAGTTGACATGCTTCGCCGGGCCAAGGAATCTAGGGAATCCAAGAGGGAATGGGAACAGTTGATGCCAAGACCTCCACCACCAAAACGCCAACGACCAGGCTGGAGCTATGCACATAACCCCGCAATGCCCTCTTCAAGAGGCCGTCCCAATATGCAGGTGAATGTGCAGAGACAACCTGTGCATGCCTCTGCTACGGTAAGCCGCCGCCCTGGGAATCTTGCTAGGCCTCGACAGCGTGGCGGCCACAGACCTCGCACTGCTCATCCGGCCGCTCCGCAGCCCTCTTCCTGACATTCAAGGGGCTCATCCTCATGCCTTCTCCCACACTCAGATACTGGTGTGGGAAACGTGTTCTCCCGGTTCTTGGGTACTTTCAACAATAAAGTTTGGTTATCGGCTGCAGTTCAGGCGCCGTCCTCCCATGTTCAAGGGTGTTTGGGTCTCTCAGCAGCCAGACCCAAAGCGGCAGCTGGCCCTCCAAGAGGAGATAAACACTCTGTTAATGAAAGGGTCAATAAGAGAGGTAAATCACAGCGAGCGGCTGAGTGGCTTTTATTCGAGCTATTTTCTGGTTCCAAAATGAGATGGTGGGTTTCGCCCAATACTGGACCTGAGGCCACTGAACCTGAGCCTGGGGAGTCTGGCATCCACCATGGATCACGGCCCACATCAATCTCCTCGAGCTGAGAACAGTATATCTCGCTCTCCGTCATTTCTTACCAGTGCTGCAGAACAAGCATGTGCTAATTCGGACGGACAATATGTCAGCGATAGCTTACATAAATCGCCAGGGAGGTCTGAGGTCTCAGGCCTTGCACAGCGTAGCCCGGGAACTCCTCCTCTGGGCAGACACCTGTCTTTGCTCAGTCAGAGCAGTCCACTTGCCAGGCGCTCTGGATTCCGCATCAGATCTATTGTCAAGAGGCAAGCCACACCCAAGCGAATGGAGACTGCACCCAGCCACAGTATGTCTGATTTGGGCTCTTTTTGGGAAGGCACACGTCGATCTTTTCGCTCTCAAGGGAGTCCACACACTGCCCAGTTTGGTTTTCCTTAAGCCAAGACGACGCACCTCTAGGGGTGGACGCTCTGGCACGCAAATGGCCCAAGGGCCTTCTGTATGCCTTTCCCCCCCCTTTCCCTGATTCCAGCTGTGTTGGAGAAGACAAGGAGGGAGAACCTGGATGTTCTGTTGGTGGCTCCACGTCGCCCTCAGGCGACTTGGTTTGCAGAAGTTCAGATCCTCCTTTCAGGCAAACCGTGGCAAATCCCACTGAGGGAGGATCTGTTGTCTCAAGCAGGGGGAGAGCTGTGGCACCCGTCACCGTCCGTACTCAATCTGTGGGTTTGGCCGTTGAGAGGGACACTCTCCTCGCTCAAGGGTTGTCCGTTGCAGTAGTTAAGACTTTGCAGTGCGCTAGGGCCCCGTCAACGAGGGCACTATACTCTTACAGGTGGGAAGTTTTCAAGACTTGGTGTGAACAGCGGCAGGAGTACCCCGGGTCCTGCCCCCTGAATTCAGTTCTAGAGTTTTTACAGGAACAGTTTGACCAGGGCAAGTCCCCTTCAACTTTGAAGGTCTTTCTTGCAGCGATATCTGCTTGCCATGAGATAGTAGACAGAAAAACACTTGGCGCTAATCCCCTGTCTATTCAGTTCATAAAAGGGGTTCAAGGCTTCGCCCCAGGAGACTTTCCTCTGTACCTGCATGGCAATGAAAGTCTTAAAGGCACTTTGTGTATTGTGTGGTTTGTACATCTGCTGAAATGATTGTCCTCCGCGACATTGGGGCATACATATATTTCAGCCCTCTGGGCTAGCCGTCTGGCAGCCTTTCTTGAGTGAAACAGAACGTTGGGTTACGGATGTAACCTTGGTTCTGTGAAGGAAAGAAAGGCTGCCAGACCTTGTCGTCGCTCTGGACTTCGCGTTCAGGATTTATGAGGACGATCGTGTGCCTCGCTCACAGTTATATCCAGTGACGTTGCACACTCACATGTAATGTAATGTTTTGTTATAGGTCTACCTCAGAACTCGCGCATGCGCGGATTATATTCCAGCCCTCTGGGCAAGCCGTCTGGCAGCCTTTCTTTCCTTCACAGAACCAAGGTTACATCCGTAACCCAATGCTTTATTCTGTCAAAATTAAAAAGAAAAATAACGCCAGCGGATAGACGCCGCGTTATAGTCAATCTGTAGTCTCGCTGCATAGTGGATAACCTAGGGAGTATTTGCCTTTTTGGTTTCTGTATATGTTATTGGGCTGCGTTTCTGGCTAGTTAGGGAGTTAGCATAGTGTTTGCGTTTTATTTAGATCTGATTTTGGTCAAAATCAAGGCAGAGGTGAAGGAACGTCTTGTAGGAATTATTAGCTCAGGTAATTTTTAATATCTCCAACAATATGTTTGAAATTAATTAAAGTTTAATTAATTATTATTTAATGCTGATTATTAACCAATCGTTATGCCGAATGGTCGGCTCCTCCAAACTCAATTGCGGTATCCCTGTGAGTCTGTTAATGTGAGACTTACAGTAAATGGGATTCACTAATTACCAGTATCGCTTAGTAACCTGGGTTAGAAGGCTCGTCCAGCGAGCTGCATCACCAGGTAATGTAAACGATTGGTAGCGAAGCTCCCCTCACGGCCGATGAGAGAGAGTCTCGCGATGTTTCAGGTGAGTTTGAGGTTCAGAGCGTGTAGCAAGATCGCACAGAGGCAGGAACTTAGTGTGAGTACTCAATGACAGAGGCTGAAGTTGTGTAAAAGACATGCATTTATTCCTAACTAACACTACAACTAACATAAGACAGACATTACACCTAACACAAACAATAAACACGAAATAACGGAATAAAACAAACGATGTAATTATGAAAATGCAATAACCGGATTTAAATGAGTAACCTTAAATGGGAAATACTGTTCTGCAAAGCAAGCACAGTTTGTGGAACACTACCCTAAAGTCTTATAGCAGGTTAACAGAACAGCTTAAGTTGTTAGAATGAAAGGAAGTTGGTTTACTTGGTTGAAGAGTGGGGGGGGGGGTCTTGGAAGTTGGTGGCAGAGCTGCTGAGCTGATGGCACTCAGGAAGGCACGGCGTTTGGAGCAGTGGAGTGGAGTCCCTTTAGATTCTCTCTCCTGGTGAAGCTTTGTCTTGGGTGCTGTTCTCTGTTCAGCTGGGCCTTCACCGGAGGGCTTCTTGTGGGCTTCTCTTCTCCCGGGCTGATGTTCTCCTTCGGGCGGATGGTTTTCTCTGCGCTCCTTTGTTCTGAGGTCCAGGTTTTTATGGTCTAAAGTTCATGAATAGGGATGACCAAGAATTCGACTCCTGGCCCAATGGCTGGCCATCCATTTGGCGGGCTTTCGGAAGGGGGTCTGTATCAGTCCTTTTGGGATTTATGGCCCGACTGATTCTCCCTTTACTGATGATTTTCATTAAGCTGTTATAACTTTTGATACATCCACTTTTATGGTAATCACTGACCAGATTTGGAATCAGGGGTGATTAACAATCAGTTTGACACCAAACATGCCATACCAGCTTCACAGGTACATACCTCATACCATCTGTATTAATTGATTAAACAATGAATTATTTTATCTATGTGACTGATTCACATCAGTATAGGATACAGGTGTTTTGGGTTGCACCTCAACAGATGTTACACTTTGTGCAGACATTACATCAAATATTCATATTACAAACAGCACATCTTATCCATAGATTAGTTTGTGGTAATATCAATATAAGTTGCACATCTGGAAACAACATATTTTGTTTGGTGTGGCTTATGCCAATTCATCTTCTCCAGAATGGATAAGATACACCTTAATTCAGTTCTTTTAACATAGTATGTTAGAACCACGAAACTTGGTAACGGTCCACCAAGATCAGATAAGGACCGCAAAGGAATGTTGGAAGAGAAGGGGGGTTGTTAACAAAGAAGACTCTCTAAAAGTTAGGACACATTGGTTACACTAATTTTCCAGATTCTTCTGGTATACCATGAGAACATATATACAATGGTAGCTATACCTATCTATTTATTTAAATTTATATGTGTTCAAGTACAAAGGGGTAAAATAGATGATACTCCGTGAACATGGTTATAAGGGTGGCACACAAAACACTAAGATTGTCTAAGGACACATACAAACATAACCTATCTGTATATTGAGACTAGTAGTCGTGAGTAAATCAATATACAGGGTATACAAAAGCCAAACTTAAATGAAATTTCCTTTAGGGTGTTCGTCTGTTGGGTGAGTGAGATGTAAGGCAGAGTGTATGTGGAGGGGGGTTGTGTGCCAAGTCAAGGGCAATAAAAGTTGGAGTGCTGGCCTCCATGGTTATCTGTGTGTGTGTGTTTATGTGTGTAACCCCCCCTTTGGTGCCTCTCGTACCAGGCTCGGCCTTGTCTCAGGCCACCAGGAATTTAGGCCCTGTGATATGTGCATGTGTGATCCTACAGTCTGTATAATGACCTTGTGAGTGTCCTGTGGCAGAGGCCTGCAGTCAGACTTAGCCAGTTCATAGACATGGATCCTAGAAGCCTATCTCCTGGTCTTGCAGACCCACATCTGTCAATCTGGCTGAAGGAATTGGAACTGGAGATCAAAATCAGGTGCAGTTCTTGCACTTGCGAGCTCTACAGATGGAGGCAGATAAGGAGGTTGTATTGATGAGGCTGAGTGGTGAGCAAGAGAAACCTGTTCCTCAGCCAAGATTAATGAAACACCAAAAAAATCATTCCATATTATGCACAAGACACACTTCTTGATAAATAAGAGAGTTAAAATAACATTTTTGTTTCTTGGGCTGCCGCAAAGTCTTTTTGTCTGCTGGCAAAATAGCAAAATGGATTTGGACACGCCCATAACTGTTAGTTCCACTTTCGCTGTATGCTTTGCATTAGATCATCAAAATAGAGCCCTATATATTTCTAGCACTCCTATCAGTCATGGTGTAGCAGTGTTCATGTGTTCAAACAGCAGACTGTTAACTCAGGCTGTGGCCAGTAGTATAAAGACCAAAATTTACCGTTCATAGCAGGGCCGTGCAGAGACGTTTAAAGGGGCGGGTGCTCAAAGTTAAAGAAAGATAGAACATGCTGAATAACAACAACTCACATTCATGACGAATCTAATATGGAATTATGTGGATATCCATATTAGATCGTTTTTAGTGAAATATAAGCCCTTCAGAAAAGAAGGGAAAAGTCCTGTAACTTACTTTAAAACAAAACATGTTCCCTAAAATGGTGGACAGAGCTACAGACCCCCTTGTAACACCCTTACCCAGTTAGCTAGCAGTTAATGCCCACCACTACTTGTGCAGTTCATAAAAGGACAGGTAATGTTTGTCGCGCTGTTGCACAAACAGCACGCTCATTTATTTCAATTCATTTGTTGTTGTAGACTATAGTGTGCGCTGTACACCCTATTTACTGTTTTGTTGCAGTCTGCACCTTCCAATTAATTTGCCTGCTTCTCCACCAGCTCCGCACCACCCAGCCTGCAGAAAACGCGCGTGCACTTTGCGAGCTCGTACCCGGCTCGTAACGAGCGCACTCTGCCCTCAAGGGCGAGCATTGGTTAATGGCAGTCATGTGACTGATGCAAGCCAGATCCTTTTATTTAGCAAAATTGAGATTAATAGTTACATTTTATTGTTGAGGGGCAAAGACAGGGCTCCATACGCACATACACATAAAAAAAACAAAACAAAGAAAAACAACAACAACAACAACAAAAACCCAAGAAAAGGGCACTTGAGGCATCCTGGAGGAAAGGGCGGGTGCTCAAGCACCCTCCGCCCCCCCCCCCCCTCTGCACGTGCCTGGTTCATAGTTTTTTATTGTGTGGAACATAAAAGATCGGTCTGCTAGCCAGATTTAATAATGAATTATAATCATATTGAGGGCTGGTAATTTGTGACCTCTACTAAGAGGAGAATGTGCCCACAATATCCCTTGTCCTCCACTACGGATGGCTGATTCTCCAATGTAGTCATCTCCATCATTGTGCTAGTTATGTATTTTGCTCTGGTGGCGCTAATTTTGAAAGTTTAAATATTAACTAAAATTGACACATCAAACCATTTCAGATATCTTGATTTTTAAGGAATATCACCATATATCAATATTTTAACCAATATGTTATGCATCTAGATCAATACATTTTTTTCATTTTCAGTCACATCTCTCATCTCTAATCTTTTTGCCTGAAACACGGTCTATTTTTTTTCTAAATTTTGCATATTACATGTTCAAACTTGATTATTTAGAGGAGCTGAAGCCAAATGATAAGGAGGGTATCCTCCTTATATATGAGTTGGAATTACCAAGATCCATGCGGAGCCCTAAATCTGTGGCAGACTTCCGGGTCGGGCTAGGTGCAACACTCAGGGAACCATCTGTCTGTGGCAGGATTCCCAGCCGGACTACCTCCTCCTGAAGGACCCTTTGGATCACACTTTTGGATGCATCACAAGGGACTGAGATGTTAAAGAAGCCTGCTATGGCCAGCAGGTCGTCTTCATGGCACTAGTTGAATTGCTCCTGTGTAGGAAAGAGGCTGACGTCAACAAGATCAAACTGGACCATCGCCAAAACTGCTACCCTACACAGTACAAGTCCCCCAACAACAGTTTTTACATTGTAAAACTGCCCCCACTCCTTCTTTAAGCGATTGTGCATAGGAGAATGGTTCAAGATTTATTGTCATATGTATAAGTACAGGATGTACTAAAATAAATCTTCTTATTTTCCCATAATGCAAAAAGCAATGCAAACATTGTGGGTGTGAATTAAACTGTAACATCGTGAGTGCAGCCTTCAGTCTGCCTCCCTACACAGGCCAGAATGCAAAACAGACACATTGATGGACTTTGGCCGCCCTACTCAAGCCAACATTGATAACAGAGTCGTTGGTGAACTTTGTCTTAATCCAGCTTACATCTTGCATTTAGCAAGCAAGTCCACTCTTATCTGTTTTCAGTAATGTTATCATGCCCAGGGGGGTTGAGCAGCCAGTTGACCTTGGAGCCCCAGAAGTTTTTTTCTCCTACTTTTTGGTTCCTCTCATCCATTGTCATCTGGCTTTCTTTATGTCATTTCTTTCCTTCCTTTTCCCCGTTCTGCATTACTCTCTATAATGATGTTGTAATGCATCACAACACACTGATGTAAAGCACCTTGGGGAGACTCTGTTGTGAATTGCGCTATATAAAAATAAATGGAATTGAATATATACCATACAGACTGTAGGCTAGTAAACCACATAACTCATTCATTTAGTCCTTCTGTGAAAAGTTTTTTTTATTTTATTTTTGAGGTGTTTCTTGTTAGATCTATTTCTTTCTGTTGTTCTCGCATCGTGCTATGCCCAGGGAATTTATGTAAATGTGTTGAAGAGTTTCAAAACCTGCATTGATGTAAGAACTTTTTGCAGACAGTTGTATGACTGTTAAATCCCAAACGTACACTGTAAAAAAAAAAAATCTGTCAAAAAACAGAAAATGTACTGGCAGAAAATTACCAGCACATTTTCCATTAACGGACTCTTCCTTCAAGTCTCAAGGAAAATACTGTAAATTTCCACAGTTTGTTGTTCAAAGGAATATTTCTTAATAGTTTATTTTCATTTTTAATTTTTCATTCTGCCAATGCAGAATTGTTTGTTTAATAAATGGTGTTGTTCACAAAACTACAAGAAGTAGTTTGAGAATATAGTAATTCACTACATTCATAATTTTTCATGGCTTTTTTTTGTAAGTGTACTAGTGCTGCAGTTTTCAAGACCGGTCTCGAGACCAATTTTTTGTGGTCTCGGTCTTGTCATGGTCTCGACTCTATTTAGTCTCGGTCTTGTCTTGGTCTCGACTCTATTTGGTCTCGGTCTTGTCTTGGTCTCAGACATGGTGGTCTCGATGGGATGGGGAAAAAAAGAGAAAACAGCACATCCTCAGAGAACAGTATCATTATTTATTATGCACCTCATTTCAAATGCAACCAGTCAGATGCATCTATTTTAAAAACGTTACATTTTATACATTTTCTCAATGGACAGTGCCAGTGTTTCACAGTCCACACACATCATACACATTGCATCATAGCGAAGTCGGGAAAGAAATGTCCGCGAAGTCTATAGCATAGTTATAATTCAAATAAATTAGGTATTTTACATTCATTAGAAAGCACGGCCTTGGAGGTCAATCTGGAGGCTCATTCTCTTCAATTCAAAACAAAGGATCATTGCATAGCCGTATTCATAGCTTATCCGAGGCCTCTGTCCCTGGTTTAAGAGACTTAATATGAACATCTTTCTGGTACATCCCATCTCTTTCCTTTGATGGGGTTTGATAAAATGGTTATAGGAGAGTATTGCTAAGAATATTATTTTCCATCAGACCTCGTAACTATGACAAATCTGGGAGATTTTAAATGAGAGACATATGGACATATGGACAGTATAATTGAAAAGATAACATGAATTTGATATACACTTTTCAGCAATGCCATTTTTCTCTTCAGTTGATCTGAGTAATGTGATGTCGATTCTAGCCCTAGTTTGTTTTCGGTCTCGGTCTTGGTCTCGACCAGTCTTAGTCTTGGTCTCGCCTTAGTGTGTCTTGGTCTTGGTCTTGGTACCCTCAAGTCTCGGCAGTGTCTTGGTCTTGATACCCTCCAGTCTCGGCAATGTCTTGGTCTCGGTTTAGGCAGTCTTGACTACAACACTACAGTGTACTTATGTTTTACCTTTTACCACCGTTATCCGTTTGACTATATAAAATGATTTTGAAATTCTACTTTCACTTTCACAATCGTCTGCAAAGTACTGCGGCGGTCGAAGGTCGTAGGAAAACTGACGTTGGCAAATCCATTATCTGGGAGCCGAATTATAGTTAACGCAAACCAGTTTTTAAAATATTAGCTACAAAAAAGATTCTATTTTGACGGTTGATTTGCTTTCAAGCGATTTATATGATAAGGTGTAACTGCTTTTCTGTTTAAATTAGGCTATACCATAGCATTTTAAGTCAATAATTGAATGGCAACCCTGAAATGAGAATTGCTGCAATATTAAATATTCATGAACAGTGGTGTGGCCACCGTTATCTGTGAGTATATAAAACACTTTGAACTGCTTTCATTTTTACAATTGTCTGTAAAGCTGCAGCTTTCAAGGCTCATTTGGAAAAGGTGAGTTTGTTAAACAAAATAGCCCTATATATCGTGCAAAACTGCAGACTAGTAAATTTTATAACTCCTTAATTTTGCCCGCCTGCGAAAAGTTTTTTTCCTTTTTTAAAAAAATTTGAGGCATTTTTTTTTTTTTTTGGGGGGGGGACGGGACGGGACTATTAGTTTCTGCTGTTCTCAAATAATATTATATCCAGGGAAATCATGCAGATGTGTACAAGTATTTTAAAATCTATAAGAACTTACTCTAGCAATTATACAACTGATAAATCCCAAACGTACTTATATTTTACCTCTAACCGCCGCTCTCCGTGTGACTGTATGAAATGCTTTTTAACTTCTACTTTCACTTCCACAACTGTCTGCAGAGTACTGCTACAGTCAAAGGTCGTTTGGCAAAGGTGAGTTTTTCAAACAAATATCTGTATATTTCAGGAGCGTGCAAAATGTAAGAAACCCTCGTAACTTTGGATTTAATTGATACTTACCAAACTTCTCCGGGAACTTCATGACCATGTAAATGTTAAGAAAGATTTCAGCATCTGCATTGATATAATTGCTTATTTTAGATATTCTTTAACGAATAAATATCAATCAGCCTTATATTTTTCCTTGTAAAAAGTAAATCTGACGTTGACAAAATCAAATCCATTACTGCAGAGCCTAATTCTATCTAACAAAAACGAAAAGCAACTTAAAATAATTCATGAACTGTGGTGTGGCCAATTATCTGAACTATTATCTGTGACTATTTAAAATGCTTTGAACTTTGTACTTTCCTTTTCACAATTGTCTCTAAACCTGCAGTTTCGAGGGTTGTTTGGAAAGTGTGAGTTTGTTAAACAAATAGGACTGAAAACCGTACAAACTGTAGGCTAGTAATCCCAATAACTCGTTAATTTTGCCGTCTGTGGAAAGACTTTTTTTTATTATTATTTTAAGGCATTTTTTGGTGGAACTGTTAGTTTCTGTTGTTCTCGAATATGTTATTCCCAGGGAACTCATGCAGATGTATAGCAGATGTCAATTTCTCTATTAATATAAGAACTTATTCTAGTATTTATGGTATTTTGGTAAATCACAAATGTATTCATATTTGACCTTTTACCACCATTATCCGTGTGACTAAAATGGATTTGAACTTCTTTCACTTTCACAATTGTTTATAAAAACTGAGGCGGTTGACGGTTGTTTGGAAAAAGTGAGTTTGTCTAACAAATACAGTATTTTCCCTAGGTTTACAGCTTGGGGGGGGCAGACGGACACCAACAGGATTCAATGTTCATGTGTTTCTTTTGATGACAGCAGTCAATATAAGAACTGAACTAAATATCAGAACATTTCTTTTTATGACAACTATCCACAGCTTGCAAGTGTGCAGCTTTTGTCACTGCAGTGTATCTTTCTGGGCTCATGGAAGAACATTTCTAGAGCCTCTTGATATGAGAAGTCAGGAATGTCTGGCTATACTTTATCTTCAGAACTTAAGAAACACGTGCCAAACAGTAGTGATGGACAAAATGACGCTTCCAGAACATTTTGCTATTTTTTCTGTCCCCACTAGATGGAGCTCTCTGTTAAAAAACCGGCTCAAAGTATTCTGAAAATGAAACAAAAGCGCCACGTGTACCCAATAGGATTTCGCATTTCACAAGTCTGAGATATAAGAAGAGCAAGTTATTTTAGCCATCGGATCGCTGCAGCCTCCCTTCTTCCTATCTCTTCTTAAATCTCTGTGGATTATTACCGGAGTTGGGTAAATCAGGTCCACACACTGTAATGCCGAATAAGTTGGCAAAACTCAAAAAATTTGAGGTAATCAGTTACATCAAATTTTTTAAGTTATGAAATTTCCAATTTTAAGTAAGCAGAAAAAATCTAGTTTTGAGTTTGTTGTACTCATGCAAAATAATTTGTTCTTACTTAAAATACCCAAGTTACCCTGTTTATACATTTTGAGATCAATTAACTTATTTTTTTTAATATCTCCCAACATTCACTTGTTCACTTTTTTTAAGTGTACTTATATATTTAAGTTAACTCAACATGAAAATGTAACTTAAAACTGTTAAACAATGTTCTTATATTTGACTGCAAGTCCCCATGGGGAAACTGCCTTTTATGTCTCCCTCAACTTGCTCTTTGTAAGTAAGTTGTCCATGAAGGGCAGCCGCTCATGGCTGTGCCCAGGAAGCTGGGGGTTAAGGGCCTTGCTCAAGGACCCATGGACATGCTGAGGCTGGATTTGAACTGGTAATCTTGCGATTACTGGCACACAGGCTTAGCCCACTGAGCCACACAGAACACATGGACCCTGTTGCTTGAGTACAAGAATTTTTATAAATAAATTACAAATATCAACTCTAAACACAGAAAGCATACAATAGGTATTTTAGACATCCAGAAATTGTGCAAATGTTGCAAAAGTAGTCAAGTAGAAAACAATTTGAATAGTGGAATGTAATCGTGTGCATTATATGTGTGTATGATCAGCAGGGTTTAAATATGAGTACTGTCAATCAATTTCAATGCATCTATATTGTACAGCACAATACTATATACAGTACTATATGCTATATACAATATCTATACAGTATCTAAGTAGTATTGCATTTGTAAAATGCAACTAGAAAACCCCTTGTCTCATGCTGTCTTGCCATGCTTCCCCAAAGATAATACTTGTTACAGTTCGCATCAGTTAGCATAGCACTGCGCTAGCAGACCATAGCTGCTCTGGGTAAAATTGTTCTAAAATACGTTACACAGCAAATGTGCCAGTGTTAAATTAACACTGCATACTGTTTATATTGGCCCACAGCATTCAGTGTTACCTATAATACTTTACAGTGTGCAGTAAGTTTTGTTTTTACAGTGTTAATATTTATTAATTCATATAGTGTTCAATTGACAACCTAGACTAAGTCATCAGCTCCACAGATTGTGCTCAGCTGTGTGTGACAATGTACCTGTTCTATAGGAAAGGTAACCTTAAATGACTTCTGTTGTGATCTGGCGCTATATAGAAAATAAAATTAAATAAAATGAACTTGACCTTCAAGAGGGGGCGAGAGGTGCCGTTGGGGGGGGGAGGCGCCCCTCCCCCTAATATAATGGTAGGGGGAAACACTGAAATATCTATATAATATATTTCAGTAGCGCGCAAAAAAACTCCATAAATAGTTCTTTTATTGGTTTTGTGAAATGTCCTGCTAAACAATGTGTATTGAAACACCTTTGGCTGGAATGAACAGTTACCGACCTTCTCTGTGGATCTTCCTGGGGATCCCATGTAAAGGTGAAGAAAGATTTCAGCAGCTGTATCAATATTATAAATTAGGCCCAATTCTAGAAATTCTTTAACTATTAAATATTCACTGTACTTATATTGTTCCTTTGTAAAAGGAAACACAAATGAGTTTATTTTAATATACCAGATACAAAAACAGACGAATCCACTCGACAAGCATTTTACTTTAAGGCAGCTTATAAGATAATGTGTCTGCCTTCATTTTTATAGCACAGCATTTTAAGTCAACAACTGTATGGCTACTCTAAAATGAGATTTGCTGCAATATTCATGAACTGTGGTGGGGCAACAATAATCCGTGTCACAATCGCTGGAAGCACGGCGGGAAGAGAGGCACGGGAGTCCAGGATACGGGGAAAACTCAGGGTTTAATGAGGGCAGGACATAATCAGGAGCACAACTGCACATTAGCGACCCAAAGACGTTAATGACAGGACTGGGGAAACATACTCAAACGCGGACTGAAATACACAGGACTAATTGTAAATGACAGGAAACAGCTGATGACATTGGAATTTCACATGAGGCTAACGAAGGGGCATGGCCCACACGGGAGGAGCGGACGAGCAGGGCGTGACAATCTGTGTGACTAAAAGAATCTGTAGCATCACCAGTTTATAGTTATTTGTTCTATGAAACTCTTGCGTGCACCAATATAGGCCTATGTGTATGTCCTTCATATTGGGACAAGCAATGGCACAATAATCGAAAGAAAAGTTATTATTGCGTGACTGTCTCAACATAAAAGAATGTCTTATGTGCTTTATTATTGACTTCCAAGGACTATTCCAGGGTGCTTTTTGGGGGAAAATATATTAGACTTACATGTAAATGGACCTGCAGTGTCGACTTTTATTAACCTCATGGACCAAAGATTTAATATATTGTGACAGGTGGCACATTTAGAGAGGTGTGTGCATTCCAGGGGTGTCGGAAATTGGGGGAAAGCATCCACCCCAGTATCGGCAGATACCCCCTTCCTTCCCAATTAATAAATAAATACATATTTATCCTTATCGTTCATTATGACTCTGCACATTACTAAGGCCAATTCGCTGCACAGAGCACTAGGACAAAACCTTACGAAGATTGTATCAGACAAATTAATTTTTTAGCTAAATGATGATTGGCTATGAAAATGTACCCTTAATGATTTTACTCTTATTTTAAATGAGCCGATAACAGCGATAAGAGACAGCTAAGAGAGGCTTAGACCAACCTTACGAAAGAATATCTTACGGAAGATATACTTAACTAAGAACATCTCGGGAAACAGAGCGGAGCTTTACTTATAATATAAGGAAAATACAATGCATTCATTGAACAGGTCCAGAAGTTGGTGTTTGGAGAATGGGAGGCAGCAGCAGCACTGAACCCCCCAGGAGAGTGGAGACCGCGCAGCAAGTCGTGGAACAGGAGAGGAAACCAACGATCCTTCATAAACCATGGAGGGATGTTACGTGGGACGAGAGGTATGAAGCCAATTTTTATTAAATATAATTAGCATTTCTTTTACTAGTGTCACATAATTTTATCCATATATTTTTCACATATGCACGAGTACTATAACCCCCTCCTCCACAAATTTTATAAAATTGAGGTTTTCCTTTTGGGGACTAAAAAATGTCCCCACAAGGTGAAAAGTTACAGGTTTGTATGACATTATGGGGAAATATGGTCCAAACGATGTGATAATTACAAAAATGCAAAGACATAGACACACATAGACACACATAAACACAGGGCAATATGTGGCTCTGTGGGTTATCTCACAAGATGATATCTGTATTTATCATCTACCTTGCATTTATGCATCACTGTTGCATATCTATTTTCTGTCTGTTTATGCCCAAACTGTTAATTAATTGTCTTTTGTCATGGTGTATCCAATAGTAGCTAGCTGTGCCAATACAAATTTGTGTGGCAAAAAAGATTGTCACACAATGATCTCATGGTTATTTCACCATTGGGCCCTTGAGCAAGGCCATTAACCCTGATTGCCCCACGGACTGGCTGACCCTACTTTCTCAGATTTGTGAAGCTTTAGCTAAAAGCATATGCTATAAATATAAAAAGAATAAACACACTTTGAGACCAATGTGAGATGCGTCATTAAATGGTTTCAGTAGCACGTGGTTAATGAGATGTAAAGGAAGATATGTTATCAGATATAGGATTTTTTTTTTTTATCTCACTGGAATTTTGACTAATTTGTATTTCCAATTCCAATGTCTGTTCCTTTAGCACAAAGACCAAACTCATGCAATCCCTGAAAGAGTACAAGCCCCCTGTTGATTTCGTGCCTCGGGCTCGGATTCTTCTAATTGGTTTAGTTGGTGCTGGAAAATCGAGCTTCTTCAATTCCATCAACTCGATCTTCCGTGGCAACATAACAAGCCAAGCTGAAGCAGGAGACATGGGAACCAGCCTTTCCTTGAAGGTAATCTGCACAAGCGGTGTTGCTGCTCATACTTGCATGCATAGTTTACCAAAATCTGGAAGATCGAAAGTTATGTCTACCAGCAGGAAGTGAAACCGTCTTGCTCAGCTCCTTCGTTTCTGATCTTACTTGTTTGTACAGTATGAGGTTGTGGTATGACACAACAGATTGATAATTTTGTAATACTCTGGCAGCATTCTCTATATTCTGCCCACTGCTCCAATTGTGGAAATATTGCAATTTTATAAAGCAAAAAATAGTTAAAAATAAATTTCTCACAAACATGTCTATCACTGATCTAAACAAGGATGAAGGTGAGTATGATTGTATGCAGAGCTCATGCAAAGGTGGTGGTGGTAAACTTTAAACTAATTCTAAATATATACTATAGATCATTTTGAAAAGTAACGATATTAAAATTACAAAGCTTGCTAAGTTTTTGTTTCCTATAACAGAATTTAAATGTTCTGCAAAACCTAAACCACCCGCTCTCAGCAACTTTTGCTGCGATGTGAGAATTGCATGTGCATAACATCACCCAGACCTACTTAGTATTTATTTGTACTGTAATGTTGTACTGTCTTGTTAATTGTCTATGGTCTGTGGAAAAGGCATTCAAGTAAGAATTTCATTGTACTTTGTACATTGTACCTTATACATATTATACTATATTCTTAGCTCAGATTGTTTGGATTATATTTTCTATTGCCTCTGAAAATATTTTATGTTTTGAATGTATAGCATGTTTATTACTAATGCACACATTTCATTATTATTTTATTAGCAATGCATACCGAACTTTCAGTCCATGCTACTAACACTAACATTTACACCGTATCTTGGTTACACATAGATGCTTGGCTACAGAATTTTTCTGAATGAAAAGGGGAAAAAAGCCAAAATATATTGATTCATTGTAGCGAATATAGCTTGGAAACTCAAATGCAGTGCACCAGGAGCCTCCAAGTCTGGTCCTGAACTATACATACACACAGAACTATACATACACACAGACACACACACGATATATGTGCAATGAAACCCGGAATATATGGAATGAATGTCAATATACTGTATATACAAATGAAACTCGGAATATATTGAATGAAAGCCGATATATATACAATGAAACTCGGAATATATTGAATGAAAGCCGATATATATACAATGAAACTCGGAATATATAGAATGAAAGCCGATATATATACAATGAAACTCGGAATATATTGAATGAATGTCGATATATATACAATGAAACCAGATATATACTGTATATGGAATGAAAGCTGATATATATACAATGAAACCCAGAATATATGGAATGAAAGCTAATGGTATTGCCGTTGGTGAAAAGATCGAGTGAACGCTGAAAACTGCCTAAAAAGTTTTTTTTTTTTTTTTTTAATTATCTTTGGCGTTTATATGATGAACAATTTCTATCTTAAAACCGAATGTCTGTATAATTTATATTTTGAAGAACTGCTGTTCGTATGCTAAAAGCTAAGATGATATTGAATGAAAAGTATGATATATACTGTATACTAGGGCTGCAACTAATGATTATTTTGATAATCGATTAATCTGTCGATTACTTTTTCGATTAATCGATTAATAGGGTGGGGTGGGGGGCAAAAACCAATCTGATTTCCAGCATTTTTTAATAACGCAGTCTGTCTTTGTACGAAGGTTGTTTCCAGCAACTCACATAAAAAACAAATGTATGCTACATTAAGAGTATAAAAAAAAATTGTAGCAGCTGAATCAATGTAATGAAATACACAAAATCTTGTTTTATGAAGTGCAACCAACATGGTACTTTAGATAATGTATTCAGTACTCCAGTTTTTTAATGTAAAAGCACAGACTACCGCTGCTGCTACTAAGAATATTATTACATAATTGTCTATGGTTATTTAATGTTGATGCACATATATGACAGGGGAGAGAGCACGTAAGCGAGTCTGTCTGCATTTATTACGGACAAACAAAGTAAACATTTATTGCGGAGAAAAAGCCTTTCCCGCATTTTACGCTAAAAATGCGCCGGCTTGCACTCTCGTGAAACGCCATAGACTCTATAGTGACTGAGCGACGCAAAGACGATTGGTGACGAAAAACCCGTGAACAGCAGGCAGCAAATTTCATTTTAAAACGTGTCCGGTTGTGTCAGCATACTACGTGTACAGTCACCTTTTTCTTTTATGGCGGTCGGCATCCAGCTTAATGGTACTTTACTGCCACCGCGGCTTTGGTTAGCTTACTGATCTCAAATTAGGAGGTAGCCACTGTACCTATGTGTATAATAACGTAGACCCAACTAATCGATTATAAAATTAGTTGCCAACTATTTTAATAATCGATTTCAATCGATTTAATCGATTAGTTGTTGCAGCCCTAATATATATACAGGTATGACCTGAATAACTCATTGTCAGTGGCCCCAAAGTCATATGAGTTGGAGACGCCTGCTGAGCTGGACAAACTTAAGATGAATGACATCATGTGTCTTCTTCCAGTATCGCACTTACAAGGTGAAGGCGGGCCGAGGTGGACAGCCTCTGGCATTCCTACTGTGTGACACCATGGGATTGGAACAAACAGCAAATGGAGGGGTGAAAACTGAAGATATTGAGAGCATCCTGAAGGGCTACATACCAAACAAGTACCAGGTAAGAACTGTGTATCTAACCAGGCCTCAATAACAAAAGTTATATGAATACATGCTAGTGATGATCCCTCTAATGCCTTACACATGTTTATAATTACTGGTATTTTTTTCCTTACACTCTCTTCGGAGGAAATTTAATCTCATTCACTGATTTGGTTTTAGGTTAAATAATGTATTATTGTTGCTCAAATGTCACATGAATGGACTTAGATTGAATTTTGTTTCAGTTTCTCATGATCTTAAAGTTAGTGAATGTTTTTATGTGTCATTAACAACTTCTTGTTTGTTCAGTTCAACCCTCTGCAGGCAATGGATACTACTGGCTGTCAGACGGGCAGCCGATTGCCAGTTCAGGACAGGATCCACTGTGTGGTGTATGTCATAGATGCCACCAAACTTGGAATTATGCCTGAAGGAATGAAGAACAAAATTGATGAAATCCGAAAGAAAACAAAGTATCATGGTTAGTGAGTGGGGAGAACAGGGAGGGAGGTGGCATCTGTGATGTGAGTGTTGTGTCGGGGTTGGCTTTGAAGGTCAAAATTCATAAATACTCATTAGCTGTTTTGTATGAAAATTCTAATGTGTTGTATGCCTGCCTTCCATGAAACATAAATATTAGTGAAAATCTACACAGTGACATGAAACAATAAGCTCAATCCTGAGAAGTAATGACTTTAATAATATTTAGATATTTGTAAGTTTAAGATATATGTATTCTGTAGCTTTCATGCTGTAACTGAAGGAGCTCCTGGCTGTTCCTCCACACATAGCTACTCCATCCGCGAGAAGCTGGAGGGCTTTATGTCACATAGAGCCCACTTAAGGGGTTGGGACTGATTTTTGGGACAGGAACACGAGCTCAGATCAACACATTTGGATTCAGGAAAAACACAATGATTGTCATGAACTGCGGGGCACGGACCGGGGAAGCAGGAACAAGACTCGAGGAGCCGGGTGAATACGGGATTTAATCAAAGAAAATACAGGCAGGCACAGATAACGACAGCACAACGTCATGCGACATTAATAACTGGACTCGGGATAACATACCTAATGCAGACTTAAATACATTGGGGTGTGGCACATGGGAGGATCGGAAGAACGGGGCATGACAATGATGCTGGCAGGTGATCTTGAGTATGTCAGACATCAGTGTGCTGATTGCTATGCATTTGATGGCCTATTCCATACAACATTTTGTTATAAATGTAACTAGTGAGACTTTTCTGTTGATTTTTATAGAAGTCCCTCTAATGGTGCTACTGACCAAAGTGGACAAAGCATGCCCACTTGTGGAAAAGGATTTGAGGAACGTGTACCGCAGCTGCTACATAAAGGATCTGGTGAGTTTCCGGGTCTAACACTGGAATTATTCCTAAAGGCTGCAACAACATATCAGGACAGTATTGGTGGACACTTGCTACAGGACCCTTGACTAGGAAATGAACCTGCAAAAATGTTAAAAGTGGCCACTGAGTACAATTTTGCAAGATGCCGACTTGCTGGACAGGTGACCAGTGGCAACAAAACATACCCAGACAAACAGAATGACCAAGTGAGAGAGAGCAGCTCACCAGGCTGAATGTTTGTGGGCTATAAGAGGAAACAGGGTGAAAAATCGAACATGGAGCCAACGGCAGGAATCGAGCCTGGAGACCTGGGGGTGTGAACCTTTGGTTTTTGATATTCAGCTGGCTCACAGGCCCTGTCTTGAATATTTTTTTCTTAAAGCAACATATTTCCAAGCAGCCAAAATCGCTCTGTGGTGTCTGTGCAGTTTGCAGATTCTCCCTGTTATTGTGTGTTTCCTCCCATTGTTTAAAAACATGCATTTGGGGGAAATGGCATCTCTAAATTGCCCACAGTGTGTGACTGTGTGACCTGCAATGAGCCGGCATCCCGGCCTGGGTGTCTCAGTCCTTGTGTCTTGTGTTTCCTTTGATAGACTCTTCATGTCCCTGCACTGAATAGGTAGTTAATGATGGATAGATGCAATATTTGTGCAAGACATTTCACTGTCCTTGAGAGCGTTACAACTTTCTCTGTGCATCTGCATGGAGCAGCATCTGCTAAAGACAGATTTATACTATTTCAATTGTGATTATTATTACAACGCTGTTTGACCCAAATCTCTTGATACAGCAGTTGATGAAAATATATTTGAAAAGGAATATATATGTGTACTGCATGTCTCTCTGCAGATCGATAAAGTGCATCAAAGTCTGGGCATCCCATTGTTAAATGTGCTTCCAGTGAAGAATTACTCCCATGAACTTGAGCTGAACGACACCTGTGACATCCTGCTCCTCACCGCCATGCAGAAGATGCTCAACTTTGCTGACAGTTCCTTTGACAACTGGGAGGAAGACACAGAGTAGATGAATTCATTATATTTGGGGGCAGTGTCATTGCTTCAGTCTGATGCTGTCAAGAGCTGCTGTCCATGTTCTTGCGTTTCTTGTGTTCTGCACTACATATTAGATCCATGTAACCTACATTAGCCTATTTCTTTATCTTTCCTTACACACAAACCTTTTCATACCTTGGATTTAAAATTGTTTTTTCGCTTTGGTATGAATGAGAAATACTTAAATACAATCAGATATATAATACATAATCAAGTATACACTGTGGAAGTTATTAATTTTTGGACGGACAAAAAAATGGAATACTGACACCTTAGAGTAGGAGAGGTATCCTGTTTATTGCATCTGTTTGAACACGGCTTCCCCCACATGCAAAGAAGCCCCTGACTGACAAATCAACATACTTTTTAAACTTTTTCTGCTGGTGACGCCCCTGCACAAGATCACCAGCTGTTCCTTGCTATTTTCTTGCTAGCTAATCTCCAGTTCATATAATCTTCCAAGGCCATTCGTTCCCTATCCTCTCTAATCTTGCCTTCACCTGCAAATCAAGTCCTTGGTCGCTCTCATCATTTCTGACAACCTCCAGACACTTTATTAAAAGTAAAATAACATTTGAATACTTTCTACATCAAGTTTGAGTATACGTTTGACATGTTCTTAACCTACACTGATTCAGTTATAAGATTCATTCACACTGAATCTAAGTATTCCATAATGCCCATGTTCTGTAATCCATCAAAGCAAGAGTTAATCTCACATTCATCACCACTGTGTTCTACACAAAGTGACAGCCAGGGTAGGTTCTACGCAAACTAAGAGCTGTGTTCCCTCCCAGACGGGAGAGTAATTATGGGTCATGGGGGCACACTCTGAAACCAGTCACAAACCTCTTAGTCACATTAGTAGTGAATAACCATATTTTCTGTGAAAAATGCCCAAGGTATTGACAGCAATCCCAGCAGCCCTCAGCTCTCTTACTTATTAATTTTCTTAGGGGTACCAGACTTAGGTAAATTTCGCTTCCACAACACTGTAACCCTACGCTGGATTAGACGCTATGCTAATAAAATGACTTGATGATTCTAATATGGTTCAGTGTCTCCCTCAATCTTGACCATGGCTTGGTTCAGTGTTTAACGTCTATATTTCGAGTTATCTTCAATATCTTTGTCAATTTGATTACCAGACTGTGAGTTTGGAAAATATCAGTTAAAATGGTCCCAGATTCAAGTTATTCATCACTGGAGTCCTTAAGGGGCCAAAACTGAAAAAGATATGATTTAGAGGTGCTTTAGTGCTACTGTATCTATCCATCAAGGTTGTGCTGCTGGGAACTGCCCAGTTTTGGAGATATCAGCCATAGAAATGTCTTCTCTCAATTATAATGGGACTGAATGGCATTGTTTCTGTGGTGATTAAAAGCACCAGAAATATGCATTAAAAAAATTCAACAGCAACGTCCCTTACCAGGAATCATAATCCAAAGACTTTGTAGTGAGCAGTGTAATGTAGGAACAATTTTTATCTACCAAACTCCCATTCACCAATGGTATCACTGCACAGAAGATATCGCCAGGGTGCTCATGCTCCTATCTTCTATGCAGTGAAATGATTGGTGTGTGGATTTTGGTAGATGAAAATAGTTCCTACGTTAAACTGTGACATTTTTCAAGCAAACGAAGTTCACATACCTTTTATAGACACCAGAGAATAATTTCAAATACTGAAAATTTGAATTGTATGGCACCTTTAAGTTGCCTTCTGCTGAAGTTTTTTTCATGCACACTTTTCGTCTATTATAGTGTCAGGAAAAGACACAAGGACTCATACTGGTTTTACAGGAGGGAGATGATGTTTGTTATAGGTCACTGAGAAGTAGCAGGTATGAAATGCTATGCTTATCAATGCAACAAGTTCCTCCTAAATTTTCAGGTTATTAAACTGCAGTGTTAGTCATTCATATTCTTCTTGTAGTACTTCTAGAATTTTTCAGGGTGTTTTGAATACACTCCAGTCAGGTTAGACCTCATCCACCTCCACCTGCCTGGCCCCTGATGGTGAAGGTGGCTTCCATACCAACAAATATGTTCTCAGCCATATGTTTTCCCAGGATACTCTGCTACTATGGCTAAAGTCTGTAATATTCCAGGGAAGAATATTGCCTCTGGAATTTGCACTGCCTCTGGTTTCCTCAACTCTGGCTAATACACAATTTTGCTTACTTCCTCCCTCACCCCTTCTGGGGTGTGCTCCATGGAGCACAATGTCGTTGAAGAATTTATGCCTCTGCTGCCTGCAAGACAACTACCCCCACCTCCGGCAACTACCCTCCAACCTGCCTGCCCTTGGCTCAACACGATGCCTCGCCATCCATCCTGCGGCTCTGTCTCTATTAATCCTGCCATCGTGCATCAAGCACCCCGTGCCTGCACCGGTCGGCCGCTGCATTGAGACATATATTTCAACCCCTGTATTAGCTTAGTCATATCATCTTGTTTGTTTGACTCATCTGCCGGCCCCTGGAGGATGGGCTCCCCCTTTGAGTCTGGTTCCTCCCAAGGTTTCTTCCTCTTAGGGAGTTTTTCCTTGCCACCGTTGCCTTTGGCTTACTCAATGGGGGGTCCTTACGAGGCAGAAATGTAAAGCGCATTGAGACAATGTAATGTTGTGATAATGCGCTATATAAATAAAATTGAATTGAAAAGAAAAAAAAAAAGAACTAATAAACATCAGCCCCATCCATCTGCAGAACTAAGCTCTTGGTGTATGCAGAATTAACAAAAAAAATACACAAACTATAAGGTAGCACAACTAAGCCAAATCACAATCCAAAATGGGTAGTCAGTAGTCAGTCCAAGCCAAATGTCAGTCCCAAAATCAAAGTTAAATATATGTATATCAAAGATACAAGCACAAGCAGCAGGCTTTCTCCAAGCTCCCCAACAACCCAGCTGCAGGCAAAATGGTCCTTTTTCCACAGGTGGTGATCATCTTGTCAGGTGTGCAGAAGGTGAGGGTCTTGGCAGGCAGGGAGAAGGCAGGTGTAAAACCTGGAACTGGATCCCTGGAGCATGGAACCCGGAAGAAAAACACAGCCGCACACTTCATAGACTGTAACAGCCTGATGTGCTGTGTTCTGCCCAGTCTTGTCCGGGGGGTCTGTCCCTCTGGTCCCTTTCATGCATCATGTCGGTCCTGTCATCCCCTGTCAAGTCCAGAGTTCCATCTGTCTCCAGCTCTGTTGTTCTGTCCCTGATATCCCCTCCCCTGTTGGTCCTTTATGTCCGGAGGCCACACTATGATCCATCCATCCATCCATTATCTTCCGCTGGATCCGAGGTCGGGTCGCGGGGGCAGCAGTCTCAGCAGGGAAACCCAGACTCTCCCTGGCCACTTCATCCAGCTCCTCTGGGGGAATCCCGAGGCGTTCCCAGGCCAGCCGAGAGACATAGTCCCTCCAGCGTGTCCAGGGTCTTCCCCGGGGTCTCCTCCCAGTGGGACATGCCCGGAACACCTCACCAGGGAGGCGTCCAGGAGGCATCCTGACCAGATGCCCGAGCCACCTCATCTGGCTCCTCTCAATGCGGAGGAGCAGCGGCTCTACTCCGAGTCTCTCCCGAATGACCAAGCTCCTCACCCTATCTCTAAGGGAGAGCCCAGCCACCCTGCGGAGAAAACTCATTTCGGCCGCTTGTACTCGCGATCTCGTTCTTTCAGTCACTACCCACAGCTCATGACCATAGGTGAGGGTAGGAACGTACATCGACTGGTAAATCGAGAGCTTTGCCTTTTTGGCTCAGCTCCTTCTTGACCACGACAGATCGATGCAGTGCCCGCATTACTGCTGACGCCGCACCGATCCGCCTGTCGATCTCCCGCTCCATCCTTCCCTCACTCGTGAACAAGACCCCGAGATACTTAAACTCCTCCACTTGGGGAAGGACCTCCTCCCCGACCTGAAGAGAGCACTCCACCCTTTTCCGGCTGAGGACCATGGTTTTGGATTTGGAGGTGCTGATTTTCATCCCAGCCACTTCACACTCGGCTTCGACTTGCTCCAGTGAGAGCCGAAGGTCGCGGTCTGATGAGGCCAACAGAACCACATCATCTGCAAAAAGCAGAGACCTAATTCTGAGGTCACCAAACCAGACACCCTCAACACCCTGGCTGCGCCTAGAAATTCTGTCCATAAAAGTTATGAACAGAATCGGTGACAAAGGGCAGCCCTGGCGGAGACCAACACTCACTGGGAACGAGTCCGACTTACTGCCGACAATGCGAACCAAGCTCTGGCAGCGGTTGTACAGGGACCGAACAGCCCTTATAAGGCAGCCCGGTACCCCATACTCCCGGAGCACTCCCCACAGGACTCCCCGAGGGACGCGGTCGATTGCCTTCTCCAAGTCCACAAAACACATGTAGACTGGTTGGGCAAACTACCACGCACCCTCCAGGACCCTGCCGAGAGTATAGAGCTAGTCCACTGCTTCCTCTGCTTCCTCATTGGAAGGCGTGTCGGTGGGATTGAGGAGGTCTTCAAAGTATTCCTTCCACCGACCCACAACATCCCGAGCTGAGGTCAGCAGCGCACCATCCCCATCATAAACAGTGTTGATGCTGCACCGCTTTCCTGCCCTGAGACGCCGGATGGTGGACCAGAATCTCCTCGAAGCCGTCCGGAAGTTGTTCTCCATGGCCTCGCCAAACTCCTCCCAAACCCGAGTTTTTACCTCAGTGATCGGTTGACAGCTCCGCCCTTCTCCTCACCCGAGTGTCCAATACATGCGGCCGCAAGTCCGATGACACGACCACAAAGTCGATCATCGAACTGCGGCCTAGGGTGTCCTGGTGCCAAGTGCACATATGAACACCCTTATGCTTGAACATGGAGTTCATTATGGACAATCCATGATGAGCACAGAAGTCCAATAACAAAACACCACTCGGGTTCAGATCGGGGGGGCCGTTCCTCCCAATCACGCCCCTCCAGGTTTCACTGTCATTGCCCACGTGAGCATTGAAGTCCCCCAGCAGAACGAGAGAGTCCCCGATAGGAGCACTCTCCAACACCCCTTCCAAGGACTCCAAAAAGGGTGGGTATTCTGAACTGCTGTTTGGCGCATAAGCGCAAACAACAGTCAGGACCCATCCCCCCCACCTGAAGGCGAAGGGAGGCTACCCTCTCGTCCACCGCGGTAAACCCTAATGTACAGGCGCCCAGCCAGGGGGCGGAAAGTTTGCCCAGCCCTGCCTGGCGCCTCTCCCCGTGAGCAACTCCAGAGTGGAAGAAGGTCCAACCCCCTTCAAGGAGACTGGTTCCAGAGCCCAAGACGTGCGTCGAGGTGAGCCCGACTACATCTATTCGGAACCTCGCGGCCTCACGCACCAGCTCAGGCTCCTTCCCCACCAGAGAGGTGACATTCCATGTCCCTAGAGCTAGCTTCTGTAGCCGCGGATCGGACCGCCAAGGTCCTCTCCTTCGGCCACTGCCCAACTCACACTGCACCCGACCACTTTGGCCCCTCCTACAGGTGGTGAGCCCATTGGAGGGGGGACCCACGTGCCTTCTTCGGACTGTACCCGACCAGGCCCCATGGGTGCAGGCCTGGCCACCAGGCGCTCGCCATCGAGCCCCACCCCCAAGCCTTGCTCCAGGGAGGGGCCCCGGTGACCCGCGTCCGGGCGAGGGAAAACGTAGATCCGTGTTTTTACTCGTCGTAAGGGGTCTTTTTGAGCTGCACTTTGTCTGGTTCCTCACCCAGGACCTGTTTGCCTTGAGTGACCCTACCAGGAGCATAAAGCCCCAGGCGACTTAGCTCTTGGGATCATTGGAACACGCAAACCCCTCCACCACGATAAGGTCTCGGCTCTTGGAGGGGGCCACACTATGATATTCACTCATATTCATGTATCTTAGAAAACATTTAAAGGAATGAATGAATGTAACCATGTACCACAGTTATTGCTCTGCCTTTTATGAGACTAATTTAAGAAGAAGAGTACTTTCTTTGTTTAACACTATTCAGAGATAGTGAGGGACTCTAAGCTTATCTGATGTCATAAATAAGCTTCATTCACTCCGAATTCATTGATGAATGAATCAATATGTGAGTTGTTGAACATTGATGTGCTGTCTGGATTTGCAATTTGGAATGCAACTTAATGTATCTAAAAGTGTCACTATCTGGTAACGTGTAACATAACCACACATACTATGTCCCAATGTGACTAACCAACATGTATGACGTAATTAAAATGATGAATTATCATATTGTCCTGAATATAAGATGACCCCAATTATAAGGCAACCACCCACTTTTTGGCAAATGTTTTTAGAAAAAAAAAAGTTTTTGGAATACCAAATCGTACCTTTATTTATTTATTTATTAAAAAATAAATATTTTTTTAATTATTTTTTTATTTTTTATTATTACAAATCGTACCTTTATAAAGAAAAATAATTGACATGTAAGTTAACCAGCAATCGGATGTACTAACAACAAACATTCTAAAAAAATAAATGTATGGGAGGGCGGGCAGTTGATAATGAATATTACAATCATCGCAACCCTTGGCGGGTGCAGAATGTTTTTGATGCAGCAGACCTACAGGAAGAGGGTAAAAATTTTAATTAATGATATGACAGTTCTTTTAGAATGAATGTTACTGTCTTTATTAACTAGCACAATCGGTTTAATAGTTAGTTAATTAGGCAAATCTAAATCACGGTAAGTCAAAACACTCATTACAAAATATTGAATTTGGCACCGTCTATTACCTTTTTCGTCTAAACCCTGAATATAAGACAACACCACTTTTTGGGGTCCTCTGGTGTTTCTCTTGGCTGAGGGCGCATGGTCATTGTCTCTGGGTGGCCGCTGGCCTGGCCTGTTGGGGGGCGGTGCTGAGGGGGGGGGATCGGGGGATCGGGGGGTGGGGCCTCTGGGTTCCACCTGTGCCGCTGCACTGGGGTGCGTGGGCTCTATCTGCTGGGGTCGCTGCTCCGGCTCCCGGGCAGGCGGTCGTCTGCATGCTGGGGGGCCTGGTGGGGACAGGTCGTTGTCTGCCGTTGGCGATTCCGGCCCTTGGGCGCTGTGGGGTGGTTGCGGGGGGGGTGGGGGCAGCCTCTGCCTCGCCTGGGGGGGGGGCCTGGGGTGGCCGGGGGGTCACCCCGCCTGGCTGGACCGGCTCCCCGTTTGCTGGGGGGTCTGGGGTTGTCCCATCCTTGGCTGCTAGCTGAGGTCTCATCGGGCGTGGTGGGGTGGGACTCTCCTGGTCTGCGCCTGGGGGGGGGGGGTTCCCTGCTGGCGGGCTGCCTGTGGTGCCCCTGCCGGCTGTGTCGGGGATGGGGACTAATCGGGGCCAGTTGGGGATCGGGCCCCGGGGGGGGGCACTCCTGGCACGCCCTTATTCCCCTGGGCCCAACACCACATTTCACACAACACTAGGACCTTGAGGGGCAGTGGGGAGGTGCGCCGAGACACTGCCCCTCAAATTTTACTTGCATGTTAGACACCACATGACACTAGGGCTGAGGAGGTGGGGCTCTGCTGTCTGCCAGTGGTGGGGTGCCCATGCCTCAACTGCTCGCCCACGTTTTGCACCTTAGTCATATACACAGTCCATATTACATTAGGGCCTTGGGGGTGCGGGGAGGGGGATGGGGGACTCTGCCATCTGCCAGTGGTGGTGCCCTCATACCCGAACTGCACCCACTAATTTTAATGCATTGTAGACATAAACACACAACTATCTCACACATATACATGCACACTTCACACCAACTTGGGACGGGGAGGGGATGGGAGCTGAGGGGCCCCCCCAAACTCTCTGTCTCTGCGCGGGTGGGGTGGCCCGCCGGGTGGAAGATCCATCATGGGGGAGTTCGGGTGGACCTGGCCGGTGTGGGCGGCCTCCTCTCTTGGACCGCGGGCCGGGTGGTGCTTGGCTCTGCTGCGCCATGGTGGGGCCCTGGCGGGCAGTCCGGGGAATCTTGGGACGCTCTGGGCCCTGCTTGGCGGATTGGGGGGTTCGGCTTCGGCTGGACAGGGGGTCTGCCGCCCCCGGTCGCCGCGGGTCCACTCCCGGGTGGGGGTGGGGGCTCTTTGTATGAGCCCCCCTTGGATCATCCTGCAGTGTCGGGGGGAAGGCGTGCCGGGTCGCTGCAGTGGGCGAGTCACACTCGGATTGGTCGGGTGGTTGTCTCGGGGGCGCGAGGCCATGGGCCCTTGTGCCGGGGGGCAGCGGGGTGGCCTCAGTTGCCTGGTTTCTCCTGCCTTCGCCTTGGGCCTGGGGGGGGGAGAGTGCTGTCGCTAGCCCTGACGGCATCAAATGCCAGCACATCCAATGACAAATCAGTTCACACCTACACTTACACATACATACAAGAATGGTTGAGCGATGAATATCATTATTATTATTATTTTTTAGCATATGTTATAGATATAGGAATTGAAATATACATGTATAAGGATAGGATCACGTGTGTGTATGCTACATATATATAATACCGATTTGTCACATTATTTATTATTATTATTATTACTGATGTTGTTATATTTTTTGTTGTTTGATGTCCTTAAGTAATGAGTGCTATGTTTCTTATGGTTGTTTGTATTCTGTATTCCCCTACACTTAATTTTCTCCATCCCACCTACATTATTAGTATTATTATTTCTGTATAACTTTGTTTTTTGTTTTTTTTTCTCCCCCTCTCCCCATGGTGATTAATGTCTGTTATCGTTACCATTGTTGTTTCTGTATCCCCCCCCCCCATTTTTTTTTGTTTTTTGTTTTTTTCCACGGGACGGGTGAGTTCGGAGCAGCCACACTCTTTGCTCTTGAATTTAATGTAAAATAAAGTTGTCCTCCGAAGAGGGGGCAATAAAACGGTCCATTGTTTGGATGACTGGGGTCCTTCATTATGTTCCTGTCCTTGGTGCAGCACCGCTTGGTGTAGATGGACTGCAGGTCAGGGAGCTTGGTGGGAATGGTGCACTCCGCTGATCGCAAAAACCTCTGCAGAACTCACTGCATGATGCATTTCCCAAACCAGGCTGTGATGTTCCTTGTTAGGATGCTCTGAATGGTGCTGGAGTGAAAGTTCATAACTATCCTTGTGGGCAGTTTGAGGTCACTGAGACGTTTGAGGTGGTATAAACGTTGGCAGGTCTTCTTCACCAGGGTGTTGGCATGACCAGACCAGAACAGATCCTGCATATTGCTGACACCTAGGTACCAGAATCTGTTCACTCTCTTCATTAAGGCTCCGTTGATTATGACCTGATGGTGGCTCCTCTCCTGCTTTGTCCTTATTTAACTCCTTAGTCTTACTGTTGTTCAGGAGGAGGTTGTTCTTCTGGCACTAGTTCACTTAATCTCCTCCAGGTAGGCCTATCTCCTCATTATCAGAGATTAAGCCCACAACATCAGTGTCATCAGTAAACTTGTCCATGGTGGTAGAGTTGGAAGTGGCCACACAATTGTAGGTGTACAGTGAGTGGAGCAGAGGGCTCAACCCTGGGGGCTCCGATACTGAAGGTGAGAGAGGATGAGACATGTCTGCCCACCCATACAGCTTGTGGTCTCTCAGTCAGGAAGTTGTAGATCCACTGGCACAGTGATGGGCTGAGAACCAGATCCTCCAACTTCCTTGTGAATTTTGATGGAATTATGGTATTAAATGCTGAGCTGTAGTCAACTAACAGCATTTTCACATATTTCCCATTCCTAGTATCCAGATGACTCAGGACAGAGTGTAGCAGATATAGAATTATCAGTGGAACCATTATGACGGTATGCTAATTGTAGTGGGTGTTAAATTAACACTGCATGGTGTCTATATGTGTCCACACCATTCAGTGTTACCTTTAACACTTTTCAGTGTGCAGTGAGTGTTGTTTTTACAGTGTTAATATTTATTAACTCTTATAGTGTTCAATTTACAACCTAGAGTGTTAGGACAATGTGTCTCCACCTCTTCCCAACTTCGAAGCCAATATGGTTGGCACACAAGTACAAAATGGGTGGCCCATATCTGCCCCATTTTAATGTACTCTCATTTGAACTCATTTGGGCATTCAGCTGCTGTTTTACTAACCCACCATAATAATAAAGACTCAGAGTTTTCTCCTTTTGTATAAGCTTTATTTTAGTTCAGCTCTTAATAACCAAAGAACTGTACTTATGTGAATTGAAGAATATTGAAAAACACTCATTATAAACTCATTATAAAAATAAAATACAAAATTAACTAATTGAATCATCTAACCGTGAATATGATTTTTGCCGACTGGGTGCATGAACCCACCTCCCCAGATTGTAGCATCACCAGTTTATAATTATTTGTTCTATGAAACTCTTGCGTGCACCAATATAGGCCTATGTGTATGTCCTTCATATTGGGACGAGCAATGGCACAATAATCGAAAGAAAAGTTATTATTGCGTGACTGTCTCAACATAAAAGAATGTTTTATGTGCTTTATTATTGACTTCCAAGGACTATTCCAGGGTGCTTACATGTAAATGGACCTGCAGTGTCGACTCTTATTAACCTTATGAACCAAAGATTTAATATATTGTGACAGGTGGCACATTTAGAGAGGTGTATGCATTCCAGGGGTGTCGGAAATTGGGGGAAAGCATCCACCCCAGTATCGGCAGATCCCCCCTTCCTTCCCAATTAATAAATAAATACATATTTATCCTTATCGTTCATTATGACTCTGCACATTACTAAGGCCAATTCGCTGCACAGAGCACTAGGACGAAACCTTACGAAGATTGTATCAGACAAAATAATCTTTTAGCTAAATGATGATTGGTTATGAAAATGTACCCTTAATGATTTTAGTCTTATTTTAAATGAGCAGTATGAGCCGATAACAGCGATAAGAGACAGCTAAGAGAGGCTTAGACCAACCTTATGAAAGAATATCTTACGGAAGATATACTTAACTAAGAATGTTTCGGGAAACACAGTGGAGCTTAACTTATAAGGAAAATACAATGCATTCATTGAACAGGCCCAGAAGTTGGTGTTTGGAAAATGGGAGGCAGCAGCAGCACTGAACCCCCCAGGAGAGTGGAGACCGCGCAGCAAGTCGTGGAACAGGAGAGGAAACCAACGATCCTTCATAAACCATGGAGGGATGTTACGTGGGACGAGAGGTATGAAGCCAATTTTTATTAAATATAATTAACATTTCTTTTACTTGTGTCACATAATTTTATCCATATATTTTTCACATGTGCACGAGTACTATAACCCCCTCCTCCACAAATTTTATAAAATTGAGGTTTTCCTTGTGGGGACTGAAAAATGTCCCCACAAGGTGAAAAGTTACAGGTTTTTATAACATTATGGGGAAATATGGTCCAAACGATGTGGTAATTACAAAAATGCAAAGACATAGACACACATAGACATACATAAACACAGGGTAATATGTGGCCCTGTGGGTTATCTCACAAGATGATATCTGTATTTATCATATAATTTGCATTTATGCATCACTGTTGCATATCTATTTTCTGTCTGTTTATGCCCAAACTGTTAATTAACTGTCTTTTGTCATGGTGTATCCAATAGTAGCTAGCTGTGCCAATACAAATTTGTGTGGCAAAAAAGATTGTCACACAATGATCTCATGGTTATTTCACCATTGGGCCCTTGAGCAAGGCCATTAACCCTGATTGCCCCACGGACTGGCTGACCCTACTTTCTCAAATTTGTGTAGCTTTAGCTAAAAGCATATGTTATAAATATAAAAAGAATAAACACACTTTGAGACCAATGTGAGATGCGTCATTAAATGGTTTCAGTAGCACGTGGTTAATGAGATGTAAAGGAAGATATGTTTTCAGATATAGGATTTTTTTTTTATCTCACAGGAATTTTGACTGATTTGTATTTCCAATTCCAATGTCTGTTCCTTTAGCACAAAGACCAAACTCGTGCAATCCCTGAAAGAGTACAAGCCCCCTGTTGATTTCGTGCCTCGGGATCTTCTAATTGGTTTAGTTAGTGCTGGAAAATCGAGCTTCTTCAACTCCATCAACTCGATCTTCCGTGGCAACATAACAAGCCAAGCTGAAGCAGGAGAGATGGAAACCAGCCTTTCCTTGAAGGTAATCTGCACAAGCGGTGTTGCTGCTCATACTTGCATGCATAGTTTACCAAAATCTGGAAGACTGAAAGTTATGTCCACCAGCAGGAAGTGAAACCGTCTTGCTCAGCTCCTTGGTTTCTGGTCTTACTTGTTTGTATGACGTTGTGGTATGAAATATTGCACACTTGCTGCCTCCGTAACAGATTGCTAATTTTGTAATACTCTGGGAGCTGTCACGTTTCAGGAATAGGCGAGCCGGGAAGCAGGCAATCGGAGCCATAAATGCGGACAGAAGGGGTTTATTGTAGGCTGACAGACGAGGAAACAGGACCAACGCATGACACTACAATGACAGATCTGGGGAAGACTGACTCAGACGAGGACTAAATACAAAAGACAAGCTAGATGTAACAGGACACAGGTGATCACAATCAGGGCTGAACACGAGGTAACGAGGTGGGCGTGGCACACATCAGGAGCAGACGGAGCGGGGCGTGACAGGAGCATTCTCTATATTCTGTCCACTGCTCCAATTGTGAAAATATTGTAATTTATAAAGCAAAATAGAGTTAAAAATAAATTTCTCACAAACATGTCTATGAGTGATTTAAACAAGGATGAAGGTGAGTATGATTGTTTGCAGAGCTCATGCAAATATATACTAGATCATTTTGAAAATTAACAATCATTAAAATTGCAAAGTTTTTGTTTCCTGTAACATAATATAAATGTTCCGCAAAACCTAAACCCCTCCATCTCAGAGAATATTGCCGCAATAATTTCTAAATTCTGGAATTGGATTAAAAAATAATGTTGCTTATAAAAATATCTTATACCATGGTATAATGTATGTATAGTGAGAAGGTTTGCAAAAGCCTGATCGCTACTCGGCTGCGATGTAAGAGTTGCATGTGCATACTGTAACATCACCCAGGCCTACTTAGTATTTATTTGTACTGTAATGTTGTTCTGTCTTGTTAATTGTCTATGGTCTGTGGAGAAGGCATATATGTAAGAATTTCATTGTACTTTGTACACTGTACTTTACACGTATGATACTATTTTCTTAGCTCAGATTGAATTTGGAAGCAGAAGAAACTTAACCTGGCATTAAATTCTAAAGACCGTTTATTCGTTGTATACAGAGGCACACAATAATGTTTGAAATATATTTTCTCTTGTCTCTGAAGATATTTTATGTTTTGAATGTATAGCATTTTTATTATTAATGCACACATTTCATTATTATTTTATTAGCAATGCATACTGAACTTTCAGTCCATGCTACTAACACTAACATTTACACTGTATCTTGGTTAGGCATAGATGCTTGGTTACAGAATTGTTCTGAATGAAGAGGGGAAAAGCCAATGTACAGTGGTACCTCAGAACTCGAATTTAATCCATTCAGAACTCCGGATCGAATCCTAAAAAGTTCAAGTTGTGATCGAATTTTCCCCATAAGAAATAATGGAAAACCAATTAAATGGTTCCCGGCCCCAAAAATTACACCTAAATATGTTTTTTTTTTAGCATTTAAACACAAAATGAACTGCATAAAACAAGAAACGCAAATACTGTAATAAACACATCTAAGCACATTTATCAAAACAGTAATTTTTAAAGTAAGAAAATAAATGTATCCAAACAATGTGTCCTGCCCCGATGGTCCGCTCCTTCCGTGTGCCACGCCCCCTCATTAAACTCCGTGTGGAATCCCCCAGCTGTTTATGGTTGTTGTCATTAGTCCTCTGTATTTTATCCGCGTTTCAGTTTGTTTTCCCCGTCCGGTCATTGTATTGTCCGTCTGCATTTTGCCTGCCTTACCTGTAATTAAACCCCATATTCCTCGATACACTGCGACGTCTGCGCCTTTGTCTCCGTCCCGTCCCAGCTCGGCACGACAATATTATTATAATTAAACATATTAATGGTTTATTATTAATATTAAAATAATGAATAAGAAATCTTTATTTTTAAATGTATTTTATTATATAATAATTACTGTTACAGTCTATCATTGTCTAAATGTATTTTTACTGTTTAAATATACACTGCTTAAAAAAATTAAAGGAACACTTTTTAATCAGAGTATAGCATCAAGTCAATTAAACTTCTGAGATCTTGACATGATCAGTTAAGCTGCTTTGGTGTTAATGAAAGGTGCACTAGAGGGGCAACAATAAGAAGACCCCCAAAACAGGAATGGCTTAACAGGTGGAGGCCACTGACATTTTTCCCTCCTCATCTTTTCTTACTGTGTTTTCATTATTTATGCATTTAGCTACGGTCAGTGTCACTACTGGTAGCATGAAGCGATACCTGGACCCTACAGAGGTTGCACAGGTAGTCCAACTCCTCCAGGATGGTGCATCAATACATGCCATTGCCAGAAGGTTTGCTGTGTCTCCTAGCACAGTCTCAAGGGCATGAAGGAGATTCCAGGAGACAGGCAGTTACTCTAGGAGAGCTATACAGGGCTGTAGAAGGTCCTTAACCCATCAGCAGGACCGGTATCTACTCCTTTGTGCAAGGAGGAACAGGATGAGCACTGCCAGAACCCTACAAAATGACCTCCAGCAGGCCACTGGTGTGAATGTCTCTGACCAAACAATCAGAAACAGACTTCCTGAGGGTGGCCTGAGGGCCTGACATCCTCTAGTGGGTCCTGTGCTCACTGCCCAGCACTGTGGACCTTGATTGGCATTTGCCATAGAATACCAGAATTGGCAGGTTTGCCACTGGTGCCCTGTGCTTTTCAAAGATGAGAGCAGGTTTACCCTGAGCACATGTGACAGACGTAAAAGGGTCTGGAGTAGCTGTGGAGAATGTAATGCTGCCTGTAACATTGTTCAACATGACCAGTTTGGTGGTGGGTCAGTGATGGTCTGGGGAGGCATATCCATGGGGGGACACACAGACCTCTACAGGCTAGACAACAGCACCTTGAGGTATCGGAATGAAATAATTGGACCCATTGTCAGACCCCATGCTGGTGCAGTGGGTCCTGGGTTCTTCCTGGTGTACGACAATGCCCGGCCTCATGTGGTGAGAGCATGCAGGCAGTTCCTGGATGATGACGGAATTGATAACACTAACTGGCCCCCACGCTTGCCTGACCTAAATCCAATAGAACACCTCTTGGACATTATGTTTTGACCCATCTGACACCGCCAGGTTGCACCTCAGACCGTCCAGGAGCTCAGTGATGCCCTGGTCCAGAACTGGGAGGAGATCCCCCAGGACACCATCCGTCATCTCATTAGGAGCATGCCCCGACATTATCAGGCATGCCTACAAGCACGTGGGGACCATACAAACTACTGAGTACGATTTTGAGTTGCTGCAATGAAATTTCAGCAAAATGGACTAGTCTGCCGCATCATCTTTTCACTTTGATTTTTTGGGGTCTCTTTGAATTCAGCCTTTGTAGGTTGATAATTTTCATTTCCATCAAACAATGTGGCATCCTTTCATTCCTAACACATTACCTAGTCCATATCAGTATAGATATCAGCATGATTTTTTTCCCATTGAGATCTGATGTGTTTCTTTAATTTTTTTGAGCAGTGTATGTATTCAATTAGTGTAAACATGCACGTTGCTATCACAGCTAATGCGAGGCTGAGACTGAAGCTTTACCCTTTGTTTCCGCTGAGAGACATGCCGCGTGACTCTTTTCCCCGCACGTACCAGTTATCTTAGGTCGGCGTTCACGGTTTGACTTCTGAGATTCAGATCGAGCTCTAGGTAATTTTTTTTCAAACTGGTTGGTTCGACTTTTAAGAAATTCAAGTTCTAATGAGTTCGAGAACTGCTGCCTGCACCTCATCTTGGGTTGTTGCCTGCCTTGCGCCCATAGCCTCTGGGATACTCTGGACCCTCCCCAACCATGATCAGGATAAGCAATTTCAGAAAATGGATGGATGACACAGATGACGTGTCAGTTACAGAGCTGAGGTGTATGTTCTACATATAAGGAAAAGACTCCGAGTGATTTAGCATGTTGGTGCCAAAATTTGTGTTGAAAGTTTCTCAAGAGATTTAATAAAAATCAATAAGTCCACCCCCTTCACATACAGGTCCACAGCCCCTCTCAGCTGCACAAGCACTTATATTCCCCCAATTGAATTCTCATAGAGTTTCCATTTGTTGTCAATTTATATCACATATATTTCACCGGTTTTATGTACATGGAAATATTTGTGAAATCACAAAAAATAAGACAATGTCACCATATTATATATTTTATTTTTTGGTTTACACAAGTCAAACTAACATGTCCATTACATACATTTATGGCAATTAAACCAATAAGTATTTAATGGGCTATCTCAGAAAATCATGAATAATAGTTGGTGTACACAAGGCAACTGAACACCTGAAACCTATACTCTAGTAATCAAATTGACAGAGACACTGAGGCAAACTCAAAATATAGATGCAGAACACTGAACCAAATCATGGTTAAGACTGAGACAGACAGTGAGCTATTCTGGAATCATTAGCATAGCATCTAATCTAGTGCAGGATTTGAGTGTGTACTTGGTTATCTTATATATTGGATTATATTTGAGCATCATTCATATTCACGTGAAAAGAGAATTCATCCAATCCAGGTTATAAAAAGGTTTGTATGTCAGGAAAGATACAGAAACAGCCTAATGCAGGTTTACAGGGACCTAAATTGTGGCGTAGAATATAAGGACATGGACAGAGTGAGGCAATGGCACAACTCCTCAATATGATAAACTCATCTACTCTGTGTTTTCCTCACAGTTTTCAAAGTAATTGTCAGCAAAGTTGAGCATCTGCTTTATAGCCATGAGGAGCAGGATGTCACAGGTGTCATTCAGCTCAATCTCGTCATAGTAATTCTTCACTGGAATCACATTTGACGGTGGGATGCCCAGAGAACTGCCAGCTCTGTAGATCTGCAGTGAGACAAATACATTCATGTATTTTTTTCCAGCTGCTGTATCGCAAGATTAGTGTCAAGCAAGGTTGTAATAAGTCACAACTGAAATGGTATAAATCTGCCTTTAGCAGATGCTGCCAATTGTGAATGTACAGTAGAACCTCGGAACTCGAACACCTCTTAACTCAACCAACTCTGATATCAAACGGGTCTGTCGAATCTTTTTCAACTTGTGCCTCAAGCAAAATGTTG
Organism: Paramormyrops kingsleyae; assembly: GCF_048594095.1. NCBI lineage: Eukaryota > Metazoa > Chordata > Actinopteri > Osteoglossiformes > Mormyridae > Paramormyrops > Paramormyrops kingsleyae. The sequence goes on from NC_132820.1 coordinate 14,792,910, forward strand.
GAACTCAACCATTCCTGCTAAAACTTGTATGGGTTGAGAAGCGTTCAACTGTATCAGTTCAGACCTTGAAGGGGTCTATGGCGTTTAATTAGTCTCAAAACTTGCGCACATAAAAACCATGGGTACATATGCACTCGCCAGCAGAAAAACCATCCTCACTACGTGTTTGCGTCTGCACAACACTCGCCCGCTTGCTCAGCGTTAAATTATTAGTTTCAAAATATGAGCCATGTGCATATTTGCCTGCAAGCAGAAAATGCGCTCACTGCAACTTCTTATGGAAGGCCTTTAGGACCAAAACGTCTTAAATTTTTCACCAAGAGGCCGCATTATTTCAGGGCTACATACGTTATATTTTTACCTCTAAAGACAACCATATAACTCCATGTACAGTTAAGTGTGCTTTACTGTTTATGGTGGAAGCCGCATATAAACATTGTTTAAAGCTTAAAGCACACTTAACAGGACACATGTATTATTTAGGGTTATCCATGCGGTCACATTGCAGCTAATAACCAGTAGGCAAATGCAGCGGGATCACAAATCTATTGCAAGGTAACGCAGAACTATTTAAGAAATATTTTCCCACGCCGACCTCTTTGGGGCACTTTTGTGGTATAAATTGTACAAAAATTTGCAAATAAACAGGAGGGAAGCCTATGGCAAGCCATTTTAACATTTAATCGCTAGATTGGATATGTATTGCAGATATCTCTTAAAATTATGACTATTAATAATTGGATTGCAGATATCTGAAATGGGAGTTTTTCCTAGTAAGAATTCAAATACAGATATCCAGAATGAATATTCTGGATATCTGAAATATAATTGTGGGTATCCAAAATTAAAATCCTAAGAGACATGAATGGCAAAAGTGACGTAATTTCTCCTAGGAAAAATGACGATGTGGATATCTGAAATGACAATTGTGGATAGGAAAAATGCCATTGTGGATATCTGAAATGCTCTTTTTGACTAGTAAGACTACAGTTTTGACTAGGAGAAAAGCTATTGTGAATATCTAAAATGTAATTACGGATAGGAGTGTGACTTGATTAAATGTTAAAACTGCTTGCCAGAGAAGCCACAAATGTAACAATCTGCAAATAGGCAGGACGTGATCCACGAATGTGCAAAACACGTTCCATATGTACAAATTCCTCTGTTTATTTCTGGATACGATTTTACACAACACAAGTTAAAAAAAATACATATTTGTGGATCATGGTACACATTTGTAGATTGTCTTCTGTGGGTTACAAGTAATAAAATCCAATAAAAACTTCCATATAAGTGCCACATCCCATGTGATAGCGTGTAACATTGCAAACCGTCATCCAAATAATAAAAAAAATGTTGTCAAAAACAGTATATTTTGTGCCACCACGAAACAAACTGATACAGCGTAACATGAAATGACAGACATTTTTGTTTCGCCATATAACATAATGCATTTTGGTTATGTATTTTTTATGTACCCTGAATGTATACATATATATATGTAAAAGGAATACAACTGCAAAGTCTCTCACCAACATTGTTTCAACAAAATGATAATAAATTGTCATTTATTTCATGTTTATTGCTTTTGTATGTGTGGTTTTTCACGTCTGTATTAGTTTTTTATTGATTGTTGATTGATTGTATCATTAGTTAGCTAGGTTGATAGGTTTAAATGGGTAATCAATTGGAGGTTTGGAATGGATTAAATTCAATTACATTATTTCTTATGGAGAAATTTGACTTGGAACCAAATCTTAACTCGACCAGCCTTCTGGAATGAAGTAAGTTCATGTTTCAAGGTACCACTGTATAACTAAAGTTCTAAAGCTCCTGAGGGCAATTAAATGTCAAAAAATTGTACTACTTGCTAACAGTGTTTTTTATAGTGATATAATGTGATAGTATTCTTAACCCAAATGCTGTAAATGTAAATGTAAATTTTGGACACAAATTTGTTATCCATCCATCCATAACCCCCATTCAGTACATGGTGAACCTATCCGAGGTAACAGAGGACCTGAGGAAGGAGACACCCAGGCCAGGATGCTGGGTTATGGAGATGTGAGGCCACAGGGTCATTTTTCTACCTGAAAATATGTTTTAGAAAATAAAATTGAGATAAAGTTTTGTGAGCCATTGGAATATAATAAGCCAAAGGTTCAGACACCCCAGGGCATCTGCTGCAAGTTTCCACCAATACTTTACTGATACGTCGGTGCAGGCTTTAGTACTGATTACAGTGTTAGACCCTGAAACTCACCAGATCCTTTATGTAGCAGCTATGGTAGACCTTCGTCAAGTCCTTGTCCACATGAGGACATGCTTTGTCCACTTTGGTCAGTAGCACCACTAGAGGCACATCTAAAAACAGCAACAGAAATGTCTCAATAGTGACATATTACATGTTCTATGGAATAAGCCGTCATCGGGTGACAGTTTCTTAAGCAAACTCATAGCAATCAGCACACTGATGTCTTACTCAGAGGCACCTGCCAGCATCACTCTGCCCTTCCTGTATCCACATGTGTTCAGCTCAGCTCATGATCATGCCCCAATATTCATTCCCATCCCCTTAAGTGGTCCCTATGTTAAAAAAAAGCCCTACAGTTTCTCACAGATGGAGCAGCTCTGTGTGGAGGAGCGTCCAGAAGCTCCATCAGTTATGACATGAGTACTGTTTCTGACAAAGCTACGGAAAACATTCAGTTTGCCATTTTCCAGTCCAGTAAACTGAACTTCTCTGTGTTCATACTGAATATCCAAATACATTATTAAAGTCATCTCAGGGGTGAACTTACATTTTCACTTTCCCGTATGATTATTCAGTATTATTCATGGTTCAGGAAAAGCAGGTGTAAAAGCATATTATAACATCAATATAAATAGTTGCTTATGAATTTTGACCTCCCCAGATCCAACCTCCCTCCCCCACAGTCACAGATGCCACCTCCCTCCCTGTTCTCCACACTCACTGACCTGCCAAGTTAGTTCTCTTTCTGATTTCATCAATTTTCATGTTCATTCCTTGATCCAGAATTCCAATTGTGGAGACGTCTATCACATACACCACACAGTGGATCCTGTCCTTAAGAGCCAATGTGCTGCACGCCTGACAGTCATCAGCTTTCATTGGCTGTGCAGGGTTGAACTAAACAAGAAGGTGTGAATGACACATACAGACATGCATTGACTCTGAGATCATAGGAAAATCAAGCAAAATGCAATGTGCACTGAAAAAAATGAAACATTGGATCAACTTAAAATATTACTTCATTTTTTCACACTTATTTTTTCAAGTCAGTTCAACTTAAAGTAGTCAATCTAATACACAGGTGTTAAACTCCAGTCCTGGAGGGCCGGAGCCCTGCACATTTTTGGGTTTCCCCTCATTTAACACACCCGATTCAACTCCTTGTGCTAATTACCACACAGTTCTTGAGCTGAATCATTTATGGTGGAACAGGGAAGGGACTAAGCTACACAGGGCCCTGACCCTCCAGGACTGCAGTTTGACACCCTTGCCATAGGGTGTTAAGTCAATGAGTCTCAACCTCTTCCCAAATTGCAAGTCCAAAATGGGTGGCCCATATCTGCCCCATTTTAATGTGCACTCATTTGAACTTATTTTGGCATTCAGCTGCTGTGTTTTACTAATCCACCATAATAAGAAAGACTCAGACCAACATAGCCTTTTCTCATTTAAGCGTAACGGAAAAGGTGTTTCCAATCAGGTCTAGAACCAGTCATGCTCACCTGAGAGCTGCATGTGGTGTAAAAGAGAGTTAAATGTATGGCACCAAGCACAAATTATAAAGCTAGACTGTGTTAGACTGCATATCATAATTATTTACTGAGAAAAGGTGAGAGCTTAATGGTGGAAGGAGTGCATTTCCGCTAAAGCAGATATAATGGTTGGTGGCCTTATTGCTTTTAGATGCTATGATTCAGCTCAAGAACTGTGTGGTAATTAGCACAAGGAGTTGAATCAGGTGTGTTAAATGAAGGTGAACCCAAAAATGTGCAGGGCTCCGGCCCTCCAGGACTGGAGTTTGACACCTGTGTATTAGATTGACTACTTTAAGTTGAACTGACTTGAAAAAATAAGTGTGAAAAAATGAAGTAATATTTTAAGTTGATCCAATGTTTCATTTTTTTCAGTGTGTGTCCTTTCGTATGACATTTATGTAGCAACAGTACATTATGCTAAAACAGTGAATGAGATTTAATTTCCTGTATTCATATAGCAGTTGTTTTTGAGGTATGGTTAGATACACAGTTCTTACCTGGTACTTGTCCGGTACGTAGCCCTTCAGGATGTTCTCAATATCTTCAATTTTCACACCTCCATCATCAGTTGCCTCCAATCCCATGGTGTCACACAGTAAGAATGCCAGTGGCTGTCCACCTCGGCCCGCCCTCACCTGGTAAGTGCGATACTGGAAGAAGACACATGATGTCATTCATCTTCTTGCTGCTTATACAGTTTAGCAGGCATCTCAAACTGATATAATTTGGTGGCCACTGGCAAGGAATTCTTCAGCTCAGGCCGAACCAAAGAAATGCAAACACGATGGGAAAATTAATACTTCTTCACTGAAGTCAAGGGGAAATGTGTGTTTCATTTGCAGGGAAACTCGCAGTGATGAAAGAGTATAATCAGGGGTGCACATAACTGGTGCGCAAGTACGCATTCACCTTTAAGAACGATACGTGCAACAATCGATTGTTTGTAAAAGTGCAAATGCGTACTTATCTTATATGCTCTTATGTGCATCTTTCTCGGATGGGAACTTTATAAAACAGCGCCTCACTAAAGTTGCAGGAATAATGTGCCTGGAAAAAATGCAGGACTTCAACAACGTTAGCATGTAAAGAAACACAGTTGTGCTGTAAATCAAAGACTTGTCAACAAACTTAAACTACCAAGTGTCAAATAAAGCCTGTGCTTTTGATTTTAAGAACATAAGAAATTTACAAACGAGAGGAGGCCATTCGGCCCATCAAGCTCGTTTGGGGAAAACTTAACTAACACCTCAGAGTTGTTAAAATCTTATTTAGCTCTGATTTGAAGGAACCCAGGGTTTTAGCTTGCGCTACACTAACAGGAAGACTATTCCATACTCTAACTACACGCTGTGTAAAGAAGTGCTTTCTCAAATTCGTTTTAAAATGTTCTCCCGCTAATTTTCACCTAAGGCCACGAGTTATAGTATTTAAACTAATATTGAAATAGCCATTTGGCTGAACAGCATCCAGACCTGTTAGAATCCTATATACCTGGATCATGTCCCCCCTTAGTCTCCTTTGCTTGAGGCTAAACAGATTCAGCTCAGATAACCTCTCCTCATAAGACATTCCTCTAAGACCAGGAGTCATTCTTGTAGGCCATTCTTGCACCCTTTCTAAGGCAGCAATGTCATTTTCAAGGTATGGTGACCAAACCTGCACACAATATTGTAGGTGGGGTCTTACCAAGGAATTGTATAATCGTAGCATCACCTCTCTTGACTTAAACTCCACACACCTAGAGAAGTAACCCAACATCCTACTGGCCTATTTAATTGCTTCCCCACACTGGCGAGGCATCTGCCAGGTATCAGCCCAGTCACTAATTAAATCAAGATCCCGTTGTAGCCCACAAATTTAACCAGTTTACTGTATGTATTGGTGTCAGTATCATTAATGTAAATTAGGAACAATAGTGGTCCTAAAATTGATCCCTGTGGTACCCCACTATGAACGCTGGCCCACTGTGACATTGTGCCTAATAACTACTCGTTGCTTCCTGTCTGTTAACCAGTTTTTGATCCAAGCTGCCACAGTTCCTAAAATCCCTGCAGCTTTGAGCTTAAGCAAGAGCCGTTTGTGGGGGACAACATCAAAGGCCTTCTGGAAATCTAAGTAGATCATAGGCCTTTTTGTGATCAATTTCTCTTGTAGCTTCCTCAAAGAACTCAAGTAAATTAGTTAAACAGGATCTACCTGTCACGCCCCGCTCCGTCCGCTCCCGATTTGTGCCACGCCCACCTCGTTACCTCGTGTGATTCCCTGATTGTTCTTACCTGATTCGTTACCCTTAGCCTGTCTCTTGTATTTAGTCCGTGTCTAAGTCAGTGTACCCCAGATCTGTCATTGTATTGTCGTGCATTGTCCGTGCTTGTCCGTTTTTGGTTAATTAAACCCAGTTTACCTGAAGTCCTGGCTTGCTCTCCTACTTCCCTGCTCGCCTCCTTCGCCAAACGTGACACTACCTCTACTAAATCCAGGTAATCTACCATTTTCACTTGGATTATAGCTTCCATTACTTTTCCAGTTATGCAAATGAAACTGACTAGCCTATAGTTTCCTTAATTACTTCTATCCCCTTTTTTGAATATGGGCATTATATTAGCATGCTTCCAATCCGAAGATACCACACCAGCAGATAACGATTTCTGGAATAGCAAAGTTAAAGGTTGGCTAATAATATCCCTCATCTCTTTTAAAACTATAGGTAAGATGCCATCAGGGCCCGGTGATTTATTTATTTTGAGCTTAGCTAGGTTTTCTACCACATCAGCCTCAGTTTTGTACTAAATGGTGGTAAGTTACTTGTGTTCTCTACTGTAAACACCAGTGTAAAATAATCATTAAACTCATTGACTATATCAATTTCATCTTCAATTATAAGGCCCTTACTATCCTGCAAATTAGTGATTTCAGACTTTAGAACTCCTTTGGCTGCCAGGAAAATGGGAGAGTTGTTTTGCTGCTCTACATTGTAATGATGGGAAAGAAAAATTCCATCCAATATTCAGTTATATTGTTTAGTTGTATAATATTCACCTGCTGTATAAACAGGTACTGTATTTTTGTTTGAAAGGATTTTTGAAAGAATTTTGTTTATAGGCCAATTGTTATGCACTTTTTAAAATTGTGCTAGCTGTTGCTCAGTGGAATTTTGACAACTTGTTAAATCAACATAGTTATGATCATTTCTTGTCATATCTATTCTAAATATGCATTTAGTGCATGTTTCATTTAGAGAAATGGACAAAGAAGTCATTTATATGGTTGTACATAATAAAATCTGAAAACAAAAGATTGTATAAATTTTTTTTAGTAAATGCATTTCATTGGTACTGTATTTTAAATATATTTAATATAGTAAATGCAAGTACACAGAAAAAGACCTTGAAATCATACTATAGGTTGTTACGGTGCAGTATTTTACTTTTCTATAAAGCAAATAACTTTTTTGTAAGAACTGCAAACTTTAAGTTGACTTGTCTAAAATTTCAGTTGCATTAATAAAAACTATTGATTTGAATGTAATCAGATTATTCAGTACACCTAACTTAAAACAAATGGGTTAATTAAAGTTGTTAACTTGATTTGAAAAAACTTTATTAATTTGTGTGTTACCAATCGAAGCAATTTTTTAAAGTTGGTCCAACAATTCTCTTTTTTTCAGTGAAACAGGATCCTTTTATTAGTTTAGCAATACGCTAAACAGAGTTAACAATTAAACTAGTTCTCTCTTCTCGGCACCCCGTTATTCTTGTCTTTTCTGTTGGCGGGCAAACCTATATATCACCCCATTTCAACCAATTACCAAACAGGTCAGAGGTCAACAAATTAACAGTTTTTTCTATTTAAAAATCCCCCCTCCTTTTATTTTAATCTTGTGTGTGTGTGTACACATACACCACAAAAATTAACCTCAAATTTAACCATGTTATGATCACTACCGTCCAGTGGTTCTATAGTTATTAGAGAAAACAAGATCAAGAAGGGCTTCCCCCCTGTAAGGGGTATTAACAAACTGAGTAAAAAAACAATTCTGTACTAATTCCACCATCTCAAGTTCATTTACAGAAGAGCCAGAAACTATGTCCTACTGTATCCCAGGTAACTTAAAATCACCCATAACCACCACATCATTTTTATTACTCATAATCCTGATATCGTCATATAACATTCTGCTTTCCTCTGCAGCTACATTAGGTGCTCTACAACAAACCCCGACAATTAGGCCATTTGAGTTTTTAGCATCTAGTTTTACCCATACAGCTTCTGTACTTATATTTTTATCTGTGAGCTCCCTTGCCTGCAAGTTTTCTTTTACGTATACTGCAACACCACCTCTTGCCTATCAGTTCTCTGTGGAAGAACGTGTAACCATCCATATTATATTCTTCTATGCATATATTGCTTATATTCTTCATTTTATTTAATATTAATTGGGGCTCTCCGTCTCTCCCCTATATTCTATATTCTTAACTAACCTCCCTGTTGACGATGACTTTTGCGTTACGGAAAAGCTGCTTGATCGTAGGAGTCTAAAGGGCACAACAACAGGTAAAGACATGTTTGAAGCTGTGTCAGATGCAATAGACAAGATGGGATTTGAATGGGGCATGTGTGGAGTTACAATGGATGGGGCTCCAGCTATGACAGGTGAGCGCAAAGGAATGGCCGCTATGGTGTGTGCCAAGGTGCAAGAGAGCGGAGGTGCACTGAAAAAAATGAAACATTGGATCAACTTAAAATATTACTTCATTTTTTCACTTATTTTTTCAAGTCAGTTCAACTTAAAGTAATCAATCTAATACACAGGTGTCAAACTCCAGTCCTGGAGGGCCGGAGCCCTGCACATTTTTGGGTTTCCCCTCATTTAACACACCTGATTCAACTCCTTGTGCTAATTACCACACAGTTCTTGAGCTGAATCATTTATGGTGGAACAGGGAAGGGACTAAGCTACACAGGGCTCTGACCCTCCAGGACTGCAGTTTGACACCCTTGCCATAGGGTGTTAAGTCAATGAGTCTCCACTTCCACATATCTGCCCCATTGTAATATGCGCACAAGAAGTTATGAGGATCAGAAGAGCCAGCCCAGATTTACCCACCATCATGAGAAAGACTCTGACCAAAAAGGACCTTACAACTTTTTATTATTTTAATTTGAAGGTTTGCTGTTCTGACTGATCTTGATAATTAGAGTGCTGTAGTCCTGGTGGTTTTTCTGCTGACATGTGATTTTTATAGCATGTTGGTATCAAAAAATTAGCAGAAGAGCTCTTGGAAATATATTGGATGATTCTCCGGATTGGTATATATTTTAATGGTGTGGGGGTTGTATTTGATTGCCAGTCCTGCCCTTGGATGATTAATATATGCAGAAAGGTGTTAGGTGTTTTCTGAGCAGCTCCTGGTACCACCCACTCCCCTGTAGACCAATGGTGCTTGATATATATTTGCATAGCATGACACAGTACTGTTTTTGACTTAACAAATCTTTTTTTTTTTTTTTTTAATCTACCGCGATTGTGATGAATAGGGCAAGAAAACAAAAACCACAGAAATGGTTCTTGTGTGTTATTTTTTATGGTTTAAGAAGGAGAGAATTTGGCTGAGAGGAAAATCTATTTTTTTGCTCCTTCTCCAAGCTTGGGCTCTCTAGGAAAAGCATCCAGACCTGTACAATTGAGAAGATTTTTTTGTGGATACACATATATAGGAACAAAATGCACTACTCAGACTAATTAACGTATACCAACACAGGCAACCCGGAAAAAGTGAGAGCATCAGGTGGTAAATACTAATATCAGTGCCATACCATCCTCAATCGTGGTGGGTTTCTAAATGAAACTCTGAATATTAAATGAGCAAAGTGATTTGATTTGTTCTTCTATCCCAAGTTGTGGTCTAAAAGCAATAAGGCCACCAACCATTATATCTGCTTTAGCGGAAATGCACTCCTTCCACCATTAAGCTCTCACCTTTTCTCAGTAAATAATTATGATATGCAGTCTAACTTTATAATTCGTGCTTGGTGCCATACGTTTAACTCTCTTTTACACCACATGCAGCTCTCAGGTGAGCATGACTGGTTCTAGACCTGATTGGAAACACCTTTCCCGTTATGCTTAAATGAGAAAAGGCTATGTTGGTCTGAGTCTTTCTTATTATGGTGGATTAGTAAAACACAGCAGCTGAATGCCAAAATAAGTTCAAATGAGTGCACATTAAAATGGGGCAGATATGGGCCACCCATTTTGGACTTGCAATTTGGGAAGAGGTTGAGACTCATTGACTTAACACCCTATGGCAAGGGTGTCAAACTGCAGTCCTGGAGGGTCAGAGCCCTGTGTAGCTTAGTCCCTTCCCTGTTCCACCATAAATGATTAAGCTCAAGAACTGTGTGGTAATTAGCACAAGGAGTTGAATCAGGTGTGTTAAATGAGGGGAAACCCAAAAATGTGCAGGGCTCCGGCCCTCCAGGACTGGAGTTTGACACCTGTGTATTAGATTGACTACTTTAAGTTGAACTGACTTGAAAAAATAAGTGAAAAAATGAAGTAATATTTTAAGTTGATCCAATGTTTCATTTTTTTCAGTGCACCTCCGCTATCTTGCACCTTGTCACATACCATAGCGGCCATTCTTTTGCGCTCGCCTGTCATATATCTGGAGCCCCGTCCGTCGTAACTCCACACAGCTTGCCCCATTCAAATCCCATCTTGTCAATTGCTTCTGACACAGCTTCAAACATGTCTTTACCTGTTGTTGTGCCCATTAGACTCCTACGATCAAGCAGCTTTTCCGTAACGCAAAAGTCATCGTCAACAGGGAGGTTAGTTAAGAATATAGAATATAGGGGAGAGACGGAGAGCCCCAATTAATATTAAATAAAATGAAGAATATAAGCAATATATGCATAATATTTTAAGTTGATCCAATGTTTCATTTTTTTCAGTGTGAGGCTGTTAAAATGTACTGTATAATCCAGCAAGAAACTCTCTGTGCCAGTACAGTGCAGCTTGGTGATGTGATGAACACTGTTGTGAAAATTGTAAATATATTTTGAACATGAGGACTCTACCACAGAGAATTTCAGGCTTTCCTATCTGATGTTGATGCTGAATATGGGGACATACACTCACCTAAAGGATTATTAGGAACACCATACTAATACGGTGTTTGACCCCCTTTCGCCTTCAGAACTGCCTTAATTCTACGTGGCATTGATTCAACAAGGTGCTGAAAGCATTCTTTAGAAATGTTGGCCCATATTGATAGGATAGCATCTTGCAGTTGATGGAGATTTGTGGGATGCACATCCAGGGCACCAAGCTCCTGTTCCACCACATCCCAAAGATGCTCTATTGGGTTGAGATCTGGTGACTGTGGGGGCCATTGTAGTACAGTGAACTCATTGTCATGTTCAAGAAACCAATTTGAAATGATTCGAGCTTTGTGACATGGTGCATTATCCTGCTGGAAGTAGCCATCAGAGGATGGGTACATGGTGGTCATAAAGGGATGGACATGGTCAGAAACAATGCTCAGGTAGGCTGTTTCATTTAAACGATGCCCAATTGGCACTAAGGGGCCTAAAGTGTGCCAAGAAAACATCCCCCACACCATTACACCACCACCACCAGCCTGCACAGTGGTAACAAGGCATGATGGATCCATGTTCTCATTCTGTTTACGCCAAATTCTGACTCTACCATTTGAATGTCTCAACAGAAATGGAGACTCATCAGACCAGGCAACATTTTTCCAGTCTTCAACTGTCCAATTTTGGTGAGCTCGTGCAAATTGTAGCCTCTTTTTCCTATTTGTAGTGGAGATGAGTGGTACCCGGTGGGGTCTTCTGCTGTTGTAGCCCATCTGCCTCAAGGTTGTGCGTGTTGTGGCTTCACAAATGCTTTGCTGCATACCTCGGTTGTAACGAGTGGTTATTTCAGTCAAAGTTGCTCTTCTATCAGCTTGAATCAGTCAGCCCATTCTCCTCTGACCTCTAGCATCAACAAGGCATTTTCGCCCACAGGACTGCCGCATACTGGATGTTTTTCCCTTTGCACACCATTCTTTGTAAACACTAGAAGTGGTTGTGCGTGAAAATCCCAGTAACTGAGCAGATTGTGAAATACTCAGACCGGCCCGTCTGGCACCAACAACCATGCCACGCTCAAAATTGCTTAAATCACCTTTCTTTCCCATTCTGACATTCAGTTTGGAGTTCAGGAGATTGTCTTGACCAGGACCACGCCCCTAATTGCATTGAAGCAACTGCCATGTGATTGCCATGAGAAATTGAACAGGTGTTCCTAATAATCCTTTAGGTGAGTGTAGTAGGTAATGACAATAAGAACATGATGACAGTGGCTCAGTGGATGGTGCTGCAACTTCACACTTCTAGGGCTGGGAGTTCGAATCATGCCTCTGGCTCTGTGTGTGAGGAGGTTGCCTGTTCTTGCTGTGTTATGTGGGGTTTCCATAGCTTCAAACTAAATATCCTGCAGCAGAGTCAGTCCCTTCCCAAAGCACAATGAGGATAACAAACAGCAACTGAAACAGAGTGAAACTAAAAATAACAGATGTAGAGCAAACACCAAACCAGAATATCGTCCTTCCTCTCAAGCAAGAACATTATATATAGACATTTGGATACACGAATGTTATACCAGGATATGAAGAGTTACACAATCACATTACCTTCAAAGTCAGACTGGTTTTCATTTCTCCTGCTCCAGCTTGGCTTGTAATGTTGCCATGGAAGATAGAGTTGATGGAGTTGAAGAAGCTCGATTTTCCAGCTTTAATCTGACCAATTAGAAGAATCCGAGCTTGAGGCACTGAATCAATAGTGGGCTTGTAGTCATGCAGGTATTGCATGAGATCCGTACGTGTGCTAAAAGAACAGACATTGGAATTGGAAATGGGAATTAGTCAAAATTCATAAGGAATATTAACAATCCCACATCTAATAACATATTACTATAGCTTCCTTCACATCTCATTAGTCATCTGCAACTGAAACCACTTAATGAAGTATCATACATTCTTATTAGAAAGTGTTTATTTATTTATTAATATTTCATTTACAGCTGCTTTTCACCAAAGCTATACAAATTTGAGAAAGCAAGAGTTAAGGGTCTTGTTCAAGGGCCCAGTGGTGACGTCACTCTGCCGAACATAAGAACAGAATCTTCAGAATCTTTATTGCAACATAAAATGTGCATTGGTACAGCTTGCTACAATTGGAGACACCATGACAATAGACAATTAACAATTAGGGCATAAGCAGACATTTAATATAAGGCAAAGGATACACAACAGAGATACATAAATGCAACGTATGTGATAAATACAGTGATCAGCTGGTGAACTAACCTGCAGGGCCACACACTGGCCAGTGTTTATATGTGTGCTTGTGTGGGGGGAGGAGTTTATGGAACTAATGCATATTTTAAAAATATATGCATAAAAATACATGATGCTAGTAAAAAATAAAAAATAAACAAGTTGTTGATAATATTTGACAAAAACAGGCTTCATACCTATGGTCCCACATAACATTCCTCCAAGCTTTATCAAGGAGCTCTGGTTTTTTCTCCACTGTCACTGGGGTACTGCTCGCACTTCCCATTTTCCAAACGCCAACTTCCAGACCTGTTCAATGAAAGCATTGTGTTTTCATTATAGGTCCACCAGTCCCTGGAGAAATTGGGGTTAAGGGCCTTGTTCAAGTGCCCAACAGGAAAAATACTGGGTCGATCAGGTGCCAGTACATTCAGGGCTGGTCCTCACCCATGTGGCAACCTGGGCAGGCATTACCAGCAGCGCCCCCCCTTCCCACCACCAACTCCAAAATAAATGCATAAACAATAAGAGTGAAGAAATTGTGACTAAACAACCAATCCAGATCATTAAAGAATGGCCTATTTTATTTCTATGACAAATTTGAACATCAAATTGAACAATAAATGAACTTAAATGTATAAATATATATATAAATACAGAACTTTTAACAAATTTACACAACATGATGCATCCACCTGCTTTTAAGTGTATCCATGCAGCGCCAGATGCGTCATTAAATTTGATGCCCCCCCTTTCCACTCAATTGTTTTTAAACACATCCTGGTGTCGTAATCTTTTTGAATGAAATGCAGCCACACTTGCAGACTGTTCAGCTTTAGGCTTTTTAACTGGGCTTGAGGTAGCTACTGGCTAACGCTAGCGTCTGCTGACATCAGAGCAAGTGAAACATGAACCAGAGATGGAACTTTAGGTGCAGTTCTGCTTCTGTTGCCTGAGCAAAAGTGGGCAAATATTTCAATCAACAGCTTTAAGGCATTTAAGTGACACTAAAATAAGGCAACAAAATCTGCACTTCAATACGGTCCAGTGCATACTGATCGATACCCATCCCTATTGTTCATTGTTTAATATTGATTAAATTTGTCTGCCTAATGCAATAAGTAATTTGTAACATTTTCATATAATAGGGGTGGTGCTGCACAATCAATTGTTTTTAAATCACCGGGTGAGAGGTCGCAATGCATCTAACCGTAATGCATTGCGTCAGGATCAGAATGCGTTGCTTTAAGCCAGCGCTGTAAGCAAGTCGAACGAACCCAATGACCGGACTGGGGAAACAAACTGAAAAACGCGGACTTATGGTGTGTTCGTTTTTCTCTCGGAACTTGGAAATTCCGAGTTGAGTGACATCACGTCCGACAATCTCCCGTTCGAGCTACCCACATCTCGGAACAAACATGGCTGCCTCCATGAACACGTTGCTGTGTGTTGCTTTATATTTTAGCAGATTTGGAGTTTTCCAAATGGAGAAAATGGAGAAATTGAGATTTTTCCGAGAGACAAACAAGAAACTCGAACTAGTCAAACCACATTAAAAGCTTTATAAAATATTTTAATACATTCATAGCGATATTCTTTTTTCGAACGGTAAACAAACTACAAATAAACCAAGTCGCCATGTTGAAATTACGTCACAGGGGCAACTCGGACAACAAAATCTTGTCCGACTTCAACGTCATAAAAGAGGCGTGTTTCCGACGGGAAGTGACGTTTTTCGTGACGTTTTGTGACGTTTTGATCCGAGTTCCGACTTGGAGAGAAATAATCGAACGCACCATTATTACAGAGGACTAATGACAAGCCAGCAAGAGCGGGACCCTCCTTCAGGAAATGACCCCGCTCACGGGCACGCACGTCATAGCCGAAAACCTCCGGCAGCTAGGGGAAGGACTAACAGAGAAGCGGCTCCAGCCGCTCATTCTCTCCAGGGCAGCCCCAATTCAACCAGCTCAAAAACACAGCAGAAAGAAGAAGCGCAGGGAAACTAAAGCGGAGGAAGTCCCGACCGTGTGCCTGAGGGCTTGCTCTCTCCCTGCAGTCTCTCTCCCCGCTGAATATCGGGAGGAGCCCCTCCCGATACAGACTTCAGCGGGAATCACCGTAGCCGCGCAGCCGCCGTCACCAGCAGCCTCCATATTCCAGGGTGGCCACCTGGAGTATGAGAGAGTCAGGGCCATTTTGGATGCCATCCCGCGGGTCCCATGATCCCTTAAAGGGACAATGTATTACCGGGAAGCACCAACCCTGGACGCGCTGACCGAGGTGCTCGACCTCCCGCCGGCTGCAGCCGCTCTGCCTGCGGCCTCACCTGCTGCCACCGCTCTGCACGCGGCCTGCCTCCGCCGCCGCGCACACAGTCCTCCTGCCTGCTGCCGCGCCCGTGGCCCTGCCTGATGCTGCCACCATGCCCGCGAACCTGCCTGATGCCTTGCCCGTCCTGCCTGCCTCACCTGTCTCGTCTGCCCTGCCCATCCTGCCCGTCTCGTCGGCGCCCCCTGTTGGCCGAGAGTTGGCGGTCGCTGCTGCACCGCCCTAGCTCCTGTTCCGCCCGAGGCCCCGGCTCTGCCTAGTAGAGGTCGATCGATATGGGTTTTTCAATAGCTGATGCCAATATTTAGGAGTCAGCGTCAGCCGATGGCCGATATATGCTGCTGATATATGCGGCCGAAAATTGGATGTTTTAGATTAGATTAGACTTTATTAATCCCACAATGGGGAAATTCTTTGAGAAAACAGCAGCAATAATGAAAAAAAGACAGTACAAAAAAAGGACAGGATCCATAGGATCAGCAAAAAAATAACAATACAGATAATAAAAACAATAGAAAAACTATTTCTAAAACTGTAAAAATATATAAGTAAAAATGTAAGAAAAAAAGAGACATATACACAATGCTAGGTATATGGATAGCAGCTGCTGAAATATATATATATATATATATACATACATACATATATACACACACACACACACACACATATACATACACACATATGTACATATACAGGGATTATATATATATTGATTGATTATGTGGTCACTGCAGTGATGTGTTGTAAAGTCTAATAGCTGTGGGGAGGAATGATCGACGGAAGCGCTCCTTCTTGCACTGAGGGTGTAACAGTCTTGTGCTGAAGGAGCTGCTCAGAGCCTCCACAGTGTGGTGCAGGGGGTGGGAGGGGTTATCCATAATGGATGACAGTTTTAATAGCATCCTTCTGTTCGCCACCTCCTCGATGGTGTCCAGTGTGCAGCCCAGGACAGAGCCAGCTTTCTTAACAAGCTTGTTAAGTTTTTTCCTGTCTCTGTCCGAGCTACTCCCTGCCCAGCACACAACAGCGTAGAGAACTACTGAGGCCACTACTGTGTCATAAAAAGTCCGTAGGAGTTCTCTGCACACCCCGAAGGACCTCAGTCTCCTCAACAGGTGGAGGCGACTTTGGCCCTTCCTATACAGGGCAACTGTGTTTTCCCCTCTATGCTGCCATACAGGATTAGATTTTTGTTCAGCCATCAGACAGCAATTTGAGTCTGATGTGCAGCCGTGCAGTGGGTGAGGTACCACTGTAAGCTATCTGTCTGCTAACAACATAAACAACATGTTAATGAAAGGTTTTGAACCTTGTACACTACTCATCAAAACCTGGTGCCAATTGTAGTACTACCTCAGCCCTGTAAGACACAGCAACTTTTGCTTGTATCCTTTCGAGCACTGTATATGTATTCTTATGTATGTGTATAGAGATACAAATACATAAGAATTAAGTCCGGACCGCAAATATTTGTCCCATGATGCATTGCAACTCAAACGTCCAAAAACTGCATGCGTTTTGGGTCGTAGGCTCCCACGGCCTAGGAGCTATTGACAAAAAAAGGCTAATTTTAGAGAAAAAAAATCATTTCAAGTACACAAAGGGTTAAAATCGAATGAAAGTTGCTGTGTCCTATAGGCCTCAGGTCATACTACAATTGGTGCTAGGTTTTGGGTAACAGGCTCCCACAGCCTAGGAGCTATTGACAAAAAAAGGCCTAATTTTAGAGAAAAAAAATCATATCAATTAAACAAAGGGATAAAATCGAATGAAAGTTGCTTTGTCCTATAGGCCTCAGGTCGTACTACAATTGCTACTAGGTTTTGGGTGACAGGCTCCTATGGCCTAGAAGCTATTGAAAGAAAAGGCCTAATTTTAGAGAAAAAAATCATATCAAGTACACAAAGGGTTAAAATCAAATGAAAGTTGCTGTGTCCTATAGGCCTCAGGTCGTACTACAATTGGTACTAGTCTCATTTCAGGGCTATCCTATACGTAAGCTGACAAAAGATTCTTGGCTATAATTTAAACTTAATTACAAATTATCTTATAAGTAGATTTAAAGTAAATCGTTCCTCAAATGGATTCTTGTATGCAGACATTCCTTGGTGTCCGCGGGTTCCGTACCTGCGGATTCAAGAAGTTGTGGACCGAAAATAAACAAACAAATAAACGACCGAAAGAATAAATTAAATGAACAAATAAAACCGAAAGTTCCAAAAAGCAAAACTTTAATTTCGTTGTATCCATGCGAATAAGGTGATGTGTAGGTACAGAGGGAGAAATAATTAAAGAGAAAATATGTTAAATTTTCTATATGTAGCCTACTACAATGACCTCGTCTGCACTGAACATGTACAGGCTGTTTTTTCTTGTCATAATTCAACAAACAATGCCTTAGGCCTATAACCGCTATTTCCATGCCGTTTACATTGCATTAGGTCTTATAACTAATGTAGAGTTAATTTAAAGTATAAGAGAGGATGTGCGTATAGAGGTCACCAAGAAGAAGCACACGCTGATTACAACGCGTTGCTGCACCCGCCATGCGACAAACCACCTCAGGGATGAGAACCTGAGTGCAGCCGTGCAGTGGGTGATGCCTCAGCAGCGCACTAGTCCGAATGGACCAGTGTGAGTTTTTTCCGTTAGCGGGAGTGCCAATGTGCGTAGGTTATATGTAAATACTACGCCATTTTATTCAAGGAAAAATACAAGTAAGGTTCTTATATAACTTTTACTAATTATTAGAAGACGTTTTTGTATTCATATTGGTTATGAAATCAATATTAGTTACAAAGTAATGACTCGGTTTGAGAGCAATGGTAACTGCCGTTCCAGCCAAAGACTTCTCAGAAGAACATCGTGTAGCTGGAGTTATCCCAAAATCACTAAATGGACGATTTACGGGGTTTCTTACATGTTGTACGCTATTGAAATATACATATTTATTTGTCAAACTCACCTTTTCCAAACGGTCTTCGACGCCACAGTTTTTACAGACGGTTGTGAAAATGAAAGTAAAGGAGATCAAAGGCATTTTATATAGTTATCCAAGGATCGTTGACCACACCATGGTTCATGAATATTTAATACTGCAGTGATTCTCATTTCAGTGTTACACTAAAAAAAAACAGACTGGATGTCTGTTATATTATCCTAAGTCTAACATGTAGCTTCTATTACATAAAATCATGTTTTGTAGCTGAAGAGTTTTAAATCATGTAGTTTTAGCACAACATGCAACAACTTAAAATTTAGTACAATCATTTATGTTAACACAACATCATTTTAATGGGTTTCGTTTGAAAATCACTTCCTCATATAACTGCAGTAGCAGTAATGTGCGAATTATTAGTGCCCCTCATTATTTTATATTTATCAGTCTGGCCATGGTCAACGGTGTGTCCCTGACAAAAAGCAACCATCACGTACCTGTGGAGGATGGAATGTTCATTTATCATCCATCGAACAGAACATTACAGATGCAGATATGTTATCAATTAACAGTTAGTAATTTACCTCTTTTTTTGATTATTTATATCATTACCAGGTATTTTATTAGAGTGCATTATATATCTCACTGTCACCATGTGCATCCACACACTCGATCGGTGTTGCCAACTTGTCGAAATATTTAACGGGTTTTCAGACCCCTCCAGCGACTCTTATTCAAAAAAGCGGCTACAGCGACAATTCTAGTGACTTTTTCTGGTGTTACTGGAGACTCGCTCTTACGGTTCCCAACGTCGTGAAGTGGTGGCTGGAGGGTAGGGGAGGCGGTTACGTAACAAATTGAAGAAAAAAAAATGCTGCGCCACGTTTAAAAATTTTGTCGATGATAAATTTCATGTAATAAATGAATGTCATTAAACCGCTCGCTGCGGATTTTCACGGCTGACGTTGTTCGTCAACTTCTGTTTTATCCGTAAAATACGTATTTGTCCCGTCTGCTGTCACTTCCCTGTAAAAAGTCTGTAGTCAGTGTGAGCGCTGAAGCAGCAGTGGACATAAAGCAATGAAACGTTATCAGTTTAACTTCGTTTCCTCGGAGATTAGTACATATATGCCTGTAAGTACAACTACACATGTTGTTTTATGTTAAGCATGTTAAGATAAACGATTGTTTTTCTGAGTTTAAATTACCGCAATTGCTAATTGTTTTCGCCCGTCTATGGCGTTTTCCATTATGTGTTACCATTTCGCTTGTACTACTGAAAAACCAGTGAGAGAGAAAGGGGGGTGTCATACTGTATTTGATCAGGTTATATACCGGGGTATAAAAACATGGATTCCGCTCTACTTCATACTGTAGTGAGGGGCGTGCAGTGTATCTGCTATTTGATACTGATGAGTTGCATCTGGAAAGGGGTGGAGGGATGTCTTCTTTTTACAGTAAATACAGATACGGGGGCGCTGGAGTGTATTTGGGTGAGGGGGGGGATCACTCCGCTTACTCGCGGCTAATGTGGTTTGGGGAACGCGGTGTGCCCGTCGCCGATACAGTATGTTAGGTCGGCCTCGAGTGAAGGTACCCGCTCCCCTGTACACACCTCGCTAAGTTTGTGGGGAAGTTAGTCTTGTGCTGTCCATAGGGAGCCGCGGAGTGTATCGGGTATTGAGAGCTGTGACTGTGCAGCTGTACCACGGCACAGAACTTCTGCCTTCTCTGGAGGAGGACGGGGAGGCTGGCATTGCCTCACTCCAGGGGAATAACCGTCCTTTTTAACAATTACCTGTGCGTGTGTGTATGAATGTTTGCCGATGCAGTTTTAGCCGTGGCTTGCAGCAGGGTTTGCTGAAAGCGAGTGACGGAAGGCGATTCTTTTTAACACGGAGTGTAGTGCTTATTTCCTCACTTGGAGTGTATATTGCAGATTGCACATTGTGTCGAGTGTGATTGCATGCTTTGCTGGGTACACGTGGAAGGTGTCGCCTTCTATTGCCCTGAATTGTCTCCTAGGAAGGGTTATAGCCCTCGGATGTAATTATCAATAAATGATAACTAAAACAAACTGACCTTTCTGTAAGGAGACACGAAGAACCATATACATAGGGTTTGGACAGCTGTGATACCTTTTTCTGTGTAGTTCCTGGTACCACGCACTCCGGTGTAGACCAATACATGTGTAAATTTGCATAGTATGATACAGTACTGCCTTCGGCTAGTTTTATCCACCATGATTGTAACAAAGACTACAAAAACCCACAGAAAAAACTCTCGTGTGTTAGCTAGTGACTAGGCTAAAAAGTTAGAAGAAGCGCATATGTCAGAACTACACCACTTAAAACATCTAGCATGTACCAATCCGTAAAAACTAATAAAATGAGGTAAAGACTAATGTCAGTGCCATACCATCCATGATCGTGGTGGGTTTCTAAAATATAAGCTTAATGAAATATAAGCTTAATCTGAATATTAAATGAGCAAAGTGATTTGATTTGTTCTTCTATCCCAAGTTGTGGTCTAAAAGCAATAAGGCCACCACCCATTATATCTGCTTTAGCGGAAATTCACCCATTCAACCATTAATATAGCTCTCACCTTTACTCAGCCCTTTAGTATCACTTCTATACCACTGGCAGATCTCAAGAGAGCTGGGCTGGTTCTTTCATACCCTAACTAAAGAAACTGTATTTATGCTTAAATGAACACATTCATAACAACAGTTTTTTTATGTTTTCCAACTTACAAGAGAATAGTTCTTCAAGTCTCAAAAACTGAACTGAAAACTTGCATAAAAAGAGAAAAGGCTATGTTGGTCTGAGTCTTTCTTATTATGGTGGGTTAGTAAAACACAGCAGCTGAATGCCCAAATGAGTTTGAATGAGAGTACATTAAAATAGGGCAGATATGGGCCACCCATTTTGTACTTGTGTGCCACCCATATGGGCTTGCAATTTGGGAAGAGGTGGAGACACATTGTCCTAACACTCTAGGTTGTAAATTGAACACTATGAGTCATATTAATACTGTAAAAACAACACTCACTGCACACTGTAAAGTGTTAAAGGTAATACTAAATGGTGCAGACCCATATGGACACCATGCAGTGGTAATTTAACACTGGCACATTTGCTGTGTACATAAAATATCAAAATGTTGTGAACACATCTGAATTACAATAATATCGCATAATTAATGAAAATATTATGCAGAAAAAACGTAACTTGGATTTTGTCAGTTATTTTCTTCATTGATCATTTTGTATTCATTTGGGTTTAGAAATTGAAAATAAATCAACTATATTGTCTGGAACTAAAACCATTGGCTGCCAGGAAGATGGGAGAGTTGTTTTGCTGCTCTAAATTGTAATGATGGCAAAGAAAAAATCCATCCAATATTCAGTTATACTGTTTAGTTGTAAAATATTCTCCTGCTGTAAAAACATATATTTTTGTTTGAAAGGATTTTTGAAAGAATTTTGTTTATAGCCCAACTGTTATGCACTTTTTAAAATGTGCTAGCTGTTACTCAGTGGAATTTTGACAATTTGACAAATCAACATAGTTATGAACATTTCTTGTCATATCTATTCTAAATATCCATTTAGTGCATGTTTCATTTAGAGAAATGGACAAAGGAGTCATTTATATGGTTGTACATAAAATCTGAAAACAAAAGATTGTATTAATTTTTTTAGTAAATGCATTTCATGGGTATTTTAAATACATTTAATATAGTAAATGCACGTATACGAAAAAGACTTCTTGAAATCATACTATAGGTTGTTACGGTGTAGTATTTTACTTTTTTATAAAGCAAATAACTGTGTTGTAAGAACTGCAGACTTTAAGTTGACTTGTCTAAAATTTCAGTTGCATTAATAAAAACTATTGATTTGAATGTAATCAGATTACTCAGTACACCTAACTTAAAGCAAATGGGTTAATTGAACTTGTTAACTTGATTTGAAAAAACTTAATTCATTTGTGTGTTACCAATTGAAGAATTTTTTTTAAGTTGGTCCAACAATTCTTATTTTTCAGTGAACTTAACAAAGCAAAATACAGCTAAACCCCAACTCCCCCCTCTTGCCATGTTAGCATATGGTTCACTCCTGATCCAGGGATTGTCCTTTTAAGAGTCCTCCGCCCTCAGCCACACCTTTACACTGACTAGGAAAGACCATGCCCCACAACTAAAGTAACTGCGAAATCAAAGGATTAATTAGGCAAACACTGCACACAACCATACAATATCAAAATATGTACAATGCACCTAACACAAGAGGCAAAGTACATGAACCAGGAACTATGAATACTTATGGTAAAGAATTCATAGTTCCTGGTTGATGTGCTTTGCCTCTTGTGTTAGGTGCAGTGTACATATTTTAGGTAAATCCCTTACTAAGATTGTGTGACGTCATTACATAACACAGAATTGATTTCTCTTTTTTCTTGCCTCTTTTCTCTCTCTCAATTTATTACAGAAATTTGTCAGGGTTTCCGCGGGTCTTAAAAAAGTCTTAAAAAGTCTTAAATCACTTTTCCGTGAATTAAGGCCTTGAAAAGGTCTTAAATCAGACCAGCAAGTCTTAAATTCATATGATCATGGCATAAATTTTTGTGAGGGATTGTTTCCTCGTGTGTTTTGATTTTAAAGAGAAGCGAAAGCGTAATTTCTGTGCTACATGGCTTAGATCGCTCAATATTCATTGAACGGTAGATGGCGTTATGTGCTGCTTCATCTGTCAGTAACCCGAAGAAGAACTTGACAAGCATGCGCAGATGAACCCTTTCTTCTAAAGCGCGCTATTTAGACATGTAGTGCGATTGGAAGGCCGAAGAATACGTATATTCTTATGATTCTTATGATTATAATATCATAATTCTTATGATTATAATATATTCATATGAATTTCCCAACGATATTTTTTTTTCCTTAAATTTTCTTTATTTGGTCTTAAAAAGATCTTAAAAAAGTCTTAAAATTTACTCTTAGAAAACCTGCAGAAACCCTGTTTGTGTCTTGTGTCATCTTACTACATGTGTCTCCACCTCCATTCACCATCCTCCTGTTAAAGTGTTCTGTTCTGTGTGTGCTGACTTCATTGAACAAGAGTGACTGCAGGAACAGGGAGTCATCTGCTAGTGTCAGGATCAGGATTTAGATCTGTTTAAGATCTAGGTGAAGAGGGGAAGATTAGAAACAGAGGTTATAAATATTATGCCCAGATGTGCTTGATTTTTAGTTTTATGTGTAACTGATATATGGAGGTATAATTTATACCTCACATTCACCCATCCACTAGGGGTGTGCAAAGTAGCCGGTATTTGTATCTGTATTTGTATTTGTATTCGAGTAAAATTCAAAATAGGCGTAAAAATCCATTTTTTTTGCGTTACACTTCGAATTTACGTTATAGTGTAAGTATTCTTTAATTATATCCATTATAATAATTATGGATATGCAATTGGCAGAGTAGTCAGAGTAACTTCACATCATTCCGGAGATCCTGTTTCAGAAATTGTTACACCTGGGACTTTCTACTCCCATGTGTCTCTGGATTAAGGACTTCCTGACAGATAGACCACAGTCTGTTAGACTTGGCCCCCATATGTCACGGACCATCACACTTAGCACCGGGTCTCCACAAGGATGTGTATTGAGTCCCCTCTTGTTCACACTCTACACATCGGACTGTTCAACGACTCACCTCTCAAACACCATCATAAAGTTTGCGGATGACACCACCGTGGTTGGACTCATCTCAAGGGGTGATGAGTCGAACTACAGAGATGAGGTAATTCGACTGACGGAGTGGTGTTCAGTAAATAACCTCCAACTGAACACCACAAAAACTAAAGAACTTGTTTTAGACTTCAGGAAAAGCAGAGAAGAACAGGCCCCAATTTATATTCTCGGGAACCTGGTGGAGAGGGTTCACTCCATGAGGTTTCTGGGGGTCCTGATTTCTGATGATCTCTCCTGGACTGCAAATACCACGGCGGTGGTAAAAAAGACTCAGCAGCGCCTTCACTTTCTGAGAGTGCTCAGAAGGAACAACATGGAGGAGAGGCTGCTGGTGAGTTTTTACAGAGCCACCATTGAGAGCATCCTAGCGTACGGCATAACATCATGGTATGCAGGGTGCTCAGTTGCAGATAGGAAAGCACTGCAAGGGATCATCAACACAGCCCAGAAGATTACTGGCAGTTCTCTGCCCAGACTGGAGGACATTGCCAACTCTCGCTTCCTCAGCAGAGCTACAAATATCATCAAGGACGATTCTCACCCCAGCAATCAGTTGTTTAAACTGTTACCGTCAGGCCGACGATATAGGTCACATAAAACCAGGACAGACAGATTCAGGAAGAGCTTCTTCCCCAGAGCTATAACTGAATTAAATAAACACAAATTCAGATAAAGAAATTTGTTCATCTCGATTACATAGACACCCTTATGTTAAATAATTAAGCATATATGGGATCTTTAATCCTTCTCTTGCACTGAAACCATACACTGTATTTATATAAATGCTGCTATTTTTTCGGTTTTACATTTGTAAATATTATTCTATAGTATTTAAATTGTACGTTTTTATATTTACATTAATATTATCATTGTGTTGTATTTTGCACCAAGGGAGTGGCAATCCAATTTCGTTGTACCTGGTACAATGACAATAAAGGCTATTCTATTCTATTCTATTCTATTAAACGTACCATATAACTCCCACAAGTGCATACAATTCAACACAACTACACAAGCATTGTTTTAACCTTTTTAACCGAACGTTAACGTTACTCTGTCAATGGCCTATTGTCTAAATTACCGAGCTAACAGAGCTACGTAAGTTGGACCACGAAACAGGCAGAGAACAGGCATAAACCACACAATGACGTTAATGACCGGACTGGGGAAACCTACTCTAATGCGGACTTAAATACATCAGACTAATTAACAACAACGAAAAACAGCTGATAACATGGGGATTCTACACGACGTAGCGAGGGGGGCATGGCACACGGGAGGATCGGATGAGCAGGGCATGACATAACCCCCCTCCCAAAGGCGCGCACTCTGGGTGTGGACCGGAGGGACAAAACTGGGGACAGCACAGGATAGGACCTGGGGAAACAAATGCAAAAAACAAAACAAGAAAAAAAGCAAAAAACGAAGCACTGGGAAAAGGACCAATACGCAGAACAGACACAAGGACGGCAACCAGGACAACAACAGACACACCACAGGGAACGCAGACAGACACAAAGGCACCAGAGATGGAAACAACAGAGAAACAGCAGGGGGCACGCCGACAAAAGGAGGAGTAAAGGGTCCTGGAGGGAACAAAGGTGGAACAGAGGGAAGAGGAGCAAACACGGGGCAAGGAGGGTGGGGGGAGCCAAGGGAGCCGGAGGGAACCCCAGTGGGCAGAAGGCGGGAGCTGCAGGGGCCATAGGCGACCGCGAGGCTGGAGCCGGAAGGACCCTTGGTGACCGCAAGGCCGGAGTCGGAGGGGACACTGAAGGGGGCGAGGAAGAAGGCAGAGGGACTGCCAGATGCCAGAGGAGGTAAGGAGGGAAGCGAAGGAGACACCAGAGCAGGCAAGGAGGGAGCTGAAGCCACGGCAGGTGAAGGCACAGCCACAGCCGCAGGCAGCCGATGAGGCATTGGAGGCGGAACCGTAGACGACTGACGAGTCGCCACAGGGGCCACTACAGTTGACCATTGAGCCAGAGCCAGGGGGACCGCAGGTGATGGCCGAGCAGGAGCCAGTGGGACTGCAGGCAACCGCAGAGCAGGAGCCAGGGGAACCGTAGGTGAGCCAAGGGGCAGGGTGGGCGGGAACCGACCCCGGCTCAGGTGTCCTCTCTCTCTGCGGGACTCTGAGAGACGGGGGCCTGGCCAGGATCTGCCATGCTGAGCTGGCGTTTGGGGTGACCCACTGGATGGGCTCCTCAGGGCAGACATCAGGGAAATCCCTGAGGGGTCCCACTTGAGCTCCTCCATCTCCACCAAGGGAGAAGGAGCGGTGGTCCAGGAGTCCAGGACCTCCTCGGGGATAGGGGGCATGGGACCTGGGACAGGAGCAGGGACCAGGGAATCAGGAGCCACGGTGACAGGAGCAGAGACCGGAGCAGGAGCCAGAGGGGTGGATCCAGGACTGGAACGACAGGGGCTGGAGCAGACCCCCCCCCCCTTCTTGAGGATCCACAGAATGGCATCCCCTACAGACCTGGCACCCGTTAAAGCCAGGCGTGTTCCCTGAAAGGGACAAGCTTCGGGCGCAGACAGTGAAGCAGCAGGCAGATGAGCTTCGGGCGCAGACAGCGAAGTGACAGGGAATTCCCGTGACGCAAACACTGCCGGGTCGAGAATCAGAAGGGGCTCCTTCATACGCGCTGCAGGGGAGGCAGCAGAGACCAAGATGGACCCCAGTAAGACACCTGGCATGTCCTCCTGTCTGTCTCTGTGCTTCTTTCTCCTCCTGCGTGCTAGTGCTGCGGAGGCTTTTGCGAGGCGTGGCAGCTCGCATGGCAAGGGAGGAGGAAGACCACAGTCCATGCTCACCTGCTGGATCATCATCTCAGATGGGTCAAGTTTTTCAGCACCTCCTCCACTGTTAAGAAGGGCACTGGTAGCTGGGTCCTCCTTTGCTTCTGGCTGCCTGAGCCAGTAGATCACCTCGTCAACCATGTCGAGATACTCCTCTTCAGTGAGGCGAGGTGTCTTTTTGGGGAGTTCGGTCAGCAGAGGCAGGACTCGAGAAATCAGGGAACACAGGGTTTAATTCAGGGCGAAGACAAGCAGGACCACGAAACAGGCAAAGAACAGGCATAAACCACGCAATGACGTTAATGATCAGACTGGGGAAACATACTCTAACATTAAGTTGTTTAGGCAACACTCTCAAGTAGAGAGGATAAAAAAAACATAAATTGTTTCAAATGTATTACTACCAATGCTGGTGACTGTGAAAATGTCCCCTCTGATAGGCCGTCTTATGTTGCTTAATTTGTAAAAATACTTCATACATGAGTCATGGGGAGAGATCTTTGGTCCTGGAGGGCTAGAGTCCAGTCAATTTCGGTGATTTCCCAGCTCTGACAGCTCTGATCTAGTGAATTAGGTAATTACCTGCTGTGTTGAATCAGGCATGTCTGAGCAGAGGAGACTCCAGTCTGTGTAGGAATCTGTCCCTCCACGATCAGTTACCCACCCCTGACAAACAGTTTTCAAAAACAAATTCCATTACTTTTGGAACCGATACAGTATTTGTATGGACGCCAAATCTAACTTTTTCACAGAATTCTATGACCTAGTGCACAGAGTGCAGGGATTTTGCTGATATACATTTACAATATGCCCACCATAAATAGGCAAAGGTAAAAACAACTAAGATGCATTTTCCCTACCTCTGGATAGTGCCATTCATCCGCTCCACCAAGCCATTTGTTTGAGGATAGTAAGGAGAGCATAGACTTCTTTCAATTGCAAGTTTGGTGCAAACTTGTTTGTTGGTCTGTCAATAAAAATATATATGTAATAAATCTGAAAGGGTGTACAGAAACCAAATAAGGAATATGTTTGCAATTTTCTCAAAATTTCAACCAGCAAGTTTCTTATTGATTGGAAATGACACAGGTATCTCCCAGAAGATTGTGGAAAAAAATATTTCTCAGCTTTTATTTACATTTGAACAAAAACTGGCATGTCCAAAATTATTCATACCCTTCTCAATAATCAATAGAAAAGCCTTTATTGGCTATTACAGCAAACAAACACTTCCTATAATTGTTGACCAGCTTTTTGCATGTCTCCACTGGTATTTTTGCCCATTCATCTTTAGCGATGAGCTCCAGCTCTTTCAGTTTGGAGGGTCTCCTTGCCATCACCCTGATCTTTAGCTCCCTCCACAGATTCCCAATGGGATTCAAGTCAGGACTTTGGCTAGGCTACTGCAAAATGTTAATGTTTTTGTCCACTAACCATTTCTTCACCACTTTTGCTGTGCGTTTTGGGTCGTTGTCATGCTGAAATATCCAGTGGTGCCTAATGTGCAGCCTAATGTTGTATATATATATATATACCTGTATACACTGCTCAAAAAAATTAAAGGAACACTTTGGAAACACATCAGACCTCAATGGGGAAAAAAGTCATGCAA
The DNA here is from genome assembly GCF_048594095.1 of Paramormyrops kingsleyae. Taxonomy (NCBI): domain Eukaryota; kingdom Metazoa; phylum Chordata; class Actinopteri; order Osteoglossiformes; family Mormyridae; genus Paramormyrops; species Paramormyrops kingsleyae. Next base: position 14,821,501 of record NC_132820.1, read on the forward strand.
GATATCTATACTGATATGGACTGGGTAATGTGTTAGGAACAAAAAAATGCCACATCGTTTGATGGAAATGAAAATTATCAACCTACAGAGGGCTGAATTCAAAGACACCCCGAAAATCAAAGTGAAAGCAGGCTTGTCCATTTTGCCGAAATTTCATTGCAGCAACTCAAAATTGTACTCAGTAGTTTGTTTGGCCCCCACGTGCTTGTTTGCATGTCTGACAACATCGGGGCTGCTCCTAATAAGACCACGGATGGTGTCCTGGGGGATCTCCTCCCAGATCTGGACCAGGGCATCACTGAGCTCCTGGACAGTCTGAGGTGAAACCTGGAGGTGTCAGATGGACCGAAACATAATGTCCCAGAGGTGTCCTATTGGATTTAGGTCAGGCGACTATGGGGGTCAATCAATGGTATCAATTCCTTCATCCTCCAGGATGGACCCAGGACCCACTGCACCGGTGTAGGGTCTGACAATGGGTCCAAGGATTTCATCCTGCTACCTAATGGCAGTCATGGTGCTGCTGTCTAGCCTGTAGAGGTCTGTGCGTCCCTCCATGGATATGCCTCCCCAGACCATCACTGACCCACCACCAAACCGGTCATGCTGAACAATGTTACAGGCAGCATAACATTCTCCACAGCTTCTCCATACCCTTTCACATCTGTCACATGTGATCAGGGTGAACCTGCTCTCATCTGTGAAATGCACAGGGTGCCAGTGGCAGACCTGCCAATTCTGGTATTCTATGGCAAATGCCAATTGAGCTCCACGGTGCCGGACAGTGAACACAGGGCCCAGTAGAGGACGTCGGGCCCTCAGGCCACCCTCATGAAGTCTGTTTCTGATTGTTTGGTCAAAGACATTCACACCAGTGGCCAACTGGAGGTGATTTTGCAGGGCTCTGGCAGTGCTCATCCTGTTCCTCCTTGTACAATACTGGAAGATACAGGTCCTGCTGATGGGTTAAAGACCTTCTACAGCCCTGTCCAGCTCTCCTAGAGTAACTGCCTGTCTCCTTGAATCTCCTCTATGCCCTTGAGACTGTGCTGGGAGACAGTAAAACTTCTGGCAATGACACATATTGATGCGCCATCCTGGAGGAGTTGGACTACCTGTGCATCCTCTGTAGGGTCCAGATATCTCCTCATGCTACCAAAAGTGACACTGACTGTAGCCAAATGCAAAACTAGTGAAAAAACAGTCAGAAGACATTAGGACAGAAAAATGTCAGTGGCCCCCACCTGTTAAACCATTCCTGTTTTGAGGGTCGTCTCATTGTTGCCCCTCTTGTGCACCTGTTGTTAATTTCATTAACACCAAAGCAGCTGAAACTGATTAACAACCCCCTCTGCTACTTAACTGACCAGATTAATATCCAAGAAGCTTAGTTTACTTGATGCTATACTCTGATTAATAAGCTTTCCTTTAATTTTTGAGCAGTGTATATATATATATATATACACTGCTCAAAAAAAAAAAATATATATATATATAGTTATCGTTAGTAAGTCATTGTATTTGCTCCTGTTGTTGTATGTGTTGCTTTGTGTTTGCTCTCTACTTTGCTGTGTTTGTTCCTGTGCTGCTCCCTGTTTAGTTCTTGTGTTTGAGTGCCCTCTAGTGGTACATAAGGATGTCGAAAGATTAGACGCATTGTTTGGAAAGTGAACATTTTCCATATTCTACATATAATGTAATGTGTGGAAATCTGATTGTGCACATCAGAGAACTTTGATGTATGTACTAATGTTCTAATATAAATCACAGTAAAAGATACAGGCTTTGCAAGCAAAGCTCCATTACATGCACACAATGAAGAGACACTATATAGGGAAGAATAAGCAGGAAGAGTCCCTTGGGATGAAACCAGCAGCTTCTTGGATCTGCAGATGGATGGGGTTCACCGGAGCGATGTCTATGAACTCTTCCATGGAATGTTCCAGAGTACAGCCATGGTAGCAAAGAATCCTGGGAGCTGTCTGCTGCACTGTCATGTAGCTGACCACATATTTGCCAGTATAGAGACCGCCTTCACCATCAGGAGCCAGGCAGATAGAGGGGGATGAGACCTAACTGAACTGTAGTGTGTTCAAGACACCCTGAAAAATTCTACAAGTACTACAGGAAAAATACACTGCCCGGCCAAAAACAAAATCGCCATTTTTAATTTTTCCTTGCACCCCCTTTAGCTTTGATTATGGCGCACATTTGTCATGGCATTGTTTCCACAAGCTTATGCAACATCTCACCCTTTATTTTCATCCAGATTTGCATTCATTTCTCACCGAGATCCTGTACTGAACCTCCATAAAGCCTCCTTCAGCACATCCCAAAAACCTTCAATGAGGTTAAGGTCACAACTCTTTGGTGACCAAATAATGCATGAAAATTATTCCTCCTGCTCCCTGAACCACTATTTGACAATTCAAACCCAAAGAATTTTGGCATTCTTGTCCTGGAATGTGCCCATGCCAACCAGGAAGAAAAACATCCATTGATGATGGATGGACATGTAACCTGGCCATTCAGTAGGTTCAGGAACTCAGCTAAACGTTGCTGAGCTGTAATAATGATCCAGTCATTGGCTCTTAAGTATTTGCTGATATAAATTCAAATGGCGATTTTTTTTTTTGGTCGGGCACTGTATGAATGAGTAACACTGCAGTTTAATAACCTGAAGAACTTGTGTTGATGAGCATAGCATATCGTACCAGCTACTCCTCAGTGACCTATAACAAATACCGTCTCCCTCCTGTATAACTAATATGAGTCTTTTGTGTCTTTTGCTGACATTAATAGATAAAAAGTGGTGGAAAAAAACTTAGGTACAAGGAAATTTAAAGGTGCCAGAAAATGTATTCTTTCATTACTTTGATTCTCTGGTGTATATATAGAACGTATGTGAACTTGGTTTGGTTGAAAAATGTTATAGATTAATGTAGGATCTATTTTTATCAACCAAACTCCACACATCGATCTTATCACTGCTCAGAAGATATGAGCACATGCACCCCGGTGATATCTTCTGCTCAGTGATACCATTGGTGAATGGAGTTTGGTAGATAAACATAGTTCCTGCGTTAAACTGTTCACTACAAAGTCCGTGGATTATCTTGAGTAACCGGGTCATGATTCCTGATAAGGGACATTCCTGTTGAATTTTTTAAATGCATATTTCTGGCGCTTTAATCACTACAGAAATAATGCCATTCAGTCCCATTATATTTGAAAGAAGACCAATATTTCTATGGCTTATCTCGAAAATTTTATCAACTACTAGCAGAATAACCTTGATGGATTGATAGCACTAAAGCCCCTCTAAATCAAATCTTTTTCATTTTTGACCCTTTAAGGCAGGGGTGTCAAACGTACGGCCCGCAGGATAAATCTGAAAGTGAAAAATTTCAATGAGACATGAACTAGAATTTTTTTAATAAACTGCTATTCCTAAATTGTCAGCTAGGGGCGCACTGTTTTAGACATGGATCAGGTGAAAGAAGAAGCAAAAGTCAAAACAATGCTGAGACAGACACAGCTAATGTTCAGTGATTACTACGATACATCTACTTACTTTTGTACTCGCCTTTACACCCTCATTAGCCAAAATGTCTTTGTCAAAAAGGAGAAAAGTGGATACTGAGTGTAGAGTTTTCCAAGAAAAATGGACAGCTTCCTATTTATTCACAGATGTGAATGGGAAACCTGTATGCTTGGTGTGTATGCAACACACACCAACACTTAAATGACATTCTGAAACTGGCTGCTACTCAGGACCTGACGCCTGACACTGATGCACTTGTGCAGGCTAAAAGATGCCAAGTTTCAGGAGCAAAAACAAAGTAGTCTAAACTAGACTAATTGTTGTAAAATGCTGCATCAGAAACATTTTGCACTCAAAAAATATAGTTCTGTGAAAATTAATCTTTGCTGTAATAATAGCTAAAAATTGCGCAATTTGTTAGTCACCAGCTTCACTACGAAAGAGTTTGGTCAGAAATTTTATGTATGCATTTTTTATGTATGTTTCATGTATAAATCTTGATTTTATAGCCCAGTACGTGATTACTTTCTCTGTTATACATTTAAAATGGCCACCACTTTGGTTTGTAAGATGTGGGGATTCAATTTAAATTTTGAGAATTATTACACATGTGGAAATTGGAGTAAAAATAATTCCTATATCTTGATAAGTTGATTTAGGCTACCATATTTTTCAGTTCTAAATACATGTGACTTAAAGTTTTGTGCCTTTGTACAAACACTGTGATCAGTTGTAATGCACACATGTAAATGATAAACTGAAGCAAATTCCACGTTTTTCTTGAGAAATCTGAAGTTGTTCATAACATGTTTTGTAAAAGGATAGTTCATTAAATTAAAAAATATCCTAATGTAATTATACTTCTTTCCACTAAAACTAAGGGGAAAACATGAATTTATTGTTATTTATAGCTATGATGTGCTGTGCTATGATTTTGATGGTCCGGCCCACTTGGCATCAAATTAGGCTGTATGCGGCCCCTGAACTAAAATGAGTTTGACACCCCTGCTTTAAGGACTCCAGTGATGAAGAACTTGAATCTGAGATCATTTTAACTGATATTTTCCAAACCCACAATCTAGTAATCAAATTCACAGAGACACTGAAGTAAACTTGAAATACACATGCAAAACACTGAACCAAGCCATGTTTAAGACTGAGACAGACACTGACCCATATTGGAATCAAGTCATTTTATTAGCTTAGCATCTAATCCAGTGTAGGGTTACAGCGTTGTGTGAGCGAAATTAACCTAAGTCTGGTACCCCTAAGAAAATTAGTAGGTAAGAGAGTTGAGGGCTGCTGGGATTGCTGTCAATACCTTGGGCCTTTTTCACTGCAAATATGGTTATTCACTACAAATGTGACTAAGAGGTTTGTGCCTGGTTTCAGAGTGTGCCCCCATGACCCATAATTACTCTCCCATCTGGGAGGGAACACAGCTCTTAGTTTGTGTAGAACCTACCCTGGCTGTCACTTTGTGAAATTAACTCTTGCTTTGCTGGATTACAGAACATGTGCAATATGGAATACTTCAGTGGGAATGAACCATTCAACCAATGGGATTCAGTGGGATTGAATCATATAACTGAATCAGTGTAGGTTAAGAACATGTGATACATATACTCTCAAAATTTATGTATAAATATATAAAATTTTTATTTTACTTTTAATCAAGTGTTTAGAGGTTGTCAGAAATGATGAGAGCGAGCAAGACCTCTGCACAAGACTTACAAGGAAAGGCAAGATTAGGGAGGATAGGGAGCGAAAGGCCTTGGAAGATCATGTGAACTGGAGATGAACTCGCAAGAAAACAGCAGGGAACAGCTGGTGATCATGTGCAGGGTGTCACTAGCAGAAAAAGTTTAAAAAGTATGTTGATTTGTCAGTCAGGGGCTTCTTTGCTTTGTCTGTGGGGGAAGCCGTGTTCAAACAGATGCAATAAGCAGGATACCTCTCCTACTCTAAGGTGCCTGTATTCCATTTTTTTGTCCATCCAATTTTTTTAACTTCCACAGTGTATACTTCAGTATGTATTATATATCTGATAGTATTTCAGTATTTCTCATTCATACCAAAGCGAAAAAACAATTTTAAGTCCAAGGTATGAAAAGGTTTGTGTGTAAGGAAAGGTAAAGAAATAGGCTAATGTAGGTTACATGGATGTAATGTGTGGTGCAGAACACAAGATACGCAAGAACATGGACAGCAGTACTTGACAGCATCAGAGTGAGGCAATGGCACTGCCAATTCATCTACTCTGTGTCTTCCTCCCAGTTGTCAAAGTAACCGTCAGCAAAGTTGAGCATCTTCTGCATGGCGGTGAGGAGCAGGATGTCACAGGTGTCATTCAGATCAAGCTCATGGGAGTAATTCTTCACTGGTAGCACATATAACGCCGGGATGCCCAGACTTTGATGCACTTTATCGATCTGCAGAGAGACATGCAGTACACATATACGTTCCTCTTCAAATATATTTTTATCAGCTGCTGTATTGAGACATTGTGGTCAGACAGTGTTGTAATAATAATCACAATTGAAATGGTATAAATCTGACTTTAGCAGATGCTGCTACATGCAGATGCACAGTGAAAGTTGTAAAGCTCTTGAGGACAATGAAATGTCTCACACAAATATTGCATCTCTCCATAGATAACTACCTATCCAGTACAGGGACATGGAGAGTCTATCACAGGAAACACAAGACCCAAGGACTGAGGCACCCAGGCCGGGATGCCGCCTCATTGCAGGTTACACAGTCACACATTGTAGGCAATTTAGAGACACCATTTCCTCCAAATGCATGTTTTCGAACAAGGGGAGGAAACACACAGAATTACAGGGAGAATCTGCAAACTGCACAGACACCACAGAGCGATTTGGCTGCTTGGAAATATGTTGCTTTAAGAAAAAAAATATTCAAGACAGGGCCTGTGAGCCAGCTGAATATCACAAACCAAAGGTTCACACCCCCAAGGACTGATTTCAGTGTTAGACCCTGAAACTCACCAGACCCTTTATGTAGCAGCTGCGGTACACGTTCTTCAAATCCTTTTCCACAAGTGGGCATGCTTTGTCCACTTTGGTCAGTAGCACCATTAGAGGGACTTCTACAAACATCAACAGAAAAAACTCACTAGCTACATTTAGAACAAAATGTTGTATGAAATGAGCCATCAAATGCATAGCATTCATAGCATTGATGTCCGACATACTCAAAATCACCTGCCAGCATCATTGTGTTTTGCCTGGATGCAAATGTGTTGACCTGAGCTTGTGTTCCTGTCCCAAAAATCAGTCCCATCCCCTTAAGTGGGCTTTATGTGACAGAAAGCCCTCAAGGGTAACGCACGATGTCGTGACTCATTTTGACCCATACAAGTTCTAGCACGCGAGTCGTATTCCAAACAAAGGTTGTATACCAAGCAAAATTTTTCGCGTCCAAGCAGGATGCATACCATTTTCTAAATATCGTTAAAGTCATTACTTCTCAGAGGTGAGCTTAGTTTTTCATGTCACTGTGTAGATTTTCACTAATATTTATGTTTCATGGAAGGCAGGCGATACAACACATTAGAATTTTCATACAAAACAGCTAATGAGAGTTTATGAATTTTGACCTTCAAAGCCAACCCCGACACAACACTCACATCACAGATGCCACCTCCTTCCCTGTTCTCCCCACTCACTAACCATGATACTTTGTTTTCTTTCGGATTTCATCAATTTTGTTCTTCATTCCTTCAGGCATAATTGCAAGTTTGGTGGCATCTATGACATACACCACACAGTGGATCCTGTCCTGAAGTGGCAATCGGCTGCCCGTCTGACAGTCATCAGTAACCTTTGCCTGCACAGGGTTGAACTAAACAGACAAGAAGCTGTTAATGACACATAAAAACATTCACTAACTTTAAGATCATAAAACTCAAGCAAAATTCAATCTAAGCCCATTCAGGTGACATTATTTAACCTAAGAACAAACCAGTGAATGAGATAAAATTTCTGCCAAAGAGAGTGTAGGGAGAAAAATACCAGTAATTATAAACATGTGTAAGTCATTAGAGGGATCAGACCAGCATGTATTCATATAACTGTTGTTTTTGAGGCCTGGTTAGATACAGTTCTTACCTGGTACTTGTCCGGTACATAGCCCTTCAGGATGCTCACTATATCTTCAGTTTTCACCCCTCCATCGTCAGTTGCTTCCAGTCCCATGGTGTCACACAGTAGGAATGAGAGAGGCTGTCCACCTCGGCCCGCCTTCACCTGGTAAGTGCGATACTGGAAGAAGACACATGATGTCATTCATCTTCCGACAGCTTATCCAGCGCAGCAGGTGCCTCAAAGTCATATAACTTGGGGAAAAACCTTAATCTCTACCCAGCCCTAACCTTAACCATAAGAAACCATTCTGTGTTTTTACTGTTTTGATTGCAGTTACAGATTTGTATAAAATTGAGGTGCAAAAGCTGATCCCCCCCCCCAAACACACACACAAATGCAGATAATCCACTAAACAGTCAGCATGTTAAAGTTCACCAAGGCGATTAGATTTTATTTTGTGTAGAGACCAATTGATCAATCTGTGGGCCAGATTTAGTAATGATTAAAAATCTTGTTGCAGGCCAGATAGAGCTGGTACTTTGTGACCCCTGTAGTTGAGGTTATTGGGTAGCCTGGGGCCAGATTCAATAATGATTAAAAAAAATTTCAGTGTCTCCCTTCCCTTCGCTGCTCCCCCTGTTCTGGTATGCCCCACTCCTGCCTCGTTGTTCCTTCTTGGTCTCTGTTTTATACCTCTCGTGCTCCTTTATTTCATGTTTGTTCGTGTCCCAATCCAAAAAAAACGCTGTTTGTTCAGCTCACTGCTGCCTCCCTCATCAAGTACAACTAATCACACCCAGCTCCGTCTGATCCTTGTGTGTGCCACGCCCCCTCATTACCTTGTGTCAATTCCTGCTTGTGATCACCTGTGTCCTGTTATTTCTGGCTTTTCTTGTGTAATTATTCCGCGTCTGTGTCAGTATCCCTAGATCCGTCATTAATGTTAGTTACTGTGTTGTCCTGCCCGTCTGGAATAAACCCGTCATCGTTGATCTTCGCTTGCCTGCGTGATCATTTCCCCGCGTCCTGCCTGCTTGTCGGACCGCAATCGTAACAGAACTAAGGCAAAATCAACATTTTTGACAATAATACGTGAATCTCTGTCATAAAACTAATTTTAAAAATGAAGGAAATTGATATTTTATGGTAATGAGTTTGTGAGATATTGTGTTTCAGAGCAAATGTCATGCTCCATGTGTCCACACAGTGTTATTAACCCTTGATTGGGGACACCTGGCCAGTTCCCATTAAACCCATGCTCGCCCTTATACTCTGCATGAGGTTTAGTTGATATATATGTTACTTATTGAGCAGTTTTCTTGTGTTCTTTATCTAGACCTGACCTGCCTTTGCGATCCCAGTCCTGCCTTGTACCTTTCTCCCTTGGACTGTATTGCTGTTCTCACCTCATGTCTCCCATGTCTGTATAGGACAGATTACCCTGGTACCTGACCCTTCTGGCTTTGTCACCAGAACCGCAAGTCGATTTAATGTCTGTCTGTCTGTTTCTGCAATAAGCAGTATGTGTACTGCAGGGGTCTCCAACTCTGGTCTGTACTGACCAGCTACAAATAGCTGCTTTCCTATTTTTTTTCTGCAACAATCAATTATAACATGTAACACAGACTTAATATGTGTATTTCACAGTGCTGTTAGAATCCAATTATTGCATTATCAAGAACATGACATTGTGTTTTTTTTTTTATTTCAGGAAAAAAAACAGATGTCATACACCAAGCTTAATCACCCTGTACCTGTCCTAAATGTCTTTTTTCACGCTGTTCTGTTTCCTGTGTGCTAGGAATTGTGGGATATGGAAGTGGTAGTGGAATCGCGTGAGCCACCATTGTTGCTGACTCACTTCAGTAGGGCATAATCGACCACTCTCCCTTAGCCCTTGCTGCTTTGAGACACACTTCAATATGGCGACGGGTCTCGGGAACGCGCAAACTAAGGCATAGTGGTGAGGCGGAGTGTGTAGGGACTGGTTTGGGAATGGGCCAAAGTTTGCTGGACTCCAAGACAATACTCACGAGCGGTGGCAGCGCGTTCATTGTTTAATCACTGATTCTGTGGTGTTGACCATGACATTGGCGAAGAGAAGTAGAATGGTAAGTACGGTTTTAATTGTTTAAATACACTCACCTAAAGGATTATTAGGAACACCATACTACACTGTAAAAAAAAAATGTTCAGCCAACTCAAAAATTCAAGGCAACATGTTGCGATAACATTTTTGAGTTAAGCTAGCCAACTCAATTACAAAAGTTTAACAAACCTATAGACAGAGGTTCAGCTAAATTTGACTTCAGAGTTAAGGCAACACTGTAATACAAGTTAGATTAACTTAGGTACAAAGTTTCAATAAACTTGGATTGTTAAATTGTCAACACTATTTTGCAAGTTCGATTAACATAGGTACAGAGGTTTAGTCAACTTTGTTTGAGGAGTCAAATTAAATACTTCCTGAGACCCAAGGAAATAAGTGTCCTTCAATTGTAGGTTATTTGTCTTTCGAGGAAATAAGACATCTTACAATTTAGATTTTTTCAAATTTATTCTTATTTTAATTTCACAGCATGTCCTCTTTAGTGCACAACAAGAATAAATACGTTTCCCAACATCAGTGAAAAAATAAATGCAAAAATACAAATGTCCACTACAATGGACATAAATGATTAGGTCGGGTCTCAGGAGGTTAAATAAACCTGCCTTGTTTAGGTGACATTTTAAGAGTTAATGTTTTCATTAACTTTTTTAAATAGCAAGATTCAGCTGTAATATTTCAAGTTGCCTTGTTTAGCGTAATAAAAACTTATATTACCATTAGAACCCACTGAAAAAAGTGTCACAAGTTTCACGTAGGATTGATGTATAATTTTCTTTAATGTGTTCAACTTTAATTTTTTAGTTGCCCCATTTTAATATGCGCACAAGAAGTCATGAGGATCAGAAGAGCCATCCCAGATTTACCCACCATCATGAGAAAGACTCTGACCAAAAAGGACCTTACAGCTTTTTTTTTTTTTTTCTTTTCTTATATTGAAGTTTTGCTGGCTCAGTTCTGACTGATCTTAGAGACTAGAGAGCTGTGGTCTTGGTGGTTTTATAGTATGTTGATATCAAGACAGATGAAAAACTCTAGGAAATGTACTGGGTGTGTCACCAGAGTGATTTTTATTTTAATGTTGTAGTGGTGTATTTGATTGCTGGTCCCGCCCTTCGATGATTAACATATTTGGAAAGGTTTCAGGACGGTTTCTGTGCAGCTCCTGGTACCACCCACTCCCCTTTAGACCAATGGTGCTGGATGTACAGTATATTTGCATAGTATGATACAGTACTGTCTTTGACTTAAGATTTTTTTAATCCACCATGATTGTGATGAATAGGGCAAGAGAACAAAAACCACATAAATGGCTTTAGTCTGCTTGCCAGTGAGTAGTTCAGATGGAGTATCCTCTATGGTTCAGATAAAATGATATGGAAAATGAATTGCTTTGATTCACAGCCAAGACCCTCTAGGAAATACATCCAGACCATATGTATCTCCATAATTGATATACTTTGAAAGAATGTGTTGCAAAGCATAACAAAATTTCTTGGGGGATGCATACACGTAAGAACAACAGCACTTAGACCAATTAGCATACATCAAACCAAAAGCAGCAGCTATTAAATGTGGCAAAGACTAATATCAGTGCCATACCATCCTCAATTGTGGTGGGTTTCTAAAAATTAAGCTTAATGAAAATCTGAATATTAAATGAGCAGAATGATTTCATTGGTTTTCAATCCGAGTTGTGGTCTAAAGACAAAAGGTACTGTTTCTGGCCACTGTATCTTGTTTATAGCTATTTATGCAAGGATGCAACAATGTGTTGTAATAAAGTGGACTGTTGCAGTAAAGTGGCTTTTGGGTTATTTAGTTCTTTCAAATTATATTTATTAGTTGAGAATGAGCAGTTTTATTGGTTTTAAGTGCAAAAATCTAATGTATTAGATTGACTACTTTAAGTTGAACTGACTTGAAAAAATTATATTAACCAAACTTGAAAAAATTAAGTAATATTTTAAGTTGATCCAATGTTTCCTTTTTAGCCTGTAGGTTCTAATAGTAATATGTTTTTTTAGTACTCTAAACAAGGCAACTTGAAATATTATGAATCTTGCTATTTTAAAAAGTTAATGAAAACAGTAACTCTTAAAATGTCATCTAAACAAGGCAGGTTTATTTAACCTCCTGAGACCCGACCTAATCATTTATGTCCATTGTAGTGGACATTTGTATTTTTGCATTTATTTTTTCACTGATGTTGGGAAACGTATTTATTCTTGTTGTGCACTAAAGAGGACATGCTGTGAAATTAAAATAAGAATAAATTTGAAAAAATCTAAATTGTAAGATGTCTTATTTCCTCGAAAGACAAATAACCTACAATTGAAGGACACATTTCCTTGGGTCTCAGGAGGTATTTAATTTGACTCCTCAAACAAAGTTGACTAAACCTCTGTACCTATGTTAATCAAACTTGCAAAATAGTGTTGACAATTTAACAATCCAAGTTTATTGAAACTTTGTACCTAAGTTAATCTAACTTGTATTACAGTGTTGCCTTAACTCTGAAGTCAAAGTTAGCTGAACCTCTGTCTATAGGTTTGTTAAACTTTTGTAATTGAGTTGGCTAGCTTAACTCAAAAATGTTATCGCAACATGTTGCCTTGAATTTTTGAGTTGGCTGAACATTTTTTTTTACAGTGTAATACGGTGTTTGACCCCCTTTCGCCTTCAGAACTGCCTTAATTCTACGTGGCATTGATTCAACAAGGTGCTGAAAGCATTCTTTAGAAATGTTGGCCCATATTGATAGGATAGCATCTTGCAGCTGATGGAGATTTGTGGGATGCACATCCAGGGCACGAAGCTCCCGTTCCACCACATCCCAAAGATGCTCTATTGGGTTGAGATCTGGTGACTGTGGGGGCCATTTTAGTACAGTGAACTCATTGTCATGTTCAAGAAACCAATTTGAAATGATTTGAGCTTTGTGACATGGTGCATTATCCTGCTGGAAGTAGCCATCAGAGGATGGGTACATGGTGGTCATAAAGGGATGGACATGGTCAGAAACAATGCTCAGGTAGGCCGTGGCATTTAAACGATGCCCAATTGGCACTAAGGGGCCTAAAGTGTGCCAAGAAAACATCCCCCACACCATTACACCACCACCACCAGCCTGCACAGTGGTAACAAGGCATGATGGATCCATGTTCTCATTCTGTTTACGCCAAATTCTGACTCTACCATTTGAATGTCTCAACAGAAATCGAGACTCATCAGACCAGGCAACATTTGTCCAGTCTTCAACAGTCCAATTTTGGTGAGCTCGTGCAAATTGTAGCCTCTTTTTCCTATTTGTAGTGGAGATGAGTGGTACCCGGTGGGGTCTTCTGCTGTTGTAGCCCATCCGCCTCAAGGTTGTGCGTGTTGTGGCTTCACAAATGCTTTGCTGCATACCTCAGTTGTAACGAGTGGTTATTTCAGTCAAAGTTGCTCTTCTATCAGTTTGAATCAGTCAGCCCATTCTCCTCTGACCTCTAGCATCAACAAGGCATTTTCGCCCACAGGACTGCCACATAGGGCTGGGCGATATCAAATCGCGATTAAATCGCGCATGCGCAATAATCACTAGGGCTTCAGATGACAGGCGCAACATTTGGTGGTGCGCCAGCTTTTCTGTGCTATACGGACATTTATTTACGCCCACAATATAAGCAGCTTAGTATGGCTAAATTATTAATGAGGCTTTGTATCAGAGCATGTGAGCGGAGTGGAGCTCACGAGGCTGTTGGCTCCGCCCGCTTCTCCGCTCTAATTCGCACTAAGCCTCTCCGCTCAACACCGCTCCTCACTCCACTAAAATTTCCTCCTGCTCCAGTCCGCTCCACGCTTGCTCCAATTTAAAAGAGGGACAAATAATCTGCATGCCTAACAAATGTCACCTTAAACCGAAGCCTTATATCATAAAGAAATATGAGCAACGGCAACATTGCCACTCAGAAAATATTTATTTTTAAGCAACATATATAGGCAACAATGGACAGGTTTGGCAATGGCATTCCACACAAAAATAGGCAGCGTTACGTGAAATTTAAAAAATCCTATTAGACCTACTTTGAATGACAAAATAGGTCATTAGTGGGAAAGTCTTTAATGCTTGTTTTGATGCAGGCTATGCAGTTTGTTGTTCTCTGCAGCTTCTGGACTTACCCATTGTCTTGAAGATAGTATAGTGCTGATATACATTTGGTGAAAATGTTTTTCACCATTAACAGGTTTTGTCTAGCACACCTGCTCCCAGACTTTCGACTGTTACTTTACAGTAGATTTTTTTCAGTGTTTGGCAGCAGTCCGTTGTTGCTTATATGTTGCTTAAAAATAATTTTCTGAGTGGCAATGTTGCCGTTACTCATATAGCGGCTAAGTGCGAATTAGAGCGGAGAAGCGGGCGGAGCCAACAGCCTCGTGAGCTCCACTCCGCCCACATCCTCTGATACAAAGCCTCATTAATAATTTAGCCATACTAAGCTGCTTATACTGTGGCCGTAAATAAATGTCCGTATAGCACAGAAAAGCTGGCGCACCACCAAATGTTGCGCCTGTCATCTGAAGCCCTAGTGATTATTGCGCATGCGCGATTTAATCGCGATTTGATATCGCCCAGCCCTAATAAATTCCCCAGCCACGATACAAAACAATTTCTGCCACAGCAGCAGACTTGTAAAGACAGCAATTATTGGTAAAATCTTCTCAATGCTTATTTTGATGCAGGTTATGAAGTCTGTTATTCTCTGCAGCTTCTGAACCTGCCCATTCTCATAAAGACCAATAGTGCTGATGTACATTTGGTGAAAATGTTTTTCACCGTTAACAGGTTTTGTCTAGCACTCCTGCTGCCAGACTTTTAACTGTTATTTTACAGTAGATTTTTGCGGTGTGGCAGCCTCATTGCATTTAGATCACAAGTTGGGACAGAAGAACAAATGAAATCAATTTGCTCATGTAATATTTAAATTTTTTATTAGGCTTGATTTTTGGAAACCCATATTTATAAATCTAGGGTTCAGTGTCAGCAATCTGACAATTCTATTGCCGGTGAATACCAGGAGTAATCCTACTCTGTTTTGCGTGTGATGTCAATCTCCATCTAGCCTGCTTTGGAAATTTAAACATAAGTGGGCGCAAAGGTTAAGTCCAACACTAGACATAAACTCACTGCTCTTTTGGGGTATAGCTCATGTGCCTGAAACAGTTCCCTACGTGAGAAGAGCAGCAGAAAAACTTATCGGAATCTATTTTTATGTCTGCCACTAAACAAGATCCTACAAGAATACACTGCTGTGGCAGGAGAAGTTTTGTACCGTGGCTGGGGAATTTATACTGTTGCCCTATACAACACCATCATGGTAAAAAAGTTTAAATAAAGGCAGCACCCTGTCATGCTATGCAAATATACATCAGCACTATTGGTCTTCAGGACCTGCCAGACTTTTGACTGACATTTTACAATAGATTTTTTAGAGTGTACGCGAACAGGCGGAAGCAAGCAAAACGTGTGCAAGTTTTATATGGTTGTAGCATATCAAGTCTATAAAGTAATTTAAAGTATAAAATCCTATTAAGTAAATGTTGGTAATCAAATAAATTCGTTTTGTCATTCAAAGTAGGTCTAATACGACTGTTTAAATTTCACGTAACGCTGTCAGTGAAATTTTATTTTATAGAGACGCAGCAGCAGCATCAGCAGAAAAAAATTGAGGAATTTAAAACGTGGATGTTTAGCCTGTATATTCTTTAGGCTATTAAGCCCACTGATTCCTTTATTTTTAAGCCTATTTTTGTGTGGAATGCCATTGCCAAACTTGTCCATTGTTGCCTATATGTTGCTTGGCAATGTTGCCGTTGCTCATATTTCTTTATGATATAAGGCTTCGGTTTAAGGTGACATTTGTTAGGCATGCAGATTATTTGTCCCTCTTTTAAATTGGAGCGAGCGTGGAGCGATTTGACTGGAGCGGGAGGAAATTTTATTGGAGTGAGGAGCGCTGTTGAGCGGAGCGGTTTACTGTGAATTACAGCGGAGAAGCGGGCGGAGCCAACAGCCTTGTGGCGAGGAGCGGAAATTCTCACTGCTCCACTGGCTCACATGCTCTGATACAAAGCCTCATTAATAATTTAGCCATACTAAGCTGCTTAAATTGTGGGCGTAAATAAATGTCTGTATATCACAGAAAAGCTGGCGCACTGCCAAATGTTGCGCCTGTCATCTGAAGCCCTAGTGATTATTGCGCATGCGCGATATAATATCGATACGATATCGCCCAGCCCTACCTAGTAGGTGCTTAATGAGATATTAATGCAATCCAGTCTGGTGACATTTTGTCAGTCTGTTTTATCAGTGACACCTAACAATGGATTTGCTAATAAGTTTCCGTGGCCATTTGGCTAGGATTGTTTCTCACATACTGTAGGTTGTGATTTTCCTGACTTCCTGTGTTAACACAGTGCCAGTGTGTGGAACTTTCCCTAGCTAGTATAAAGCAGAGTTATTCAAACCACGGTCCTCGAGGTCCGAGCACTGCTGGTTTTCCAGCCTTCCTTTACCTGTCAGTCAGGTGTGAAGCCTCTGACCAATCAGAATCAGTAATTATTAAACTAATTAACTGGGAGAGCTGAAAACAAGGCCTGGATTTGGAATTGAGGTCCAGATTTGAAGAACCCTGGTATAAAGGATGATTTTTTACTTCTGTGTCGCAGCTCCCCATAAATGTAACTACACATTGCAGTGATGGTGACCGCAACAATTGTAATTGGTCTGCTTGGTTCTGGTGGTGCGACTGCAGAGCAACACACACACCAGCTATGGATGATAAGACTTGCATCGATGCACCAGCATGAAAGTTCATCATGTGATTGTCCCGATTAAAAAAGTGTGTAATGGATACAAATTGTGATGAACTTGGGATGCATCCTCTCTAACATCTAGAGATACTGGAGACACAAATATGTGAAGGAAAAATGGCATACTTTAAGTTCATATATGATTTGCTGTATGCTTAAGAAGAATGAACGAAATGTAACTGTACAAAATAAGATTCACAGTATCTTTTTTTTGCATTGCATCGTATCGCATTGAATCACACTGCATCGCAATAGGGGTGAATCATATAGTATTACATTAGTAGATTCATCATATGTATCTACAGAGCCCCTTAGGTATCATGGTAGGAAAAATATTATCTTGTAGCACATCTAGTTACTAATTTGTGCACTCAAGTTACTAATCTGTGCACTCTAGATACTAATTTGTGCTCTTGATTTACTAATTTGTCAACTCAAGTTACTAATTAATGCACTCGAGTTACTAATTTGTGGTCTTGAGTTACTAATCCGTGCACTCGAGTTACTAATCCGTGCTCTCGAGTTACTAATCTGTGCTCTTGAGTTACTAATTTGTCAACTCAAGTTACTAATTAATGCGCTCAAGTTACTAATTTGTGGTCTTGAGTTACTAATCCGTGCACTCGAGTTACTAATCCGTGCTCTCGAGTTACTAATCTGTGTGCTTGAGTTACTAATTTGTGCTCTTGAGTTACTAATCCATATGCTCAAGTTAATAATTTGTGCTCTCAAGTTACTAATCATGGTGCCAAAATTCACTGAGAGCAGGTGGTTAGGTTTTGGTAGAACATTTGTATTCTGTTATAGGAAACAAAAACTTATATTACATTATAGTAATATGTACTTATAGTACAACTTTTGAAATTAGTTTAAAGTGTACTGCCACCACCTTTACATGAGCTCTGCATACAATCATACTCACCTTCATCCTTGTTGTTTAAATCACTCATAGACATGTTTGTGAGAAACTGATTTATTTTTAACTCTTTTTTTGCTTTATAAATTGCAATATTTATCACAATTGGAGCAGTGGGCAGAATATAGAGACTGCTGCAAGAGTATTACAAAATCAGCAATTTGCTGCGGATGCAGCAAATGTGCGATATTTCATACCACATCCTCATACAAACATGAAAGGCCGGAAATGAAGGAGGTGAGCAAGATGGTTTCACTTCCTGCAGGTAGACATAACTATCAATCTGCCCAGGTTTAGGTAAACTATGCATACAAGTATGAGTAGCAACACCGCTTGTGCAGATTACCTTTAAGGTCAGGCTGGTTCCCATGTCTCCTGCTTCTGCTTGACTTGTTATGTTGCCACGGAAGATCGAGTTGATGGAGTTGAAGAAGCTCGATTTTCCAGCGCCAACTAAACCAATTAGAAGAATCCGAGCCTGAGGTACTGAATCAACAGGGGGCTTGTACTCTTTCAGGGATTGCATGAGTTTGGTTCGTGCACTAAAGGAACAGACATTGGAAATGGAGTTGAGAATTAGTCAAAATTCCTATGAGATACAAAAAAATCCCATATCTGATATTACATCTCATTAGCCATGTGCTACTGAAACCATTTAATGACATATCTCAAATTGGTCTCAAAATGTGGTGTAGGACCACACATGCACATATCACAGGGCCTAAATTCCAGGTGGCCTGAGACAAGGCCGAGCCTGGTACGAGAGGCACCAAAGGGGGGTTACACACATAAACACACACACACAGATAACAAGGGAGGCCAGCACTCCAACTTTTATTGCCCTTGACTTGGCACACAACCCCCCTCCACATACACTCTGCCTTACATCTCACTCACCCAACAGACGAACACCCTAAAGGAAATTTCATTTAAGTTTGGCTTTTGTATACCCTGTATATTGATTTACTCACGACTACTAGTCTCAATATACAGATAGGTTATGTTTGTATGTGTCCTTAGACAATCTTAGTGTTTTGTGTGCCACCCTTATAACCATGTTCATGAAGTATCACCTATTTTACCCCTTTGTACTTGAACACATATAAATTTAAATAAATAGATAGGCATAGCTACCATTGTATATATGTTCTCATGGTATACCAGAAGAATCTGGAAAGTGAGTGTAACCAATGTGTCCTAACTTTTAGAGAGTCTTCTTTGTTAAAACCCCCCCTTCTCTTCCAACATTCCTTTGTGGTCCTTATCTGATCTTGGTGGACAGTCACCAAGTTTCTTTGTTCCTACCATGCTATGTTAAAAGAACTGAATTAAGGTGTATCTTATCCATTCTGGAAAAGATGAATTGGCATAAGCCACACCAAACAAAATATGTTGTTTCCAGATGTGCAACTTATATTGATATTACCACAAACTAACGGCCACGCCTATCTATGGATAAGTTGTGCTGTTTGTAATATGAATATTTGATGTAATATCCACACAAAGTGTAACATCTGTTGAGGTGCAACCCAAAACACCTCTATCCTATACTGATGTGAATCAGTCACATAGATAAAATAATTAATTGTTTAATCAATTAATACAGATGGTATGAGGTATGTACCTGTGAAGCTGGTATGGCATGTTTGATGTCAAACTGATTGTTAATCACCCCTGATTCCAAATCTGGTCAGTGATTACCATAAAAGTGGATGTATCAAAAGTTATAACAGCTTAATGAAAATCATCAGTAAAGGGAGAATCAGTCGGGCCATAAATCCCAAAAGGACTGATACAGACCCCCTTCCGAAAGCCCGCCAAATGGATGGCCAGCCATTGGGCCAGGAGTCGAATTCCTGGTCATCCCTATTCATGAACTTTAGACCATAAAAATCTAGCACCTCAGAACAAAGCAGCGCAGAGAATAACCATCAGCCTGAAGGGGAACATCAGCCCGGGAGGAGAGAAGCCCACAAGAAGCCCTCCAGTGAAGGCCCAGCTGAACAGAGAACAGCACCCAAGACAAAGCTTCACCAGGAGAGAGAATCCAGAGGGGCTCCACTCCACTGCTCAAAACGCCGCGCCTTCCTGAGTGCCATCAACTCAGCAGCTCTGCCATCAACTGCCAAGACCCCCCCCCCCCTCACTCTTCAACCAAGTAAACCAACTTCCTTTCATTCTAACAACTTAAGCTGTTCTGTTAACCTGCTATAAGACTTTAGGGTCGTGTTTCCACAAACTGTGCTTGCTTTGCAGAACAGTATTTCCCATTTAAGGTTACTCATTTAAAATCCGGTCATTGCATTTTCATAATTACATCGTTTGTTTTATTCCGTTATTTCGTGTTTGTTGTTTGTGTTAGGTGTAATGTCTGTCTTATGTTAGTTGTAGTGTTAGCTAGGAATAAATGCATGTCTTTTACACAACTTCAGCCTCCGTCATTGAGTACTCACACTAAGTTCCTGCCTCTGTGCGATCTTGCTACACGCTCTGAACCTCAAACTCGCCTGAAACATCGCGAGACTCTCTCTCATCGGCCGTGAGGGGAGCTTTGCTACTGTACCAATCGTTTACATTACCTGGTGATGCAGCTCGCTGGACGAGCCTTCTAACCCAGGTTACTAAGCGATACTGGTAATTAGTGAATCCCGTTTAAGTCTCACATTAACAGACTCACAGGGATACCGCAATTGAGTTTGGAGGAGCCGACCATTCGGCATAAAGATTTGTTAATAATCAGCATTAAATAATAATTAATTAAACTTTAATTAATTTCAAACATATTGGTGGAGATATTAAAAATTACCTGAGCTAATAATTCCTACAGTGGTTATATACTCTTTTTATATCTATAGCATATGCTTTTAGCCAAAGCTACAAAAATTTGAGAAGCAAGATTGGCCAGTCCCTGGAGCAATTAGGGTTAAGGGCCTTGCTGAAGGGGCCCATGGTGAAATAACCATGAGATCAGAATCTTCAGAATCAGATCATGTTCAGAATGGATATACCACGACAAAAGACAATTAACAGTTTGGGCATTAACAGACAAAGTATAAGGCAGAAGATACAAAACAGTGATGCATAAACACAAGGTAGATGATATATACAGATATCATCTTGTAATATCTGCAGAGCCACACACCACCCCATTTATGTGCGTTTATGTCTCTGCATTTTTGTATTTATTACATTGTGGTGACCAGATTTCCCCACACTATGACAAAAATGTGTAACTTCTTACCTTGTGAGAAAATTTTTTCAGTCCTCAAAAGTATGACACCAATTTCATCAAAAAACTAAAAATGCCCAACATAAGAACAGCTAAACTACTCAAAACAATTAGCATACACCAACCCAGAAGAACAAGTAAAATGTGGTAAAGACAATATCAGTACCATACCATCCTTGATCATGGTGGGTTTTAAAAAATCTGCATATTAAATGAGCAAAGTGATTTGATTTGTTCTTCTATCCCAAGATGTGGTCTAAAAGCAATAAGGCCACCAGCCATTATATCTGCTTTAGCGGAAATGCACTCCTTCAACCATTAAGATACTGTAGCTCTCACTTTTTCTCAGCTCTGATAAATAATTATGGTATGCAGTCTAACACAGTTTAGCTTCATAATCTTTGTTTGGTGACTGGTGCCATATGTTGCACGCACTTTTATACCACACGTGGTTTTCAGGAGAGCTTCACTGGGTCTTTCCTACCCTTATTGAAGAAACTTATGTTATTCATGCTCAAAGAAATATATCTACAATAACAGTTTTCTAAAGTTCATCAACTTACATGAGTACAGTTCTTTGGTTATCAAAAGCTAAGATGCAACAAAACTTGCAAAAAAACAGAAAAGGTTATGTTGGTCTGAGTCTTTCTTATTATGATGGGTTAGTAAAACAGAGCAGCTGAATGCCTAAATGAGTTCAAATGAGAGTACATTAAAATGGGGCAGATATGGGCCACCCATATGAGCTTGCAATTTGGAAAGAGGTGGCGACACATTGTCTTAACACTCTATGGCCGGGTTGCACCAACAGTTTAACTTTAAAACTAGATTAAATCAAGATTTATCTACAAATCCTGTTGCACCAAAACCTAGTTTAAATTTACTTTACAATCTATCTTGGTTAAATCTAAACCTTTGTCAATCTTAGTTTAATTTCCACTTAAACCTAGATTAAATTCAAGTCTGTTGCACCAGTGAATTTAAATCAAGTATAAAGCTAGATTAGCAGTCATATTTAAACCACCCTTCGAGGAGGTTTATGTTAGGTCTGTTTTACTTTTATTTAAAACATGACTGAATTTCTTTGTTGGGTGGGATCAGAGGAAAGAATCCCATGTAGGAAAATTCAAGACAGGATAAACACAATTGGTTTTTTTAAAGCAATAGTGAGTTGTCCATGTGGTATCGATTTAAAAATGAGTGTATCATATACCTCTCAGTGGAAAGGTCCAGCTATCATGCATAGAAGTGAGAGGAACTCCGCTGTACCATGACTTATCCAGCTCCTAGTAACTTTGCATTTTTATGCTATAGGGAATTATCAGATTGTTGACGGGGATCTTTTTGGAGTTCTGCAGAAATAGGTGCTTTCGCACCGCCATAGCTTACTGATTGGTTGACCGCAAGCACTGGTGCTAACATGCAAGTTACGCTTAAGTGCAAGAGCAGACGGAATTATTTTTTTACCCCAATTATATTTAATATACAAATGAATACGTTTTTTGCTCGTGTCTGCATTGGATAATTCAGTTGCTAACTATATTGTTTTATCTAATATCGCCGGCGCCGGCCAGCAATGTAATTTGTCAGTGCCTATTAGCAGGATAATGTTACACCATTTTTTATTCTCTGGAAAACAAAAGTTTGATGGGCAAATCTAATTTGAATCATGAACATGGTGCGGGCCATATAAGTAAAATATTGTAATGAACCTCTGTGGGCTTTAAAGGTGTATCCTATAGCTATCCTAGCCCCCTTTCCTACAGGTTACCCACCCAGCAAGCCCAATGGATACACGCCACCAATTGAGGGATCAAATACTTTAATTCATCTCCGCTTAGCCAACCCTCAGCACAATACAACCAGCAAGAGAACACGGGCCAAAACCCCGTCGCTGGAGTGTGCAACACAGCAACTCAGTAAATAATCACCAGCAACCAACTATCACAAAAGTGCAGCAAGCCAGGAATAATCCTAATTCACACTGTTGTATGCAAAACACCCCCTCCTAAGCGGCACCATATACAATTCCATTCCCTTAGCACGCCATATTGCACGAGCCCAACTAACTGTCCTAAAAACACACACACACAAAGAACTTTAAAAAGAGCACTTCCCTATCTTCCATGAGACCCACCCACGGGGTCTGGTCAGCTAACTCAGAGGGAGAGTTTGGCCATAGTCCACAAAGCACGGCAGTGAACCAAATCCTTCCCACAATAAAAATAATCCAACATGCCGATAACAGTGTCGCACTAATGAATTCATAAGGTGTCTACCTATATTTCCTCCACTATCTTCACCGGTGGCGATCCTACTGACCGCAACCGGCACCATTCAACCCCTCCCACCACACTGACCAGCGTTCCTCCCACTGTCTAAAACTTTTCAATCGTATCACATTGCTCAGCTGCATGTCCCTCTCATATTAAAAATATGAGACATTTGCATCAACTTTATTTAGGACCATATTTATTTAGCCTAGGATGCATCATGAATTTGTTTACATTTCCTCGGAATCCGTCATGGCAGACACTAAAGCAAAATTAATCAGATTTTAATCATAGTTTAAACTGGTTTAGCTAATCCAGGGTTAAATTTAAGAGGTGCAACACATCTCAGATTAATTAAAAACCAGTTTAAACCTAGATTTACTAACTCTAGATTAAGTCTAAACCAGGATTAATTTAATCCTCATTGGTGCAACCCAGCCTACGTTGTAAATTAAACACTATAAGAGTTAATAAATATTAACACTGTAAAAACAACACTCACTGCAAACTGCAAAGTGTTAAAGGTAACACTGAAAGGTGTGGACCCATATAAACACCATGCAATGTTAATTTAACACTGGTACATTTGATGTGTAGGGCTGGGTAGGGGACTAGGGGTTATGGTTGTCATAGTTGTGATTACGGTTATACCCTTAAAAATAAATGGAGAGTGCCTATAATGATACGAAGTGTGTGTGTTTGTGTGTGTGCATGTGTGTGTATGTGTCTGTCTCTGGGAGGAGAAGGTTATAGTACTCGTGCATATTTGAAAAATAAATGGATAAAATTATGTACTATTAGTAAAAGAAATGTTAATTATATTTGATAAAAACGGAGTTCCTGCCTCTCATCCCACTTAGCATTCCTCCATGGGTCTTTAAGGAGCTCTGGTTTCCTCTCCTGTTCCACCACAGGCTTAAACCAGGCACCCCGCAAAGGCACCAATCTCCTGGATGGTTCAGTAGGCTTACTGCTGCTGCCTCCCATTTTCCAAACACCAACTTCTGGACCTGTTTAATCCAAAGCAACACAATTCAGAAATCATGATCAGCCAGGCCCTGGAGATATTGTGGTTATAGGCATTGCTCAAGGGCAAAAATACTCGACTGATAACAGGATTGACAACCTACCAATTATGGGCACAGAATCCTAACTGGCTGAGCCACACACAGCCCTATTATGGATTGACATCGACCATTTTAACAGTATAGTGTAACTTACAAATGTTCATGAGGTGCCAGTACCATATACCAATTAGTACTGGCCCATTTCTGCCAGCCAGCGGTGAAACTCGCAGAAATTGCCGACGCAGATTAGTTGAATGATGTTACATAATTTTTCATTCTATTTGTAGCAACATCTTCTTTCTTTGGGCTACTTACAACATAGTACTTCCAACTCCAGTGGTTTGAGAAAAACAATAAATCCCATTTCCAAATACACAGGCCACAAAACCATCATCCAACTTTTCACAAAGCCATTAAACATGAACAGGTTAACGGGTTTACTAGATTTTGCATGTCATTGAAATATACATATATTCAGGTCTGGTGTGGCCAGTCGGGAGGCTCGAGAGAATTCCTTGTGGGCCACTAAGCTGTTGTGCCGGTCTTACAGGAAATTCAGTTCCCCCATGTTCCCCCTATCAGACACTGATTTGAAATCATGACATTATCCACTACTTCAGAGTTAATCGGTTTCTCTGTCATTTTAATGTCTTTCTACAAAAGAAGTAAACAATCCATATACAGTATGTGAAAACACTGCATGCCTTTTCAATGTTTCTGTGACCAGAATTGCTGCATGTCTGTTTTAGGAAGGGGCACCAAATATCCTGCAGTTCAGGAAATAATGTTTCCCCCCTCATATTTGGTCAGAGAAGTATGTGAGATGGCAGAAAGACATTCAGATAAATAAATTACATGTGAATAAACTACTGTTATTTGTACTGAGGTCCAGAGTTATGGTAGCTTAGTAAAACACAGCATTGCAAACAGTGTGTGCTTGTTTTAGCAAGGGGAACCTATATTTTAGGCTTAAGGTAATAATGTTCCCTCTTCAAATACATGCACAAATGTACTTTTGATCGCTGAAAAATTGATTTCATAGTAGGGCTGGGCGATATCATACCGGTATTATGTCACGCATGCGCAGTAATCACTAGGGCTTCAGATGACAGGCGCAACATTTGGCCGTGCGCCAGCTTTTCTGTGCTATACGGACATTTATTTACGCCCACAATTTAAGCAGCTTAGTATGGCTAAATTATTAATGAGGCTTTGTATCAGAGCATGTGAGCGCAGTGGAGCAGTGAGAATTTCCGCTCCTCGCTCACGAGGCTGTTGGCTCCGCCCGCTTCTCCGCTCTAATTCGCACTAAGATGCTCCGCTCAACACCGCTCCTCACTCCACTAAAATTTCCTCCCGCTTCAGTCAAATCGCTCCACGCTCGCTCCAATTTAAAAGAGGGACAAATAATCTGCATGCCTAACAAATGTCACCTTAAACCGAAGCCTTATATCAAAAAGAAATATGAGTAACGGCAACATTGCCACTCAGAAAATAATTATTTTTAAGCAACATATAAGCAACAACGGACAGGTTTGGCAATGGCATTCCACACAAAAATAGGCTTAAAAATTAAGGAATCAGTGGGCTTAATAGCCTAAAGAATATACAGGCTAAGCATCCACGTTTTAAATTCCTCAATTTTTTTCTGTTGATGCTGCTGCTGCGTCTCTATAAAATAAAATTTCACTGACAGCGTTACGTGAAATTTAAAAAATCCTATTAGACCTACTTTGAATGACAAAACGAATTTATTTGACCAATAGTCCTGATGTATATTTGCATAGCATGACAGGGGGGGGCTTTGTTTAAATTTTTACCCTGATGGTGTCGAATAGGGCAACAGTATTGTAATTCCCCAGCCACGGTACAAAACAATTTCTGTCACAGCAGTAGATTCTCATAGGATCTAAAAATTAATTCAGATAGATTTTTCTGCTGCAATATTGTGGCACTCCTCCGCTTCGCGTCGGGTCCTGATCACACTGTCGGGGCTTATTTCTGCGATAACTACCGGCTGCCTGTACATTATCCCTTACGCATAGCACAGAAAAGCTGGCGCACGGCCAAATGTTGCGCCTGTCATCTGAAGCCCTAGTGATTAATGCGCATGCGTGATATAATACCGGTATGATATCGCCCAGCCCTATTTCATAGCATAGAAAACCATGCATCACAACGTTTTAATAGAATGATTTAATAGAAATGGATTATGTCGGAATGCTTACAAAGACTTTCAGCAGTAGATGATAAATGTAAGTTGGTACAATAAAGCTATAATTAGACTAAGCAATATCACATTGATCGTCACACATAACATGTACTTTGGTGAGATCTGCACATCCTGGCATGCCTTGCACGCGCTCGTGTACAGTACATAACCTTGTGTCTGTGCCTTGTATTGTTGTTGTTGTTGTTGTTATGGCTATAGCTGCCTTCTTGATTGCGGTGTGTATGTTTGCCCGTATCTTGTGTGTACCCTGTCCGATCCTCGCGTGTTTTTAATTTGTATAACTCCCCATTAGTGATGCGCGGGTCGACCCGTGACCCACCGGTGCGGGCGGTTTTAGGGCAGACATTTTAAAAATATCGTGGGCGGGCGGGTCAAAAAGTTACAAATCGCATTTCATTATCGATCAAAACGTGTTGTAAACGGGGTTCGAATTACCACGAGGATCTCCTAGTTCCACTTGCAATCACAATCAGGGAAATAAAAGAAAATAAAGCTATGCGTAGATAATCTAATAGAGTTCTCAGATCTGATGTTACAGTTTTGACAACTAGTGTGTTTTGCATACATGCGCGCTTGTGTGTGTTTGTGTGTGTGTGAGAGATGTCTTTCGTGCAATTTACCGCAACCCTAACGCAACCCCAACGTAAAAATCGATCTTTCGGTTTCTTTGTTGTTGTTTGGTACACAGTTAATCTTGCATAAAATTGTGTCATCATCTTCAATGCGAATCTAGCAAAAATCTATGTCATCTATGAGTTACAATGTCACAAATGACACTTCATTGGTAGGTTCCATGGCAATACAGGCTCATTGGTGTTTTTTTTTTCCTCAGATCGGGTCGGGTTTTGGGTCATTTTTGTGGGTTGGGCGGGGCGGTTTGGATCTCCTGACGGGTCATTTTGGGGCGGGTGTTAAAAAAAGCTGACCCCCCTCAACACTACTCCCCACCTTAAGTTCACCTTACAATTTGGCGTCTGACCACCTTGTGTTTCCGTTTTGTGTATTTAGTGGGGTTACTCGTAGGGTGCCTGTTACAGTCTTTTTCAGGACTCAAATAAAAAGCGTGATTCTGTCCTAGCAAGCAAGTCCCCTCATCCTTCGCCGTACTCGCGATGCCACGGTCTAGTTAGAAACCATCTAACTATAAAGTAGCGGATGACATCATGATTTCAATCAGCATGCGATGGGAGAGCGTGGAGGAACTGAATTTCCTGTAACACCTTTCAGAAACAAAATAAGAATTACTGTGCAAAGTTGAAACAGATGGTTCAAAAAAATATTTTACAACTGTGAAATTCTAGAACATCTCAAAATGTTAACCAGCAAGTTCTGTCATGGACACACACACACACACACACTCAATAAACCACAATTGCTCTGCTTAGTGAAGCACAAATACGTGGCACGCGTGTCAGTGTGATTGCTTATCATTTAGCACTGAATGAGTGCAGTGCATTGGTGTGGAGGCACCACAGGTGATCGCTTACTATTGCTAATCTCTGGAAGTTTCTCAAACGATGGATATTAGGAAGAGACCATGCGGGGCTGAATAAGTCAGGCTGCTTAAACTGTCAATATGCCATTATTTATTTTGGTATGGTATTTTTTTTTTATTTTCTCTTGAAATGTAACTTACCAGGATAATAAGACTTGCACTGTGGCGTTTATCAAAGTTCCCCCAGAACGAAGACAAAATAGGCAGGCCTATTTCCCGGGCTGAAAATTAGTCCCACTCCAGCTGGCCGGACACACGGTTGTGCAGGAAGTCTGGTTTGCTGATATCACCAACCCCTGCATCATCGGTCTGGACCTACTGATTTGACTGGGAGTAGCCCTCCACCTCAGCGTAGACATGGTAGCTCTTCAGAGCACGAAGAAGTCCACTCAAGGGAGCAGCTTGCAGCACCCAGGGAAAGAACACCAGGGACACAGCTCCAACCCGGCCCTGATTGCAGAGCACAGTGACATCGCAGCAGGGGGGTCTCCTGAGACAGTGTGAGCTGTACAGAAGGTGCCACAGTGTAGCAACTCAAAAGCTCTGTTCTCAAAGCTCTGTTGAGCCAGTTCCAGGACCTCTTCGGCGCCTGGGACGAGGTTTGCCGACCCACTTTCCTGATCCAGCACTGCTTTGATACAGGGGATGCCCTGCCCATCTGCCTGTGTCTGCACAGACTTCTTTTGGCAAAGCATCAAGTGGTAAAACAGAGGATTAGAGAGATGGCAGTGGTAGCAATCATAGAACCGTCTGGAAGGCTCCAGCAGTCCTCGTCACCAAAAAGCCCGGGTCGTGGTGGTTTTGTGTTGACTACCGACAGCTGAACGCAGTGACGATGAAAGATGCCTATCCAATGCCACTCATCAACAACACACTTGATGACATTGCTGGATCAACGTGGTTCACCCCGGACCTCCCGACTGGTTACTGGCAGGTCAAACTGGTTCCAGCAGGTTCAGGGCCCCCAAGGAGCTGCACAGTGACTAGGGGAGGAACTTTGAAGGCATAGGTGTTTGACAAGGTCTGCCGGCGACTGGGGATCATGAGGACCCGCACCACCCCCTTTCACCCTCAGAGTGATGGGCTGGCAGAGTGGTTTCACCATACCCTAGCCGCACGAATGGCGATCCTCGAGGACAAGCACCAGCATGACTGGGACGCCCACCTTCCCCTGGACTTGTGGGCGTATCACGCAGTGGTGCAGGAAAGCACCGGCTGCACCCCCACTGCCCTCATGTTGGGCCATGAGCTGTGAACCCCGGTGGAGCTGGTGTTCAGCTCACCTCCTGAGCCAGAGCTGCCAGTGACATTAGGACTGGACTACCTGCACCAGCTCTGGGAGTGTGTACGCACCCTGCACCAGCTGGCCAGGGACTATCATGATGCGGCCACGGCCAGGCAAAAGAAGGCATATGACATCCGCTGCCAGGGACAGGACTTCCAGCCCAGGGACACTGTTTAGATGTACTGCCCCATCAGGAAGAAGAGCTGGTCACTCAAGCTCGACAGGCACTGGAGGGGCCCTGGGGAGGTCCTAGAGCAGATCTCTGAAATCGTGTACATGGTATGGTTGCTGGAGCAGCGCAGGACTGTCGTGTTGCACCATGACCGCCTGACTCTATACCAACCCCTGATCCACTTGGAGCAGCCATTACCAAGACCAGTGGTGAGTACCCCGGCAGCAGGGACTGAACAGGACAGTAGGGGACTCAGGATCCCATGGCTGCAGAAGACTCGTCTCTGCCCGAAGCGTTTCAGGGACTTTGTGGGGGTTCCGGGACAGTTAACCCCAGAGATGGGGGGCAGTGTAGCGCCGTGTGGCTTGTGTTAATTATAATTGCACTCTGGGGTAATGGATTTTCACGTCGTCAGTTTTGCTTATTTACGAGGAAAATATATAAATATGGTTGATTTTTAATAGTTAAAGAATTTCTAGAATAAGGCCTAAGTTGTTATATGTATATGGATGCTGAAATCTGTCTGCACATTTACATGAATCCCAGGAACCCCAAGCCCCGAGTATTTCAGCCCTGATGCAAATGTTCCTTAAAAAAATCAAGCCCCAGGTATATTTCAGTTAGCCCCGGATCTTTAAATTGCTGGAAACTGTTCCAGCCAAATGCATGTCAAAAAACTTTGTTTAGCAGGACTTCTCACAAAACCAATAAATTAACAAGTTATTGGGGTTTCTTTTTGCACGCTATTGAAATGTAGCTTACATAAATTTGTTGGACAAACTTTTTCCAAACTTCCTTCGACCGCCTCCATTTATGATTGTGAAAGTGAAAG
This sequence comes from Paramormyrops kingsleyae, assembly GCF_048594095.1. Lineage (NCBI taxonomy): Eukaryota > Metazoa > Chordata > Actinopteri > Osteoglossiformes > Mormyridae > Paramormyrops > Paramormyrops kingsleyae. The sequence continues at coordinate 14,851,618 of NC_132820.1, forward strand.
TAGAATTTCAAAAGCATTTTATACAGCCACACAGATCACGACAGTAAAACAGAAAATTGAAGTACGTTTGGGATTTACTAGTTGTATAATTAGTATAATAAGCTCTTATATTAATACAGATTTTGAAATCCTTCTACGCACTCTAAATGACAACAACAACAGAAACAAACAGTTCTACCAAAAAACACCTCAAAAAAAAAAAAAAAAAAAAAGAAAAAATTACGAATTCTGGGGTGTATTAGCTACAGTTTGCACGGTATATAGGTCTATTTCTTTAAGAAATTTACCTTTTCCAAACGACCCTCGAAAGCTGGTTTTGCAGACAATAGCGAAAATGAAAGCAGGAGTTCAAAGCATTTTATATAGTCGCACAGGTAATGGCGGCCACGCAACTGTTCATGCATGGGCGTCGCCGCCATTAAATCTGAGGGGGACGTGTCCCCCTCACATTTCATAATTAGTCGTTTGGACCCCCCAAACATGTAACATAAAATATTTGTTCACCCAGCGCTGTTTCTTTTGCGCTGTCCCCCCTCACATTCAAAATGCTTCTGACGCCCCTGTGTTCATGAATATTTAAAATGACAGCAATTCTCATTTCAGGGTTACCGTACATGTAGTTGTTGAGCTAAAATGCTGTGGTAAAGTTGGTTTTATATTTATATTTATATTCGATATTCGTTTGATATTCGGATTTGCCTCCCCCCTATATCTTTGAAACGACACCACCAAAAGTCACAAATTTTCTGTTTCGGAAGAATATACAGATTGTACTACAACATTGTATACTGACTGATATATTCATTAATTATTGTAGTGATGAGGCATTATACGCGAAACAAATAAGCCAGCGTTGGCAGCGCGGCCTTTTGCTAGGGACCGTCTACAAAGTGCATTCAGTATGGACAGGGGAACCAAACATTACTACTAGAGCATTTCTGCTAAGATTTTCTAACAAAAAAAAAGTAGTTCTTCCAAAAAGACACTAGGAAGAAGAACAAACTATTTAATTTGCCTTTTAAAGTATAATAAATGAAATCCTAAAGGAGATACAATAATTACACATACACAAAAATTTTTTGGAAAAATTATTGAAAACCACACAAATGAATTTATCTGACTACAACGGTTGTAGTAATTGCCAGAGGTGATGAATGACTTACTACAAGTGGAATTTTACAGAAATATCTAAACATGAAGTTACAGTAATTCAATATGTTTTTTGAAAACTTACTGTAAACTACAGAAATGAATTTCTCTGACTACAAAGGTTGTAGTAGTTGCCAGAGGTGATGACTGAATTACTACAGGTGGAATGTCTCAGAAATATCCAACCATGAGGTTACAGTAATTCAATACATTTTTTTGAAAAATTGCTGTAAACGATACAAATGAATTTCTCCCACTTCAAAGGTTGTAGTAGTTGGCAGAGGTGATGACTGACTTACTACAAGTGGAATTTTACAGAAATCTCTCATGTCAAGTGAACAGTAATTCAATACTGAAATGATCTTAAGTATATATGTGACCAGATGATGAACTCTGCAAATGAAGTAGGACAGGATAAAATATCTAATCAGTTGTCTTAATTGTAACAGAGAAGGCATTGAATGGAAAAATTACTGATTTGGGGAGACTTCAAATGGTTGTTCAAGGTGAGAATAGTGGGCCTAAAAGCAAAACAATAAGGGTGAAGACTGGTGGCAAATGAAATCAATGTCCTAAATGGATAAATTAGGGAAAAGTAGTGTAAAGAAAAAGAAATGACCTGGAGACAGAAAAGGTTTTCAGAATCCCATATCATCAAGGAAGTTTAATTTAAGGAAGTTATTATGCAAATAATAATAATTATTATACAATATTAAGAATGACAATAAGTGTCACATCCCCAGTGTTGGGGAGTGACGAGTTACATGTAACGCGTTACATAATTTAATTACAAAAAAAATGTAATTGTAATCCGTTAGTTACTACAGAAAAAAATGTAATTAAATTACAGTTACCCATGGACATATTCATGATTACAATTTTAGTTACATTATAAGATTGTATGCAAAACCTTGCTAATATCTTTAATAACAGTATTTTTTATTGTTTTCATGTTTTTCTTATGCAAAACATCCTCCTTTGCTATTTCCCTCCACAGCTGAAAGAAACTATTCGATGCTTCTGATTGGTTATCCTGTCGCGTCTACATTTGCAGCGCCAATTCTGCTAATTAACTTGCCTGGGTGGTCTGAGATTCTGTTGCAGGCAATGGCAGACAAGGAAAGACAAGGAAAGGAATGCATTCCATTGCTTGAAATATATATATAAAAAAAACATTTCCGATATATTACGGAAAAAGGCACAAATTTAAGTGTGCAATGCAGTGCGTGTTTACCGGCTGTAAAGATGTTGTCGATATTTAAACAGTCCATGTCCAACCTAAGGAAACATCTAGAGGTAAGTGCAGCTTACTGTGACTGCAAACAGTCATATTAAACAAGGCAGGGAAGACATGCCTACCTTCAGCATGCCACACCATGTTTCTAAAGTGTAATGCCCGGTACACACTGTGTGATTTCAGCAATCTTATAAAATCATTACCGATCACACTCTGCGATACGGATCTAATAATCTTGGCTATGACAGGTATGCAGACTGTATGACGACGACACCCACTCAATCATAAGATACGGCGCCTGTGACAACAAAACAAAACGTAAACACTTACCATGCGTAAACACCACAATGAATCGCGAAGTGTGTACCGTGCTTTAAAGCCACACTGGCACTTCTGATCCCGTTGACAGAAAATGTGCCGTCCTCCTTCAATATGCTAAGGTTATTGCTAATTTATGTTAGGTCTGATATTAGCACTCCTGACATGATATGTCGCATTGAGTTTTGAAAATTCACTAACTAGCTCAGCCCTGGGCGATGCAGCCTTACCACTCTGCTAACCCATTTTATTTTACAGTGCTGCGAAGACACTGTTTTAGGCTACTCCGTGATTTGTCATTGAAAAACTGATTTATACAGAGTAAGTGATTACACAATCAGCTGAAATTTCATATCCTGTCTGATGCAAGAACTGTTCAGATCAGAAGTAAAATGGAACCATTTATTTTCGCAAGTATATAAAATGTTTGTATCATAATGTAAGCACTATCCCCGATCTAATCCACAATGACTGATGCATGGTGTTGGACACCTAGTACCTTTATCCATCGCTCGATCGTACAGTTTGATTTTTGACTGAAATGGAGCAGTCTGAACACTGATTTAATTTTTTGGTTGTGAAATTTTAGATACAAATGTTTTAAGGTTTTTCTTTGTCTTTGTACAAAGCTTTTCAGCTGGAGCACAGTGTCCACAGTTCTATGCCCAAATTGCATTGACTGCTGCAGATGCAAATCTTTCATTAAATTTCTTTGTCTTGACACTAAGCTACAGTGTCCACAGTTCTGTTTCAATTATTGGCAGACAATCTCACAAGAATAGACAGCCACTTATTCAATGCTGTTGAATGTTTAATATTTCATTTAGCAGTATTGTTGATTTTATAAAAAAGTAATGACTTTATAACTGTATGATCTTACAGTAAAACGAGGTCTGAAATCTAACCTTCTGCCAGCTGTTATCTTTATCAAATTGATCAACTATAATCATGTTAATTCATGTATTGAAAGGAGTTTGACAATAGTGTTTTGGTACTGCAGTAAGGTAAACACTGCCAGGTTACAAAATTTCAAAATGGTTAACGGTTGAGAATATTCATTCATAATTTAGAAAAGCAATCAATCAATCAATCAAAAAGTAATCAAATGTAATTTTTTACATTACTTTCATATAGTAATTGAAATAGTTACACTACTATTACATTTTAAATAGAGTAACTTGTAATTGTAACAAATTACATTTACAAAGTAATCTTCCCAACACTGCACATCCATGCTTTAGCCCCCCTAACATTTGTACTCAGCCCCCCTAAAAATTCTCCATAAACTTTACACAAATTGGTGATCGCCCACGTCCCCTTTAAATTTCATATGAAAACGGCGGCAGACTTCGGCTCCGCCCCGTCTTTCAGCGCGGTCTTCAACTGAAGCATCACAGACTGCGGCAGCACAGAGCGAGGATTAAGCCAATGTGTGTGTTTTTCGATAAATTGTTACAGTATATCTGCATCAGTGCAGTCCTTTTTCATAAATACAGTTTCCAAAAATGTCAAAATTCTCGCTGTGTTACGTCATCACACCAGCTGTTTCCTCTAGCGAAAATGAAGCCCTTAATACATACCATATTAATCTATAGTCTACTTTATAAAACAATGATGCTGTTGCTGTTTTAATTGGAAAACCTTACTGTCTATATAAAACATTACACAGTGCATGGCATTAACTGCTATAGAGTTATGCACATAAATGATTAAAAACAGTGACAGACTAAGTTAACTGCATAGCAGTGTGATTTACAGAGATAGAAAAATCCTGTTTTTTTTGTAATAAATATTGTATTGTATTAAATAATGTCCCAGATCGTGAAAAACATTTAGGGTAGGGAAGACTCATTTGAGTACTGATTCTGAACAAGCCAAATATGTGTTAAACATCTATGGGTGCTGAGCCCCCCCTTAAATGAAAATCCTAGAAACGCCCCTGGGCGTACCTCAGTCTAGTCGATGAGGTGATATACTGCACTGTAGAAAATTAAACACTGGATAAACTTAAAATATTACTTCATTTTTTCACACTTAATTTTTTCAAGTTTGGTTAATATAATTTTTTCAAGTCAGTTCAACTTAAAGTAGACAATCTAATACATTAGATTTTTGTCATGACTGCTCATGCTCAACTAATGAATATCATTTGAAACAACTAGATAACCCAAAAGCCAGTTTACTGCAACAGTCCACTTTATTACAACGCATTGTTGCATCCTTGCATAAATAGCTATAAACAAGATACAGCGGCCAGAAACAGTACCTTTTGTTTTTAGACCACAACTTGGGATAGAAGAACAAATCAAATCACTTTGCTCATTTAATACTCAGATTTTCATTAAGCTTAATTTTTAGAAACCCCCCATGAGCAAGGATGCTATGGCACTGATATTAGTCTTTCCCACATTTTACTGTTAGTTAATTTGTCTGAGCAGTGTAGTTCATATATATATATATATATATACACATATGCCTCCCTAAATAAACCTAGACTGTAATAGTACATAAGTTTAAAACATAAAAGCCCTCAAGAGTTTTTTCTCTGATTTGATTTCAACATGCAATAGAATTGCATACGAGAAAAAAGCTACTAGGACCACAACTGTCTAATCTCCAAGATCAGTCAGAACTGATCCAAAGCATCCATTTAAAATAAGAAAAAGCTGTAAGGTCCTTTTTGGTCAGAGTCTTTCTCATGATGGTGGGTAAATCTGGGCTGGCTCTTCTGATCCTCATGACTTGTGCGCATATTAAAATAGGGCAGATGTAAACCATTCATGTATTGTCCCATTGCACATTATATGGATACCTTCGAACATTCAAAAATTGATTAAAAATCGTACGTAAAGCAATCTGGGATACAAAGGGGTGTGCAACAGTCACCATGAGCTCAAAATGCTAAACCACCATGTCATTACAGCTGACAGGACCTATTATATTAGCTATTAAGACTATTTTACACAAATCACAAAATGGTTTGAAGCGCAAAAATAATCGGTGTGCATCGTCGTCTGTGTATTGGACATCACAATTCTGTTATTAAAAACGTCCCACCTTACTTCCTTTAAATGTTATTAAAGCCAGAAAACTGAATATCGAATATGAAGCTAACTTAACCGTGGTGCCCCACGTAAACTTGACTTAGCCCCTCATCTTTTCAATAGCTAGAAACTTCCCTGGTCAGCGCATTGGTGAAATACTGTAACAAAAGTTATTCCACCAATGGATCGGTTGGTGACATGTTATGAACGCGAAATATGTGTTGCATACATTGATTCCTAATAAAAGTACACTATTATAGAATTGCAAAGATGCAATTCCTTGCTGTAAACTGGCTCCGGAGTTACCCGCCATGTTGCAACGTTCTGAAGCATCACGGAGTGGGCGTGCACAGATGGTTAAAGGCGTGTTCACTCCAAATTCCAGCTGACCAATAGACGTGTAAGCTGATAAGGCCCGCCCACCCGTTAAAACAGTGCCAAAAGTCAGAAGCAAAAAAGCATTCCAAAAACCAAAAAAAATTCAAAAGCAAAGAAAAACATTCCAGAAGCAAAACAAATTAGAGAAGAAGAAGGAAAAAAATATTTTATTGGACTTTTTTGATATTTGTAATACATATTTTCATTTTGATACTTAATAATTTGCTTGCGGTTTTCAAAATTTTGATTAATACTTTTGGCACAAAATTAACTCCATAATGGTCCCCCTGCATGCACTTTGTAGACGGTCCCTAGCAAAAGGCTGCTCTTCCGACGCAAAATGCCTCATCACTACAATAATTAATGAACATATCAGTTGTTCAATGTTGTAAACAATGTTGTAGTACAATCTGTATTTTCTCCTTAAACAGAAAGTGTGACTTTTGTGATTTTTGGTGGTGTTGTTTCAAAGATATAGCGGAGGCAAATCCGAATATCAAACGAATATCGAATTTAAAACCAACTTTACCACGCTCCTTAGCATGCTGTGCTATAGCACATAAACATACAGTAGAACAATTACACCTTATCGTATAAGTTGCTTAAAAGTAAAACTACCGTCAAATAGATTCTTCTATTTTGTATCTGATCTTTTAAAATAAACTGATTTGCGTGAATTATAACAGGGCTCCGGGGTAATGGATTTTGCCAACGTCAGTTTTCCTACTTTACAAAGAAAACATATAAGTACAGTTGGCATGTAACCGTTACAGAATTGCTAGAATGAGTTAATATATTATAAAGATGTTGAAATCTTTCTACACATCTTTATGGATTCCCCAGGAATGTCGTGGTCGGTGAACAAGAGAAATGACCAATTCCAGCCAAACTTTGTGGACTTTTCACAAAACCACTAAATGAACGAGTTATATTGGATTTCTTACATTTTGCACGCTATTGAAAAATACAAATATTTGTATAAAAAACACCTTCTCCAAACCACATTCGACCGCCATTTTACAAACAGAAGTGAAAGTAAAAGTATAGTTCAAAAGCATACTGGTTAAAGGTAAAATATAAGTACATTTGGAATTTAACAATTATACAATTGCTAGAATAAGTTCTATTATTAATACAGATTTTTAAATCCTTCTACACGTCTGCATGAGTTTCCTGCAGGTATAACATTATTAGAGAACAACACTAACAGTTCCACAAAAAAGCCTAAAATATTAGGGGAAAAAAATACAGAATGACAAAACTAATGAGTTATAGGGTTTAGTAGCCTACAGTTTGTACATTGTATAAGCCCATTTCTTTAACAAGCTCACCTTTTCCGAACGACCCTGGAAAGCAGCAGTTTTACAGACAATTGTGAAAATGGAAGTATAGGAGTTCAAAGCGTTTTATATAGTCGCACAGATAATGGTGGCCACACCACAGTTCATGAATATGTAATATTGCAGCAATTCTCATTTCAGGGTTAACAGTGCTGTTGTTAATGTAAAATGTTGTTATATACCCTAATTTAAGCATACAAGTAGTTACACCTTAAGGACTACGGTCAAATCACACGCGCTTAACGTAACATTACGCTATCAAATAATACTCTAAGTGATCACGCGTAGAAAATGGCTCAACGTTTATTGTCATATGTACACAGCAAATGTGTTAAACTGCATGGTGTCTATATGGGTCCACACCATTTAGTGTTGCCTTTAACACTTTACAGTGTGCAGTGAGTGTTGTTTTTACATTGCTAATCTTTATTAAGTCTAATATAATATAAGCCTAACTTCACATCTTCCATTTATGAACAAACAGAGAAGATTGAATTTGCAGCTCCTCAATCAGTGTAAACAAAACCTATACATGTGCTCTTGTTTATGGGAGTTTTCACATGTTTTCTTGACCCAGTAATAACCGTGGGATTATCATATTGTTATCATATGAATAGCGTTATTTGCAAATGCGTGGGCAATCAGGACTGCTTTGTGACTCAGATGCTCAAGTCAGTGACTCTTGATCTTTTTATTCTCCTTACAAAGCTCTAAAAATATATTTACTTTCTTTCTATATACAGCTGTGGAAAAAATTAAGAGACCACAGCACAATTTTTTGTTTCACTCATTTTTGCATTTGTGGTTGTGCTTCTGTGAATAATATATTTTTCTGCAAATTGCAGTCAGGTTCCTTGCTTTATGGGACTTCTAATATTCTGTTTGATCCCACAGGAGAATCATCAACTCAGAGGATTTTTAGATACACCTGTAAAGAGTGATACACCCATCACCGCTTAATCCCAACTGGGGTCATGTAGGGGACCAGAGCCTAACCCAGGAACAATGGGCACAGGCAGGAACCAAACCTGGGCAGTTGCCAACACACTGCACAGCACACAGACACTCACAAGGCCAACTTAGAGTGACCAATCAGCTTACTTTGCACACTTTTGGACTCTGGGAGGAAACTGGAGCTCCCAGCAGAAATCCACATGAACAACATGCAAACTCCACAAAGACCAAACCCAGGACCTTCTTACTGTGAGCAGCGCTAATCACCATGAGAGTGATACATCTAACGTGAAATGTCCAAGTGTGGTTATACTCTGATGACCGCACTCATAGAACACCTCTTGTTCAATAATTTCTTGGCTGTAACTAACTGTTATATAAAAACACTTCCCTCCCCTTTCAACAGACCTCACTATAGACTATTTCTTGGACATTTTAGTCTCATGTAGCAGCTGACCGATAATGCCTTCAGGGCCTATGTAAATGGTTTTCATCGTAGTGATGGTGGTGTTTATTCTGCTTGTTGCCTAGCTACCCCAGCAATAAGGACATCACTGTTTTCCCTGAGAGGGATTCCAACAATGGAGAAGGTGCTGACTCAGTCTGATTATAGTGCTGCATGATGAGCCCATAGGAGTTTTTTGTTTGCTCTTAGGCAGGCAAACAAAAAACATCTTGCTTACCTGTGTCAAGGCACTTACTGATGCACACAGAACCTAGCATTTTCTCTGCCTACATGTATATGCAGTGTTTAATTTGTGCTGGAGCTCAGCTCTGGGAACTCTGGCTCAGAGTAGTCCTCGCTCCGGCACCTCTCAGGGACGCTCCACCACCTCAAACGCTACACCCAATAAATTAAACTTAAAATGCATTTGAGTTAAGCTTTTGAATAAATGCAAATTGAACTAAAGAAATGTATATTTATAAAATTGTGTTCTATGATTTTTTTTGACATTCATCCACCTCAATTAGTATGTTTCACTTGTCTGACTTTTGACTCGCAAGGGAAAAACCACAGCACATGCACAGAAAAATAGAGTTTTTTGCCCACTAAAAAAGATGTGCAGTATTGAGAAGTTGATAAGCATAATGCCTAATTTCTACAATAGAACTGCTCGAAGCTTTGTCTATACAAATGCCAGGTATAGCAGAATAGCTACAATAGACTAATATATTTAAACATATGAAAATATGAATAATATAAATGACATTTAAGACATGGTCCTTAAAGCACACAAAGAAATACAGGAAACCACATAATTGGTGGGGAAAGATTTTGAAAACTGGCATGTAAGTGAAATGAACAGTAGATGAATAGGTGTAGTTTCAGAGTTATATGTCACAACAGGGACTCAGACGTGCTCAGATAAAAAGACATTTATTGACTTTCACTTTCAGTTTATCCATCCGGTGAGTACGGATTATTGTAGATGGGTGTAACAGGCGACAGGGCTGTTTGGGGATGGTGTGTGTGAGTCCGTGCTCTGCTCTGATGGACGAATGCTGTGATATCATCTAATCTTAGGGGAGCAGAAACAGGTAAATCCTGTAAGTTAAGTGACTATAAATGTCACCATAGTTCTTGAAAATGAAACCAAAAGCTGTCCAATCCTGGCTTATGTATCTGGCCTCATACTGTGAATCAGACCTGCAACTTCACAAAAAACAATGCAAAACAGGAGCATCTGATGCAGTTCTGGCAGGTTCAGAAATCAGTCCCGAAGTGGTCAGGACATTAAATACTCTGCTGGCCATCTTACATCCCCCCCAATAGGCACTGTTTATCTATTTATTCAATGTAGCATAATTAGGGGCAGTGGTGGCCTAATGGTTAGGGAAGCACACTTGTAATTAAAAGATTGCTGGTTCAAGTCCCTGACCAACTAGGTGCTGAACTAGCTGTCCCCTGTTATATCACTTATTGGTTAAATGCAGAGGATACATTTCATTGTTGTGCACTGTGGTGTGTCAACACTGATCATCTAGTTCTAACAATTCTTATTGCTTCCCTTAATTGTGCTGTATTTGTTTACATTCAAATTGCACTATATATATGAAGCTGTGTGTCCAGCCCCCCTATTCCTCACTGTAGAAACCCTCCCCTTGCCACTTTCTTTCTGTGTGTCACACTGTGGTCTTGGGGGAACGTTATTATTTCATGTGACTGTATATCTGTTTCTGGTAGGTTTGGCAATAAAGCTCTCGAGTTGCCTTGACTATGCAGGATAGATGTACTAAAAACAAACACGGTTTATTTGCCATTGGCAGGTACATTGGAATTCTTCTCTTCACTGACACCATCCTGCTCTCTATAACTTGGAGATCACAGTGCAAGATCAGCTAACGTGCAGCACCCCTGCAGGAATGCCGTAATATGATTACGTACGTCTCAGACGTAATTTCATTTAATCATGCGTATAAAACCATGGCATGGTATGTACGAACATACCGCACATGCCTAAAACCACAATCTGCATGCCAGAGGAGCGCTGAATGATAAGTTACGCTTTTCCTACTCATGCATATGTATTCATGGGAGGGTCAAGCTAAAAGTGGAAGTTTTGCCCAAAAACAAGGGAGGAGATGGTCAAAGAGACACGGGTTACATATTCTGCTGCATGTATGAAACTTGGGTGGAAAGATAACGTCTGGTTTCTGTTGAAATTTCTTTGCGTCTGACAAGCAGGTGTAATCCAGTCTAGTGCAGAGTAACTCTATAGGCAGTTAATTAACCATGCAAAGCGAAACACATATCTGAATAAATTGTGGAAATGTGCTGTCAAGACTTGTCTGGTATGTCTCTTACAGTGAAACTGATACTGAAACTTAACGGTAACAATAAAGTTAGCCATGCAAAACATCACAAGATCTAACACAAGTGAGTGTGAGTGTATGCTCCGCTGTAAACTAGTATCCTGTTCATTGTGTCCCCTGCACTGCGCTATTTGGGATATTCACCAGGCTCACCACCACCCTGTAGGATAGGCAGTAATGGAGGATTCCTTGACACTTCCAAAGAAAAGGTATTTCAGCTCCCTTAAGGACTTCAGACCAACTGGTATTACGTCACAAGATTTTCATCCTCAAATGAAGTGCTTTACACTTTTCTACAAGAAGAGCATCTTCCATTTCACTCTCTGAGGATTATGTCATGGTTTTGATTGATTTGATTCTTAGGGAGATTTATCCTTTCCAGTTCCACCCTGACATCTCCATGAAGTTGCATCTGTGACCAAATGATAATCGGGTTCATGGTAGTTTAATTCATGAGGAGCAAAACCTAACAACAAAATCGGTTACTTTGTCCTGGCAGCTTTACCTGTTCGAGGATGTATATTAGTATATTCTGAATTTATATATATATATATATATATATATATATATATATATATATATATATACACACTCACCTAAAGGATTATAACAAAATATGTTGTTTCCAGATGTGCAACTTATATTGATATTACCACAAACTAATGGCCACGCCTATCTATGGATAAGATGTGCTGTTTGTAATATGAATATTTGATGTAATATCTGCACAAAGTGTAACATCTGTTGAGGTGCAACCCAAAACCCCTGTATCCTATACTGATCTGAATCAGTCACATAGATACAATAATTAATTGTTTAATCAATTAATACAGATGGTATGAGGTATGTACCTGTGAAGCTGGTATGGCATGTTTGGTGTCAAACTGATTGTTAATCACCCCTGATTCCAAATCTGGTCAGTGATTACCATAACAGTGGTAACTTTTGTTATATCAAAAGTTATAACAGCTTAATGAAAATCATCAGTAAAGGGAGATAATCATCAGTCGGGCCATAAATCCCAAAAGGACTGATACAGACCCCCTTCCGAAAGCCCACCAAATGGATGGCCAGCCATTGGGCCAGGATTCGAATTCCTGGTCATCCCTATTCATGAACTTTAGACCATAAAAACCTGGACCTCAGAACAAAGCAGCGCAGAGAATAACCGCCAGCCCGAAGGAGAACATCAGCCCGGGAGACGAGAAGCCCACAAGAACCCTCCGGTGAAGGCCCAGCTGAACAGAGAACAGCACCCAAGACAAAGCTTCACCAGGAGAGAGAATCCAAAGGTGCTCCACTCCACTGCTCCAAACGCCGCGCCTTCCTGAGTGCCATCAGCTCAGCAGCTCTGCCATCAACTGCCAAGACCCCCCCCCCCCCACTCTTCAACCAAGTAAACCAACTTCCTTTCATTCTAACAACTTAAGCTGTTCTGTTAACCTGCTATAAGACTTTAGGGTCGTGTTTCCACAAACTGTGCTTGCTTTGCAGAACAGTATTTCCCATTTCAGGTTACTCATTTAAAATCCGGTCATTGCATTTTCATAATTTCATCGTTTGTTTTATTCCGTTATTTCGTGTTTGTTGTTTGTGTTAGGTGTAATGTCTGTCTTATGTTAGTTGTAGTGTTAGCTAGGAATAAATGCATGTCTTTTACACAACTTCAGCCTCCGTCATTGAGTACTCACACTAAGTCCCTGCCTCTGTGCGATCTTGCTACACGCTCTGAACCTCAAACTCGCCTGAAACATCGCGAGACTCTCTCTCATCGGCCGTGAGGGGAGCTTCGCTACCAATCGTTTACATTACCTGGTGATGCAGCTCGCTGGACGAGCCTTCTAACCCAGGTTACTAAGCGATACTGGTAATTAGTGAATCCCATTTAAGTCTCACATTAACAGACTCACAGGGATACCGCAATTGAGTTTGGAGGAGCCGACCATTTGGCATAAAGATTGGTTAATAATCAGCATTAAATAATAATTAATTAAACTTTAATTAATTTCAAACATATTGGTGGAGATATTAAAAATTACCTGAGCTACAACAGCAGAAGACCCCACCGGGTACCACTCATCTCCACTACAAATAGGAAAAAGAGGCTACAATTTGCACGAGCTCACCAAAATTGGACAGTTGAAGACTGGAAAAATGTTGCCTGGTCTGATGAGTCTCGATTTCTGTTGAGACATTTAAATGGTAGACTCAGAATTTGGCGTAAACAGAATAAGAACATGGATCCATCATGCCTTGTTACCACTGTGCAGGCTGGTGGTGGTGGTGTAATGGTGTGGGGGATGTTTTCTTGGCACACTTTAGGCCCCTTAGTGCCAATTGGGCATCATTTAAATGCCACGGCCTACCTGAGCATTGTTTCTGACCATGTCCATCCCTTTATGACCACCATGTACCCATCCTCTGATGGCTACTTCCAGCAGGATAATGCACCATGTCACAAAGCTCGAATCATTTCAAATTGGTTTCTTGAACATGACAATGAGTTCACTGTACTAAAATGGCCCCCACAGTCACCAGATCTCAACCCAATAGAGCATCTTTGGGATGTGGTGGAACGGGAGCTTCGTGCCCTGGATGTGCATCCCACAAATCTCCGTCAACTGCAAGATGCTATCCTATCAATATGGGCTAACATTTCTAAAGAATGCTTTCAGCACCTTGTTGAATCAATGCCACGTAGAATTAAGGCAGTTCTGAAGGCGAAAGGGGGTCAAACACCGTATTAGTATGGTGTTCCTAATAATCTTTTAGGTGAGTGTAAATTGAACACTATAAGAGTTAATAAACATTAACATTGTAAAAACAACACTCACTGCACACTGTAAAGTGTTAAAAGTAACACTGAATGGTGTGGACACATATAGACACCATGCAGTGTTAATTTAACACCGGCACATTTGCTGTGTATGGGATGGGGTGGACTACCCAAGTCCTTTACCTGAGTGTGGGGATTATTCTGCCCCATTGTTCACTTGGTTCCTAAGTCTATGAACAAATGTAGTCCTTCAGGTACGCTGGTGGCTTACTGATTCTGGCAGGACAACATCTCTCACGAACCAGAGTCTGTTGACTGGAGTCCTGCTGAACCTCAGGTGTAATCGGTGGAGTCACTACATTGGGAGTAGTACTTTCTGGTGCCCCGTCAAGCCCGTCAGCAGACATCTCGGATGACCCGGGGGACTGTGAGAGATGGTACCGGTTTCTTCGTAGGGTGCCCCCAGGTGTTTCGATGATGTAGGATCTAGACGTGCCGGCTGCAGACACGACTGTGCCTCGTTCATTCACATCCCTGATCCATACCCTATCTCCAGGGTGCAGGTGTGGCATGTCCTTCGCTTTGTGCCTGTGATCATAATTTTGTTGTTGTTTCAATCTATACTTTTGTTTGGTTTTCCTCAGGCTCTCCATGTCCACACATCTGGGGTTAAGCTGGGAGGGAATGATAGGAACGGTTGTCCTGATCCGTCTCCCCATAAGTAGCTCTGAGGGACTGTGGCAATTCGCCAGAGGAGCAGCACGGTAGACCATAAGAGTGAGGAAGGAGACACTGGATTTTTTTAGAAGAGCTTTGACTGTCCTAACCGCCCATTCAGCCTCCGCATTGCTTCTTGGGAAATAGGGACTGGACGTCACATGAAGTGCACAGATGCAAACTGTGGCCCATTATCAGAGCACACAACATCTGGTATGCCATGTCGCGCAAGGATAGACTTGAAATGCTCAATTACTGCCTCTAATGTCGTGGATGTCAGTTTGGCCACTTCAAAGTACCTTGAAAAATAGTCAACGATTATCAGGTAACTCTTGGTGCCTATCTGAAACAGGTCTGCGCCAATTATGTTCTTACGTCTCACAGTAAGGCCACCAGTCCTACTGCTAGTGCATATGTTGAATTTTTGTCCCTGCATGGGATGCACCGTCTTCCGCCCTCTGGGGGAAGGGAAAGCTACTCAATATTGATCAAGAACTTGCCATTGTTGGAATGGTCATATCTAATAATGCTATCAAACTATGTGAAATTTAGACCAGAACTGTGAAAGACTATGAAATATTTGACAATGTGGACAGCATTAGCCTGACGACCATTGCTTGGACTCTGTCCAAACACAGAGTTTGAATGAAGCAACTCTAAACTGTTCCCTTTGAAAGGAACGGTGAGCAGGTCAAGGAACTCTGGCAACAGTATGTCCAGGTATGATGTATATTCAATGTCCAGTTATGTGAGCTTTACACTTTGCAAGTATACATACTGTATAGGTTACAGTACAGTAGGGTATAATGAAGTGAATTTACATAATCTGTGTTTGTTTTTCTTTCAGAGAGCTATGGAGTTGGACGCTAATGAGACCCCACATGAATTCATGTATGTAGATGAGGCAGGATTCAATTTGGCCAAAAGGCGTTGACGCGGATGAAATATAATTGGAAAAAGGGCCACAGTCGAGGTGTCAGGTCAGAGAGGAGCAAGCATCACAATGTTCTGCAATTTCAAACACTGGATTGGTCCTTCAAAGATGCCAAGTTGGGCCCTACAATACTGAGCACCTCCTTGTGTTTCTGCATGACCTCCACCAATGACTGGTACCGGAGGGACAAAGGGACCAGGTAGGAGGAAACATGAGGACCTTTGTGATCACTTGGGACAATGTTGCTTTCCACCATTCGCCAGCCATCAGCACGTGGTTTGAAGCCCTTCCAAGAATGGTGCTGTACCTCTTTTCCTCCCCCCCTACTCGCCTTTCCTCAATCCCATAGAGAACTTCTATTCTGCGTGGAGGTGGAAAGTCTATGATCATCAGCCACATGACCAGATGTCCCTCTTTGATGCTTTTATCCCCAGTGTTTTGCTTTAGATGACATCAGATGTGATGTTGAACATGTGGCCTAACCCTGAAGATCGCAGAGATTAGAGGGCATTTTTATTTTTTCATTTCTTCTGTGCCTTTTTTGTTAATGTGTGACCTCAAAAAACATGATTTTGAGTGAGAGAGGATGATTTGGAGGCATTTAGTTATTGACTGCATTTTGTACGAAAGCAATGAGAAATTATTCAGTTTAGCCCACATTACCTGATGTCATGGCAACTGTGTAAAGGGTTTTGAGAAAGCAACCTCCCTATTGTAGAATATATCTATTGAAAAATACTGTAATGCCACAGGACCACAGAAGGGGATCATGTGGGTCCATCCATCCAAACAGAAGTCACATAATTCCACATTTACCACAAAATCTGACATATGATTTCACTTCTCTATTTATCAGACAGTAATTACTCTTCTAATGCTGAGGACAAAATTCTGATTTTGATGATGACAGAGGTGGTGATCATGGTAGAGACGATGGAGATTCTGGTGAGAATGGTGGTGATGTAGACAAAGGAGGAGCCAAGTAAAACCGGATGATGCCAGCCACAGAGAACCCGCTGAAATTGGGTTGGACTCTTTGTCCAGCTTCCTTTATTGTCATCCCATGAATAAGGTCATGGTGTAGAGTACAGCAGTTGCCCGAATTTCATCAGTAATGATTGTTCTTGGACATCCTTGTCCCCTTCCTCCTCGTCCACCACCTCTCACACGAGCTCTTCCCCCTCTGCCTCTCTGTATGTTTCTGTCCATTGTAGATGGATGGAAATGTGCCACCGATGCACTGTGAACTGACTTTTATTCTGCCTAATTGGTCATTAGAAACATGTGTGTTCAACTGTGTGCAAGAGATGACAGCTGTGTTGGATTTGTGTTCACAAATTGCTACCAGTGTTTACCATTTTGCAACACAATTGTATCACAGTGTGGAATGTATTTAGTGACTGGGGATATGTAAAAGGTTTTGCAAAAAAGAGCAGATGAGTTTTACTAATCAAACAGTGTTTGAAGTTTGGCCAAAAGAGTGTTTGATTCGAAAAATGAGTTCAGGCCACAGAGAATTTGGTTCAGAAAATAGGTTTTAATGTTTTAGCAACTGTGAAAAACTGTAATCAAACTGACAGAGACTTTGAAACAAACTTGAAATCTAAAGATAAAACACTGAATCAAACCAGGGTTAAGACTGAGACAGACACTGGCCCATCCTGGAATCGTCAAGTCATTTTTACTTCTAATCCAATGTAGGGATACAGGGTGTATTTGATTATATATTATATATCTGGATTTATGCAAGCATCTTTCAAAGCCAAGTGAAAATACAGTTATAAGTCCAGGTTATGAAAAGACTTGTGTGTGCGGAAAGGTAAAGAAATAGGCTAATGCAGGTATACTGGAAGGAAGGACCTAATGTGTGGTGTAGAACACAGGAACATGGACAGAGTGAGGCAATGACATTGCCCCCAAATATGAAACTCATCTACTCTGTGTTTTCCTCACAGTCGTCAAAGTAATTGTCAGCAAAGTTGAGCATCTGCTTCATAGCACTGAGGAGCAGGATGTCACAGGTGTCATTCAGCTCAATCTCACTGGAGTAATTCTTCACAGGAAGCACATGTAACATTGGAATGCCCAGACATCTACTTGTTCTTTCAATCTGCAGAAAGACATGCAGTTCACATATACATTCCTCCTCAAGCATATTTTCAATAGCTGTATCAAGAGATTAATGTCAAACAGGGTTGTAATAAGTACCAAATGAAAAGGTATATATCTGTCTTTAGCAGATGCTGCTATATGCAGATGTACAGTGAAAGTTGTAAAGCTCTTGAGTACAATGAAATGTCAAATACAAATATTTGATCTACTCATTGTCAACTACATATCCAGAACAGGATCATGGTGAGAACATGCAGACTGCACACAAAGCACAGAGTGATTTTGCTGCTGGGAAATATGTTGCTTTAGAAAACAAGTATTGAAGATAAAAGTTTGTGCTCCAAGTTGAATCCAACAAACCAAAGGCTCACACCTCCAGGACTGTGGACCCAATCCCTGCCTCTAACTCCATTTGTTGATGTTTGCTTGTTCACTCTGTTTCTTCCAACAGACCACAAACATCCAGCCAGGTGAGCTACTGTCTCTCAATTGGTCATCGTGTTTGTCCGGGTTTATGTCATGCCCCGTTCATCCGCTCCTCTCGTGTGCCACGCCCCCTCATTAACCCCATGTGGATTCCCCGTGTTCATCAGTTGTTTCCGGTCACCGTCATTAGTTCAGTGTAGTCATTAGTTCTCTGCGGAGAGTATAGAGCTGGTCCACTGTTCCATGGCCGGGGCGAAAACCACACTGCTCCTCCTGAATCCGAGGTTCGACAATCCGGCGGACCCTCCTCTCCAGAACCCACGAATAGACCTTACCAGGGAGGCTGAGAAGTGTGATCCCCCAAGAGTTGGAACACACCCTCCGGTCTCCCTTCTTAAAGAGGGGGACCACCACCCTGGTCTGCCAGTCCAGAGACACTGCCCCCGATGTCCACGCGATGCTACAGTTGCGTGTCAACCAGGACATCCCCACAGCATCCAGAGCCTTAACGCTCTGGGACCTGAGACCTCTTTTCCACTTTCGGGGTAGTCTGACATGCCTTGACATTTTAAAATATTTCACCTATCTAAAAAACATTTATCCCAAAGTGTTACATGTGCTTTTATTCAGCACAAACTCAGCACCAATAATCTGAGACCACTTAAAATGTTATTATTCTATTTTTTGTTAAAATCAACTTTAAACATATACTTTTCAAAAACCTATTTTCAGACATGCTGAGAAATTGTAAAAAATCACATTATAGACATTTCTAGCTAAGACTTTTGAGCTCTGAAGCTTATAGACACAGGGATTGGCTACACATAGGTGAAAGAGACATTCTGAAATTTTATGTGGTTTGATTACTAAAGTGTTAGAACTTTGGAGTGACTCTTTTTCTCAAAGTCAGTGGCCTGCACAATGAATATTGATGGGATAGGTGTCCCCACACCTGTAGTAGTTTGCATACTGTCAATGGCCCATCAGTCTGGAATGTCACTGACCCCACACCCATCACTTTGGAAAGGCAGTTTGAAACACAAGAAAAGTAGCAACAATAAAATCCCTTTCACAGTTTATTGGTAGATGGAATGAAAAATGAAAAACTGTGACCATATAAATATAGAAAGCGATAAATATGATGCAGTGACTATTATTAACGTTCTGGGGACGAGGGCATCGTCGACCGCATATCTTTCTTGTGTATTTCAGTTTATATCTCGCTGAAATCTCACTGTAGAATCATGAACACTGACTAAATCCGTAATCGGTCTTCTTTTCAAAACTTCAATTGTCGGAAGTATTAAAGTTTTTAAAATTAGGTTAAATAGGTAAAAAAGCAAACTGTGCCACCTTTCTTTGTTTTACTTGCATCAGGGGTGTGTAGTACTGGTTTCAGCTGAAGATCGCTGTTCACATTCTAAATACGCTGGGTTTGAACCGACGATCGTGTAATTACAGGCACACAGGCTTAGCACACTGAGCCATGGACACAGGTACTGTATGAGATGAAAATGGCAACATTGGCGTAAAGCTTCAGCACCAGAGACGTATCCGTGTGCCATAATGTAGCCAATCAGTGTAAACACTACCCAGACATGTGCTCTTGTTTATTTCGGTCACAATGGGCGTATTCACATATTTCTTCACCCAATACTAACTGTCGGATTATCATGTTATTATCATGCGAATAGCGCGATTTGCAAGTGGGAAGGCGATCAGAGCTGCATCGAGACGCAGACGCTTAAGTCAGTCACTCTTGTTCTTTCTATTCGTATCACGAAGCTGTAAAAATATATTTAGTTTCTAACTATATATGTTTGATAAGTAGACCATCTAAGGTTTCTGAGGGTGTTTTTTAAATGTGTATATGACAAAAAAAAAGTTATTTAAACGGTTTGGCGAAATTTCTGTCAGGTCCCGCCGGCGGGACCGCCGGTCCCAGAGAGTTAAGGAACTCCGGGCGGATCTCATCCACCCCTGGGGCCCGGCCACTGACGAGCTTTTTAACTACCTCAGCGACCTCCGCTCCAGAGATAGGGGAGTCCACCCCCAAGTCCCCATGCTTTGCTTCTGCATTGGAAGGCGTGTCGGTGGGATTGAGGTCTTCAAAGTATTCCTTCCACCGACCCAAAATGTTGAGGTCAGCAGCACCCTATTCCCACCATAAACAGTGTTGATGTTGCACCGCTTTCCCGCCCGGAGCCGCCGGATGGTGGATCAGAATCGCCTCAAAGTAGTTTTCCATGGCCTCGCCAAACTCCTCCCATACCCGAGTTTTTGCCTCAGCGACCGCCGAAGCTACACCCCGCTTGGCCTGCCGGTACCTGTCAGCTGCCTCTTGAGTCCCACAGGCTAAAAAGGCCCGATAGGACTCCTTCTTCAGCTTGATGGCATCCCTCACCACTGGTGACCACCAGCGGGTTCGGGGATTGCCGCCGCAACAGGCACCGACCACCTTACGGCCACAGCTCCGGTCAGCCACTTCCACAATGGAGGCGCGGAACATAGCCCATTCGGACTCAATGTCCCCTGCCTCCCCCGGGACATGGGAGAAGTTCTGCCGGAGGTAGAAGTTGACCCAGTGACCCGCGTCCGGGCAAGGGAAACCGTGATTCCATCATTTTATACATCATTAGGGATCTTTTGAGCCACACTTCGTCTGGTTCATCGCCCCGGACCTGTTTGCCTT
Source organism: Paramormyrops kingsleyae (assembly GCF_048594095.1). Classification (NCBI taxonomy): domain Eukaryota; kingdom Metazoa; phylum Chordata; class Actinopteri; order Osteoglossiformes; family Mormyridae; genus Paramormyrops; species Paramormyrops kingsleyae. The sequence continues at coordinate 14,872,509 of NC_132820.1, forward strand.
GGGTGACCCTACCAGGGGCATAAAGCCCCGGGCAACTTAGCTCCTCGGATCATTGGAACACGCAAACCCCTCCACCACGATAAGGTGTCGACTCCAGGAGAGGTTCACCCATTTATTCTGCTGCATATTTTTGCTGCAGAAATTCAGGTTCCTTTCCCAGTCAAGAGTCCTGCTGCAGGTTTCCACCAATACTGTCCTGATATGTCAGTGCAACTTTTAGGACTGATTCCAGTGTTAGACCCTGATACTCACCAAACTCTTTATGTAACAGCTGCGGTACACATTCTTCAAATCCTTTTCCACATGTGGGCATGCTTCGTCCACATGGGTCAGTAGCACCATTAGAGGAACATCTAAAAACATCAACAGAAATGTCTCACTAGTCACATTTATGTTTTATGGAATAAGCCGTCATCAGGTGAAGAATTTCTTGAACAAACTCCTAGTAGTCACCACACTGATGTTTGTCTTACTCAGGAGCACCTGCCAGCATCACTCTGCCCTTCCTGAATCCACATGTGCTCAACTCAGCTCATGTCTGTGTCCCAAAATTCAGTCCCAACCCTTAAGTCGGCTCTATGTGAAACAAAGCCCTCGAGTTTATTACAGATGGAGCAACTCTGTGTGGAGGAGCATCCAGGAGCTCCTTCAGTTACAGCATGAGAACTGTTTCTGCAAAAGCTATGGAAAACATTGTTTGCTAAGTTCCATTCCAGGAAAGTGAACTTGTACAGTAAAGGTTGAAGTTGAATATCCAAATACATTATTATGAAGTCATTACTTCACAGGGGTGAGCTTACTCTTATACTGAATGATTATTCAGCATTATTATTGGTTCAGGAAATGCAGGTGATAAAACACATTAGAACACTAAAACAAAATAGTTGTTTATGAATTTTGACCTCCAGACCGAATCGCCCCACAACACACACTCAGTCACAGATGCCGCCTCCCTCCCTGTTCTCCACACTCACTGACCTGCCAAGTCAGTTCTCTTTCTGATTTCATCAATTTTATTCTTCATTCCTGGGTTCAGAATTGCAACTGTGTTGGCATCAATCACATACACCACACAGTGGATCCTGTCCTTAAGAGCCATTGTGCTGCACGCCTGACAGTCATCAGCTTTCATTGGCATCACAGGGTTGAACTAAATAACAAAATGGTGTGAATGACAGAGACATGCATTGAGATAATAAACTCAAACAAAATGTAATGTGAGTCCATTCATATGACATTTATGTAACAACAGTACATTATCTATGGAAAAAAAAACAGTGAGTGAGATTTAATTTCCTGTATTCAAATAGCAGTTGTTTTTGAGGCCTGGTTAGATACACAGTTCTTACCTGGTACTTGTCTGGTACGTAGCCCTTCAGGATGCTCACAATATCTTCAATTTTCACCCCTCCACCCTCCCCTGCTTCCAGTCCCATGGTGTCACACAGTAGGAATGCCAGAGGTGGTCCACCTCGGCCCGCCTTCACCTGGTAAGTGTGATACTGGACGAAGACACATGATGTCATTCATCTTCTACCTGCTAATACAGTTCAGCAGGCATCTCAAACTGATATAACTTGGTGGCCACTGGTGAGGAGATCTTCAGCTGAGGTGGCCCATTTAAAAAAAAACAATACAAGGATAATCCTCTTAACAGCCAGCATTAAAATGGGGGGGTGGGGGGGGTATCACCAAGCTTAATGCTGATTAGTTATCTATTTTTCATGGAGACCTATCACTTGATTGGTGGGCTGGATTTAATGATCATTAAAAATCACATCATGGGCTCGACCGGTGCAATGTGATTTCATATAATAGAAAATAAATTCCAGCACCAAATTTCAGCACCAAATAATAGCAATAAGAACATGATGTGGGTGGCTCAGTGGGTGGAACTGCAACTTCACCCCTCTAGGGTTGAGGGTTCTGTGCATGAAGATTGCATGTTCTTGTTCCATTATATGGGTTTTGAATAGGTTCAAACTAAAGATCATGCAGCAGATTCAATCCCTTCTTAAAGCACAAACAACATAACAAATAGCAACTGAAATTGACTGAAACTAAAAATAGGTAACGTAGAGCAAACACCAAACCCAAATATTAACATTATATAAATACATTTGGTTATACAAGTCTTACACCACACTGTAAAATTTTGTCATGTAAAATTACAGTAAATTACTGGCAGCAGTTTTGCCAGTAAAATGCTGTTTTATTACAGTATTTGTACTGTAGAAATAGACTACAGTACATTGCTGTATTTTGATATACAGTTTATTACTGTGATTTTGTACTGTTTACTGTATTTTTTTTTTTAACCAAACGCAATAAAGTGCGACAGAACGGTTTTAAAATGCGTGAGTAATTGTTTTCAAAAGTGTGTTGATTATCTAATTTACATCTGAAAAAGGCGAATGCTGCATAAATAGAATGTTTACAATACCTGATGATTGTGGATTCCACAAAAAATAGATGATGAACAAAACAGCATAGCATTCCATATCCTAAGTACACTGAAAAAAATGAAACATTGGATCAACTTAAAATATTACTTCATTTTTTCACACTTAATTTTTTCAAGTCAGTTCAACTTAAAGTAATCAATCTAATACACAGGTGTCAAACTCCAGTCCTGGAGGGCCGGAGCCCTGCACATTTTTGGGTTCACCCTCATTTAACACACCTGATTCAACTCCTTGTACTAATTACCACACAGCTCTTGAACTGAATCATTTATGGTGGAACAGGGAAGGGACTAAGCTACACAGGGCTCTGACCCTCCAGGACTGCAGTTTGACACCCTTGCCATAGAGTGTTAAGACAATGTGTCTCAACCTCTTCCCAAATTGCAAGCTCAAAATGGGTGGCCCATATCTGCCCCATTTTAATGTGCACTCATTTGAACTTATTTGGGCATTCAGCTGCTGTGTTTTACTAATCCACCATAATAAGAAAGACTCAGACCAACATAGCCTTTTCTCATTTAAGCATAATAGAAAATGTGTTTTCAATCAGGTTAAGAACCAGTCATGTTCACCTGAGAACTGCATGTGGTGTAAAAGTGAGTTAAATGTATGGTACCAAACATGGATTATAAAGCTAGACTGTGTTAGACTGCATATCATAATTATTTAGCAGTGCTGCGAAAAGGTGACAGCTTAATGGTGGAAGGAGTGTGTGTCTGCTAAAGCAGATATAATGGTTGGTGGCCTTATTGCTTTTAGACCACAACTTGGGATAGAAGAACAAATCAAATCACTTTGCTCATTTAATATTCAGAGTTTCATTTAGAAACCCACCACGATTGAGGATGGTATGGCACTGATATTAATATTTACCACCTGTTGCTCTCACTTTTTCCGGGTTGCCTGTGTTGGTGTATGTTAATTGGTCTGAGTAGTGCATTTTAGTCCTATATATGTGTATCCACAAAGAAATCTTCTCAATTGTACAGGCCTGGATGCTTTTCCTAGAGAGCCCAAGCTTGGAGAAGGAACAAAAAAACTGATTTTCCTCTCAACCAAATTCTATCCTACTTAAACCATAGAAGATAACACACAAGAACCATTTCTGTGGTGTTTGTTTTCTTGCCCTATTCATCACAATCGCGGTAGATAAAAAAAAATTAAAAATCTGTTAAGTCAAAAACAGTACTGTCTCATGCTATGCAAATATACATCCAGCACCATTGGTCTACAGGGGAGTGGGTGGTACCAGGAGCTGCACAGAAAAGGGTATCACAACTGTCCTAACACCTTTCTGCATATATTAATCATCCAAGGGCAGGACTGGCAATCAAAAACCACCCCCAAAGAATTAAAATATATAACAATCAGGAGAGTCATCCAATATGTTTCCAAGAGTTCCTCTACCAATTTTTTGATACCAACATGCTATAAAATCACATGTCAGCAGAAAAACCACCAAGACTACAGCTCTCTAACTACCAAGATCAGTCAGAACAGCAAAACTTCAAAATAAAATAATAAAAAGTTGTAAGGTCCTTTTTGGTCAGAGTCTTTCTCATGATGGTGAGTAAATCTGGGATGGCTCTTCTGATCCTCATAACTTCTTGTGTGCATATTACAATGGGGCAGATATGTGGAAGTGGAGACTCATTGTCTTAACACTCTATGGCAAGGGTGTCAAACTGCAGTCCTGGAGGGTCAGAGCCCTGTGTAGCTTAGTCCCTTCCCTGTTCCACCATAAATGATTCAGCTCAAGAACTGTGTGGTAATTAGCACAAGGAGTTGAATCAGGTGTGTTAAATGAGGGGAAACCCAAAAATGTGCAGGGCTCCGGTCCTCCAGGACTGGAGTTTGACACCTGTGTATTAGATTGACTACTTTAAATTGAACTGACTTGAAAAAATTAAGTGTGAAAAAATGAAGTAATATTTTAAGTTGATCCAATGTTTCATTTTTTTCAGTGTAGAGAAAATACCAAAAGCCTTTGCGATTTACAGTTAAATACTGTATACTGTGGTGTATTAAACTGTAAATACAATATTTACAGTTACATATTGTAAATCACAGTGATGCTGTTTCTTTTACAGTAATGTGCAGTATTTCAAAAAAACAGTAGGAAACTGTAAAAAAAATCCTGTAAATTTACATCAATTTGTTACAGTGCAGGAAATGAAGAGTTAGACAATCGCATTACCGTCAAAGTCAGGCTGGTGTCCTTGTATCCTACTTTAGCTTGGCTTGTCATGTTACCACGGAAGATAGAGTTGATGGAGTTGAAGAAGCTCGATTTTCCAGCTTGGATCTGACCAATTAGAAGAATCCGAGCCTGAGGCACTGAATCAATAGTGGGCTTGTAATCATGCAGGTATTGCTTGAGATCAGTTCGTGTGCTAAAAGAACAAACATTGGAATTGAAAATGGGAATTAGTCAAAATTCATAAGGAATATAAACAATCCCATATCTAATAACATATTACTATAGCTTCCTTTTATCTCATTAGCTAATTGTTACTGAAACCAGTTAATGAAGTATCATACATTCTTCCCCACTGCATCCTTATCTGATGAAAACGTGGACTGTTCCCCCTCGTGTATTGTGTTCACTACAAGTAGGAACTGTTCGCTGAACTAAGTGAGTGGGGCATACGGCAATAAACTTTGCTGAATGGTTGACAAGTACAGGCGCTAATTTGGAAGATACGCGGAAGTACTGGAAACAGAAGTAGTTGGTGATGAAAAAATTGAGCAGATGAAATTATTCTTGTATCTCAGTTACATTAGATGCACTTTTGCATGTTTCTGCAAAGGAAAACTTAGTTCCATAACCGATGTACTTCTGTCTAATATTGCCAGTGCCCAGGGTGAAACTTGCTGGCACTCATAAGTGGGATAATGGTACATTTAAGGAGAATCTTAAGGTATTTTTATCCAACCAGCCCCTGAATCTTAAGAATCAGAACCATTATTGTACCATGAAATTTGTGTTGGCACAGCTTGCTACAAGTGGAAACACCATGACACCAGACCATTAACAATTATGGCATAAGCAGACAGATTAAATATGGTAAAAGACAGATATCAGCTAGTGACCTAACCCACACGGCCACGCACAGCCCAATGTTTATAGGTGTGTGTGTGCTTGCGGGATGGAGGAGTTACAATTCTCATGGTTGTTTTAAAAATATATGCATAAAATTATATGATGATAGTGAAAAAAGCTGTCAATTATATCTGATAAAAATAGGCTTCATACCTTTTGCTCCACGTAACATTCCTCCATGGGACATTAAGGACCTCGGGTTTACGCTCCTCTGGTAAGGGGGTACTGCTTCCAATTCCCATTTTCCAAACACCAACTTCCAGACCTGTCCAATTTAAAAAAATGTGTTCTCCTTATGCTCAAGAGCAGATTATTTATTTGTATTAATGAATGTAGCAGATTCTTTAATCTAAAGTGACACATTTGAGAAAGCAGGGTCCACCTGCTGCTGGAGAAACTGGGGTCTTGATCAAAAATCCAACAGGGAAAATACAAAGCGTATGACACAGAGTTCTAAATGGCTGAGCCACACACCATTCCATAGCTCATGTGAAGCAGCCATTTTAACAATATACCTTATACATACTCAATATACTCAGTTGATTTGGAGCAAGACAAGGAACCGTACAGAAATAGACCAATACATTACACAGGAATAAACCAAGAAACATAAATGTTAAATGCTACATATTTTGAGGCCAGCCTCAAACCCTCGCAAAAGTACAAAAATAGGCAGCTATAAAATCAGGCTCACCAAATAATGCATTCCCCTTTAAATATTCTTTTGAGACAATTTAGGCTCAAATGATGCATGGGTATTAAGCATTCTTATCTTAACAATGTAACAATTTCCTATATGCATCACTCATTTCGGCTGAAGAAAGAGGGAGATAGGAACTAACTTATACGCTGCTGCGAAATTTGAAATTCCAGCACAATTCTAAATTTTGAAATTATTTAAACGATTTTTAATTTATTGGACATGCACCTTCACATCTTTTAAAATTGGCATCTTGAAGGTTTGTAAGTAGAGGATTTTCTATATTCTATAACAGGGGCAGCCAATCTTATCCGCAAAGGGCCAGTGTGTATGTAGGTTTTTGGGATAACCTGTAGGTCAGCTGTTCAAACCCAGGTGTGAGGATTCAACCAATCAGTCCTCTAATTAGCAATCTAATTAGGGAGGTGCAGCGAAAACCCGCATACACACCGGCCCTTTGCGGATAAGATTGGCCACCCCAGTTCTATATTTATGGATGTCATTGACATCGGTTTTGATTTTTTTAAACAAAAAATGGATATATACAGGCCAAAGTATGGTCCATATTTCTAGAATATGTTTTTGTATAAATATTTGTTCTGAGCAAGGGTAACTGCCAATCCCAGCCAAAGACGTCTCAAAAAAGATATAGTGTAACAGGACTTCTAACAGAACCATTATGTGAACAAGTTACAAGTCATTTTATACATTATGTTTTTCACTTTGTAATTCATAAATACTCTAATGTAGAGGTTAAAACATTTTGTTTTGTCACAGATGTATTTTTCGCTCCATAGTTCATAAATATTTTGGTGTAATATTGCAGAAATTCTCATTTCAGGTTTATCATACATAAGCTGGGATAAAATGACTTGCTATAGGCCTAATTTCAAAATGAAGGAATTCACAAATTATATTATATTATAAGCTGTTTTAAAGTAAATGGTTCGTCAAATGGATTCTTGTATACACTCTGCCCTCTGCATCCGCAGATTAAAAATTTTCAAATTAACATACAAATAAACAAGCACAAAAATAAATAAATAAAGTTTCAAAAAGCAAGACATGAATTTTCCGCTCACTAAGTCCCATGCTGAAACCACGTGAATGAACTGGTGTGTCAGGGTCTGCACCTGTCTGTCCCAGCATTTCATGTCTTCTCCCCGTTTGGCCAGCAGATGTTGCTGGTCATCCTCCCCTCCCCATTGTCAAAGTCCTCAATGTGTTTTCCTAGCTCCCCAGACTGCTGCATTGCTCTATAGGCTGAGTTTACAACTACACTGCTCAAGAAAATTAAAGGAACGCTTATTAATCAGAGTATAGCATCAAGTAAACTAAACTTCTTGGATACTCATCTGGTCAGTTAAGTAGCAGAGGGGGTTGTTAATCAGTTTCAGCTGCTTTGGTGTTAATGAAATTAACAACAGGTGCACTAGAGGGGCAACAATGAGACGACCCCAAAACAGGAATGTTTTAACAGGTGGGGGCCACTGACATTTTTCCGTCCTCATCTTTTCTGACTGTTTTTTGACTAGTTTTGCATTTGGCTACAGTCAGTGTCACTATTGGTAGCATGAGATGATACCTGGACCCTACAGAGGTTGCACAGGTAGTCCAACTCCTCCAGGATGGTGCATCAATACATGCTATTGCCAGAAGGTTTGCAGTGTCTCCCAGCACAGTCTCAAGGTAGGTTGTGTGGGGCATGCCAGGGGCTCATGCTGAGGTGTACCATGTGGGCTGGTTTGGCATGATTGCTTACATGCCCCCGGGCTGCCTGCCTGGGATCCCCCTGCCACTTCACTGACTCACTGGCCACATGGTGGCCTCATCTTTACCACATGATCTCCACCACTCAGGCAGGCATCTGCACACAATCCCTGGCTGCCCTAACTGCAGGTGGCGAATTAGCACCCTGCAATGCTGCCCGCACTGCCATCTCCCTCTCCATTGTTAACTCCAGGGCATCAGGCAGGGTCCGTGGGCGAGCGAGCTGCGTGTTGAAACGAAGATCCACCGGAGAAAGAGCCCTGACGAACTCGTTGCAGGCTAGTTCCTTCTGCACATCCGGCGGCATGTGTGCGTAAGCTTGCCTGGCTAAGCTTTCAACATCATTAGTCAGGGATCGCAGAGATTCCCCTGCGAATCTCCAACGGTTAAGCAGCTCAGACCGAAGGAGCTCAGAGTGGTAGCACTGCCCGAAATGTCACCTGAGCACACCGACCAACGCGCCGTAGTCACTCGGGTCCAGCAACAGCAAGCAGGACAGCACATCATCGCTTAAACAAAGGGCAAACTGGAGAGCTTTCAGTTCCAGTGTCCAGCCGCTCGCCTATGCTAACAGTTCTAAGTGCGCATGGAAAGCTTCCCAGTCTGATTTACCGGAATACTTCGCCGTTTTTACTCCAACTACCTTATGCACTCCACAGGCGCAGCCATCATTATTTGCTTCTTCACTGACGCATTGAATCTCCCCTCCGGCTGGTGACATGCCCCCCAGACAAGGCACGAAATGGTAGCTAACTTCAGAGCCAGTGACAGTGCACAAACATGGCTCCCTCTTGACCACTGCAGATGGGTGCGCCACGGCAGTATAGGCATACCCGCGGTCATCCTCCTCGACCTTAATATGGACTACAGCAGCGAAACCCAGCTTGCTTGCAATGGCAGTTTTACTTCTGACAGCACTGTAAAGTTCCTGTTATGGGAATGAGGAAGTGACCGAAAACAAACTTTATTTGGCTGTTGTGGGCCACAGCCACTGGGGGTGGGGCTCGATGGCGAGCGCCTGGTGGCCAGGTCTGCACCCATGAGGCCTGGTCGGGCACAGTCCGAACAAGGTACGTGGGTCCCCCCTCCAATGGGCTCACCAGCTCCTTCCACTCATCCCACACTCTTTCCCCCCGATGGGTGCATGCCCACAGAAAACATCTGTAACACAATTCCTAAACACGCTACAATATTAATATATATGTTGGTATATTTCTAAGTATCTGCATGAGTTGACACGGTTTAAGAACAACGGAAACTCAATTCCACACAAAAACACCTCAATATCATTACACTGGACTTTTCACAGAACCATAAATTGAACCAGATATGGATTTTGCTACATTTTGTACGCTAATGAAATATATATGTTGGCCTCTATTTGTTGGACAAACTATGACCGTCGCAATGCAGATCATTGTGAAAGTGAAAGTAGGAGTAGAATAAGTTTTTATAGTTACAGACAGGATGTTTTTCACTATGCAGTTAATCAATATTTCAAAATAGGAGTTAAATTTGTGTAGTCACAGACAAAATGTTTTTAATTCCACAGTTCATAAATTCTTATTGTATTAATTCTTATTCCAGAGTTACCGTATACTTCAGTTGATATCAAGTGCTGTGTAATAGCCTAATTTAAATACAAAGGTATTTACACCTTGTCTTAGAAGTTGCTTTAAAGTAAAGGGTTAGTCAAATGTATTCTTGTATATTTATATCTGGTATTTGCCTATTAATTAAACTCATTTGCATTACTTATAATTTTTTCCGGTGTAATGCATTTTGCCAACATCAGTTTTGCTTCTTTACAAGGAAAAAATATATACAAAATATATACAAGTACCATTGGTACCTATGTAACAGTTATAAAAATCCTACAACAAGTTATTACATTAATACATATGTTAAAATATTTCTACACATCTACATGAGTTCCCCAGGAATGAGATTGTTTGGAGAACAGCAGTAGCTGCCAATTCCAGGCAATTAAGACTTTTGAAAAAAAACATCGTTTAGCCCAAATTTCAAAAAAACCCTAAATGAGTTACTTACGTTTTGTGCGCAATTGAAATATACAAATATTTTTGAACAAACTCACCTTTTCCAAAGGCTCTTCCACTACTGCAGTTTATACAGACTCCTGTGAAAGTAGGAATTCAAAAGTATTTTATATAGTTACACAGATAACGGTATTCAAGGTAAATTATAGGTACACTTGGGATTTAAAAGGTATTTGCTTGGTTGAATAAGTCATTATTTCAATACAGATGTGGAAATCCAACTACACATCTACATGAGTTCGCTAAGAATGACGTGATTTGAGAATAGCAGGAATTTAATGTTCCACCCAAAAATGCCTTTAAATATATATATATATATATATAGAAAGACAAAATTAATGAGTTATGGGTTTTACTAGCCTACATATACTTTTGAAATGCACATAGACAAACTAACCTTTTCCAAACGACCCTCAAAAGCTGCAGTTTTCCAGGCGATTGTGAAAATGAAAGTACGAGTTCAAAGCATTTATATACGCCTAGTCACACGGATAACGGTGGCTAAGCTGAGGTTCATAAATATTTATTTCCATGCCCAGAGGGTTCTCAGCCCCTTAAACAGACACAAACTATGCAGCAGTCCAGGGAGAAGGGAGAAACACACCAGGGTGAGAAGTGGGGAGGAGAAACGGGACGACCATATCTGGCATATTAAATTAACTGGTTTGTGTTCATTATCATTAATGGATTTCACCAGCATCAGTTTTTCTTATGTAGCCCTTCAGGATGCTTTGAATATCTTCAGGTGTTCACCCCTCCATTTGCTGTGTGTTCCAATCCCATGGTGTCAAACAGGAGGAGAGAGGGTGTCCACCTCGAGCCACCCTCACCTGGTAAGTGCGATACTGGAAGTAAGACACATGATGTCGTTCATCTTCTAACTGCTTATCCAGGTCTGCAGGCATCTCAAACTGATATAACCTGATGGCTACTGGTGAGGAAGTCTTCAGCTCAGGTGGCCCACTTTTGTTTAAAACAATACAAGGATAATGTACTTAACAGCAAATAATAAAAGGGGGGTGGGGAGAGAATTCATTGAGCTTGGTGTGACTGCTGATTATTTTTTATTTTCCATGGATACCAATCACTTAATGGTTATTCGATCCAGCCCACTAATCAAGAATCAGGTTATGGGGTTGATCGGTGCAATGTGATTTCATGTCACGGAAAATGAATTCAGTCCCAAATGTCCTGTGGGTAATGGCAATAAGAACATCATGAGGGTGGCTCAGTGGCTGGCACTGCATCTTCAACCTCTAGGTTGAGGTTTGAACTCTGCTGTGTGCTTGGAGATTGCATGTCCTGGCCATGTTGTGTGGGTCTTCCACAGGTTTAAACTAAAGATCATGCAGCAAAGTCAGTCCTTTCTTGAAGCACAAACAACAACAACTACCAACTGAAACACAATGAAATTAAAAATAGGTGATGTAGAGCAAACACGAAAACAGAATTTCCTCTCTCCTCTCAAGGAAGAACATTATATAAAGGCATTTGGATACACAAGTCTTACACCAAGAAATGAAGAGTTAGACAATCATATTACCTTCAAGATCAGGCTGGTGTCCCAGTATCCTGCTCCAGCTTGGCTTGTTATGTTACCACGGAAGATAGATCTTCTTCAAATTCATCAACTCTATTTTCCAGCATTAACTGCACCAATTAGAAGAATCTGACCCCAAGGCACTGAATCAATAGGAGGTTTTAACTTGGAGGTATCGCATGAGATTGGTTTGTGTCAAGGATCCGGGCGGCTCGGGTGCGAGAACATGGCATAGTGCACACAGAAAAAGTGGACGACCCTCTTGCGGCTCAAAGAGATAGATAGGGATTTATTAAACAAAACAGAAAACACTACCAACACAATAAAACCAAAAGGACCATGAGGGGTCAAAAACTAAAGGGGATAAACAAAGACTAAATAACAAAAACTGGGCAGGTAAACAGAATACATATCTAAACTCACAAAACTTAAGACAATCAACAAACCACTAGGGAACAGAACAGAAGCAGGGACTTAAATACAGAAACCAAACTGGGTAATAAGACTAACACAGGACAGGTGAGACTAATTAACAGAGACCAGGGAAACGGGGCTCAGATGAAACTAATAAACTCAAAGGAACAAAACAGGGAAACTAAGAACTAACCAAGGAAACAGGGAAACAGAAACCAACACTAGGGAATTACAAACAGGTAAAGCCACAAGCAGGGGCACAAGGAACAAAACAAAAACCAACTACAAAATCAGACACAAGAACTAGAGAAACTCAAATGAAACAATAGGGAGCAAAATACAAAAACAAAGGAGGTGGAATTCAAACACAGGACAGAAAGGCACACAGACAATTGGATGCTCAAATTTGTTGAGCCATGAGGCCAACAGAGAACAGGGGAAAACACAAAGACTAACATGAAGGACAGGATGACCAGCACTAGGGAATTACAAACAGGTAAAGCCACAAGCAGGGGCACAAGGAACAAAACAAAAACCAACTACAAAATCAGACACAAGAACTAGAGAAACTCAAATGAAACAATAGGGAGCAAAATACAAAAACAAAGGAGGTGGAATTCAAACACAGGACAGAAAGGCACACAGACAATTGGATGCTCAAATTTGTTGAGCCATGAGGCCAACAGAGAACAGGGGAAAACACAAAGACTAACATGAAGGACAGGATGACCAGCAATGCCTGCTGGTCAAACGGGGAAGGGACACAGAGTGAGACAACAGGGGCTGACCCTGACAGGTTTGTGTGCTAAATGAACAGACATTGGGCTTGGAAATGGGAATTAGTCAAAATTCATTAGGAATATAAACAATCCCATACCCAATAATATGTTACAACAGCTTCCTTTAGGTCTCATTTGCCATTTGCAAATGAAACCACATAATCAATAAATCTTAAAATAGCTACACTGTCATGACCACCGAGATGAAAGATTCAGGGAGCAGGTGTGGTTGGGGATACAAAATGTTTATTGAACTGGATGAACAAACTGGGAATTACAGGGATCACGGTGGATAAAAACAGGAAGACCCAGGCAACAATAAGGTATGACAACAATGACTGGTCTGAGAAACACAAGACTGAGAAGCACATTTATACAAAACTGATGAGGCAGCTGGAGTGATTAACATAAGGGTAGAAATGAGAGGTAAGACAAATGAGTGACAGGTGTGGCTTGTTAAGGCCACATCATGGAGGAGATGGGATGGTCAGGTAGACGTGAGAGGCCGGACGTGACAGTTCCCCCCCTCCTGAAGCATGCCTTCTGGGAACAAAGGACGAACACAGTTTCACAGTTATATATATCTGTTCACAGACTGTCTATTTTGCCTTTCTTAGGGAAGCTTTGGATTGGGTTTGATTTTTATTTAGTTTGGCTTGGCTTGGGAGGGAATGCCACCTTCTGGACATTTGCGTGGATGTAATTTCTCCGTACTTCCCAGTCTAGTGAAACGTACGGCATTGATCACAAGTTTTGGACGCAGCTGAACACTGGCAAACTCCCATCTCAAGCGCTTAAGCTCCGGACATTATTTGTCTGTAAATTGACGTTTATGTTGGATTGTTATTCCTTAGTTGAATTACGTTAAATTCCGTAGTCTTTTTTTTTTTTGAAGGATATCTGAGATTTATATTCTTAGCAGTTAAGTTATGCTAGCTTGCGTGATTGTGTTTGTAGGCTAAAGATAATGGCAAAGATATACGTAACAGATGTATTAATCCTGTACTACGTATTTTATGTTAAATTTATGTACCTTTGTATTGTATTGCAGTTTTACAAAATGATGAGGGTGATAATGATGTTGAAAAATCACACAGGAAAAGGATGCCTTGCGGAGTTATTGGGATTTCAACCACCCATTCAAGTGTTAGCTAGCTGTCTAGTCCTGCTGACTGGTTGGCAACGCAGTGCGACGGCAGCATACTGTCTATTTGATATCCGGTGCTGGATGGCAAAAAATGTCCTTACAGTATGTTAAACACAGAAAAAACAGAAGTACTGGTAATTGGTCCCAAGGCTCCACGAAATAAAGTTTAACCACCTCAACATCGGTGGCCTTCCTACACAACCTAACACAGTGGTTAGAAATCTTGGTCTTCTACAGTAGTTGATTCAGATTTATGTTTTGATGCTCACATAAGAAGTATTATTAGAACTGCGTTTTATCATCTATGGAACATAGCCAAGCTTTTGAAACTTTGGAAGATGTCTCCCTTCATGATGCAGAAAAATTAATACATGCCTTTATAACTTCCAGACTGGACTACTGTAATGCCCTCCTTTCTGGTTGCCCGCCTGGATATTTACATAAACTTCAGCTGGTGCAGAATGCGGTAGCCAGAGTTCTCACAAACACTAAAAAATTTGATCACATTACACCAGTCTTATCCTCCCTTCATTGGTTACCAGTTAAGTCTCAGATTGACTATAAAATACTGCTATTAACCTATAAAGCACTGAATAGCCTTGCACCAGAATACCTTACTGATCTGCTGACCTCATACAACCCTCCACGCTTGCTTCGTTCTCAAGGCGCGGGATATCTTTTAGTACCTAATGTAAGGTAGAAAGAGTATACAGCAGGCTGCAGAGCTTTCTCCTATAGAGCTCCTCAGCTGTGGAATGGTCTTCCACCGGATGTGCGGGATTCAGACTCACTCTGAATATTCAAGTCTAGACTAAAATCACACCTGTTTAGTTTAGCTTATAGGGACTCTAGTTCTAGCTTTAGCTAATTGTTCACTCCCAGTTAGACATATAGTGTGAGGTGTAGAGCTGGGTGGGGATCAGTGCCATTGGCTTTGGATAAACTGATTTGACAGTGCTGTCGCTCTAGCTTCACATTTCAGGGACTTCCCATGCCTGCATTCCCACTTATGCTGCCATAACCATATCTGCCGGAGCTTGCACATTGCACTTCATATTGCACTCACCTAACTATTAGCACTGCCTATAGTCTCCCCTACTTTGACTAATTGCACATTATATTTCCCCTTCTCCTACTGGGGTATGCTGCCTGGAGACCCCAAATTATCAAGATATCCTGCACATCCAGCTACATGCAACATCTCCACTACCCATGACGTCCTTGCACCCTGCTCGCCATTCTGCCTGTGTCATCCTCCATGTATGCCCAGCTGCCTTACTACTGGTTGCCCGGCGATCTGAAGGAGTGTCAGCACTGGCTTGTCATCACCTCCCTGCTCCCCGGTTGTGACTCAAATCTTATGACTTAGACTGTGTCCTTGGATTGCCACCTTATAGTGGTGGAGGGGTTTGCGTGCCTCCGTGAACCTGGGGGCTATGTTGTCGGGGGCAATAGCCCCTGGTAGGGTCTCTCAAGGCAAAAAGGTCCCAGGGGAGGGGCCAGACAAAGAGCAATCCAAAAGAACCTCATGAAAAAGTACAAAATCAAAGTCCCGTTTCCCTCGCCCGGACTAGGGTCACCAGGGCCCCACCCTGGAGCCAGGCCTGGGGGAGGGGCCCGTTGGCGAGCGCCTGGTGGCCGGGCCTTGGCCTGTGGGGCCCGGCCGGGCACAGCCCGAAAGAGGCACGCGGGACTGTCCCCAGGTGGGCCCACCACCCGCAAGGGGAATGTCAGGGGTTCGGTGCATTGTGGATCGGGTGGCGGCCAAGGGAGGCCCTGGCGGTCCGATCCCCGGCTGACAAAACTGGCTTTCGGGACATGGAATGTCACCTCTCTGGTGGGGAAGGAGCCTGAGCTTGTGCGTGAGGTTGAGAGGTATCGACTAGATATAGTCGAGCTCACCTCAACACATAGCTTGGGTTCCGGAACCAATCTCCTGGAGAGGGGCTGGACGCTCTTTTACTCTGGAGTTGCGGCGGGTGAGCAACGCCGGGCTGGGGTGGGGCTATTGGTGGCCCCACAGCTCGGTGCATTAACAACGGAGTTTACCCCGGTGAACGAGAGGGCTGTTTCCCTGCGCCTTCGGGTCGGGGATAGGTCTCTGACTGTCATCTGCGCTTATGCGCCAAATGTCAGATCGGAGTACCCGGCCTTCTTGGATTCCCTTAGTGGTATGCTATTTGGCGTGCCGCGGGGGGATTCCATCGTTTTGCTGGGGGACTTCAACGCTCACGTGGGCAATGACAGTGTGACCTGGAAGGGGGTGATTGGGAGGAACGGCCTCCCTGATCTGAATCCGAGTGGTGTTCTGTTATTGGACTTCTGTGCAATGCATGGTTTGTCCATAACGAACACCATGTTCGAGCATAAGGGTGTCCATAAGTGGACATGGTACGAACATGCCCGGGGCTACAGGTCGATGATCGATTTTATAATCGTATCATCTGATCTGCGGCCTTCCGTCTTGGACACTCGGGTAAAGAGAGGGGCAGAGCTGTCAACTGATCACCACCTGGTGATGAGTTGGCTCAGGTGGCGGGGGAGGAAGCCGGTCAGACCTGGTAGGCCCTAGCGCATAGTGTTGTTTTTACAGTGTTAATATTTATTAACTCTTATAGTGTTCAATTTACAACCTAGAATGTTAGGACAACGTGTCTCCACCTCTTCCTAAATTGCAAGCCCATATGGGTGGCACACAAGTATAAAATGGGTGGCCCATGTCTGCCCTATTTTAATGTACTCTCATTTGAACTCATTTGGGCATTCAACTGCTGTGTTTTACTAACCCACCATAATAAGAAAGACTTAGACCAATATAGCCTTTTTTCTTTTTATGCAAGTTTTATTTCAATTCAGCTCATAATAATCAAAAAACTGTGCTGAGAATCCTCTGTAGTATGAAAGTGCGTGAACTGTATGGCACCAAACACAGGTTATAAAGCTAGGCTCTGTTAAACTGCATCACATAATTATTTAGAAGGGCTGAAGGAGTGTATTTCTGCTAAAGCAGATATAATGGGTGGTGGCCTCATTGCGTTTAGACCACAACTTGAGATAGAAGAACAAATCAAATCACAATATTCAGATTTTCATTAAGCTTAATTTTTAGAATCCCACCACGATCGAGGTTGGTATGGCACTGATATTAGTCTTTACCACATTTCATCACTTGTATTTTTGAGGTGTCTGTTGTATGTTAAATGATGTGGGCAGTGTTTTCTTGCATACCTGAAGTAATCTCATTTGTAAAGATACAGAAGAGCCAAATGGTCTTCCTGGAAAGAGCAGACTTATAAAAGAAACAAAATGATTGGCTTTCCATAGCAATTTACTCCCAACCAATACCTTCTCTAGTTAAATCTCCCCCCCTGGTCCTTGGCTGGAACGCAAGAGCCATTTTGGTGGTTTTTGTTCTCTTGCCTTATTCATCACAATCGTGGTGGATTAAAAAAAAAATCTATTACGTCAAAAACAGTACTGTTATGCTATGCAAATATACATCCAGCACCATTGGTCTACAGGGTGGTACCAGGAGCTGCACAGAAAAGGGTATCACAACTGTCCTGACACTTTTCCCACATATGTTAATCATCCAAAGGCAGGACTGGCAGTCAAACATACTCCCACACTATTAATATATATACACCAATCTGGAGACACATTCTTCAAGAGTTTTTTCTGTGATGCAACAACAACATGCTCCCAGCTCGCTAATCTTCAAGATTTGTCAGAACCAAAAAAGCAAAACTTTAATACAAAAGAAAAAGTTGTAAGGTCCTTTTTGGTCAGAGTCTTTCTCATGATGGTGGGTAAATCTGGGATGGCTCTTCAGATCCTCATGATGTCTTGTTCGCATATTAAAATGGGGCAGATATGTGGAGACTCTTTGACAACACTATAGGTTGTAAATTGAACACTACAAGAGTTAATAAATATTAACACTTTAAAAACAACACTCACTGCACACTGAAAAGTGTTAAAGGTAACACTGAATGTTGTGGTCACATATAGACACCATGCAGTGTTAATTTAACACTGGCACATTTGCTGTGTGGCAAAGAACATGCATGTAGACTGCACTGTTAATAAATGCCAATTTATAGTGTTTTTGTTTATTTATTTATTTATTTTAAAGACTGCTGACTTGTCATTTTTGTAGCCTAATGTCATTTTGGAAGTTTTTCTTTTATATTTGTTTCTTGTTCATTCGTTTAATCTTATTTAAACGGTATTTATTTATCTTTCTATTTTATTTTCTTATTCGTTTTAAAAACGTTCTAACATAGGCTACGTAATAAACGTTCTATGGTTGTTATTTGTTTGGTTCCAACTTCCACAGTTTTTTCAGCCTGTAGCATTGTTGTGTTTTTTGTTGTGTTATGTTAATAAAAGTTCTGTTTAATATCAGTGATTTTTTTTTGTAGTTTCGTTGTCGTCCATTCAAACAATTGATGCGGAATTGTCAATTCCCGCAAAACTAAAAGTGAAAGTATAATACGGATGCATTTATAAGCTATTTAAAAGCAGGAAGAAAAGAGAAAACCCCCACCCCCACGGTGATACCGGTATTACTGGTGTTGTCACATGTCCATTAACCGGTGGGGAAATTTCCTCATCGTCACAACCCTAGTGGTCAGCAGAAGGCAGGAGAGGCACAGGAGCAGGGAGATGGCAGGATGAGGACAGTGTGCAGGACAGTGAGCAGGCAGCAGGAAGATGGCAGGATGAGGACAGTGAGCAGGACAGTGAGCAGGCAGCAGGAAGATGGCAGGATGAGGACAGTGAGCAGGCAGCAGGAAGATGGCAGGATGAGGACAGTGAGCAGGCAGCAGGAAGATGGCAGGATCAGGACAGTGTGCAGGCAGCAGGGAGATGGCAGGATGAGGACAGTGTGCAGGCAGCAGGAAGATGGCAGGATCAGGACAGTGTGCAGGCAGCAGGGAGATGGCAGGATGAGGACAGTGAGCAGGCAGCAGGGAGATGGCAGGATGAGGACAGTGTGCAGGCAGCAGGAAGATGGCAGGATGAGGACAGTGTGCAGGCAGCAGGAAGATGGCAGGATCAGGACAGTGAGCAGGCAGCAGGACGATGGCAGGATGAGGACAGTGAGCAGGACAGTGAGCAGGCAGCAGGAAGATGGCAGGATCAGGACAGTGAGCAGGCAGCAGGGAGATGGCAGGATCAGGACAGTGTGCAGGCAGCAGGGAGATGGCAGGATGAGGACAGTGTGCAGGCAGCAGGAAGATGGCAGGATCAGGACAGTGTGCAGGCAGCAGGGAGATGGCAGGATGAGGACAGTGTGCAGGCAGCAGGAAGATGGCAGGATCAGGACAGTGAGCAGGCAGCAGGACGATGGCAGGATGAGGACAGTGAGCAGGACAGTGAGCAGGCAGCAGGAAGATGGCAGGATCAGGACAGTGAGCAGGCAGCAGGGAGATGGCAGGATGAGGACAGTGTGCAGGCAGCAGGAAGATGGCAGGATCAGGACAGTGTGCAGGCAGCAGGGAGATGGCAGGATGAGGACAGTGAGCAGGCAGCAGGGAGATGGCAGGATGAGGACAGTGTGCAGGACAGTGAGCAGGCAGCAGGAAGATGGCAGGATGAGAGAAAAGAGAAAACCCCCACCCCCACGGTGATACCAGTGTTGTCACATGTCCATTAACCGGTGGGGAAATTTCCTCATCGTCACAACCCTAGTGGTCAGCAGAAGGCAGGAGAGGCACAGGAGCAGGGAGATGGCAGGATGAGGACAGTGTGCAGGACAGTGAGCAGGCAGCAGGAAGATGGCAGGATGAGGACAGTGTGCAGGCAGCAGGGAGATGGCAGGATGAGGACAGTGAGCAGGCAGCAGGAAGATGGCAGGATGAGGACAGTGAGCAGGACCAAGAAGTGGGTTAGAAATTAGGCTGTACTTTAAGATCTATTGTATCATCAAGACAGATATTAGCCTAAAAGGCAAATATTTATTTCTGAAGGCTGTCAGAGCTGGGGGGACTGAGAGGGCAGGAATAACACCAGACTGCTGGACCAGACCAGGCTGTGTGTAAATGTATAGGCTTATTACTTTTACTAGTATACTTCTTCTAGGATAATTCCTGGGAGTTATCAAAACCAAATTCTTTTGGATAGGGATAAGGATAATGAGATCTTCTGTATTGATTCTCATTTTGTCGCATGTCCAGACCATGACCGTGTGTTGCATACATGTTAGTAAACACCCCTAGTGCATCTTGCACTCTTAACATTGATCCTGGTGACGACTATTCGTATTGACGCGGTAGCGGACCATAATGGTCATAGAAGTGTTATGAAGGCAGTACCCCCCAATTATGGAGGGAAAATTCGCACTCTGCTCAACACCGCTTCTCACTCCACTAAAATTTCCTCCCGCTCCAGTCACATTGCTCCACGCTCGCTCCAATTTAAAAGAAGGACAAATAATCTGCATGCCTAACAAATGTCACCTTAAACCGAAGCCTCATATCATCAACAAATATGACCAACGGCAACATTATCACTCAGAACAGAAAATATTTATCTTTAAACAGCATATAGGCAACAACGGACAGGTTTAGCAATGGCATTCCACACAAAATAGGCTTAAAAATAAAGGAATCAGGACAAGGCATCAGACAAGGGATGCCTTGTCTGATGGCCAAGTTGTGGAGTACACAAGAAGCCATGATTATGCGGCATACCTTTTCAGGTCGATATTGCAAGGTACCTCTGATGCTCGACAAACACAGCCACTGACCTTTCAGGTGCTCCACTGTCAATCTCCTCTCTTATAATTTTGCTCCTGAGCGGTCGCTGGGTTTTGTATCGGAGTCAATGCATAACCTTGATCACCTAAAAAGTAAGGTTACAATAACTGTTGGATATAATTACTCAAGCAATAGCATTTTTAAAAACTGTTACACTCACCAATAAGCCATCCATCCTCAACATCACCTCTCTCGAGGTGCACTCCGACAGAGCTGTTTCGCACAATAAATGAATCGTGCATTCCTCCAGGCCACCGGGCTACAAAATTTGAAATGCTTAAATGAGCATCAGCAATTATCTGTACATTAATGGAATGAAACCCTTATCTACTGACATAATTAAATTTGTATTGTGATGGAGTTTTTATTGCAATGTGTGTGCAATCCAGTGCTTCTATGGTATTTGGAAATCCCGCAATTGAGAAAAATTCTTGTTTGATTATGGCTTGTTGTTGATTTGTCCAAGGACACTGTATGTATTTTGGGCTCAGGGAAATGATGACATCCAACACAGATGGCAAAATCCGGCTCAGCGTTGGCTGTGAAATGCCCGATCTGTCTCCAATCTCACGTTGGAAAGTGCCGGTGGCAAAAAATCCCAGAATTGATAATTGAATTTGGACTGGAATAGGATTTGTGCAGTTGGTCTGTCACTCCAAAAAAGGTCCCAAATCACGACATAAACCGATAAGGATCTCTTTTCGGGATCTCTTTTCTCGGAAGACGCATTTCCACCAGAGTGCACGGTTTGCCAAATCTTCTAATAAAGCCAGATCAGCCATACTACATTTTCAAATACCCGTTGGTCACAGGTCTCTTTTATAGGTTCTAACACCAATTAGGTGACAAAGCTGTTTCTCAACAAACATAATTACTTATTGAGTATATATCATTTTGAAATGAAAAACACGCGTGGATAACTGAGACTTTCAATATTGCAGTTCCCCTGTTCTACCACCAGATTCTGTGCATATGCATGGTCAGAGCTGTTCTTATATTTAAGAACATTTCTAAGTATAAGTACAAGATGGTAAATTCCACACTTTGTGTGAAAATGTTCTCACGCAAAAAATACGCACAAATCTGTATATCGTCGTATATCACATGAAACACCCAGAGAGAGCAAGAATTGGTCTGTATGTGGACAAACCCAATTAAAATCCTGCAGTGGCCCACAATGGGAGCTGCTACTAGCAGCACACAATGGGTTAATTGCAGGCAGTCTATGCATATGCAAATTCAGCCTAGAGTCAGGAGTTCCCTCATTGGCCCAGTCTTGGATTAGTAGTGCTGTGTCACATCAAAGGCAAGGATGGAGGTGACGGGGTGGGCAGGCAGTAACAGCAATAACTGAACTGGAGAGCTCAGGACAGGGAGGCACTATATACACCACTGACGAGGGAGCAGACGAGAGGCACCTGGGGGTGATCCGCGCAAGGGCTGTAATGAGAGGTAAGATTAAACAAGCAACTGGTGTGGCTCATTAGAGCCACATGAGGGAGAGCACGAGGGGGGAAAGGAATTGGGGGGGTGTGACATGCTGCGCCAGTGTAATGATGGGCCTCTAAATGGTTAGCATTTTACAATTTATTAATTAATTTTAATTCAGTTGTTTACACTATAATAAATTTGACACTAAAATATACTCATTACATTTTTAAATTGAATGTAGTTTTCCATACGCGCATGTGCCTTTAAGAATATAAGAGATGGTCATTTTTCTCACAATGTTTCTAAAGAGTTTGTGAGGAGTATTGGCGGGCAATAACTAAATTATACACAGGTAATATAAGGTATTTTGTTCTAGTAATTTGTTTGTTATTTACACATACTTAACATTTATTTACAAGTAAAGACAAAATCCTGATGATTTTGCACATCGCATTTTGAAAGGTGTCAAAGTGGGATAGCTTTCCCAAAAGTGATTGATCTTAGCAAATAACAACGTAGGTAAAGAACGAGTAAAGTCTACATGCGTTTCCCGAAACCCTTCGAATTAATGAAAGAACTTTAAGTAGTACTTTGTTTGGCTCCTCCCCAGTCTCCATGTGAGAAAAGCACAGACTGTCGATAACAGGAATATCGATTCCGTGAATTTCAATGGTGAAATATGTTATACAATTTGATGCTGCTTCCTTGTAAACAAAACGCATAAGTGAGCATCAATTGGAAAAGGAAGTAATACTTCTCAAAAAATATGTTTGTGCAGTTCGACCAAGGCACAATAATATTATGGGTGAATTATGGACGACATATTTGAATCTCGGCATGATTAGTCCATACATGATCAGAATCAATACATATCTTAATCACCTCTTATCTATGTCTACTGGGGGGTTGGTTGGAGGTACTCGGCCAAACTGTGAGTAACGGGGCCGAACAATCACAGCTTCCCAAATGATTATAGGAACAGGGGTGACAATGAACATATTTCTTTAATTTCTTTAATTCTATGCTACATGGGAGGCTACGTGGGGGGCGGCATTGCAGATTCAAGTACTATAGAACAGAGTAGTTTAACTAACCCACAACATTCAAATAGCTACTGAAAGCTTCGATACAAAATGATACAACTACGTTAGTAATACTTATCGTAAGTGGTTGCATAACGAGGTGTAGAAATTATGTATAGTCTATGGAAACTCATGACACATGATAACGTTACTTTACTGTATGGAAATGCCGAACCTAATGCCTGCCTCAGCATCCCAATGACATGTGTCACTGCATTCTGTAACTGTATCTGTTTTATATTGATGGGGAAACAGGCAAGGGGACAATGAGAATCGGTGAAATTATACTTATAACATAGATAAACCATACTGCATCCACTGTCAGAAATGGCATGACTCCGCCCCCAAACTGTCAAAACCTATCCCCGGCAGAACGCGAGCGCAGAAATTTTCCTCGAGTTCAGAGAGCGGCCGAAGGAAGTGCGCTTTGCGCGCGAGCGCAACCATGATGTCGGGAGGAGAAAAATACATTAGAGAAGGTGATATTATGATGAACGCAGCTCTTCGTCCTGTGCTCGCGAGTTTCACTTTTGCGCTCGCGAATTTTCACCTATCGCTGATGGGTCTGGAACGTAACTTCCGCGATAGGCGGGGGATCCAGACCCATCAGCCATAGGTGAAAATCCGCGATATAGAAAGACCATATAAATAAACTTTTTTATAGTTTAAGCCTTAAAATATATAGTGATCCTCCGCCTATCGCCTATCATTCAGTAATACAAATAATAAAACAACATACCGTTCACATTGGCCTCAAGAACTAAGTTAGCGCTTGATTCCCCTGCACTTCCTGTTGTGGCTGAGCGTGCACCTGACGTCAGTGGCTGAGAGTGCATGTTCTGCAGCCAGACCCTTCTCTCTCAAACTGTTTGCTTGCCTAGCTGCAGTGATGACGCAATGGGATTTGTAGTTTTATTACCACGCAGACACCGGTGCAGACCAGAAAACACAACCAATGGATTAGTTTTACAGCGTTTTACTATTTTATTTTCTGCGGACAACGCTTATTGGGAATGAACGGAAGTAAGAATTTTAAGACTTGGGTAAATTAAATTTAAGACCTAGGATGAAAATCTGGGCATTTTTAAGACATTTTAAGGCCTTAAATTTAACTTTCTGAATTTTAGACTCTTTAAGACCCCGCGAGAACCCTGTATGGATTATTATATTGTACATGTAGTAATCCAACTTTACCTGACCAGATACAGTACGTGACTATTAATAATACCGACTACGTATCTGCGCTGGATATCACTGGCACGCCAAGCACCTTGTAGGCAGAGCCTGCATGTCATTATAGCCGAACAAAACTACAGCTAAAAGCGGGCGGCCCTGGGGACCAAATTGTTTGTCTTTTATAAGTGAAATTCCGTTATATGCCAGTCCACTATATCCAATGCTTTTTCTGCATGTTCTGAAAGGTGCACGGCCGGGACCAGCGGACCACATCCGTTATAGACAATATTCCGTTATGAGTGCACTATAATGGGATTTTACTGTAGTACCATTAAATAAATGATGTTTTGCAATTTTAAGAATAAATGATTTTAAGGGCAGTTTAGTATTTTTATTTAGAAGTTATGAAAACTTAATGTTTTATTAACAAATCTTTAAATGAGCTAAAAATAAAAAATAAATGAAAATAAAATGTATATACTGGCCTTGAAGTGCTTCCTGACCAGGTTTTGGCCAGCTGCCTGTTTACCCACATTGGGCCAGTTTTTTGGGGGCCAGTGTTGCCCTGATGTGCGTATCGCAAAAGGGCCATTGTGGTCTTCCCACTTGGAGCCATTTTGGAAATTTACCATTATCCACAAATGGTATTTTCGGATTGGCTGGTAGATGACTATTAATTCTATATAACTCTGGACAGCTATGAACTCGGCAGAGAACTCCACTCTGTATACCTGTGCCTCGTCCATTAATTCTATATAACTCTGGACAGCTATGAACTCGGCAGAGAACTCCACTCTGTATACCTGTGCCTCGTCCATTAATTCTATATAACAGGAGTTTTTCTGTTAGTGTGAATAAATTCACTTCATCTTCAGCCCAATAAATGTGACATTTCTCAATCTGCACCTTCTATCAGTTCCTCGCACTAGACTTAAAACTAGGTCTAGATCAGAGTGCGAATTTTCCCTCCATAATTGGGGGGGTACTGCCTTCATAACACTTCTATGACCATTATGGTCCGCTACCGCGTCAATACGAATAGTCGTCACCAGGATCAATGTTAAGAGTGCAAGATGCACTAGGGGTGTTTACTAACATGTATGTAACACACGGTCATGGTCTGGACATGCGACAAAATGAGAATCAATACAGAAGATCTCATTATCCTTATCCCTATCCAAAATATATATATATATATTTTTACTAGTAAAAGTAATAAGCCTATACATTTACAAACAGCCTGGTCTGGTCCAGCAGTCTGCTGTTATTCCTGCCCTCTCAGTCCCCCCAGCTCCAACAGCCTTCAGAAATAAATATTTGCCTATTAGGCTAATATCTGCCTTGATGATACAGTAGATCTTAAAGTACAGCTTAATTTCCTCTGAGCTAAAAAGCAATACATGGGTCCTTCCTACCTGTTGCCATCAGGATACGGCAAAATTATACAGATTACTAATTTTTAGGTATCACATACACATCTCTTAAATATTTTAGGCACATTACTAATTTGCTTATGAAACTGTGGATGTAAGTAAATGTCCATATACTACCAAAAAGCTTGCTTCTGGACAAATGTTTCACCCGTCATCTAAAGCCCTGGTGATTGTTGCGCATGCGCCAAATAATCGTGATTACAGCAGCCCTAAATGCATGTAACCCTATAAATGGACTTTTGGCTGGAGTCCACTGTTGAACTAAAGGCTGAATATTTTTACATAAAACACTTAAGAATATCGGTACAGACAGTAATAGGCACAGTAATACTGAGCTGAGATGCCGTCCCTTTTGCAAAATCATGTGACTTCCCATAATCATCAGGCACTAGACGATCAGCAATTCTCGGAACCAAAGACGAAGTGCATTTTTATCCAATTCCCCCCCACAGCAGAACAGTGAAGCAGCGCAGGAGCAGCAGGGCCTTGCAGGGGCATCGAGTTTGTGGCTGACAAACATGGGGGTGGTTATAGAATAGAATAGAATAGAATAGAATAAACCTTTATTATCCCACAAATGAGAAATTTAGGTATAACAAAGCTCTTATACAAAAGTAATGTAGAACAACAAGAGCAGGTAGGTCAGTTGTCTATACACACAACCAAAGTTTTAGAAATAAATAAAGATGTACAGAGATATGTACAAAATGTACAGAGATATGTACACAAGTGTGGGGGTGGGGTGGGGTGGGGTGTGAATGATCCTGGTGAAATATACAATGTACACTATTAGTACATTATGGATTATTTACGTGTCTGTGAGAATCCATCAGAGTTTCCACCTGGGACCATGTGTGCATGCTCCCCCCCAACCCTTGTCCACCTCCCCAACCCCTAAAGCAAAAGTGCTTTGATCCTCCGGTGTGCAGATCTGTCATGTAAATAACATATGCGGTCAATGGCTTTCTCTAATTCTGAATCCAAAATGAAACTGAAACTAAAACCATGATTTCAGAAGTGCATAGAGAGCAGAGAGTAAAAGAGAAAGTTAAAATAGGGCAGGCAACTGCTGACAAGTTTATTTAAAAAAACTTTCTCTGAAGGGGCATTGGGGGGTGATTGGGGGGGGGGGGGCAGGGGGCAAGGGGAAAATAGGGGAGGGGGAATGTAATGCTTCAGCATGGTCAATGACAATCCTCTGAGCAGTTTACAGAAAACAAGGGGATTTTTATTACAAACTAAACTCAGGGGGAAAAAATGACCATGAGGGGTCCAAACACAGGCAGGAAAGCAAACAAGAACTAGGCCAAAAATAAACCAAATACGAGGAAATGAAGAAGAAACAGAGAGTAGTGTCGATACATCTGATACCGAGACTTTGTGTGTCGAACTCACTAGGTTCTGGTAATGAAGGACTGCTTCAATGCTTGGTTCATTCGGGGAAATAAAACACGTGATCTACGATATTTGAAGAAGTTTGTTTCAGTCAGTCAGTGAATCACCAAAGTGGTTCAGTCTGATGGGAGGAGGTTCAGTCGGGTAGGGAGCTACTCAACTGGCTTGGCTTGTTTTCAACAGGTGGGGCTTTGCTTTGAATTTTGGTGGGATCATATGAGGGAAAGAGACTCCAGATGATGGGATTCATTTTTCAGCCCATATTGCCGATACAGTGTGTGTTTGTGAACATCAAAGTTACACTCATGGCCCAGTCAAGAAAACGATCGAAAGTGTGAGAATATTGTGAGTTGGTACCCTGAGAATGTACCATTACCAATAACTTAGACATCAGCGTGTGTAATATGATAGCTGCTGCAAATAAATTGAAAGGCATGCTGTCTGCATTGCTCATGTTCTAAATCTCACTGTAAAAAAAATCAATTCATAATATTCCTGGACTCAATGCTGTTAGAAAAAAAACAAGGAAAATTGTTAGTTATTTCAAAACAAGCACTATATTGAAGGAGTGACTGAAGCCAAAGAACAAATGGGTTGGCTTTTAATGAAGCTAATTATGGAAGCTGAGATACAGTGGAATGACACACATGATATGCTGCAATGTCTGTATCAGCAGGGGGAGCCTGTGACTGCAGATCTTTCAGCACTTCAGACTGATTTGTCCCCACTAACAGCTCATCAGTATGAGGCCACAGCACACTGCATAACATGCTGCCTCCTTTCTATGTAGCAACTATGTAACTCAGAGTATCGGGATCAAAGACACTCCCACTTATTCATATGCTGCACTTCAAATTACAGTTTTTCTCGGTTGCTTTGGTGCATTTCTCACAACAGACTTAACATCAGCATTACAGCGAGTGCATTTCTCAAAACACTAAGTGCAAATGGCAAAACATCATGAATGACCGACAAAAGCAGGTAACCTCTTCAAATTCCTTAGTCCATGCCTCAAAAGCAAGTATTTACATCACTGAATATGCCAGTGCCATCAAAATCTCAAGTCCATGAATCATCGTCCACGGACATTACAGTAAAGTCATCTTATCAATATAAAATTGGCGCAATCTAAACATTTTCTGATGCACAAAACATCTGAATGACAAGGGCAAGAAACACAAAAATAAAAATCACTGACTGCAGGAGATTGATTCAAGAAGAATATTTTATTGATTGCACAGGTATATGGTGACATACCAGGCACTGCGATTGCAGTCTAGCAAAAAAAATGCACTTCAATGCTTTATGCATAACATATGAAATGAAACAAAAAACAATTTCAAAATCATAAAGGGGAACAATATATACTGTACATACTGAAACTCTCAATGCTTTCTACAGTTGCAGCCAATCCTGTATATTGGGCCACATGTTCTCATCCACATCACAACGGATATCTTCCTTTGCAATGCAGCGTGGAAAGAACCTCCTAGAATGTCTTATCCAGCCTCTGCGGGTGCCTGCTGCTATATCCCCACACACAGCTTCCATGGCAGCAAGCAGTGTCATTTGTGTATGTGGGTTACGGTCACATACCTTCCACCTCCAAGTTGAGAAGAACTCCTCAATTGGGTTGAGGAATGGGGAAAATGGTGGTAGGAATTCCATTAGCATCCTGGGGTGGTTGGCAAACCATTGCCTTATTGGGTTGGAATGATGGAAACTCACATTATCACAAATGATCACATACTTTGGTACATTTTCTTGACCAATCTACTCTTCAGGAATGAGATCCCTGTAGAGGGTGTTCAAGAAGGTAAGCAGATATTAGGTGTTGTATGGACCCACAAGAGGGATGCGAGTGTGGACCCCATTGTGATATTCCCACCATGCTGGCCTGGCATGTCAACAGCAGCTCTCTGTCCAATCAGATTATCTCCTTACTTTGGCCAAGTTGAAGCCAGCCTCATCAATGTATATGAAAATGGTGCAGGGATCATTAGTATTGTGAAAACATACCAAAAACGTTTTGTAGAAACCTATAAAATAGGGCTGGGCGATATCATATCGGTATTATGTCGCGCATGCGCAATAATCACTAGGGCTTCAGATGACAGGCGCAACATTTGGCAGTGCGCCAGCTTTTCTGTGCTATATGGACATTTATTTACGCCCACAATATAAGCAGCTTAGTATGGCTAAATTATTAATGAGGCTTTGTATCAGAGCATGTGAGCGGAGTGGAGCTCACGAGGCTGTTGGCTCCGCCCGCTTCTCCGTTCTAATTCCCACTAAGCCCCTCCGCTCAACACCGCTCCTCACTCCACTAAAATTTCCTCCCGCTCCAGTCATATCGCTTCACGCTCGCTTCAATTTAAAAGAGGGACAAATATTCTGCATGCCTAACAAATGTCACCTTAAACCGAAGCCTTATATCATAAAGAAATATGAGCAACGGCAACATTGCCACTCAGAAAATATTTATTTTTAAGCAACATATAGACAACAACGGACAGGTTTGGCAATGGCATTCCACACAAAATAGGCTTAAAAATAAAGGAATCAGTGGGCTTAATAGCCTAAAGAATATACAGGCCAAGCATCCATCCACGTTTTAAATTCTTAAATTAAAGTTTTTTCTGTTGATGCTGCTGCTGCGTCTCTCTATAAAATAAAATTTCACGCACAGCAAATTTGCCAGTGTTAAATTAACACTGCATGGTGTTTATATAATTCTCACCAAATGAGTGTTACATTTAACACTGCAATTAGTGTTTTTGTATAGTATTAAATTTAATTAGCTCTTATAATGTTCAGTTGACACCATAGAGTGTTAGATCACTGAAACTCCACCACTTCCCAGATTCCAAGCCCATATAGGTGGCACACAGGTGCATAATGGGTGGCCCCTATCTGCCCAATTTTAATGTGCACACAAGAACTCATATGAGACTCATAAGAGCCACCCTGATTTACCAACCATCATGAGAAAGACTCTGACCAAGAAGGACCACCCAGCCTTTCTTATTATATGCTAAATTTTTTCTTGGTTCAGTGTTGATTTCTTTTTGAAGATCAAAGAGCTGTATGTTGCGCTGTTAGACAAAGCTTTGCTTTTCATGGCTTTTTCTTGCATATGATTTTTGAGTTAGATAAAAGCTGTGTTTGTGTATATTATAATGGTGGGTGTGGTATATTTGTTGATGTAAGCTGATTTTGGTTACCCGTTCTATGGGTTTTATATATGGAAATGTGTTATGTGCTACTATGCAGCTCCTGGTACCGCCCACTTCCCTGTAAACCAATAATATTGGATGTTTATTTGCATACCATGATATTGTACAGCCTTTTAAGAGATTTCTGGGTTTTTTTTATTCACCATGATGGTGTTGAATAAGGCAAGTGTAAGAAACCTTAGTAAACTCTAAGAATCGAAACAATCAGAGAAATAGAATTTTCTGGAGCCTGTTTGAGAGTGATTGGTGCTTTCCGGTGTAGCTTCCTGGAGCCTGTTTGAGAGTGATTGGTGCTTTCCGGTGCAGCTTCCGGTGCAGAAATGCCATGATAAGGCAAATATTAAGAGATGGGGAATCTAAAACTATAAAGCTAAATTATTTTCCAGGAAAAATGTCACATTTGTATTTAAAATAGAAACAAACAAATCTCACACCTACCATAGTCACTATACTAACCACCTGGCATATATCAACTAAAGCATAGGCAAAGGCCTGGATTCATAATTTTAAAATGTGATAGAGACTAATATCCATGACATACCATCCTAGAACACGGTGTGTTCTAAAATGTAAGCCCAATTAAAATATGAATATTAAATGAGCAAAATAATTTGATTTGTTCTATCCCAAGTCGTGGTCTAAAAGCTACAGTATAAGGCCACCACCCATTATATCTGCTTTAGGGAAAATGCACTCCTGTAGCCACTAGGGGAGCTCAACTTCTCTGAGCCCTGCTAAATAATTATATTATGCATTCTAACAAGTTTTATTATCTGTGTCAATAAGCACTGCTTTTACAGTAACACTCCTGCTGAGAGGCTAGTTTGATTGCCCGTCATGGCCTTGTCATTAGGAACACATGACAACTTGCACAGTGCTGTTTCACAGTGGA
The DNA here is from genome assembly GCF_048594095.1 of Paramormyrops kingsleyae. Classification (NCBI taxonomy): domain Eukaryota; kingdom Metazoa; phylum Chordata; class Actinopteri; order Osteoglossiformes; family Mormyridae; genus Paramormyrops; species Paramormyrops kingsleyae. The sequence goes on from NC_132820.1 coordinate 14,903,896, forward strand.
CTCTCACTGGTTTTCCCACAGACTGGTACCATACATTTTATTCAGTTTCATACCACAGGCGATTTCGAGAGAGAGCTCAATTGGTTTACTTTTGTACTGGTACAATAAAACTATTTTAAATGTTAAAAAAAACAAATAACGAAAATTGAAAAAATTATTCCTCTAACTTAATCCCAACTTTAATGCATAAGCAAAGTAAGAGTCAGAAAGAAAAACCGTGTTCAGCTTGCAAAAACACAATAGGCTGGTCTTCAGAAAAATCAAAGCTGAACATGTAAAGTTTACATAACAGGTGACAAGGCCTTGTTGGTCATAGTCTTTCTTATGATGGTGGGTTAATCAAACACAGTAGGCTGGCTGCCCCAGACATAAGCCACCCATTATTTACCTGGGTGCCACCTATATGGGCTTGGAATCTGGGAAGAGGTGGAGTTTCAGTGATCTAACACAGGTGTCAAACTCCAGTCCTGGAGGGCCGGAGCCCTGCACATTTTTGGGTTTCCCCTCATTTAACACACCTGATTCAACTCCTTGTGCTAATTACCACACAGTTCTTGAGCTGAATCATTTATGGTGGAACAGGGAAGGGACTAAGCTACACAGGGCTCTGACCCTCCAGGACTGCAGTTTGACACCCTTGCCATAGGGTGTTAAGTCAATGAGTCTCCACCTCCACATATCTGCCCCATTGTAATATGCGCACAAGAAGTTATGAAGATCAGAAGAGCCATCCCAGATTTACCCACCATCATGAGAAAGACTCTGACCAAAAAGGACCTTACAGCTTTTTATTATTTTATTTTGAAGTTTTGCTATTCTGACTGATCTTGATAATTCGAGAGCTGTAGCCCTGGTGGTTTTTCTGCTGACATTTGATTTTTATAGTATGTTGGTATCAAACAATTGGCAGAAGAACTCTTGGAAACATATTGGATGACTCTCCTGATTGGTATATATTTTAATGGTGTGGGGGTTGTGTTTGATTGCCAGTCCTGCCCTTGGATGATTAATATATGCGGAAAGGTGTTAGGACAATAGTGATACCCTTTTCTGAGCAGCTCCTGGTACCACCCACTCCCCTGTAGACCAATGGTGCTGGATGTATATTTGCATAGCATGACACAGTACTGTTTTTGACTTAACAGATTTTTTTTTTTTTTTTTTTTTTTTTTTATCTACCGCGATTGTGATGAATAGGGCAAAAAAACAAAAACTACAGAAATGGTTCTTGTGTGTTATCTTCTATGGTTTAAGTAGGATAGAATTCGGCTGAGAGGAAAATCATTTTTTTTTGTTCTTTCTCCAAGCTTGGGCTCTCTAGGAGAAGCATCCAGACCTGTACAATTGAGAAGATTTCTTTGTGGATACACATACATAGGAACAAAATGCACTACTCAGACCAATTAACATATACCAACACAGGCAACCCGGAAAAAGTGAGAGCAACAGGTGGTAAATACTAATATCAGTGCCATACTATCCTAAATCGTGGTGGGTTTCTAAATGAAACTCTGAATATTAAATGAGCAAAGTGATTTGATTTGTTCTTCTATCCCAAGTTGTGGTCTAAAAGCAATAAGGCCACCAACCATTATTTCTGCTTTAGCAGAAACACACTCCTTCCACCATTAAGCTCTCACCTTTTCTCAGTACTGCTAAATAATTATGATACGCAGTCTAACAAAGTTTAGCTTTGTAATCCTTGCTTGGTGCCATAGATTCAACTCACTAGTACACCACATGCAGCTCTCAGGTGAGCATGACTGGTTCTTAACCTGATTGAAAACACCTTTTCCGTTATGCTTAAATGAGAAAAGGATATGTTGGTCTGAGTCTTTCTTATTATGGTGGATTAGTAAAACACAGCAGCTGAATGCCCAAATAAGTTCTAATGAGTGCACATTAAAATGGGGCAGATATGGGCCACCCATTTTTGGATTGCAATTTAGGAAGAGGTTAAGACACATTGTCTTAACACTCTATGGCAAGGGTGTCAAACTGCAGTCCTGGAGGGTCAGAGCCCTGTGTAGCTTAGTCCCTTCCCTGTTCCACCATAAATGATTCAGCTCAAGAACTGTGTGGTAATTAGCACAAGGAGTTGAATCAGGTGTGTTAAATGAGGGGAAACCCAAAAATGTGCAGGGCTCCGGCCCTCCAGGACTGGAGTTTGACACCTGTGCTCTATGGTGTCAACAGAACACTATAAGAGCTAATAAAATGTAATACTATACAAAAACACTAATTGCAGTGTTAAATGTAACACTCATTTGGTGAGAATTATATAAACACCATGCAGTGTTAATTTAACACTGGCAAATTTGCTGTGCGTGAAATTTTATTTTATAGAGAGACGCAGCAGCAGCATCAACAGAAAAAAAATGAGGAATTTAAAACGTGGATGGATGCTTAGCCTGTATATTCTTTAGGCTATTAAGCCCACTGATTCCTTTATTTTTAAGCCTATTTTTGTGTGGAATGCCATTGCCAAACCTGTCCGTTGTTGCCTATATATATGTTGTTTAAAGATAAATATTTTCTGTTCTGAGTGATAATGTTGCCGTTGGTCATATTTGTTGATGATATGAGGCTTCGGTTTAAGGTGACATTTGTTAGGCATGCAGATTATTTGTCCTTCTTTTAAATTGGAGCGAGCATGGAGCAATTTGACTGGAGTGGGAGGAAATTTTAGTGGAGTGAGAAGCGGTGTTGAGCAGAGTGCGAATTTTCCCTCCATAATTGGGGGGTACTGCCTTCATAACACTTCTATGACCATTATGGTCCGCTACCGCGTCAATACGAATAGTCGCCACCAGGATCAATGTTAAGAGTGCAAGATGCGCTAGGGGTGTTTACTGACATGTATGTAACACACAGTCATGGTCTGGACATGCGACACAATGAGAATCAATACAGAAGATCTCATTATCCTTATCCCTATCCAAAATATATATATATATTTTTTTTACTAGTAAAAGTAATAAGCCTATACAGTTACAAACAGCCTGGTCTGGTCCAGCAGTCTGGTGTTATTCCTGCCCTCTCAGTCCCCCCAGCTCCAACAGCCTTCAGAAATAAATATTTGCCTTTTAGGCTAATATCTGCCTTGATGATACAGTAGATCTTAAAGTACAGCTTAATTTCTAACTCACCTCTTGGTCCTGTGCGCTGTCCTCATCCTGCCATCTTCCTGCTGCCTGCTCACTGTCCTGCACACTGTCCTGATCCTGCCATCTTCCTGCTGCCTGCTCACTGTCCTGCACACTGTCCTCATCCTGCCATCGTCCTGCTGCCTGCTCACTGTCCTGATCCTACCATCTCCCTGCTGCCTGCACACTGTCCTCATCCTGCCATCTTCCTGCTGCCTGCACACTGTCCTCATCCTGCCATCTTCCTGCTGCCTGCTCACTGTCCTGCACACTGTCCTCATCCTGCCATCTTCCTGCTGCCTGCTCACTGTCCTGCACACTGTCCTCATCCTGCCATCTCCCTGCTGCCTGCTCACTGTCCTGCACACTGTCCTCATCCTGCCATCTCCCTGCTCCTGTGCCTCTCCTGCCTTCTGCTGACCACTAGGGTTGTGACGATGAGGAAATTTCCCCACCGGTTAATGGACATGTGACAACACCGGTAATACCGATATCACCGTGGGGGTGGGGGTTTCCTCTTTTTTTCCTGCTTTTAAATAGCTTATAAATGCATGTGTATTATACTTTCACTTTTAGTTTTGCGGGAATTGGCAATTCCGCATCAATTGTTTGAATGGACGACAACGAAACTACAAAAAAAAATCACTGATATTAAACAGAACTTTTATTAACATAACACAACAAAAAACACAACAATGCTACAGGCTGAAAAAACTGTGGAAGTTGGAACCAAACAAATAACAACCATAGAACGTTTATTACGTAGCCTATGTTAGAACATTTTTAAAACGAATAAGAAAATAAAATAGAAAGATAAATAAATACCGTTTAAATAAGATTAAACGAATGAACAAGAAACGAATATAAAAGAAAAACTTCCAAAATGACATTAGGCTACAAAAATGACAAGTCAGCAGTCTTTAAAATAAATAAATAAATAAACAAAAACACTATAAATTGGCATTTATTAACAGTGCAGTCTACATGCATGTTCTTTGCCAGGAAACCCAACATGTTGACCATCTCTGGCTTAAGATGGGATCTTGTGGGGCTCACTATGTTCCCCATCGTGCTGAACACTCTCTCGGATGCGCAGCTTGTTGCGCACACGCAAAGATACTTTTTGGCTACCTTTGCCAACAGGGGGAACCTACTTTGGTTGTCTTTCCACCAGGCCAGAGGATCCTGCTCTGCGTGAATGGGGGATTCCTGAGCATAGGTGGAGATTTCCGACACCACCTTTTCTGGAATAGTCAAATTTGCGGTCATAGTGTCTGCTTTTCTTTTTAATAAACAGGCCAACGTTTTTTTTCTTTTGTGCTGTGGGTCGACCACGATGTCGGCTTCCTCCTCATTTTGTTCTCCCTCTTCTCTCATGGAGTGCACTGACTGCGCTTTCCTACCCAGGATGACCGATTCTTCCTCTATCATCTTCTTGATCTCTTTGACATTCGGGTCGTAGTCACCTCTGTAGCGCGGGTCCAGGAATGTTGTCTTGCGCATAAGCTGCTGGCTTGCTTCTGGCAGAGCTTCATATTTCTCGTCTAAAATAGACATGATGCCGGCTTTCAGGTTGGCTGTCAGTTGGCTGTCATCATCCGATGGGGCCAACGTGTCCTCTTTAATGAGACGCAGCACAGGGAGAAGAGATGACGCGGTTACGTAATTCTCTCCAGACAGAATGTCGGTAAACTCACTTACTGGCTTTAACGTTTTGTTCAGCGATTGCAACACATCCTCTTCTTGCCATGTGATGCTCACATTGACTTTACGATCTTCAGCAAGAACTCGATTGATGGCCGTCCTCTGCTCTGGCATCCTATCAATCATTTTTTGCTTAGAGCCCCAGTGAGTTGCACACTCCTCAAGGAGAAAATAAATCCATTATTATTATTGTTGTTATTATTATTATTATTATTATTATTATTATTACCACCAATGATAATTAAAAAAAACATAAGATGTGGTATTAAACCCGGAATTTTCGAAAAAATGCACGAACAAATCTCAAACTTTCTCTTAAGCTGTTCTACAAAGCATAACGGTTTTCTGCCGAATATCCTTTAAAGTAAACTACTTTAAAGCAGTTTAATTATAATCTTTTTTTATTTTATTTTACTTTATTTACAATATGTTTTATAATATTTTATTTACTATACTAAAGACTTTTTATAAGAACTAAGAGTAAACTTACCATGACGAGCGAGTGCTCTGGGAGGCCAAGCTGGACTTGGGCTTTCTGCAGCTCCCTTCTCCTTTTCCAGCTGTGAGAGAACATGCCGTTTATTGTGCGACAAACAGAAAGGGCACGGTCCGTGCGGGCTTTCTCCGTCTTCTCAATTGTGTTGGACACAGCTAGGTTCAGGTTGTGCCCAAAGCAGCTTAACCAGGGCCAGCCTAAATTACAAACAGCTGCTTTAATGTTGCTTCCACTGTCAGTCGTGACACAAGACACATTATCCTCTTTTAATCCCCAGTCATGCAGAGCCTCATCCAAAGCATCGGCCGAGTTAGCAGTAGTGTGGTCCTGTGGCAAAAAACTTGTTTGGAGGCATTTTGACACCAGTGTCCATTCCGTGTCAATGAAATGGAAAGTCAGCGACATGTAAGGTGTCATTTTTGTACTCGACCACATATCTGTTGTAAGTGAAAAATACTCCACTGTGGTAGAAATGGCCTGTTGCAGCTCACCACGGATACGGTTGTAGGCACGTGGAATAGCTGTTTTGGAGAAATATGTACGTCCAGGCAATTCATACTGGCTGTTGAGTGTGGTTACGAGGTCTTTGAAAGACTGTTTTTCAACCGTGTTGAAAGACACCATTTCTTTGCAGAGATACTTGGTCACTGCATCAGTGCATTTGTTCCACCTCACACAGTCCCTCTTATATTTTGTGCATCGCTTAAATGCATCAGTAATTGATGGCTGCACCTGTTCGTCTGGCTTCTGCGGTCGATTTTTTACAGCATTGCCCATTTTGGCAGCCTCATTCTTGTGGCGCGCTTGAAGGTGCGTGTATAAATTAGTTGTGTTTCCTCCAGAAGCTGCCACCTTTGTCAGGCAAAGTTTGCAGATTGCCTCATTAACGTTTTCAGGTTCCCTTTTTGCATTTGGTTTGAACCCAAAATATTGCCAAACAGGCGCTTTTGCATTGCGTTTTGACACTAAATCGTCCGCCATTCTCTTTCTGTAAATTCGACTCCTCTCGTTCTCCTCACGTAATAAATGAAATATGACGCATTGTAGCTATGTTCAGTTTTTAATTATAGTGCATGCTCTCGTCTTAAGTAAATTATTTAGAATTATATTTTCCATTTAATTCAAATAAATATTTAATAAAAAAACGAATACTTAAAAAAAAAAAAAAAAAATGTGGGGACGGTATCACGGTGGAAAAGTGATGTCACCGGTGTTGCGTCTTAAAACCGGTAACACCGTCAACACCGTCTATCGTGGAAAGCCTACTGACCACCACTTTCCTTCATGCACATTAACAGTTTGCAAAACTGCACTATACTTTTAGTGTAATGTTCTGTAGCTCTTAACACTAATATTTCCTACTTACTCTTCTTTTACCACCAAAAAAGTGTCTGATGTCTCCATCTTTCCTTTTACTCATAGTGTGTCTGTGAATAAAATCGAATCTATATTTAACAAAACAGTATCTGGGCTATCGGATGAAGCTTCTAAAAATGTCTATAAATATGAAATTGTGGAATGCAGAATAAATACTACTAAAATTCAAATAATATGGCTTATTATTTGCTAGCTAGTTTTTTTACGTTGCCCTATAGGTTTCCCTTATAGTTTTTTCAGAGTATGACGTTACACCTTCTTGTGCATTAACATTAGCCTAATAACAAACCACACAGGCTAAGTGGTGAATTAATTTCAGAAAGACACAATTTATTCATGATAAAATGAGAATGAAAACATAGGGAGTTCATCTCCTTGGAAAATGACCATGATCGATTTCACCTTACCAAATAGGGGAGAGTGGGGTGAGTTGTGCCAGTTTTTACTTAAAGTGACTTTAAAGCGAGGCCATGACAGTAATACTTCCAACTAAAATATGTACATATACACTCACCTAAAGGATTATTAGGAACACCATACTAATACGGTGTTTGACCCCCTTTCGCCTTCAGAACTGCCTTAATTCTACGTGGCATTGATTCAACAAGGTGCTGAAAGCATTCTTTAGAAATGTTGGCCCATATTGATAGGATTGCATCTTGCAGTTGATGGAGATTTGTGGGATGCACATCCAGGGCACGAAGCTCCCGTTCCACCACATCCCAAAGATGCTCTATTGGGTTGAGATCTGGTGACTGTGGGGGCCATTGTAGTACAGTGAACTCATTGTCATGTTCAAGAAACCAATTTGAAATGATTCGAGCTTTGTGACATGGTGCATTATTCTGCTGGAAGTAGCCATCAGAGGATGGGTACATGGTGGTCATAAAGGGATGGCCATGGTCAGAAACAATGCTCAGGTAGGCCGTGGCATTTAAACGATGCCCAATTGGCACTAAGGGGCCTAAAGTGTGCCAAGAAAACATCCCCCACACCATTACACCACCACCACCAGCCTGCACAGTGGTAACAAGACATGATGGATCCATGTTCTCATTCTGTTTACGCCAAATTCTGACTCTACCATTTGAATGTCTCAACAGAAATCGAGACTCATCAGACCAGGCAACATTTTTCCAGTCTTCAACTGTCCAATTTTGGTGAGCTCGTGTAAATTGTAGCCTCTTTTTCCTATTTGTAGTGGAGATGAGTGGTACCCGGTGGGGTCTTCTGCTGTTGTAGCCCATCCGCCTCAAGGTTGTGCGTGTTGTGGCTTCACAAATGCTTTGCTGCATACCTCGGTTGTAACGAGTGGTTATTTCAGTCAAAGTTGCTCTTCTATCAGCTTGAATCAGTCGGCCCATCTACAAGGCATTTTCGCCCACAGGACTGCCGCATACTGGATGTTTTTCCCTTTGCACACCATTCTTTGTAAACCCTAGAAATGGTTGTGCATGAAAATCCCAGTAACTGAGCAGATTGTGAAATACTCAGACCAGCCCGTCTGGCACCAACAAGCATGCCACGCTCAAAATTGCTTAAATCACCTTTCTTTCCCATTATGACATTCATTTTGAAGTTCAGGAGATTGTCTTGACCAGGACCACACCCCTAAATGCATTGAAGCAACTGCCATGTGATTGCTTGATTAGATAATTGCATTAATGAGAAATTGAACAGGTGTTCCTAATAATCCTTTAGGTGAGTGTATTTCAGGGTGTGGTGCATCCCTGGAAACAATCACTTTGGATCTGAAATACAGTATTTAAGAAATATAGGTTTCTGAAAAAAAGTGGTCCCATGGCACAACTTGCCCCCGGTGTGGGGTAAGTTGTGCCTTTGGAGAGAATACATTGGGGTAAATTGTGCCATTGATTATTTAAGTAAAACAGTATATTTTGATCTCAGAAACTGTAATTCTATATAAAAGCTAGACAAATTCAAAACAAAATTGATCATTTAAGGTTTATTTAAAGTTATTTTACAACATCAAAGGTCAATTTTCTACAAGCCTATTGCGCCACATGAGCACATGTTCAGAATAAAATGAAATTGAAGACCAAATTGACTGCAGTTCTCTTCACAGGTCTGGCCTACTACATGATATCTCACTTGTTGAAGCTATAGGGGAATATAAATTTCTGCTCCCTTCTGGCTGTACCACCAAGTTTTTGTGGTGTGGGTAGTTTCTTATGCACATCTTCTATAGGGATGAGTCCTTCATCGTTTTCTTTGAAGGTGAAGATGGGCTTTCCATCCACAGACCTCATTACTTCCCCTTCTCCACCTCTTTCACTGCTCTGTCCATATCGTCTAGAGGAGTGGGAGCCCTGCCTGTCTTCCTTTTATAACTCCGTGGCATGATGGTCTATTTCTATTTTTGGTATAAAATTAAGAATGGCACATAGTTTTAGTGATAAAATGTAAGAATACAATGTACAATTACAATAAAATAATATATTTAAAATATTCATACTGTAAGTTGGCACAACTTAACCCAGGCCCTTTGGCACAAATCACCCCAACACCATCCTTTTGGAAAAAATGCATCATCCAGCAGCTTTCAGCTAACATCATGCTAGCTGTATAGACTCATAGTGTAGCTTACCAAAGCACTAAAACATGTGTGAAATGTTTTAAAACTTGTGTATAACTGTTCAGACGCAACAATCAAAAAACCTTGATCATAGAAATTTTACTTTGTAAGGCAAAAAACATTTTTTTTTTTTACAAATTTTTTGAACTTAAATGTGTTTACCTCTCATGCAATTACGCTCTCTTCTTTGCAGGATGAGTAAAATGGCTGACCCTTCAAAAATGTGTTGTCACATGACTAATTTCTTCTATGGTTCCCTAGAAACAGGGGGTGGCACAACTTCCTCCCTGGCACAAATCACCCCACTCTCCCCTAAGCCTGTTTTAAATTGAGAACTTAGCTTATCTTGCTAGTTAACGTAACTAACGTTGACTGTACCGGTGTTCTGTTGAGTTGAGCTACTTTGTGGAGGTAAGCAATTGTTAGGGCTATCGATTAGCACTGCCGTAGCTTACCTTGACAAAGTAGCTCAACTTGACAGAACACCGGCCTCAGAAGGATAATGGTAAGTCAGTCAACTTATAAAGACGTCAGCTTGCATTAGTAGATGAAACACTTAAACGAATAAATGAAGGTTGTAAAATAACACATTTTCAACAGCCTAGACTTCTGCTGGCTACTGTGGGATTCAATGGAATTATAAAGAACATACAATGAATAGAGAAAAAAGAGAATATAGCTTAAAGCAGGGCATGATGAAAGGAGGGGGTTGATTCTAAAATAATGCAGCTAACAGAAATCAGGAACTGACAGTGTGCGAGCAGGGCAGGGTGACCTCGTCCCAGACAGCTGGAAAACAGGAACAGATCCTATAAGCAATACTTATTTTAACTTTTGCTTAAGATAAAGGGGGGGGGGGCATGTACTCACTGACTAACTAGAGCAAATGTCAAAATATGTTGTAGTCACGTAGACGGAAAAGTACCGAGAAGGGTTGGGTACACCCCGGAGGGCCTATAAAGAGACATAGCCGACAACTATGGCTTGAGCTTCTTGCTGTACATGCTGAATGTACAGTATGTCGGATAGTCGCTCCCTGATTATAATCAGTCAGAGAATAAACTGATGACTTGCAACTACTCCTCGTCTCAGCTGTGAATCCACGGACCCGGTGGAGACGGCTTACTCCAACACTACTTACATTTACCAATGCACGACAAACAGTACCATGACAGACGAACACAATGAACAGGTCACTCAGTGAGAATGAATGACGCAACCGACTGGCTGCTTCTAGCGACAAGGTGGTTAAAATGGTACGGTCCACATTGGGGGTGTCTGAAATCGTTTTACATAAAATCTTCCTACAAGGTGAGGTTCTCTTTTCTTTTTTACAACAAAAGAAACATTTTAAGAACCCCCCAAACTGCTATTTTTGTCTCTTTGGGGGGATCTGGATCGGGGGGTACCGTACCATGGGCTAGATCAGAGTCCTGCACGCAGTGTTGCCAACTTAGCGACTTTGTCGCTATATTTAGCGAGTTTTTAGACCTCTCTGGCAACTCGTTTTTTTTTTTTTTTTTCTTCCCCCTGTCGTGTCCGGCAGTTTAGCAAGCAGGATGTTAGTCTGGGTGCCTTATTGTGCCAACACTTTTATTTTGCCAAGTGGAGCTTCGGATTTAAGCTCCTCTTGTTACTTGAGGTATACTCTTTATTAATCATTTTTATGTCATTGCGCCAGAAAGCCGGAGCTGACAGGGGGGGGGGGGGGTTAGTGGGAAAGAGATAGAGAGAGAAAGTGAGAAAGGAGAGAAAGGGGTGAGAGACAGAGGAAGTAGAAAAATAAATAAATACATAATAAAAATAAAAATAAAATAAGGAGGGGGGTCAGAGAGAGAGAGAGACAGGGAAAGAGAAATAATACATAACAAACAGTAGAACAAAAAGGAAAGAGTAATAAGAGGACAGCTTCTGCATCTTGCTGCTTTACACCGTATCATCACACCAGCTGCTGTATCTGAAAGATAAGATCCAGGGACACACACAAACAGTATACACACAAAGAAACCAGTGGTACCATTATGACATGGGAATGTGCTTGTGCCAGTATCTGCTTCTGGAATTAAATACGTTAATACCAACGAAAGAAAATAAATATATATGTATAAGCAGACCAGCAGGAACACTGTCTAAATATCGTCGTACCCGTATCTGCATCTGAGAGGAGGGAGTGGAAGCCACACACCAACTTTCACACACACTCACACACACACACCCAGACAAGGGGAAAGAGGGATAAAATAGGGGAAGAGAGCCCTAGGCTCTCTTGTGTGTGTGTGTGTGTGTGTGTGTGTGCGCGCATGTCTGTGTGTGTGTGCATTCTAAGTGTATGTGTGTTGATATGAAAGTGTGTGTATGTGTGTGCATATGTACGTGTATGTGTGTGTGTGTACGCATACGTGTATGTGTGTGCATATGTACGTGTATGTGTGTGTGTGTACGCATATGTGTATGTGTGTATGTTTGTGTGTTGTGAGTGTATGTGTAACCCTATGTGTAAAGGTGGTATTGAGATTTATTTATTTTATGTATTTGTTTTCTTTGTTTAATTAAGTATTGTAAAATTTGGATTACCCTAAGGGGTTAACTTATGTTTTGAGTGGATATGTCCCTGGTCATGTGAGAGGGAAAAAGGGAGTAACGGCGGGAAAAAAAAGGAGAGAGAGCGAAGGGGAGAGACGCCGGAGGAGGAAGGTGGAGAAGTGTGTTCGCCAGAGACAGACAGTTTCCAGCGACGGAAAAGTAAGGGATTGACCGGATTCTCGGAGAACTTACTCTTAGGAGTGGCTTCCACGGAGATAATCCGGACAGCGCCCCAAGTTACCGGAGAAGCTTGGGGTTAAGCACCACGTCACCGCTCCCGAGCACCGAACAGGCCTGCAACCGTTTTCCCTATTTTTCATTCCTTTGATTTATTTCATGGACACAGAGCGACATGTTTATTTTTGTGTTTTGTAAATCCTCAGTTATTTGAACTCATTTGGGTTGGGATGTGTATATATATTGCTTTGGTTGATTTAATATATTTATTGTTAATTAAAAATCCAGGGAGTTTGTATTCGACCAATTGGTAATTGTGTTTCTTATGGTTTTGGATGGTACGCAGGGTGATGTAAACGCCGAGCCGGTGTGGAACGTACTCAGGGCCCTTTCTTAATCGCAGTATCCGGGGAAAGGGTGTTACATATGTATGAGTGTGCAGGTTAACATGGAATGATTCCCAGTGTGTGTGCGAGGCCACAACAACACCACCCCGGAGCCCCCAGACGGCCGGGAGAGCCCCGACGGGTCACGGACCCAGCCGCCCCACAGCGGCCAGGTACCCGGGCCCCCGCCACCAGACGGCTGCGCGCCCACCCAAGGAAGGCAGAGAAGGAGGCACCGGGCACCCCCCACCGGTGAGCACGAGCCAGGAACCCCACGGCCACAGGCGGCAGCGCGCCGGCCCCCCCCGGGAGGCCGGCCACGCAGGCACGGACAGAGCCCGGACCCCAGACCACCCGCACACCCCGCGGGGGCCCCGCCAGCCCCGGGGAGACCCGCCCCCCCCAAGACCCTCACCCGGGGGACCAGGGGGATGCCCCGAGAGCCACCAAGCACACCCGCCCCTGACCCCCCCTCCCCCAAGCCCAGATCCCAACCCTCCCTCCCCCAAGTCCCTCACTGCCGGTCCCAAGCCCGGATGTAGGAGGAGGGTTGGAATTGTGACATAAAAAAAAAAAGAATCGTCAGAAAAAAGTTAATTTGTAGTTCTAAACGTATTTAGGGTGTTTTTTTAAACACCTTTTGTCTCTCCCATGACATTATTCCTCTCTCCTACAGCGTCCATTATCAATACATGCATTATTACATTATGCAAATTAGACGATGGCGTCATTCAGTGACTTCTAGCGACTTTTGGGACAACCAATAGCGACTTTCCTTGCTGAGGAGTTTGCAACAGTGCCTGCATGGGTCCACCCGCCCAGTACAGCATCACACCCGCCCGTGCACCCGTGATTATTTCAAAGTTAAATCCGCACCCGCCCGGGCCCGTTAACATTCCGCCCGTTACCCGCCTGTACCCGTGATAAATTACACACAATTATTTTTTCTATGTACCTCTCAACGTAAGAAGCACTAGGCCAACATGAATTTTGAATTGAAACGAAAAAGTCTGTTTAACACAAAATCAAATCAGATAGATCTAAGCTATCCATACCGTAACGAGCGTGAAAGAAAGAACACGACGACACGCTTCAGCAAGGATTCAGACGTTGTCAAGTTATAGTGGGTTTCAACAGCTCAGCTCTTGCCCAAACTCCTTAAATGCCCATCTCCCTACCAGTTGCGTCTCCAGTGACTTTGACCGTGAGCTGAATGTTCTTTTGCTCATTGAGTGCCCAGCGAAGCCTCCTTCCAAACCTTTCGTCAATGGTGCACAGGTATATGGGTCCCCCCGGAAACACTGACTCAACTTTAGGTCTGACGACGCTCATAGGTTTTTCTCTCTGCCCCCTACAAATTAGGAGGCACATGTTTGCATGTTGCCTAAGTTTACAACAGCAGACGTGTATGTGAATGTTTGTTGAGGCAGTTATCTAATGGTGCGTTCGTTTTTCTCTCGGAACTTGGAAATTCCGAGTTGAGTGACATCACGTCTGACAATCTCCCATTCGAGCTACCACATCTCGGAACAAACATGGCTGCCTCCATGAACACGCTGCTGTGTGTTTTTGCTTTATATTTTAGCAGATTTGGAGTGAGATTATTTTTTCCAAGAGACAAACAAACAAGAAACACAAACTAGTCAAACCACATTAAAAGCTTTATAAAATATTTTAGCACATTCATAGCAATATTCAAAACGTCATAAAAGTGGCATGTTTCTGACGGGAGGTGAAGTTTTTCGTGACGTTTTGTGACGTTTTCATCCGAGTGCCGAATTGGACAGAAATAATCAAAAGCACCATAAGGTACCCCCGACATACTGAACACACTGTGATGATGACAATTTGTACATGATAGTCTAATACATAGATATTTTCGCTTATATGTTATTTTTGCAGGCTACAATACTGTTCTGATTGACCTGCTACCCGCCCGTGTGTAATGAATTACCCGCTCGCATACCCGCCCGTAAAATTCCAGAACAATAAAATCCGCCTGTTTCAACAGCTATCTGCAGGTACCTGACCCGGTGCAGGAGTCTGGTCTAGATCATGCTTTGGAATGTGTTGCACCAAAGTTTTGGAATGACTTTCCTCTCTCTCTGCACAAGGTCTGGGGAGACCTTTTTGTTCGAGTTCCCTGTCTGGTCCAGTGTCCTGTCGATTCCCGGCCCTGTCATTTGGTCCCTTTGGTCCCCTCCCATGTTCAACAACAACAAAACAAATTTATTTTTGTATAGCGTGTTGTCACAACATTACATTGTCTCAAATCGCTTTATAGCATCCCCACCCAAAGCCCCCAGTGAGAAAGCCAGAGGCGACAGTGGCAAGGAAAAACTCCCTAGGAGGAAGAAACCTTGGGAAGGACCAGACTCAAAGGGGGAGCCCATTCTCCTGGGGCCGGCAGGGAAAGTCAAATTGGAGAGATGGCTAAGTGCAAAGTCACACAGTCTAAGTCATAAGATTTGAGTCACAACCGGGGAGCAGGGAGGTGATGACAAGCCAGTGCTGACACTCCTTCAGATCGCCGGGCAACCAGTAGTAAGGCAGCTGGGCATACATGGAGGATGACACAGGCAGAATGGCGAGCAGGATGCAAGGACGTCATGGGTAGTGGAGATGTTGCATGTAGCTGGATGTGCAGGATATCTTGATAATTTGGGGTCTCCAGGCAGCATACCCCAGTAGGAGAAGGGGAAATATAATGTGCAATTAGTCAAAGTAGGGGAGACTATAGGCAGTGCTAATAGTTAGGTGAGTGCAATATGAAGTGCAATGTGCAAGCTCCGGCAGATATGGTTATGGCAGCATAAGTGGGAATGCAGGCATGGGAAGTCCCTGAAATGTGAAGCTAGAGCGACAGCACTGTCAAATCAGTTTATCCAAAGCCAATGGCACTGATCCCCACCCAGCTCTACACCTCACACTATATGTCTAACTGGGAGTGAACAATTAGCTAAAGCTAGAACTAGAGTCCCTATAAGCTAAACTAAACAGGTGTGATTTTAGTCTAGACTTGAATATTGAGAGTGAGTCTGAATCCCGCACATCCGGTGGAAGACCATTCCACAGCTGAGGATCTCTATAGGAGAAAGCTCTGCAGCCTGCCGTATACTCTTTCTACCTTAGGTACTAAAAGATATCCCGCGCCTAGAGAACGAAGCAAGTGTGGGGGGTTGTATGAGGTCAGCAGATCAGTAAGGTATTCTGGTGCAAGGCTATTCAGTGCTTTATAGGTTAATAGCAGTATTTTATAGTCAATCTGAGACTTAACTGGTAACCAATGAAGGGAGGATAAGACTGGTGTAATGTGATCAAATTTTTTAGTGTTTGTGAGAACTCTGGCTACCGCATTCTGCACCAGCTGAAGTTCATGTAAATATCCAGGCGGGCAACCAGAAAGGAAGGCATTACAGTAGTCCAGTCTGGAAGTTATAAAGGCATGTATTAATTTTTCTGCATCATGAAGGGAGAGCATCTTCCAAAGTTTCAAAAGCTTGGCTATGTTCCAATACATCTGTTACGTACATCTTTGCCATTATCATTAGCCTACAAACACAATCACGCAAGCTAGCATAACATAACTGCTAAGAATATAAATCTCAGATATCCTTCAAAAAAAAAAAAAGACTACGGAATTTAACGTAATTCAACTAAGGAATAACAATCCAACATAAACGTCAATTTACAGACAAATAATGTCCGGAGCTTAAGCGCTTAAGATGGGAGTTTGCCAGTGTTCAGCTGCGTCCAAAACTTGTGATCAATGCCGTATGTTTCACTAGACTGGGAAGTACGGAGGAATTACATCCATGCAAATGTCCAGAAGGTGGCATTCCCTCCCAAGCCAAGCCAAACTAAATAAAAATCAAACCCAATCCAAAGCTTCCCTAAGAAAGGCAAAATAGACAGTCTGTGAACAGATATATATAACTGTGAAACTGTGTTCGTCCTTTGTTCCCAGAAGGCATGCTTCAGGAGGGGGGGAACTGTCACGTCCGGCCTCTCACGTCTACCTGACCATCCCATCTCCTCCCTGATGTGGCCTTAACAAGCCACACCTGTCACTCATTTGTCTTACAGTACCTCTCATTTCTACCCTTATGTTAATCACTCCAGCTGCCTCATCAGTTTTGTATAAATGTGCTTCTCAGTCTTGTGTTTCTCAGACCAGTCATTGTTGTCATACCTTCTTGTTGCCTGGGTCTTCCTGTTTTTATCCACCGTGATCCCGGTAATTCCCAGTTTGTTCATCCAGTTCAATAAACATTTTGTTTCTCCAACCACACCTGCTCCCTGAATCCTTCATCTCGGTGGTCATGACAGTGTAGCTATTTTAAGATATATTCATTATGATACTTCATTATGTGGTTTCATTTGCAAATGGCAAATGAGACCTAAAGGAAACTGTTGTAACATGTTATTGGGTATGGGATTGTTTATATTCCTAATGAATTTTGACTGATTCCCATTTCCAAGCCCAATGTCTGTTCATTTAGCACACAAACCTGTCAGGGTCAGCCCCTGTTGTCTCACTCTGTGTCCCTTCCCCGTTTGACCAGCAGGCATTGCTGGTCATCCTGTCCTTCATGTTAGTCTTTGTGTTTTCCCGTTCTCTGTTGGCCTCATGGCTCAACAAATTTGAGCATCCAATTGTCTGTGTGCCTTTCTGTCCTGTGTTTGAATTCCACCTCCTTTGTTTTTGTATTTTGCTCCCTATTGTTTCATTTGAGTTTCTCTAGTTCTTGTGTCTGATTTTGTAGTTGGTTTTTGTTTTGTTCCTTGTGCCCCTGGGGGGTATTTCACGAAGCAGGTTTTGCAAACTCTGGGTTTAAACTTGAACTCTGAGTTGATTAACTCTGAGATGTCAACCTCTGAGTTTTTGGTTTCAGAACAGGTGATAACGATTAGTTTACAAAACTCTGAGTTCAATTAACCCTGATTGTCACGCGTGCACGAGCACATAAAAAGGCTCTATCAATGGCATCCAGTGAAAATGATTCACCATGACAACACAGGGAAACAAATCTCGCGCTTCCAATTTCACCCCAGTGGAGCTTGAATTATTAATGATGGCGTATACTGAATATGAGCATGCCATATCAAAAAAAGGAATGCTGCTGTGAAAGAATGGGAACAAGCGTGGCAGAAAATAGCTGACCGAGTGAATGCGTAAGTATTGATAAGAACGATGTTGATTGATGTATATTTAAGAAATAATACTAGTTTTTCTATATTCTCTCTAATTTAATTTCGTTATTACAGTTGTAACCCAGCAGGCATAAAGCGCACTTGGCAGCAAATAAAGATGAAGTATAAAAATATAGTACAAACAGGTAGGCACTGGACGATTGGGAGGTTTTGCTTGTCTATAAGACACAAAAGCTACAGTTTCATCTTAAATCTGGCAGCATGTAATATTGTTTAAATCTTTTTACAAGGTTCTAAATGTGGGCTTGGGTGCATATGTTCACATTTTACCTACATATTAGCCAATAGGAAAAAGGCAGAGGCCCGAAAAACTGGTGGGGGTCCACCACCAACACCTCTCACAGAGGCTGAAGAGATGGCTCTCAGCCAAAACACTGGCCGGCCCATGGCTGATGGCATCCTTGGAGGAAGCTCCTCCGATACAGCCATGCCCCAGGACAGAAGTTCTTACATAAGAAGTAAGTAATTCATATGAATGATGTATGTGCATTTGTCCAGTGTTGGCTCAGTGATGGCTATCCATTAAACTCATCATCAAACCCATCATAATCGAACCGATTGTAATTTATTTAAAAGTTATAGATGAGTATAATTTGATAGATGTCATTACTTCATGTACATACTGTTGAAAGACTGTGATATTTGAAAGACTGCCCACTGTTGTAAAAGTTATATTCAAAATGTGCAGGTCTCAGTTGATGAATTGCCTGTAATCCTCATTGTCTTGCAGTTACTGATGGAGTAATCTCTGTTGTGGAACCGCCAGACACCCATGAAATGGTACATACTCTTCTCAAGATTTTTCATACTATGTCTTTCATTATTGGTGTATGCAAGTAAGAGATAGTCTTCATTACAGGATGAAGACACCTTGTCAGCTGTCACAGGGAGGGAAGATGTAGAGCAGCCTATGGTATGCACTTTCTGACAAATACGTCATGTAAGTGATGCACCATTTTAAAACATTTATCCTTTCTTCACAGAGCAATGCAGAGAATCTCCAGGGTGAACCGACTGCATCCACAGCCACAGCGCAGCTTACCTCTGTAAGATGCTTCAGTATTTGCCTGCCAGTTATTGAAAAATTGGATTAAGAATCATTCTTCTCATTAAATGAAAATGTCGTTAGCTACAAGTGCCTATTTTCTAAGTTATATTCATAGTGGTACAATTTTCACAGTGCAATACTGCCAAGATGTAACATTTTTGTGTATTCTAATAGCTCCCTGTAAAGCAGTTGTACAAAATATACCTTGAGAAACAAATTGAAAAATCGGATCTGGAAATGGAACACATTAAACAAAAAATGCAGAAAACCCTAATAGAAATACAAATATTGGAACATCAGTTAAAGGTGGGTAGTGGCACAAGTTGATGGATCGTTAACTGTCTTTCAAAACAAAATATTAAAATACTGTTTTGCATAATCAATTACAGGAAATAAAGAAGAGTTCATAAAATGATTGTCATTTGTTTTTATTTGCAACTTATTTACTGGAAATGATTAGAACATATTGCGTTTCGAACAGCTTGTCCATCTGTTGCATCAACAGGAATGTCAGGGTTGTTATCAGGGTCAACCTCTGGGGCAGCAACCCAGGTTTCTCTTCTCATCATTGCAATATTGTGCAGGACTACACATGCAACAATGATATCACAGGCCCTTTCTGGGGTGGCACGGAGGCCACGAAGGCACTGGAAACGGGCCTTCAGTATGCCCAGGGTCATCTCTATTCTGGCCCGGGTCCTGCTGTGAGCCAAGTTATATCTTTGCTATGGGCCAGGCTCAGGATCAGGGTATGGGGTCAGCAGATAGGGCTGGCATGGGTACCCCCTGTCACCGAGTAGGTAACCACTGAACTCCCCTACAATAATGAGTAGACAGTTTACATGTTAAGGTGCAATATCAGGGAACAAGATATTGCTTAAAGATTATAATATACTGTAGCTACATTGTATACTCACCACGAGCAAGTCTAGCACTCAGTGTGCATTCACGGAACATTCTGGCATCATGCACAGACCCAGGCCACTTTGCCTCCACGTTGCTGATGACATAGGCTGCATCACATATAATCTTCACAATGCAGAACAGTGATTAGTTACTGTAGATGTACTGTAAAGTAGGCCAATAATTCAATGCAGTAAACTACTAAAAGCTAGAAACACCTACCTGCACATTAATACTGTGGAATGACTTTCTGTTCACATAGTCTCCTTCATTTACTGAAGGAGCCTTAATGGGAATATGTCTGCCATCTATGCAGCCAATCACACCTGGAAATCCTAACAAAGAGGGCATAAGTCTACTTAATTTTAACAGGTACTGCAGTCAGTTTCTAGTTTTGTATGGTGTTACAATGCAAAAAGTGTAACTGTATTTTATCTAGTCTTAACCTACAATTGTTTATTGCTTCAAATCTTAAAGCATATTACTAAATATATGAGGCTATTACTTCATACCTGCAATTCTGTGGAATTCTTCCTTGATTATTCTACTACATCTGTGACCAGGAAATGCCACAAACGTGTAGAGAAAATGTTTAAGCGCAAGAGTAACCTGTCTGATACACCGGCAGACGGTTGCCTTAGAAACGTGTTGAGCGTCACCAATATTGTACAGAAAGCTGCCATTAGCAAAAAAGCGAAGTGCTGTACAAAGAATTTGCTCGGAACTGAGAGGATGTCCACGGTGTGTTTGACGAGCAAAATGAGGGCTAAGAATATTGTTGAGATAAATGATTGTCTGTGATGAAAAACGGTAACGCTCTAACAGAAAATCATTTGTAAACGATAAAATATCTAAACGGGGTCTGATCACCCTCTCCTGACGTAGATTCCTGCGGATAATTTGTGCTTCGATGTCGACCGGTCTTTCGAGAAAAGGACACGCCATGTCTGAGAAAGTACTTGCTTCAATCTGACTGTTCATTTAAAGAGGAGGAACTCAGAGTTACAGGGATTAAACCTGCCAGCGAGCAGGTTAGCTTCACGGGGTATGTTACCGTGGTAAATGACTCAGAGTTACAGGGATTAAACCTGCCAGCGAGCAGGTTAGCTTCACGGGGTATGTTACCGCGGTAAATGACTCAGAGTTACAGGGATTAAACCTGCTAGCGAGCAGGTTAGCTTCACGGGGTATGTTACCGCGGTAAATGACTCAGAGTTGGGCTCAACTGGCTTTTTGAAACCGAAAACTTTGAGTTTCCCTTAACTCACACGCAACTAACTCCGAGTTTTCACTAAACCCGCTTTGTGAAACAGCCCCCTGCTTGTGGCTTTACCTGTTTGTAGTTCCCTAGTGTTTGTTTCTGTTTCCCTGTTTCCTTGGTTAGTTCTTAGTTTCCCTGTTTTGTTCCTTTGAGTTTATTAGTTTCATCTGTGCCCTGTTTCCCTGGTCGCTGTTAATTAGTCTCACCTGTCCTGTGTTAGTCTTATTACCCAGTTTGGTTTCTGTATTTAAGTCCCTGCTTCTGTTCTGTTCCCTAGTGGTTTGTTGATTGTCTTAAGTTTTGTGAGGTTAGATATGTATTCTGTTTACCTGCCCAGTTTTTGTTATTTAGTCTTTGTTTATCCCCTTTAATTTTTGACCCCTCATGGTCCTTTTGGTTTTATTGTGTTAGTAGTGTTTTCTGTTTTGTTTAATAAATCCCTATCTATCTCTTTCAGCCGCAAGAGGGTCGTCCACTTTTTCTGTGTGCACTATGCCACGTTCTCGCACCCGAGCCGCCCGGATCCTTGATACAAACCAATCTCATGCGATACCTCCAAGTTAAAACCTCCTATTGATTCAGTGCCTTGGGGTCAGATTCTTCTAATTGGTGCAGATAATGCTGGAAAATGAGTTGATGGATTTGAAGAAGTTCTATCTTCCGTGGTAACATAACAAGCCAAGCTGGAGCAGGATACTGGGACACCAGCCTGATCTTGAAGGTAATATGATTGTCTAACTCTTCATTTCTTGGTGTAAGACTTGTGTATCCAAATGCCTTTATATAATGTTCTTCCTTGAGAGGAGAGAGGAAATTCTGTTTTTGTGTTTGCTCTACATCACCTATTTTTAATTTCATTGTGTTTCAGTTGGTGGTAGTTGTTTGTGCTTCAGGAAAGGACTGACTTTGCTGCATGATCTTTAGTTTAAACCTGTGGAAGACCCACACAACATGGCCAGGACATGCAATCTCCAAGCACACAGAGCAGAGTTCAAACCTCAACCTAGAGGTTGAAGATGCAGTGCCAGCCACTGAGCCACCCTCATGATGTTCTTATTGCCATTACCCACAGGACATTTGGGGATGAATTCATTTTCCATGACATGAAATAACATTGCACCCATCAACCCCATAACCTGATTCTTGATTAGTGGGCTGGATTGAATAACCATTAAGTGATTGGTATCCATGGAAAATAAAAAATAATCAGCAGTCACACCAAGCTCAATGAATTCTCTCCCCAACCCCCTTTTAATATTTGCTGTTAAGTACATTATCCTTGTATTGTTTTAAACAAAAGTGGGCCACCTGAGCTGAAGACTTCCTCACCAGTAGCCATCAGGTTATATCAGTTTGAGATGCCTGCAGACCTGGATAAGCAGTTAGAAGGTGAATGACATCATGTGTCTTACTTCCAGTATCACACTTGCCAGGTGAGGGCGGTTCGAGGCGGACAGCCTCTCTCCTCCTGTTTGACACCATGGGATTGGAACACACAGCAAATGGAGGGGTGAACACTGAAGATATTCAAAGCATCCTGAAGGGCTACATAAGAAAATGATGCTGGTGAAATCCATTAAGCCTGTGCCCAATGATAATGAACACAAACCAGTTAATTTAATATGCCAGATATGGTCGTCCCGTTTCTCCTCCCCACTTCTCACCCCGGTGTGTTTCTCCCTTCTCCCTGCACTGCTGCATAGTTCGTGTCTGTTTAAGGGGCTGAGAACCCTCTGGGCATGGTAATAAATATTTATGAACCTCAGCGTGGCCACCGTTATCCATGTGACTAGGCGTATATAAAATGCTTTGAACTCGTACTTTCATTTTCACAATCGCCTGGAAAACTGCAGCTTTTGAGGGTCGTTTGGAAAAGGTTAGTTTGTCTAGCAAATATATGTGCATTTCAAAAGTATATGTAGGCTAGTAAAACCCATAACTCATTAATTTTGTCTTTCTATATACATATATATACTTAAAGGCATTTTTGGGTGGAACATTAAATTCCTGCTATTCTCAAATCACGTCATTCTTAGCGAACTAATGTAGATGTGTAGTTGGATTTCCACATCTGTATTGAAATAATGACTTATTCAACCAAGCAAATGCCTTTTAAATCCCAAGTGTACATATAATTTACCTTGAATACCGTTATCTGTGTAACTATATAAAATACTTTTGAATTCCTACTTTCACTTTCACAGGAGTCTGTATAAACTGCAGTAGTGGAAGAGCCTTTGGAAAAGGTGAGTTTGTTCAAAAATATTTGTATATTTCAATTGCGCACAAAACGTAAGTAACTCATTTAGGGTTTTTTTGAAATTCGGGCTAAACGATGTTTTTTTTTCAAAAGTCTTAATTGCCTGGAATTGGCAGCTACTGCTGTTCTCCAAATAATCTCATTCCTGGGGAACTCATGTAGATGTGTAGAAATATTTTAACATATGTATTAATGTAATAACTTGTTGTAGGATTTTTATAACTGTTACATAGGTACCAATGGTACTTGTATATATTTTGTATATATTTTTTCCTTGTAAAGAAGCAAAACTGATGTTGGCAAAATGCATTACACCGGAAAAAATTATAAGTAATGCAAACGAGTTTATTTAATAGGCAAATACCAGATATAAATATACAAGAATACATTTGACTAACTCTTTACTTTAAAGCAACTTCTAAAACAAGGTGTAAATACCTTTGTATTTAAATTAGGCTATTACACAGCATTTGATATCAACTGAAGTATACGGTAACTCTGGAATAAGAATTAATACATTTAGAAATATTTATGAACTGTGGAATTAAAAACATTTTGTCTGTGACTACACAAATTTAACTCCTATTTTGAAATATTGATTAACTGCATAGTGAAAAACATCCTGTCTGTAACTATAAAAACTTATTCTACTCCTACTTTCACTTTCACAATGATCTGCATTGCGACGGTCATAGTTTGTCCAACAAATACAGGCCAACATATATTTCATCAGCGTACAAAATGTAGTAAAATCCGCATCTGGTTCAATTTATGGTTCTGTGAAAAGTCCAGTATAACGATATTGTAGCGTTTTTGTGTGGAATTGAGTTTCCGTTGTTCTTAAAACGTATCAACCCATGCAGACACATAGAAATATACCAACATATATATTAATAGGCTGTAATACAATTTTCTAGCAGTTTTATAACTGTTACATACCGACCCCCAGATAGCAAAATCTTTCTGGCCCGGATGTGGCCCACATCACACATGATCATCTGGCCCACATACCGCATGGAATGATGGCGATTGTGCGGACCGCTCTCGGTTGCCGCATCAGGTTAACATCTGGGCCAGAGTTGGGCCTTATGTTAGCCACAAGTGGCCAGGCTCTGTCTGAGATCTGGCCCGGATCTGGCCCACACTATGTGCTTACACCCGGCCCACATACCGCAATGAATGACGGCCACTTGCTGGCCCAGATCTGGTTTGCCAGAGGTGGCCCACACATGGGCCAGCACAAAGCCAGATGTAGACATGTTGGTGGCCCTGTTCTGGCCCAGAACAGTTTCAGCTCGGGCACCAAATGTCAGCCTATGTGTACCTTAATCAAGTCATGTAATACCTACTTAATATTAATTTAATATTCATTGAAATATTAAGTTACCTCATTCAAATAAAGTTGATCTACCTTAATGTTTTTGTTTTCTACTCAGAAATGCCCATGCAAATAGTTAAAACACTTTCTTTAGTATTAGTACCTTGTTTTACTTATGTCAGGGGAAATAAAAAGCAACCGCATTTCACAATTCAACATTTTAATAAATGTTAAATAATAATAAAAATCATCACTTCATTAATCCCCATGGGGAAATTGCCTTTTATGTCTCCCTCAACTTGCTCTTTGTAAGTAAGTTGTCTGTGAAGGACAGTCACTCATGACTGTCCCCAGGGAGCTGGGGGTTAAGGGCCTTGCTCAAGGACCCACAGAGGCTGGGTTTGAACTGGTGACCTTATGATTACAGGCACACAGGATTAGCCCACTGAGCCACACAGAACACATGATCTCAGTTGTTTGAGTACAAGAATTTTTATAAATAAATTACAAATATCAACACTAAACACAAAAAAGCATACAATAGGTATTTTAGACATCCAGAAATTGTGCAAATGTTGCTAAACCAGTCAAGTAGAAAACAATTTGAACAGTGGAATGTAATCGATTGCATTATATGTGTGTATGATCAGCAAGGTTTAAATATGAGTACAGTCAATCTATTTCAATACATCTATATTGTACTATACACTATATACAATATCTATACAGTATCTAAGAAGTATTGCATTTGTAAAATGCAACTAGAAAACCCCTTGTCTCATGCTGTCTTGCCATGCTTCCCCGAAGATAATACTTGTCAAATTGGAACATGTGTCTTCTGTTCAAGTAATTTAGCTGTGGAGCTTAATGAAAAATGGCGGGACCACAATTGGCATCAGTTAGCATAGCACCGCGCTAGCAGACCATAGCTGCTCTGGGTAAAATTGTTCTAAAACATGTTACACAGCAAATGTGCCAGTGAAAAATTAACACTGCATGGTGTTTAATGGGCCCACATCATTCAGTGTTACCTATAATACTTTACAGTGTGCAGTGAGTGTTGTTTTTACAGTGTTAATATTTATTAACTCATATAGTGTTCAATTGACAAACTAGACTGTTAAGTCAATAAATTAACCTCTTCCTAGATTGCAAGCCCATATGGGTGGCACACAAGTACAAAATGGGTGGCCCATGTCTGCCCCATTTTAATATGCACTCATTTGGGCATTCAGCTGCTGTGTTTTACTAACCCTCCATAATAAGAAAGACTTAGACCAACATTGCCTTTTCTCATTTAAGCGTGTCTATGATAGTTTTTTTTTTTATCTGAATGAGAAAGAACCACTTAAGTTCATCTGTGAACAGTCTGTGATATAAATGTGAATGAAAAGTATGGGCACCTGCCGCCCAACACAGATTATGAAGCTCGCCTGTGTCAGACAGCCTAACATAATTATTTAACAGGGCTGAGAAAAGGTGAGAGCTATGTTAATGGTTGCAGTGCATTTCCGCTAAAGCAGATAGAATGGGTGGTGGCCTTATTGCTTTTAGACCACAATGTGGTATGGACGAACAAATCAAATCATTTTGCTCATTTAATATTCAGATATTAATTAAGCTTAATTTTTAGAAACCCACCACGATTGAGGATGGTATGGCACTGATATTAGTCTTAAACACATTTTGTTAGTAGCTGTGTGTGCTAGTTGATCTGAGTAGTATATTTGTTTTGCAATCTTCTCAATTGTAGTGGTGCCTATGGTCGGCTTACTTCTCCTAGAGAGCCCAGGCATAGAAAAGGAACAAATAAGAAAATAATTGATTTTCTATAGCATTTTCCTCCCAGCTAGAGGCTAAATCATCTCATCTAGTCATTGGCAAGCAAACAAGATCCATTTCTGTGGTTTTTCTTCTCTTGCCTTATTCATCACAATCGCGGTGGATTAAAAAAAATCAAGTCAAAAACAGTATTGTGTCATGCTATGCAAATATACATCCAGCACCATTGGTCTACAGTGGAGTGGGTGGAACCAGGAGCTGCAAAGAAAAGGGTATCATAACTGTCCTAACACCTTTCCGCATATATTAATCATCCAAGGACAGGAGTGGAAATCAAATGCAACCCCATCCCATTAAAATATATACCACTCTAGAGACATGCCCTGTACGTTTCCTTTGACCTGACACCAACATACTATAAAACCACCAGGACCACAGCTCTTTAATCTTCAGGATCAGTCAGAACTGAGTCAACAACACTTCAACACAAAATGAGAAAAAGCTGTAAGGTCCTTTTTGGTCAGAGTCTTTCTCATGATGGTGGGTAAATCTGGGGTGGCTCTTCTGATCCTTATGACTTCTTGTGTACATATTAAAATGGGGCTGATATGTGGAGCTGGTGACAACAGTCTAGGTTGTCAATTGAACACTATATGAGTTAATAAATATTAACACTGTAAAAACAACACTCACTGCACACTGTAAAGTATTATAGGTAACACTGAATGATGTGGGCCCATTAAACACCATGCAGTGTTAATTTTTCACTGGCACATTTGCTGTGTAACATGTTTTAGAACAATTTTACCCAGAGCAGCTATGGTCTGCTAGCGCGGTGCTATGCTAACTGATGCGAATTGTGGTCCCGCCATTTTTCATTAAGCTCCACAGCTAAATTACTTGAACAGAAGACACATGTTCCAATTTGACAAGTATTATCTTCGGGGAAGCATGGCAAGACAGCATGACACAAGGGGTTTTCTAGTTGCATTTTACAAATGCAATACTTCTTAGATACTGTATAGATATTGTATATAGTGTATAGTACTGTATATAGTATTGTGCTGTACAATATAGATGTATTGAAATAGATTGACTGTACTCATATTTAAACCTTGCTGATCATACACACATAATGCAATCGATTACATTCCACTGTTCAAATTGTTTTCTACTTGACTGGTTTAGCAACATTTGCACAATTTCTGGATGTCTAAAATACCTATTGTATGCTTTTTTGTGTTTAGTGTTGATATTTGTAATTTATTTATAAAAATTCTTGTACTCAAACAACTGGGATCATGTGTTCTGTGTGGCTCAGTGGGCTAATCCTGTGTGCCTGTAATCACAAGGTCACCAGTTCAAACCCAGCCTCTGTGGGTCCTTGAGCAAGGCCCTTAACTCCTAGCTCCCTGAGGACAGTCATGAGTGACTGTCCTTCACAGACAACTTACTTACAAAGAGCAAGTTGAGGGAGACATAAAAGGCAATTTCCCCATGGGGATTAATGAAGTGATGATTTTTATTATTATTTAACATTTATTAAAATGTTGAATTGTGAAATGCGGTTGCTTTTTATTTCCCCTGACTTAAGTAAAACAAGGTACTAATACTAAAGAAAGTGTTTTAACTATTTGCATGGGCATTTCTGAGTAGAAAACAAAAACATTAAGGTAGATCAACTTTATTTGAATGAGGTAACTTAATATTTCAATGAATATTAAATTAATATTAAGTAGGTATTACATGACTTGATTAAGGTACACATAGGCTGACATTTGGTGCCCGAGCTGAAACTGTTCTGGGCCAGAACAGGGCCACCAACATGTCTACATCTGGCTTTGTGCTGGCCCATGTGTGGGCCACCTCTGGCAAACCAGATCTGGGCCAGCAAGTGGCCGTCATTCATTGCGGTATGTGGGCCGGGTGTAAGCACATAGTGTGGGCCAGATCCGGGCCAGATCTCAGACAGAGCCTGGCCACTTGTGGCTAACATAAGGCCCAACTCTGGCCCAGATGTTAACCTGATGCGGCAACCGAGAGCGGTCCGCACAATCGCCATCATTCCATGCGGTATGTGGGCCAGATGATCATGCGTGATGTGGGCCACATCCGGGCCAGAAAGATTTTGCTATCTGGGACCGCACTTATATTTCTTTCTTATGAAGAAGCGAAACTGACGTAGGTTAAATCCGTTATCGCACAGCCCAGTTGTAACTAACGCAAACAAGTTTAGTATACAAGTTATAAATATACAAGAATATATTTGCTCGAAGGTTTTACTCTAAAGCGACTTAAGGCGAAACTGCTTTTATGTGAAAATTGTTAAATGTAGTCAATAGATGGCGCCCTTGCTCTTTATATTATATAAGTTTCATGTATGGCTCTCCTGTGTAAGTCGTACTATGAAAGTGAGTGCGGTATGTTAAGACGAGTATTAGAGAACGATTAGAGAATGGTTGAGACACTGTTTGAGAGTTTGTTGAGTTGCTCTAAATGAAACAAACCCAGGAAGAGGATTGAAGATATTGTGGATTCATTCTTTGAAAGCTTTGAAGAGCTGCGCGCCTAATTGCTCAACAAAAATTATAGTAAAGCATTTTATCTGTCAATAGTTTCACGCACGGGCGCACTAGGGGCATGGGATACCCTTGTATATTCAGCGGGCCATCGCGTTCAAGGGCCTTTGAATACATGAAATAATTAATTTTACTGGGCGGGGGAAGGGATGTCCTGGGTATGCCATTAAACTGCCCAGCCATTTAGGGCTCTGTGTCTCTCATCAGCAGGATTCTGTTCAAATCCTGGCTTCCGCTTTGTATTTTCCCTGTTGGGTTTTTGAGCAAGACCCCAGTTTCTCCAGCAGCAGGTGGACCCTGCTTTCTCAAATGTGTCATTTTAGATTAAATAATCTGCTACATTCATTAATACAAATAAATAATCTGATCTTGAACATATAAGAACACATTTTTTTAATTGAACAGGTCTGGAAGTTGGTGTTTGGAAAATGGGAGGTGGAAGAAGTACCCCCTTACCAGAGGAACGTAAACCAGAGGAGCCTAAACTCCTTGATGTCCCATGGAGGAATGTTCCATGGAGCAGAGGGTATGAAGCCTATTTTTTATCAGATATATTTAACAGCTTTTTTCCACTACTATCATATAATTTTATGCATATCTTTTTAAAATAACCATGAAAATTGTAACTACTCCGTCCCGCAAGCACACACACACCTATAAACATTGGGCAGTGTGTGGCCCTGTGGGTTAGGTCACTAGCTGATATCTATCTTTTACCTTATATTTAAGGTACTGTATACTTACTTATGCCATAATTGTTAATTATCTGTTGTCATGTAGTTTCCACTTGTAGCAAGCTGTGCCAACACAAATTTCATGGTACAATAACAGTTCTGATTCTTAAGATTCAGGGACCGTTTGTACAAAACACCTTAAGTTAAGATTTTCCTTAAAGTCTGGTGGTTATATACTTATGGAATCCCTTAAAGTTCCCTTAATGGATACACAAAACACCTTAACAACCAAAGTAAGAAAGAAATTTTAAGGTACCCCTTACCATACCTGATCCCTAACATGCCCGAGTTTATGGCGATAAATGAAAAAACTCATCCTGAGAGCAGTGTTCTGCGACTGAGAGAACCTAGTGCAGGGGTCTCCAACTCCGGTCCTGGAGATCTACTATCCAGTAGATTTTCTGTCCCACTTGGCTTCTGATGGTGTGGCTCATCAGAAGCCGGGTAGGATATAAAACCTACTGGACGGTAGCTCTCCAGGACCGGAGTTGGAGACCCCTGACCTAGTGGATACGATTAATGATGACCAATTTATATTACGTGACCGAGAGTCACTTTTTGATTTCATTTATAGAGCCTGCAATATCTCTATAATTCATTATTAAATCTGGCTAGCAGATCGATCTTTTAGTTTCACAGAATAAAACAACAATGTAACGTTATCCCACTTATGAGTGCCAGCAAGCTTCACTGGCACTGGCAATATTAGACAGAAGTACATCGGTTATGGAGACATGCAAAAATGCATTTAATGTAACTGAGATACAAGAATAATTCCATCTGCTCAATTTTTTCATCACCAACTACTTCTGTTTCCAGTACTTCCGCGTATCTTCCAAGTTAGCGCCTGTACTTGTCAACCATTCAGCAAAGTTTATTGCCGTATGCCCCACTCACTTAGTTGAGCGAACAGTTCCTACTTGTAGTGAACACAATACACGAGGGGGAACAGTCCACATTTTCATCAGATAAGGATGCAGTGGGGAAGAATGTATGATACTTCATTAACTGGTTTCAGTAACAATTAGCTAATGAGATAAAGGGAAGCTATAGTAACATGTTATTAGATATGGGATTGTTTATATTCCTTATGAATTTTGACTAATTCCCATTTCTAATTCCAATGTCCGTTCTTTTAGCACACGAAACGATCTCAAGCAATACCTGCTAGATTACAAGCCCACTATCGATTCAGTGCCTGAGGCTCGGATTCTTCTAATCGGTGCGATTACTGCTGGAAAATCGAGCTTCTTTAACTCCATCAACTCTATCTTCCGAGACAACATGACAAGCCAAGCTAAAGCAGGATACAAGGGCACCAGCCTGACTTTGAAGGTAATGTGACTGTCTAACTCTTCATTTCCTGGTATAACATTTGTGTATCAAAATGTCTTTATATAATGTTCCTACTTCAGAGGAGGGAGGATAATCGGGTTTGGTGTTTGCTCTACATCTGCTATTTTTAGTTTCAGTCCATTTCAGTTGCTATGTTATTTGTGCTTTAGGAAGGGATTGAATCTGCTGCGTGATCTTTAGTTTGAACCTATTCAAAACCCATATAATGGAACAAGAACATGCAATCTCCATGCACAGAACCCTCAACCCTAGAGGGGTGAAGTGGCAGTTCCACCCACTGAGCCACCCACATCATGTTCTTATTGCTATTATTTGGTGCTGAGATTTGTTGCTGGAATTTATTTTCCATTATATGAAATCACATTGCACCGGTCGAGCCCATGACGTGATTTTTAATGATCATTAAATCCAGCCCACCAATCAAGTGATAGGTCTCCATGAAAAATAGATAACTAATAAGCATTAGTGACACCCCCCCCCCCATTTTAATGCTGGCTGTTAAGAGGATTTTCCTTGTATTGTTTTTTTTTAAAATAGGCCACCTCAGCTGAAGAGCTCCTCACCAGTGGCCACCAAGTTATATCAGTTTGAGATGCCTGCTGAACTGTATTAGCAGCTAGAAGATGAATGACATCATGTGTCTTCTTACAGTATAGCACTTACAAGGTGAAGGCAGGCCGAGGTGGACGGCCTCTGGCATTCCTACTGTGTGACACCATGGGATTGGAAGCAGATAAGAATGGAGGGGTGAAAATTGAAGATATTGAAAGCATTCTGAAGGGCTACCTACCAGACAAGTACCAGGTAAGAAGTGTGTATGTAACCACACCTCAAAAACAACTGCTACATGAATGGAGGAAATTAAATCTTATTCACTGATTTGTTTTTGGAATAAATAATGTACCTTTGTTACATAAATGTCATATGAATGGACTTACAATGCGTTTTTCTTGAGTTTCTTATTATCTCAGTGTCAATGCATGTCTGTATGTCATTCACACCTTTTTGTTATTTAGTTCAACTCTGTGCAGCCAATGAAGGGTGATGATTGTCAGGCGTGCAGCACATTGACTCTTAAGGACAGGATCCACTGTGTGGTGTATGTGATAGACGCCAGCAGCTTTGCAATTCTGCCTGAAGGAACGAAGACTAAAATTGATGAAATCAGAGAGAGAATTAACTTTACAGGTTAGTGAGTGAGGAGAACAGGGAGGGAGGCGGCATCTATGACTGAGTGTGGTTTGGAGCTGGAGATCAAAATTCATAAACAACTATTTTGTTTTTGAGCTCTAATGTGTTTTATACCCTGGATTCCCTAAACCAACAATAATACTGAATAATCATTTAGTAAAACGGTAAGCTCACCCCTGTGAAGTAATGACTTCATAATAATGTACAGTGGTACCTCAGTTCTCGAACTTAATCCGTTCCGGACTCCGGATCGAATCCAAAAAAGTTCGAGTTCTGATCGAATTTCTCCCATAAGAAATAATGGAAAACCAATTAATTGGTTCCCGGCCCCCCAAAATTACACCTAAATATGTTTTTTTTTTTTTTTTTTTTTTTGCATTTAAACACAAAATGTTCAGGATAAAACAAGAAACGCATTTTTTTCTTAATGGCTTCCAAAACGATAAAGATATTATACCAACATTACCCCTGTCCTGCCCCGATCATCCGCTCCTTCTGTGTGCCACGCCCCCTCGTTAAACTCGTGTGGGATCCCCATGTGATCAGCTGTTTCTGGTTGTTGTCATTAGTCCTCTGTATTAAGTCCGCGTTTCAGTTTGTTTCCCCAGTCCAGTCATTGGGTGCGTTCGACTTGCTTACAATGCTGGCTTAAAACAACGCATTCTGACGCAATGCATTACAGTTAGATGCATTGCGAACTCTCACCCGGCTGCAAAAAAAAACTGGAACCACCTCCGTAATGACACACCTTTGCCCTTATTGGCTGATGAGTTTAGTTACACGCATGACGTTTGTATCCAAGGCAGTCCCGATGCGTAATCTGCTATTTTTCCCGAATATCACATAAAGCAGTGAGAACTGGTTTTCAGTTAATTTAACTGGTAAAATAAAGTTTAAATAAATGACATAAATGCTCTAATAGTACACGTAAGTTAGTGGTTTATTTATTGTTAGTTACTGTAATGTTGCGCTGCTTTATTTGGTTAATCGTCCAGTCTGTGAAGAAGGCATTCAAGTAAGAATTGCATTGTAGTATGACTCATTTCCCGGCGCGTACAATTTATATTAGGTCAGTATTCACGGTTCGACTTCTGATATTCAAATCGAGTACTAGGTCAAACTGGTTTGTTCAACTTTCAAGAAATTTGAGTTCTAGTGAATTCGAGAACCGAGGTACCACTGTATTTGGATATTCAGTATAAACCCAAAGAAATTCCGTTTATAGATTGGAAAATGGCAAATGAAATGTTTTCCATAACTTTGGCAGAAACAGTTCTCATACTGTAACTGAAGGAGCTCCTGGATGCTCCTCCACACAGAGCTGCTCCATCTGTAATAAACTTGAGGGCTTTCTTTCACATAGAGCCCACTTAAGGGTTGGGACTGAATTTTGGGACACCGATATGAGCTGAGCTGAATACATGTGGATTCAGGAAGGGCAGAGTGATACTGGCAGGTGCTTCTGAGTAAGACAAACATCAGTGTGCTGATTGCTATGAGTTTGCTTAAGAAACTCTGTCACCTGATGACGGCTTATTCCACAGAACATAAATGTGACTAGTGAGACATTTCTCTTGATGTTTTTAGATGTCCCTCTAATGGTGCTACTGACCCATGTGGACGAAGCATGCCCACACGTCGATAAGGACTTGAAGAACGTGTACCGCAGCTGCTACATAAAGGATCTGGTGAGTTTCAGGGTCTAACACTGGAATCAGTCCTGAAAGTTGCACTGACATATCAGGACAGTATTGGTGGAAACCTGCAGCAGGACTCTTGACTGGGAAAGGAACCTGAATTTCTGCAGCAAAAATATGCAGCAGAATAAATGGTGAAAGTTGATTGGATACAACTTTACAAGATGCCAACTATTGAACAGGTTACCAGTGGCAACAAAACACACCCAGACAAACACAATGACCAAGTGAGAGACAGCAGCTCACCAGGCTGAATGTTTGTGGTCTGTTGGAAGAAACAGGGTGAACAAGCAAACATCAACAAATGGAGTTAGAGGCAGGGATTGGGTCCACAGTCCTCAAAGTCAAAGTCAAAGTCAGCTTTATTGTCAATTCCTTCTCATGCACTGGACATGCAAAGGAATCGAAATTGCGTTTCTCACTGTCCCATGCGCAGACAAGACAAAAGACATGACAGGATAGGACAAACAGTGAAGTGCACAAGCACAACAACAAAAAACACATCCTAAGTACTGAGTAACAGTATATAAAGTATATAAAGTGTATAAAGTATAAAGTATAAAGTGCAGGCAGCTTAAGGCATATACTTTGGTACTGAGATATATAAAGTGTTTCCAGTTTTGTAAAAGTGTTTCTGTGCAGAGAAATTCAATAATAGTAATGCTAGTAGTAGCAATAGCAGCTGTAATAGTAATAATAATAATAATACAACAATAATATAATAATAATAATAATAATAATAGTAGTAGCTGATTGTGCAATTTGTATATTTCAGAGGTAGTTCAGAGGTAGTTTCAGTCGGGGGAGAGAGTTTAGTAGTCTCACAGCCTGGTGGATGAAGCTGTTGCTGAGTCTGGTAGTGCGGGAGCGGAGGCTCCTATACCTCCTTCCAGAGGGCAGGGGGCTGAACAGTTCGTGTGCAGGGTGGCTTGCATCGCTCACAATTGTGATGGCTTTGCGGGTGAGGCGGGTGGTGTATATATCCTTCAGGGAGGGGAGTGGTGCACCAATGATCCTCTCAGCTGTGCTCACAATGCGCTGTAGGGCTTTCCTGTTGTATTCAGTGCAGCTCCCACCCCACACAGTGATGCAGCTGGAAAGGACGCTCTCAATGGTTCCTCTGTAAAAGATGGTCATGATGGGTGGTGAAGCTCTTGCCTTCTTGAGTTTGCGCAGGAAGTAGAGGCGCTGCTGGGTTTTCTTTGCCAGTGTTGCAGTGTTGGTGGTCCAGGAGAGGTCTTCACTGATGTGCACCCCCAGGAATTTGGTGCTCCTTACTCTCTCCACAGCAGCACCGTCGATGGTCAGTGGCAGATGTTGGGTGTGGTCTCTCTGGAAGTTGACAACAATCTCCTTGG
The DNA here is from genome assembly GCF_048594095.1 of Paramormyrops kingsleyae. NCBI lineage: Eukaryota > Metazoa > Chordata > Actinopteri > Osteoglossiformes > Mormyridae > Paramormyrops > Paramormyrops kingsleyae. The sequence continues at coordinate 14,939,062 of NC_132820.1, forward strand.
TCTTGCTTACATTCAGCAGGAGGTTGTTGTTCTTGCACCATGTGGTCAGAAGATCGACCTCTTCCCTGTAGCAAGTCTCATTGCCCTTGGTGATGAGCCCCACCAGAGTTGTGTCGTCCGCAAACTTCACAAGGTGATTGGAGCTGTAGGTTGGTGTGCAGTCATGTGTCAGCAGGCTGAAGAGCAGAGGACTGAGCACACAGCCTTGTGGGACTCCTGTGCTCAGAGTGATGCTGCTCGAGGTGTTGTTGCCGACGCGTACTGCTTGTGACCTTTGGCTGAGAAAGTCTAGCAGCCAGTTGCAGAGGGAGGTGCTGAGGCCCAGTTTGGCAAGTTTGCAGATGAGTTGTTGTGGTATTATGGTGTTGAATGCTGAACTGAAATCTAAGAACAGCATTCTCACATATGAATCTTTCCTGTCCAGGTGAGTGAGAGCTGGGTGGAGGACAGAGCAGATTGCATCCTCTGTGGATCGTTTAGCTCTGTAAGCGAACTGGAAGGGGTCCAGGGTGGGGGGGAGGATGGATTTGATGTGTGACATGACTAGCCGTTCGAAGCACTTCATAATGATGGGCGTCAGTGCCACAGGACGGTAGTCATTGAAGCAGGATGGTGATGATTTCTTTGGCACAGGTATGATGGTAGCAGCTTTGAAACATGATGGTACAATGGCTTGCTTCAGGGAGGTGTTAAAGATGTCTGTAAAGACATCCTTCAGCTCCTCTGCGCAGTCCTTCAGCACTCTACCAGGGATGTTGTCTGGTCCTGCTGCTTTCCGGGTGTTGATGGTGGAGAAAGTCTTTCCCACGCTGGCAGCAGACAGGTACAGAGTCTGGTCATGCGGAGGCAGTGGGGTTTTCTGTGGTCGGGTGTTGTTTTGTGCTTCAAAGCGTGCAAAGAAGTTGTTCAGGTTATTGAGCAGAGAGGTGTCGCTCTCACAGCTCTGTGGCGCTGGCTTGTAGTCCGTGATGGCCTGAATGCCCTGCCATAGGCTCTGTGCCTCTCTGCTGTTCTAGAAATGGGAGGTTATCTGGTGTGTATACTTTTTCTTTGCTTGCCTGATGCCCCGAGACAGGTTTGCTCTTGCTGTTCTCAGGCCAGATTCATCCCCCGTTCTGAAGGCGTTGTCTCTGGTCCTCAGCAACCGGCGGACTTCCCCTGTCAGCCATGGCTTCTGGTTAGCCCGAGTGGTGATGCTTTTCATGTGGGTCACATCATCAATGCATTTAGTGATGTAGGAGATCACTGTGTCTGTGTACTCCTCAATATCTGTGCTGTTGTAAGTGGCTGCCTGCTTAAACATCTCCCAGTCTGTTGTTCCAAAGCAATTTTGAAGAGCAGAGGAAGCTTCCTCTGGCCACACTCTTACTTGCTTTAGAACCGGTTTGGTGACTTTTACTCTCTGTCTGTATGCTGGCATTAGCATAACAGTGATGTGATCAGAGAGGCCGATGTGGGGGAGGGGGGAGGCTTTGTATGCTCCTTTGTGGGAAGTGTAAACCAGGTCCAAGATGTTATCTCCCCTTGTTGGGAAATGCACATGCTGATGAAATTTCGGAAGGACAGTCTTGAGATCAGCATGATTGAAATCTCCAGCGAGGATGATGAAAACATCTGGGTGTGCTGTCTGTTGTTCGCTGATGGCCTGATACAGTTCATTTAGTGCTGCGTTTCTATCCCTGTTGTTGTTAGTGGGAGGGATATAGACAGCGACTAAAAAAATCGCACTTATCTCTCTGGGGAGATAGAAAGGACGGCACTTAACGATCAAAAACTCCGCCAGTGGTGAACAGTGTTTGCATACTACAGTGGCGTCCCGGCACCACGCATCCCGGATGTAAACACAGACTCCACCGTCTCGTGTCTTCCCTCCATCTACGAGTGCCCTGTCCGCTCGGTAGCATGCTAGCTGCTCCAATTGTACAGCAGAGTCGGGAATGTTGTCGTTTAGCCATGTTTCAGTGAAAATATGCACACAGCACTCACTCACTTTTCGATTCGCTGATCGCAGCAGTCGTATATGATCCATTTTGTTGTCCAAAGATCGTAGATTAGCCAAGAGGATAGATGGTATGGCTGGGCGAGTTGGATTAGCCTCTAGCCTGGCTCGGATACCTCCGCGCCTGCCTCACTTCTTTGTCCTTGCGCACCGCTTCCGACGCTTCCTTCCTGGGGGAGGGGTAGCAGGCGAGTCCGGTGTGGTAGCAGGCCAGCGTAGCAGTCCAAGCTCCATTAGTGTCTCTGTGTCAAAAACTTTGCAGGTCTTGCTTCTTTGAATGTCTAAGAGAGCCTGTCGACTGTACTTGTATTCCGACGTAGACTGATGTGAAAAACTTACAGACAAACACTTGCTTGACGAACAAAACACCGCATTATCGGGAGAGCGAGAGGTCGCTGCGTCCACACGCGCCGCCATCTTGAATCCTGGGGGTGTGAACCTTTGGTTTGTTAGATTCAACTTGGAGCACAAACTTTTATCTTCAATACTTGTTTTCTAAAGCAACATATTTCTAAAGCAACATATTTGCAAGCAGCAAAATCATTTTTTGTGTGCTGTCTGCATGTTCTCACCATAACCCTGTACTGGATATGTAGTTGACAATGAATAGATCAAATATTTGTATGTGACATTTCATTGTCCTCAAGAGCTTTACAACTTTCACTGTGCATCTGCATACAGCAGCATCTGCTAAAGACAGATATATACCTTTTCATTTGGTACTTATTACAACCCTGTTTGACATTAATCTCTTGATACAGCAACTGAAAGTATGCTTGAGGAGGAGTGTATATGTGAACTGTATGTCTTTCTGCAGATTGAAAGAACAAGTAGATGTCTGGGCATTCCAATGTTAAATGTGCTTCCTGTGAAGAATTACTGCCATGAGATTGAGCTGAATGACACCTGTGACATCCTGCTCCTCAGTGCCATGAAGCAGATGCTCAACTTTGCTGACAATTACTTTGACGACTGTGAGGAAAACACAGAGTAGACGAGTTTATCATATTTGGGGGCAATGTCATTGCCTCACTCTGTCCATGTTCCTGTGTTCTACACCACACATTAGGTCCTTCCTTCCAGTATACCTGCATTAGCCTATTTCTTTACCTTTCCTTACACACAAGTCTTTTCATAACCTGGACTTATAACTGTATTTTCACTTGGCTTTGAAAGATGCTTGCATAAATCCAGATATATAATATATAATCAAATACACCCTGTATCCTTACACTGGATTAGAAGTAAAAATGACCTGACAATTCCAGGATGGGCCAGTGTCTGTCTCTGTCTTAACCCTGGTTTGATTCAGTGTTCTATTTTTAGATTTCAAGTTTGCTTCAAAGTCTCTCAGTTTGATTACAGTTTTTCACAGTTGCTAAAACATTAAAACCCATTCTCTGAACCAAATTCTCGGTGGCCTGAACTCATTTTTCGAATCAAACACTCTTTTGGCCAAACCTCAAACACTGTTTGGGTAGTAAAACTCACCTGCTCTTTTTTCAAAACCTTTTACACATTCCCAGTCACTAAACACATTCCACACTGTGATACACTTGTGTTGCAAAATGGTAAACACTGGCAGCAATTTGTGAGCACAAATCCAACACAGCTGTCATCTCTTACACACAGTTGAACAAACATGTTTCTAATGACCAATTAGGCAGAATAAAAGTCAGTTCACAGTGCACAGGTGGCACATTGTCCATTGGACAGAACCATACAGAGAGGCAGAGGGGGAAGAGCTCATGTGAGAGGTAGTGGACGAGGAGGAAGGGGACAAGGATGTCCAAGAACAATCATTACTGATGAAATTCGGGCAACTGCTGTACTCTACACCATGACCTTATTCATGGGATGACAATAAGGGAAGCTGGACAAAGAGTCCAACCCAATTTCAGCGGGTTCTCTGTGGCTGGCATCATCCGGTTTTACTTGGCTCCTCCTTTGTCTACATCACCACCATTCTCACCAGAATCTCCATCGTCTCTACCATGATCACCACCTCTGTCATCATCAATATCAGAATTTTGTCTTCAGCATTAGAAGAGTAATTGTCTGAAAATTAGAGAAGTGAAATCATATGTCAGATTTTGTGGTAAATGTGGAATTATATGACTTCTGTTTGGATGGATGGACCCACATGATCCCCTTCTGTGGTCCTGTGGCATTACAGTGTTTTTCAATAGATATATTCTACAATAGGGAGGTTGCTTTCTCAAAACCCTTTACACAGTTGCCATGACATCAGGTAATGTGGGCTAAACTGAATAATTTCTCATTGCTTTCGCACAAAATGCAGTCAATAACTAAATGCCTCCAAATCATCCTCTCTCACTCAAAATCACGTTTTTTGAGGTCACACATTAACAAAAAAGGCACAGAAGAAATGAAAAAATAAAAATGCCCTCTAATCTCTGCGATCTTCAGGGTTAGGCCACATGTTCAACATCACATCTGATGTCATCTAAAGCAAAACACTGGGGATAAAAGCGCTTGGAGTGTCGGATCCACCCCTGGCAGTCTGTGATGTCCCTACAGCAAGCATCCATAGCATCAAGGAGGGACATCTGGTCATGTGGCTGATGATGATAGACTTTCCACCTCCACGCAGAATAGAAGTACTCTATGGGATTGAGGAAAAGCGAGTAGGGGGGGAAGAGGTACCATTCTTGGAAGGGCTTCAAAGCACGTGGTGATGGCTGGCGAATGGTGGAAAGCAACATTGTCCCAAGTGATCACAAAGGTCCTCATGTTTCCTCCCACCTGATCCCTTTGTCCCTCTGGTACCAGGCATTGGTGGAGGTCATGTAGAAACACAAGGAGGTGCTCAGTATTGTAGGGCCCAACCTGGCATCTTTGAAAGACCAATCCAGTGTTTGAAATTGCAGAACATCTCTGACCTGACACCTCGACTGTGGCCCTTTTTCCAATTATATTTCATCCTCGTCGACGCCTTTTGGCCAAATTGAATCCTGCCTCATCTACATACATGAATTCATGTGGGGTCTCATTAGCGTCCAACTCCATAGCTCTCTGAAAGAAAAACAAACACAGTTTATGTAAATTCACTTCATTATACCCTACTGTACTGTAACCTATACAGTATGTATACTTGCAAAGTGTAAAGCTCACATAACTGGACATTGAATATACATCATACCTGGACATATTGTTGCCAGAGTTCCTGGACCTGCTCACTGTTCATTTCAAAGGGAACAGTGTAGAGTTGCTTCATTTGAACTCTGTGTTAGGACAAAGTCCGAGCAATGGTCGTCAGGCTAATGCTGTCCACATTGTCAAATATTTCATGGTCTTTCACAGTTCTGGTCTGAATTTCACATAGTTTGATAGCATTATTAGCAATGACCATTCCAACAATGGAAAGTTCTTGATCAATATTGAGTAGCTTTCCCTTCCCCCCAGAGGGCGGAAGACGGTGCATCCCATGCAGAGACAAAAATTCAACATATGCACTAGCAGTAGGACTGGTGGCCTTACTGTGAGACGTAAGAACATAATTGGTGCAGACTTGTTTCAGATAGGCACCAAGAGTTACCTGATAATCGTTGACTATTTTTCAAGGTACTTTGAAGTGGCCAAACTGACATCCACGACATTAGAGGCAGTAATTGAGCATTTCAAGTCTATCCTTGCACGACACGGCATACCAGATGTTGTGCACTCCGATAATGGGCCACAGTTTGCATCTGTGCACTTCATGTGACGTCCAGTCCCTATATCCCAAGAAGCAATGCGGAGGCTGAATGGGCGGTTAGGACAGTCAAAGCTCTTCTAAAAAAAATCCAGTCACTCTTATGGTCTACCGTGCTGCTCCTCTGGCGAATTGCCACAGTCCCTCAGAGCTACTTATGGGGAGACGGATCAGGACAACCGTTCCTATCATTCCCTCCCAGCTTAACCCCAGATGTGTGGACATGGAGAGCCTGAGGAAAACCAAACAAAAGTATAGATTGAAACAACAACAAAACTATGATCGCAGGCACAAAGCGAAGGACATGCCACACCTGCACCCTGGAGATCGGGTATGGATCAGGGATGTGAATGAACGAGGCACAGTCGTGTCTGCAGCCGGCCCATCTAGATCCTACATCATCGAAACACCTGGGGGCACCCTACGAAGAAACCGGTACCATCTCTCACACTCCCCCTGGTCATCCGAGATGTCTGCTGACGGGCTTGACGGGGCACCAGAAAGTACTACTCCCAATGTAGTGACTCCACTGATTATACCTGAGGTTCAGCAGGACTCCAGTCAACAGACTCTGGTTCGTGAGAGATGTTGTCCTGGCAGAATCAGTAAACCACCAGCATACCTGAAGGACTACATTTGTTCATAGACTTAGGAACCGAGTGAACAATGGGGCAGAATAATCCCCACACTCAGGTAAAGGGCTTGGGTAGTCCACCCCATCCCCTACACAGCAAAGGGGGTCAAACACCGTATTAGTATGGTGTTCCTTATAATCCTTTAGGTGAGTGTATATATATATATATATATATATATATATATTATGGCATGCCAAACAGGAAATATTTAATCATCTTTGATATATATGGAATGAAACCCGATATGTATGGAATGAAACCTGATATATATACAATGAAACTCGGAATATATGGAATGAAACCCGATATATATGGAATGAAACTCGGAATATATGGAATGAAAGTCGATATATATATAATGAAACCCGATATATATGGAATGAAACCCGATATATATATAAGGAATGATTGTCGATATATATACAATGAAACTCGGAATATATTGAATGAATGTTGATATATATACAATGAAACTCGGAATATATGGAATGAAACCTGATATATATGGAATGAAACCTGATATATATACAATGAAACTCGGAATATATGGAATGAAACCCGATATATATACAATGAAACTCGGAATATATGGAATGAAACTCGGAATATATGGAATGAAAGTCGATATATATCTATAATGAAACCCGATATATATATAAGGAATGAATGTCGATATATATACAATGAAATATCCATCCATCCATCCATCCATCATCTGCCGCTTGTCCGGGGTTCGGGTCGCGGGGGTAGCAGCTTCAGTAGAGGCACCCAGACCTCCCTCTCCCCAGTTAACCCCACCAGCTCCTCGAGGGGGACACCGAGGCGTTCCCAGGCCAGCCGAGAGATATAATCCCTCCAGCGAGTCCTGGGCCTGCCTCGGGGCCTCCTCCCTGTAGGACAGGCACGGAAAACCTCTCCGGGTAGCCGCCCAGGAGGCATCCGCACCAGATGTCCAAACCACCTCAACTGGCTCCTTTCGACGTGAAGAAGCAGCGGTTCTACTCTGAGGCCCTCCCGGATATCCGAACTTCTCACCCTATCCCTAAGGGAGAGCCCAGACACCCTGCGGAGAAAGGTGCCTGCTGGAGATCCCCAGCAGATGAAGCCAACAGGACGACATCGTCCGCAAAAAGCAGCGAGGCAATCCTGAGGTCACCAAACTGGACACCCTCGACGCCTTGGCTGCGCCTAGAAATCCTGTACATAAATATGATAAACAGGACCGATGACAAAGGGCAGCCCTGGCGGAGCCCAACACGCACCTGGAACACGTCCGACTTATTGCCGGCAATGCGGACCAAGCTTCTGCTCTGTTCGTACAGGGACCGGATCGCCCACAACAGTGGACCCCGGACCCCATACTCTCGAAGCACCCCCCACAGAGCACCCCGGGGAACCCGGTCGTAAGCCTTTTCCAAATCCACAAAACACATGTAGACTGGATAGGCAAACTCCCAGGCCCCCTCCAGTACCCCTGCAAGGGTATAAAGCTGGTCCAGTGTTCCACGACCAGGACGAAAACCGCATTGTTCCTCCTGAATCCGAGATTCGACTATCGATCTCACCCTCCTCTCCAGTACCCTGGAATAGACCTTCCCAGGGAGGCTGAGAAGTGTGATCCCCCTGTAGTTGGAACACACCCTCCGGTCCCCTTTCTTAAATAAGGGGACCACCACCCCGGTCTGACAATCCAGCGGCACTGTCCCTGACCTCTATGCACTGTTGAGAAGGCGTGTCAGCCACGACAGCCCCACAACATCTAGAGCCTTCAGGTACTCCGGGCGGATCTCGTCCACCCCCGGGGCCCGGCCACCACGGAGTTGTTTAACCGCCGCGGCCACCTCAGCCTCAGTGATGGGCAAGCCCCCCCCAGCACCCTCGGGCTCTGTGCCCTCAGATGTCTCAAAGGCAGTATGCGTAGATGTATCTGAGGCAGGGTTGAGGAGGTCCTCAAAGTATTCCTTCCACCTCCGGATGATGTCCCCAGGTGAGGTCAACAGCCCCCCCCCCACTATAAATAGTAGGAACCAGGAGCTGCTTCCCCCTCCTGATACTCCGTATGGTTTGCCAGAACCTTTTTGAGGCCGACCGAAAGTCACTTTCCATGGCCTCACCGAACTCCTCCCACGCCCGGGTTTTTGCTTCTGCGACCGCCCGAGCTGCGTTCCGCCTGGCCCGCCGGTACCCGTCGGCTGCCTCCGGAGACCCCCGGGCTAATAATTCCCGGTAAGCCTCCTTCTTCAGCTTCACGGCCCCCCTCACCTCTGGTGTCCACCATCGGGTACGGGGGTTACCGCCACGACAGGCACCGACCACCCTGCAGCCACAGCTCCGTACGGCTGCTTCCACAATGGAGGTCCGGAACAGTGTCCATTCGGACTCAATGTCCCCTACCTCCCCCGGCATGCAGTCGGAATTCTGCCGGAGGCACGAGTTAAAGCTCCAGCGAACAGGAGCCTCTGCCAGACGTTCCCAGCAGACCCTCACTATGCGCTTGGGCCTACCAGGTCTGACCGGCTTCCTCCCCCGCCACCTGAGCCAACTCATCACCAGGTGGTGATCAGTTGACAGCTCTGCCCCTCTCTTTACCCGAGTGTCCAAGACGGAGGGCCGCAGATCAGTTGATACAATTATAAAATCGATCATCGACCTGTAGCCCCGGGCATGTTCGTACCATGTCCACTTATGGACACCCTTATGCTCGAACATGGTGTTCGTTATGGACAAACCATGCATTGCACAGAAGTCCAATAACAGAACACCACTCGGATTCAGATCAGGGAGGCCGTTCCTCCCAATCACCCCCTTCCAGGTCACACTGTCATTGCCCACGTGAGCGTTGAAGTCCCCCAGCAAAACGATGGAATCCCCCCGCGGCACGCCAAATAGCATACCGCTAAGGGAATCCAAGAAGGCCGGGTACTCCGAACTGACATTCGGCGCATAAGCGCAGATGACAGTCAGAGACCTATCCCCAACCCGAAGGCGCAGGGAAACAGCCCTCTCGTTCACCGGGGTAAACTCCGGTGTTAATGCACCGAGCTGTGGGGCCACCAATAGCCCTACCCCAGCCCGGCGTCGCTCACCCGCCGCAACTCCAGAGTAAAAGAGCGTCCAGCCCCTCTCCAGGAGATTGGTTCCAGAACCCAAGCTATGCGTTGAGGTGAGCCCGACTATATCTAGTCGATACCTCTCAACCTCACGCACAAGCTCAGGCTCCTTCCCCACCAGAGAGGTGACATTCCATGTCCCGAAAGCCAGTTTTGTCAGCCGGGGATCGGACCGCCAGGGCCTCCCTTGGCCGCCACCCGATCCACAATGCACCGAACCCCTGACATTCCCCTTGCGGGTGGTGGGCCCACCTGGGGACAGTCCCGCGTGCCTCTTTCGGGCTGTGCCCGGCCGGGCCCCACGGGCCAAGGCCCGGCCACCAGGCGCTCGCCAACGGGCCCCTCCCCCAGGCCTGGCTCCAGGGTGACCCTAGTCCGGGCGAGGGAAACGGGACTTTGCTTTTAAACTTTTTCATGGGGTTCTTTTGGATTGCTCTTTGTCTGGCCCCTCCCCTGGGACCTTTTTGCCTTGGGAGACCCTACCAGGGGCTATTGCCCCCGACAACCTAGCCCCCAGGTTCACGGAGGCACGCAAACCCCTCCACCACGAGAAGGTGGCAATCCAAGGAGGAGACAATGAAATATATATATATATATTTTTTTTTTTCGCTGGTATTAACGTATTTAATTCCAGGAGCAGATACTGACACAAGCATATTCCCATGTCATAATGGTACCACTGGTTTCTTTGTGTGTATACTGTTTGTGTGTGTTCCTGGATCTTATCTTTCAGATACAGCAGCTGGTGTGATGATAGTGTCCAGCAGTAAGATGCAGAAGCTGTCCTTTTATTACTCTTTCTTTTTTGTTCTATTGTTTATGTATTATTTCTCTTTCCCTGTCTCTCTGTCTGACCCCCCTCCTTATTTTATTTTTATTATGTATTTATTTATTTTTCTACTTCCTCTGTCTCTCACTCCTTTCTCTCCTTTCTCACTTTCTCTCTCTATTTTTTTCCCACTAACCCCCCCTGTCAGCTCCGGCTTTGTGGCGCAATGACACATAACTGATTAATAAAGAGTATACCTCAAGTAACAAGAGGAGCTTAAATCCGAAGCTCCACTTGGCAAAATAAAAGTGTTGGCACAATAAGGCACCCAGACTAACATCCTGCTTGCAAAACTGCCGGACACGACAAGGGGGAGGGAAAAAAAAAAAAAGAAACGTATCTTTACGTTTTCCGGTGTTACGCAATGGACTGGAGATATAAAGTGTGCAACACAGTTACTTCTAAAAGGACATCTTTATTGAAGCACTACAGGTTAAAGCATGGACACAATAAGGTGTTTCCCTGTGTGCACTTCACTTGCCCGTGCTCTTTTAAAACCAGGTGTTACTCCCCTCGAGGTTAAACAAAGGCTCAGGTCGTTCTTGGATTCACTGACATTTATTTGGACAACGTCTTTTACATTGAAGTCCCAACAATGCCGTCAGAACTACGAAAGAAATAAATAACTTAAATAACCCTTCTAAAGTACACATACCCTTCTACACTCCCACCAATCACTTGTGATTTCCAAAATGAACTTATAAACTGTGCTAATCAGCCTCCAGTAAAGTGACAGTCTTGTGGATTGGTCTTATTAGATGAACTGGTTTACTTAGTTTCTTTCCATTGTCATCTAATGCTGAGTCACTGATTAGTAATTGCACCTTACGTACGCATCCATCTTGACTTGGGTACACAGCAGTAACCTTTGCCAGTTTCCAGCTGTTTCTGGGTGTTGTATCATCCTGAATGATTACTATGTCGTTGACCTTCGCGTTTCTGTTTGTCTTATGCCACTTTTGTCTTTGCTGTAGGCTTAAGAGATATTCTTTCTTCCATCTCTGCCAAAATTCGTTAGCTAGGTACTGCACCCTACGCCATCTTTTCCTAAGGTAGAGGTCCTCCTTCACAAAGTTTCCTGGTGGAGGCAGTATTATCGACGATTTCATTGTCAAAAGAAGGTTGGGTGTAAGTGGCTGAGGTCCAGTAGGATCATTGAGTAAGAGTGTTGTTATAGGCCGGCTGTTTACGACTGCCATCACCTCATACAAATAGGTTCGTAAGGATGAACTGTCAAGTGTCCTGGATGACTGATCCAGGATAGATATCAACACACTTCTGATGGTTCGGATTTGCCTTTCCCAGGCTCCACCCATATGACTAGCAGAGGGTGGGTTCATGACAAATTCACAGCCTAGTTGTTTTAGGCATTTCTGGTCCATTCCTTTTACTGCTTCCAAAAACTCACGTCTTGCTCCAACAAAATTGGTGCCTTGGTCTGATTGCAATTGACGGACGTTCCCATGCAGAGCAATGAAAGCACGAAGTGAGTTGAGGAATGCATCAGTTGATAAATCATCAAGCGACTCTATGTGTATTGCACGAGAGCACAAACATGTGAACAGCAGTCCATAGCGTTTCAGTTCTTTTCTTCCCTCCTTAATATAGAACGGGCCAAAACAATCCATCCCACAATATGTAAAGGGAGGAGTTGTTTCCATTCTTTCACTAGGCAGGTTTGCCATCAATTGTTCTTCTGTTCGACGTCTGAATTTCCTGCACCTGACACAATTGTAGATAAACGATGATACTGCTTGACTACAGCCAAGAATCCATATGCCATTAGATCTCAGTTCATTGATGGTCATGCCACGCCCTTGATGTCTCACTTGCTGATGATAATGATCAATCAGTAACTTGGTGATATGGCTGGTCTTTGGTAGTATAACTGGATGCTTGACATGTGGATGCAGAGTTGCATGCTCTAATCTACCTCCTACTCTGAGGATGCCCTTATGGTCCAGGAAAGGATTGAGTCGATACAATCTGCTTGTCTTGTCTTTAGTTATGAACTCCTTTCGGGACTGAAGTTCTTTGACTTCTTTGGAGAAGACTAACCCTTGAACAATGGCAATAACTGTGTGTTCAGCTTCTTGTCTTTCTTCCAGACTTGTAGCCTTGTTGTTTCTCTTTATTGAGCCCTTAAACTCCTTTACAAATCTGGTAAGTCTTGCAATAGCTTTAACTAGTTTTGTCCAGCTGGAGAATTTCAGGAAACGTTCTGCCAGAGAATTCGCTGTTGTTAAGGTGAGGCTTACAAAACTCTTGCGTACTTCTGGGTCTTCTGTATTAAGCTCTCCCACCTTAACCTCTACAGAAGGAAGTGAATCTCGCCAGAGAAAACTCGGACCACTAAACCAGTTGGAAGCAATGAGCTCTTTAGCTTTGAGTCCTCGAGACGCATGGTCGGCGGGGTTGTCTTCTGATGCAACATACCTCCATTGTGTTAGGGTAGTACTTTCCTTGATGTACTGAATACGGTTCGCCACGAAAACATGAAAACGCCTTGCATCATTGTTTATGTATCCTAAGACGACTTGCGAATCCGTCCAGAAGAACTCTTGCATATTTTCCAGCTCTAGTTCTCCCTTGAGCATATTACTTATGCGCACAGCAACTACTGCTGCAGACAACTCCAGCCTTGGCACAGTAGTTACCTTAGTGGGTGCTACCCTGGACTTTGCAATGACAAGTGAACAGTGAATTCGTCCTTTTTTACTAATTGCTCTTAGGTAGGTACAGACACCATATCCTACAACACTTGCGTCTGTAAAATGGTGGAGTTCATATCTCTGAACTTCTTGAAAATCTGCTGGAAGATAGCAGCGATCAATCTTGACATGAGCAAGATCCTTTAAACCTAGAAGCCAGGACTCCCACCGTGATTGGAGCTCATTTGAAAGTGGTGCGTCCCAGTCTGTCTTGTCACGACATAGTCGCTGAAGTATTTGCTTGCCAAGCAGAACAAAAGGTGCCACCAAGCCAAGTGGATCGTAGACAGAGGCCACAGTTGACAACACTCCTCGTCTGGAAGGTGGACGCTCACTCACGACTACTCGAAACTGGAGATGGTCTGAAGCTACCCTCCAATTAACTCCTAGAGCTCTTTCAATAGGTTGCTCGCCCAGCACTAAGTCTTTGTTTCTTACTGTTTCCAGACAATCCTCTTTAGGAAGAGAGTCAAGAACTTGTGGGCTATTGGAAACAAACTTGTGCAGTCGCAATTTCCCAGTACTGCAAAGGTGTTTCGCTTCATGGACTAATCTAATGCCCTCTTCTTCTGAGTGGAAACTGATAAGACCATCATCCACGTAAAAGTTTCTTTGGATGAATCTTACAGTTGCTTCACTAAACTGGCCTTGACCTTGTGCCGCAATGTACTTTAGACCAAAGTTTGCACAGGCTGGCGAAGATGATGCTCCGAACAAATGAACTCTCATACGGTAGACTGATGGAATTGAGTGAAAGTCTCCATTGTCCCACCACAGGAAACGGAGATAGTTTTGATCTTCTTCTCTGACTCTAAACTGGTGAAACATACGTTCTATGTCGCACATCACTGCCACTGGACAGTCGTCTTTCCTTGATGACTTGCGAAATCGACACAAGACACCTATCAGTGTGTTCGTCAACTCTGGCCCTGTGAGCAGGTGATCATTCAATGACACTCCTCTATATTTTGCCGAGCAATCAAAAACCACTCTTATTTTCCCAGGTTTTTGGGGGTGGTACACCCCATGGTGTGGAATGTACCAAGCAGGGCTTCTGCTCAGTTCCTTAAGTGGGACCTTGTCCGCATCTCTACGTTCAATTGTCTCATTCATGAATTTTATATAGTCATCACGATATTGCTTGTCCCTTTCAAATCTTTTCTTGAGACATTGAAGTCTGTGTTCTGCACAGTTCTTATTATTTCCCAGAAAGGGCCTGTCCTCTTTAAATGGCAAAGGTAGCTCACAATGTCCGTCTGCTTTCATTTTTACTCCTTCCATTATAGACATAAAGCGCTGATCCTCTTGGGAGAAGTGATAATCCTTCATCTTTCTTTCACTGAAATCAGACTCAAGAACTTTAAGCACATCTGGTGGTGTGATGACTTCCTTGACTTGAGTGCGACAAATGTAATGGACTTTATTTAACAACTGATCTGATGACTGGCTGGGTGACACTTCCTTGACAATAATTCTGTGGCTGCTTCCCATAGCATCACCATAGTCAATACAAGGGTCAGCCCCACCAACTATTGTCCAGCCCAAGTCTGTTTTTTGTGCGAATGGCTCATTGTCTTTTCCTGACACAATTTCTCTAGGTAATAGTGCTTGTGAGCAGTTGTAACCTATGAGTAGTCCAACATCACATTCTATAAGAGGGGCAATCTCTTCGGCAAGGTGCTCTAAGTGAGGCCATGCTCTTGCTGTCTTAGGAGTAGAGATGTGCCTTAAATTAGCAGGAATAAACTCTCTTGTATAGGTTACAGGAAGAGGAATTCTCTTTGAGGAATAGAAGCCTCTGATTTGCAGCCCAGACAACCTTTCGCTGGGAATGACTGCCTCTCTGGTTGACAGTGTAGAAAGCTTTAACTGTACATGTCTCTTGTCAGCATCCAGAGCATCTGCCTTTTCTTGAAGGATGAATGTGGTGTCACTCTGACTGTCTAAAAGGGCATATAGCAGAATTTCGTGTTCTGGGTTGTTTGTTGTGGACAACCAAACTGGACTGATTGTAGATGTAAGGTCATTGCCGTTATTTTGGCCTATACGGTGGGATATTGTCTCGTTCGGTGCTTCTTTACCTTGTTTGATTTCCTTTGTGTCCTTTATGTTTTTGCCGATTTTTCCATCCCGTTCCTCGTGTAAACATGTTGGATGGTTTCCTTTGCATGTTTCACAAACATTTCTTTTTCCACATTTCTTTGATTGGTGTCCAGAGTTAAGGCATCCAAAACATAATCCCCTTACTTGTACGAACTTGACTCGTTCCCTTAGTGACTTGTCCATGAACTGTCGACATGTGTGAATACTGTGATATAATTTTTCACAGAAGATGCATTTCCTTATATTTGGTTTCTCTTCTGCAGCACTTGTCAGCACTTTAGTTCCAACACCTTGAATCCTTATTGGCTTAACCTTCTCTAAGTCACTTCCCTTAAGTGCATGGAGTGACGTTACTGGGTTGCACGCTATTTTGGCTTCTCTTGTGATGAAGTCAACAAAGTTACTGAATGTTGGAAAGGAACCATGCTGCTCTTCAACCTCCATAACCCTCCTATTCCATCTTGCTGTGAGCCAATCAGGAAGCTTACTTAGCATTTTTTGATTTTCGCTGCAATCATTTAGCACTTCAAGACTCTTTATTTGTAACATAGCAGCTTCACAGCCTCTAAGAAAGTCAGAGAATTCTCGTAACTCAGCACTGTCCTTTGTCCCAATCTTTGGCCATGATGTTAGCTTATCTCTAAAGGCCTTGGCGATCACGAATGAACTTCCATATCTTTCATCCAGAGTGTCCCATGCAGCATAGTATGCTGCGTCCGTACCCAGTAAGAAGTAACTCTCTACAGCTCTTCTTGCTGGTCCACCAACATATCTGCGCAGATAATAAATCTTTTCATTCACTGGAATGCCTTTCCTGTCTATTAATGTCTGAAAGGACATTTTCCAATCTTTGTACCGGAGAGGGTCTCCATTGAAAACAGCAGGCTCTGGTACTGGTAGACGGCTTATGTTAATGGAGTCTGCTAACGCTCTAGCCAATACTGCGATGCTATCTTCTTGAGCGCCACTGGTAGTAAGTTGCGACCCTGTAGTATGTTGAGTAGCAGAAAACTGTTGCCGTATTGCAGTAGGTTGTGATGAAGTGAGCTGAAGTTCAAGTAGACTTCCTGGCTTAGGAGCAGCCTTCCTTTGGCTAATATTGTCATGTAGGAGATCTGAGATTTCTTCATCTGAGTTGTTTTCTTGCTCATACACCTTCAGTCGTGCTTTGGCTGCATTCATTTTCTTTACAGTTTCTAACCGATCTAGCTCTCTTCGCTTCTGATCTAATGCCTTTAGTCTTCTAGCATTTTCTTCTTCTTGCATTGCTAACCTTTGTTGGTTTTCTACCTCAAGGGTTTCAAGCTCGCTTCTTTCACGATCCATTTCCTCCATAGCCTTTAAAGTCGCTTCAGTTGCAGCTAACTCAGCTGCAGCTTCTTGTTTTTTCATAGACAACCTACTTGAGCCCGACCATGTGCTTCCTGAACCTTTAGATCCTTGGGATACTGATGAGGTGAACAATGAAATAGCTTTACTCGTTTGCATTGATCTTGTTGCTGGATCCTTTCCATTACCCTCTTCTTCAAGGTATTCTTGAGCTAGTTGTATAAGCTTTTGAGAAACAGCATCACATGTATCCACTCTTCGTCGAGTGTCCCCGTCAGGAGTTACCTGACTGCGCAGCTGGTCATAGGCTTGTTTAACTTCTGTTGATGTGTATAGGATATGGAAAACGTGATTGTGTAATGTTGCTCTTACAGGTTCTTCAAGTGCCCTTTTAACTTGTTTAGCAGCAGCTTTCCATTCATCATAGGTTGCCTTAAAGCGACCTTGAAGCTTATTCACCTTTTCCTTATGCAGCGATTGTCCCTTTTCCGTGAGTTTCCTAACTCTTTGGCTTTTCCTCAAGCTTTCTTCTTTAGCGGCTTGACATATGCCTGGCTCATGTGGGCTTGTGCGCAAAATTTCATCATCAAGACTTACTTGGAACTGTAACCCCACAGGTTCAGTATCATAGTCGTCTTGATCAGCCATAGTAACACTATTCTAGTGTACTTTAGTCTGTGCGCCACTTATGACCTTCACTCTTTGAAGATACTTAAATGTGTGCCATAAACACCTTAAGCTAAATCAGAAATGCACCTTTCACTTGCTATAAAACCAAATAACCTTCAAATATATGAATGAAAAATAATAAACACTTCACCTTATTTTAACAGGCAATAACTTATGCTTAAGCTCAATCCTTTAACCTCTGCACCATCACCTTAAACACGTAATAGAGTCCCCTTAAAGTTAGCAAGGTTAATCTACTTCTTCACATTTAACTTGGTTTAAATGCATCACTTCTTCTTAGCTTAACCACGCTTAACTCTTATGGGTTGCCGTCGACTGAGCTTTACGTGCATACAGTCCGTCTTTCCTTGATGATTGAGAGCGACGTCACCCTTTAACGAGCTGCTTGTTTTCGGCTCCGCTGCGATCGGCACCGCTTCTCTCTCCTCTCCTCCGGCACGAAACAGGTTGAGTTCTGACTGTTACTCCCCTCGAGGTTAAACAAAGGCTCAGGTCGTTCTTGGATTCACTGACATTTATTTGGACAACGTCTTTTACATTGAAGTCCCAACAATGCCGTCAGAACTACGAAAGAAATAAATAACTTAAATAACCCTTCTAAAGTACACATACCCTTCTACACTCCCACCAATCACTTGTGATTTCCAAAATGAACTTATAAACTGTGCTAATCAGCCTCCAGTAAACATTACACATAATTACACATAATAAACGAAAAATACATACAACAAACACGTTAACACATACCTCATTGGCCTCTCTGACTCAAGAGGAATAAACTTAAACTTGGATATGGCTTCTTCAATTCTTCTTACTTCTTACACCTTTTAACTTAACTCTCTTAATGATGTGTAACTAACGCAGCGCCTCGTGTGGCTACATCGCCTGCAGTGACCCGGAAAACTCTTGATTGTCGTAATTAAACAATTCCCAAGCGAAACAAAAGAGAAAGAATAAACGTTCCACCTCTTTTTATGAAATTTAGTAGAACAATATGAAAATAATTAACATGTATTATCAAAATAAAATATATTACTTATTTATTCTAATGATTATTCTACTGAACCTTTTAACATTAGGGATTAAATAAATGAGTTGCATCTAATGGCAGCTACACCTGGAGTGCCCTAAAATCTCATTTGTCTAGACATCATGCAGTGGATAGTTCAGCAAGTACTGGTGAAATTCTTTCTTTTAGTTGTGATCTCTGTAGTGCTTGCAGTTTTTCTTGTGAAAAGAGTTTTTTTCAACATCTTGGAGTCCATCTAAAAAAACATGAGCGAGTAGTCTGTGTGCATGAAAACTGCGATTTTAGCACTAATGTATATGGAACATTTGCTGCTCATAGGACCCGAAAACATGCATCATGTTCACATTTTAAACCAGCAGTACTAAGAAAATTTGTGGGTCAGATAGATGATACTTTACAGGAAGAGGATATTGATGTAGAAAAGGAAGCTGAACCTTTGGGGGAAGTGATTTTACAGAAATTGGGGCACCTTTTATTAAAACTGGAGAGTATTTATAATGTTCCAAGTAAGTGCATAACAGAAGTTGTGGAGGAACTCCATTTCATATTGTCCTCAGCTTCAGGTCCAGTCATTGCAGATATTATTACATCATGTTTAAAGAAGCATGACTGTGTTCTTCATGATGATGCCATTAAAGATTTGGTCAAAGAAATCAGTACGTCAAACCCAATAAGTTAATCTTTAAGCACAGACGGACCGCTTAGTACACATTATAAAAGACAGGAGTATTTAAAGAGAAACTTTAACATTGTTCAACCAGTGGAATACTTCCTTGATGAAAAAGAAGGAAGAACATTCCAATATGTTCCTATTTTGCCATCACTACAGCACATTTTAAGTAGAAAGGAAATTCAGGAGAAGGCACTTATGTCTACCCATTGTGCTTATCAATATGTGTCGTTTTATGATGGGGCATATTACAAAGCAAATCAGTGTTTATCTGTGAACAAGAACTCACTCTCTCTAATTTTGTACACTGATGAATTTGAAGTTTGTAATCCGTTAGGAACATCACGCAATAAGCACAAGATAACTGCTGTATATTGGGTACTAGACAACATACCACCACAGTTTCGGTCTACATTACCATCAATTTACTTGGCGATTCTTTGTAAGGCTGTAGATGTGAAAAACTATGGGTACAGTGCAGTGTTAGAGCCTCTCTTGAAAGATTTGGCACAGTTGGAAGACAAAGGACTTTTCATCCCTTCCTTAGGAAAAAGTCTGTGTAGCAGCTGATAATTTAGGAGCCCATTCCATTGGTGGGTTTGTGGAGAGCTTTTCAGCATCCCATATCTGCAGATTCTGCTTAATTCAACACAGTGAGATTCAGTTAAAAGAGGTGACATCTGAACAGATTTTACCAAGAACAAAAGAAGTGCATTCTTTACATATTCAGCAAGCTCTGGAAAGCCCTTCCCACTCACATTGTTTTGGTGTGAAAAGGCTGTGTGCAATTACAGAGAAACTCAAATATTTTCATGTTTTGTCTGGATATCCTCCAGATTTGCCTCATGACTTATTTGAAGGAATTGTTCCTTAGGAATTAACACTCTGCTTAAATGTGTTCATCCAGAAGAGCTACCTCAAGCTAGCACAATTTAACAACATAATCAGAACATTTCCTTTTAAGTGGAGTGACAAAACAGACAGCCCACAACCAGTGCCTGTGAATTTTGCCACTCGAAAGAGTGTAGGAGGAAATGCACATGAAAACTGGTGCCTTCTACGCATGCTTCCATTCTTGATTGGAACAAAGGTACCACCTAATGAGCCTACATGGCAGCTTCTTATGGATCTCAAAGATCCAGTTGAGCTTGTTGTGTCCCCATGTCATACAGAAGAAACAATTTGTTACCTTGATTCCAAAATATTTGAACACAGGCACAGGTTCCTGCAGGCTTTTCCTCAAGAAAGGCTCATCCCTGTTGAACATTATCCACAGCTCATCAGAGCATTTGGACCACTTGTAGTTTTGTGGACTATGCGGTTTGAAGCGAAACACCATTTTTTTAAGCGTGTAGTGCGTCAGACAAATAGCTTCCGAAACATTTTACGAACTCTGGCTCTAAAGCATCAGTTGATGCTTGCATACCATCTATACAGTACAGACATTGTGAAACCTGCCTTATCATTCACAAAACTCTCAGCTGTGCTATTAGAGGTGCTAAAATGTGACGTGCAAGAGGCAGTTAATCAAAAGTATCCTGCTGAAACATGTGTTCATGTAGCAAATACTATTACTTGTTATGGGACCATCTATGCAGCTGGCATGATCATGCCCTATGGATCTACTGGAGGACTTCCAGATTTTAAGAACATAAGAACTATACAAACGAGAGGAGGCCATTCGGCCCATCAAGCGCGCTCGGGGAGAACTTACCTAATAGCTTAGAGTTGTTAAAATCTTATCTAGCTCTGATTTAAAGGAACCCAAGGATTCAGCTTGCACTACGTTATCAGGAAGACTATTCCATACTCTGACTACACGCTGTGTAAAGTGCTTCCTTAAATCCAGTTTGAAATGTTCTCCTGCTAATTTCCACTTATGGCCACGAGTTCTTGTATTTGAACTAATGCTAAAGTAACTATTCGGTTGAACAGCATCCAAACCTGTTAGAATCTTATAGACCTGGATCATGTCCCCCCTCAGTCTCCTTTGCTTTAGGCTGAACAGATTTAGCTCAAATAACCTTTCCTCGTATGACAGTCCTCTAAGACCAGGAATCATTCTTGTGGCCCTACGCTGCACCTTTTCTAAGGCCGCTATGTCCTTTTTAAGATATGGTGACCAAACCTGCACACAATATTCTAGGTGAGGTCTCACCAAGGAATTGTATAATCTTAGCATTACCTCCCTTGACTTAAACTCCACACACCTGGAGATATACCCCAACATCCTATTGGCCTTTTTTATTGCTTCCCCGCACTGGCGAGAATGAGACATGGAAGCATCAACATACACACCAAGGTCTTTCTCATAATCAGCTACCTTTATTTCAGTAGGTCCCATAAAATACCTGTACTTTATATTTCTGCTCCCTACATTGAGTACCTTACATTTGTCTATGTTAAATTTCATCTGCCAGGTGTCAGCCCAGTCACTAATTAAATTAAGATCCCGCTGTAGCTGCTGAGCCACTAGTTCAGTATCTGCTACACCACCCACCTTGGTGTCATCTGCAAATTTCACCAGTTTACTGTATATATTGGTGTCTATGTCATTTATGTAAATTAGGAACAATAGTGGTCCTAAAATTGAACCCTGCGGTACCCCACTATGAACGCAGGCCCACTGTGACATTGAGCCTCAACTACTCGCTGCTTCCTATCCGTTAACCAGTTATCAATCCAGGTCGCGACAGTTCCTAAAATACCTGTCGCTTTGAGTTTAAGTGAGAGCCTCTTGTGGGAGACAACATCAAAAGCCTTTTGGAAATCTAAGTAGATGACATCATAGGCCTTCTTATCATCAACTTCCTGAGTAGCTTCCTCAAAAAACTCCAACAGATTTGTTAAACAGGATGTTATTTATGTCCATTGTAGTGGACATTGTATTTTTGCATTTATTTTTTCACTGATGTTGGGAAACGTATTTATTCTTGTTGTGCACTAAAGAGGACATGCTGTGAAATTAAAATAAGAATAAATTTGAAAAAATCTAAATTGTAAGATGTCTTATTTCCTCCAAAGACAAATAACCTACAATTGAAGGACATTTTTTTCCTTGGGTCTCAGGAGGTATTTAATTTGACTCCTCAAACAAAGTTGACTAAACCTCTGTACCTATGTTAATCGAACTTGCAAAATAGTGTTGACAATTTAACAATCCAAGTTTATTGAAACTTTGTACCTAAATTAATCTAACTTGTAATACAGTGTTGCCTTAACTCTGAAGTCAAAGTTAGCTGAACCTCTGTCTATAGGTTTGTTAAACTTCTGTAATTGAGTTGGCTAGCTTAACTCAAAAATGTATTGCAGCATGTTGCCTTGAATTTTTGAGTTGGCTGAACATTTTTTTTTACAGTGCAGCAGATCATTGACAGTGAAAATCCATATGTACAGCTTAATTGTCATTAGGAAAATGTCAATAATAGCCTTAATTTCCAAACAAATTTAGTATTTCTTTGTATTCATATTTTTTCCCTTTTTTATTATCCAGTATGAAATGAACTTGTCACCCTTCAATCTATTCAATATTCCTTTATCCAGAACACACACACACACACAGTGTGGATATCCAGCTGGGAAAGACGACAAAAATGAGTGACATCTATGTTCATTTATAATTCCACCATTCAAAGTGCAAAAGGTAGAATCAATGGACTAATAACTGTCAGGGTCAGCACCCATCTGCCCCTGTCCTCTGTATCTCTACCCCGTTTGGCCAGCGGGTGTTGCTGGCCATCCCTCCTTTTCACACCCTAACCGTTGTGCGTTTCCCCTGCGTCCCGGACTGCTGCATGGCTGCAGTTGGTTGTGCATGCAGCTTAGAGACCGCATTCCCTAGTCATGGTTTTAAGGCTGGCTATTGAGCTCTTTTTGTTCCCCAGTGTTTTATACTGAATTTAATACTCAAGTAATGTACAAATTCAGAAAAAAGCCATTTATGTACAGTAATATTTGTACTTTACATTATATCAAACCTCTGTGTCAGCGTAACCTAAGTGCCTTACTCTGTGTGTGTATTTTTATGTCGCTTACTTGTGTATAATTATTATGTGTGCAGTATGTTATCAAAAAAAAGTACATCAAAAAACTGAGATTTAAATTACTTTGGACCTGCACTCACTGGAATCCATTTTGCAGAATTTTACTTTCAGGGTTATCTACGTTATTCCATTGATGACATGATTGGCAGGTTTCAAAAATGTGCTTCGAAGCCATCTTGAAACCAGAAGTTTTTAATGCTTTATAAGCCGTTTCGTCTTCAGTGTCGAGCCCAATGTTAGCAGGCTTTCAGCAGTGCGTACTTTGTCATTCATGTAAACAAACAGGAAGTGCTCATTTTTACTGGCATCCATGTTAAAATACTATAAATATGCACATACTGTATTTCTTTAAATGGCATTATGATCGAAAAACAATTTAAAAGGGATAGAAACTTTTACTTTTTTATTTTGAAATAACACACACACATACTCCCCCACACACAGATTAGGTGTCTGTGTCTTTGTGGAAACTCTCCATTAATTTTTATGAGCATAAACCTAATCCCAACTATAACAACCATAACAAATTGTGGCGCAGGTACCAGATTTAATCATGGCTTTTACTGACTTATGTCAGTTGCTCTAACAATGCACACACACTGCCCACTGTGCTGGCTGCCCCAATCACTCACAGCAACATCATCAGGGGTGGTTTTAGTGATTTGGATTCCCCAGGCAAAGCCTGATGTGGATCCCTTCTCCATTTCGCTTACAGTTCTTGCCTATTGCTTACACACTTTTTGCTAAATTTGGCACATTGTGTCAAAACTCTACACACAAACCCATCAGACATAGCACTTGGAGATTAACAACTCACATCTATGCCAAAATGAAACACTGCAATCAAAACTTTACACTCCTTTCTAAAAATCAAATTCTTGCAACAAAACCATACACACAAGCACCATTTGAATTACTCTTTCATATCAGCAGCAACACACTGATGGGCTTTATATAAAACACTGCAGTCTTTGTGTTTCTAGTTTGCTCAGACTCAGTTTTCTGTAAAACTCAAAAGTAGAATTTCTGCAGTAATCAAACAAGAGTTTTTACAAAAAAACAAACATTCTTACAGAAATTAAAAAAAAATTGAATCACAAAACAAAAGTAAAAAAAAAAAAAACACTGAAGAAATTGCTCTTGGGGGAAAACATATGCTTTATTTGTGTGTGTGTGTGTGCATGCGCGTGTGTGTGTGTGTTTGTGGTGGGGGAGTGGGCTTATGGATCCCGCCTTCTGTTTGGATCTGGCCACAAGACCTCGTCAACATCACAGGCGATGTCCTCACGGGCTAGGCATCGGGGAAAATATCGCCTTGTGTGCCGAATCCACCCTTGGATTGATCCTATCTCAATGTCTCCACATGCCTCTTCCATTGCTTGCAGAAGAGTCATTCGGGCATGTGGTTGCCGATCATATACTTTCCACCGCCACGCTGAAAAGAATTCCTCGATTGCATTTAGAAAGGGGCTGTAAGGGGGCAGGTATAAAACTGTGAAATGATTATGGTTGTTGAACCAATCTCGGACCAGAGCTGCCCGGTGGAAACTAACATTATCCCAGATGACAACAAACCTGGACTGCTCTAGTCTGTCCTGCACAACTGCATGTAGTGCATCTAGAAATGCAACGATCTGTCCTGTATTGTAGGGACCTAGAGTGGCATGGTGATGCAGGACTCCTTGGACACTAATTGCAGCACACATGGTGATATTTCCCCCACGCTGCCCAGGGACATTTACAACAGCCCTTTGTCCAACTATGTTACGGCCCCGACGCCTGGTTTTGGCTAGATTGAAGCCTGCCTCATCCACGTAGATGAACTCATGTGGCAGTTCGGCGGCATCAAAATCCAGAACTGTCTGTAACAGAAAATATGGAATAGTGTTACTGAAAACACATATTGTATATATTTTCACACAAGTAGGGGCTGGGTTGGGTCACTATAGACAAAAACTACAAGCTGCAGGCAGGGCAGGAGGCAGCATAAACCCTCATTCCCACATCACAACATATAGTATGTAAAGTAAAGTGACACATACCTGCACATAATCATGGCGCAGATCCTTGACCCTGACACTTTTTCTCTCAAATGGCACCCTATACAGCTGCTTCATTCTGAAGTTATGTTTCTGTAGGATGCGACTTAGTGTAGAAGTGCTGACCCTGTTGATATTGCTGAATACATTTCTATCAGCAATTATGCGTTGTTGCAACTCACGAAGTTGGATTGCATTATTTTCTCGCACCATTTCAATGATGGCAAGCTCTTGTTGTTCAGTGAAGAGCCGTTTCCTTCCACCTTGAGGCGGTCGTCTAACCATTCTGTTGAAAATGCCACCACAAGATGTCATTGGTTAGGTTCTTTTTCACATAATGTACTTTCTGTACTTTTTTTCACAACTGTACACAGTACTGTAACATCACAATGTTATTCCTACCCATTTAGTACATTTAGTACAGTTAGTACAGTAATACTGTAATATGATACAGAATCATGTGACACATACAGTAGGTACAGTCTGGTGTAGAAACTTGAAGATATACCTGTTCTCCAGTCGGAATGCCCTTATTATTGATGCTACTGTGTAGCGACTGAGATTAGGGTGGACTCTTTGCCCAGCCTCCCTCATGGACAGGCCATGATTGATCACGTGGTCCACCAGAGTAGCCCTGATGTCATCTGACACACGTCTCCGCACTGGTCCTTGTCTTTGTCCTCGTCCTCTTCCACGTCCGACTCCTCTCTGTCTTTGTCCTCCTCTTCCTCTCACTCTCATTGCCTCCATGCTTGCAAAGTTCTCAAAATGTCTCACCTGAGGTCTAATTGTAGTGCTAAGGCTCAGAAAGATTGGTGTTCTGTTTTCTGTGAAAGTGATTTCAGGTGTGTATGTAAGTGTGTACAATTGCCAGATGAGTGTTTTCTCAATGATAACAGGTGATTTCATTTTTGAACAAAGTGTCTAATGTAAGAAAATGTGTTTAGTGTTTTGCAATAAGTGTGTTACAGAATTGTAAACAAAGTGCAAAGTTGAAAATGTGTTTAAGCTATGGTTACATTGTGTTTAAGATAAGATACAAGAAGTTTAGGTATTGAGGCTTTGGTGTAAGCATTCAGATTTAGTGTGTAAGCAATAGGCAAAAACTGTAACAGATTCATAGCTAATGAACAAAATCTATTTGGAGGCAGTTCTTTCAGTTAACAAAACCACAGAACTAAAAGACAGACCCAAATGAGAATTCAGTTCTAATTGAAGAATTTCAAATTACCTGGCATCTAATGTGTTACAGACCAAATTCCACACAAACAAGTGTCTAAAAAAATCATTTAGCTGGACTTTTCACCGAAACACTAAATGTTTTATGAGGGTTACTATTTGCAAGCTATAGAGAAATAGGCCTACACATGATGGACAGACTCACCATTTTCAAACGAACCATGAGCAGCGTAGTTTTACTAATGTGATTAGTGTTTGTAGTAAAAGTAGTTCAAAACATGTCTGGTGACACACAGGGCCGGATTAATTAGAGTACACTCCCCCCCTCCCTTTTCTTTTTTGGTTTCAGTTATTCACGAGATGGTCGTGAACCGTGGGAATAGGGGAATATTTTGGAGCTTGCCGAAAGATCGCATAAACTCGCGTACAAGTAAGTCAAAACATATAAACAATACTTTACATAAAAATCATATAATATCCCTACATAAACATTTGAGTTATATAATATTTGTTAGTTAAATGTCTAGGAAATGACAAAGCAATATGACATGCAAAGCACACAACACAGCACTGTTTGTTAAGGAATCGGTAATAAATAGACTTTTTATGTTATCATTCAGGCTAGCAGACTTATAGGGTGATTTTATGGCTGCTTGTTATTAGCGGATTTTCACATTTGTGGGGATCTTCCGCCCCTAACCGTCAGGAATGTAAAGGGATTTCTGTATTTAGTGCCTCTTTGCAAACTCATGTCACGTCAGAAACAAAGTGCTGATTGGTGGGTCTCAGAAATGCATCTAACATAGGGAAAATGTTACATAGGCTTTTCAGTGGTGCAGTATTAAAATGACAATATGCAATTACATTAAATGCATTAGATACTAAATCTTCTGTTAGAGGGCACAGAATTTCTAGGTACACTCCTGCCACCAAGGAGGTGGTGCCCCTGGGTATGTGCCCAAAGGCCAATATATTTAATCCGGGCCAGATCACACAAGTGAAGTTTTTAGTTCCTATGGAATATTATTTAGCACTTCATAACACATAGAGAATGTAATCATTAGGACTCTATAAGAAGCTGATATAAACTGTGCAGAGTGACTTTGTAACCTTCAGAGAATGCAGACCAATTACTGCTGTGCACAATGTGACGAAAGTATGAATTAGCACCTTGTGTCAGCTTAGAAGTTTCTGTATGTTAGCTATTTTGTTAGCTTTTGATGTATGAATATGTACTTTATTAGTGCTGCAGCTTATCACTATGTTGAAGGACAAATATATTATTAACCCTCTAGCCAGACAATGTGCAACAAGCAGAAGCTGCCAAGGTTTGCTAGTGAAGGAAGGGATTCGCCTGAGTTCACCAAAAGTTCACGGCTGGGTATTTTAAAAAAACAACTAGAGATGGTCATGCCACCATTATGTTCAGGCGAGGGACCAAACAGTAAAAGAGATGATTGACAAACTTATCACCTAGGGGTGTGGATCAAGGGAGAAAACAACGATGGTGAATGGTTGAAGAAATGATGATGCTTAAGTGACGAGATATTGTTACACGATAAGAAAATGTATAAAAATTAGTGTTAAACAGTATTGGACACATTCCTGCAGGGTGTCCAGCCTTGGCTGTAACCTCACTGTGGCAATAAAGACTGAATCTGAAGAGCTACACAAGTGGCTCCTGACTCCTGATTGGCAGGGAAGAAAAAAAACACAACATTCCAAAGTTCAAAAACAGCCTATATAATATAGCATGAATTTTCAGCAGCTTTCAAATATTTATGTACCATCATTCTGTGGGTGATTCACAGAGCAACGTGTTCTCATGCTTTAATTTCTGAAGTTGTGCACTTTCAGTTCATAGTGTTGCGGTCTGTTTGTGGCTGCATCTTTTCTAGGCTCCATGCTCCAGGGATCCAGTGGCAGGTTTTACACCCACCTTCTGCCTGTCTGAGAAGATACCTGCTTTCTGCCCGCTTCTGTGATGAACAAGATGAACACCACCTGTGCCTCGTTTTGGTCCGGGTTTCTTGCTCATCACATGAATAGAAGGACCATTTGCCTGCAGCTTAAGGAGGGCTTTGTGTGTGGGAGAGCTTGTTAGTACTTGTGATATATTTGTGGTAAACTTGGACTTGACCTCTGCTTGGACTATATCTTTCTGGATTGCGATTTGGCTTTGGTGTGTCTTAGTTTGCATATTTTGTGTTTTGTCAGTTGTTAATTCTGTATACACCAAGAATAGGGGGTGGTTGCCTTTTTGGTTTCTGTTTATATGTGTTTGGGCTGTGTTTTCGGCTAGTTAGGGGAGTGTTTGCCTTCTTTTTGGATTTTCTTTTGGTTTAGGGCATGTAGGTTTTATGCACCAAGTTAGTCACCTGTTTTATTTGTTGCTTTGGCCTGGGCCCCTCCTGAAGTTCACACTTATGGTTCTGTACTAAGTGTGACACGTTGAAAATTTAGTGCTTTGCAGTTTTGGTTATTTGTCCCCACTTATTTTCTTTCGCCGTTTTTCCCCACATCTGACACGTCACAAACCCTAGGCTGGGACGTAACACATAGACTCACCCTTATTTTTATCATAATTAATAATAATCCTTTACAGAGCTACATGTGTTCCCTGAAAAAATTCAGTTTCCTGGTCAAAGATCCGACTGCAGATTTCCACTGACACTGTCTTGATACATATGTACAGCCTATTTCAGTGTTAGACAATGAACCTTACTTGGTTCTTTTATGTAGTAGTACAGGTTCAGCACATATTCCATGCATAAGTAAGCTTCACCCACTTTGCTCAAGGGCACCAGATAACAGACACCCAAAATGCCAACAGAAATTAGATCACTTTTGGAAGAATACTGACTGTTATGCTAACATGCTAGCAGAGACGATGCTGTTATAGAACTCCAGGGAGTAGAAGTCAGTGGACAACAGAAGACAGGCTTTGGGGGTAAAAAAAAAATGCACTTAAATTTAATAAGATAAAAACACAAAGAAATTAATTACAAACCCAGGAACATGGATGTGGTCAACCAGAAAATATAACAGTTTACAACATAAAGTACACAGCTTCCCCTTTTAGTCATATAAACCTACTCATACTGCATGGGGAAGAATCACCTGCAGCCACACAGTGTGCTGCAGAATGTATGTACACATCCAGCAGAAGCAGGGGTCAGCTGTACTGCAGCCAAAGGGGAAGCAGATTCGCTGGCACAGGCATGTAACTGCAGGCTTGCCACTGGAGCTCAGGATCGCCTCACATCCCGACACTCATGCCAGCACCTGGCTGCTCATTTCACATATTTTTCCATAAATTTCTTGTGGAATTCAGATCGCAGGGTATCATTAACAAAACGCTTCTCCCTCTTTGAGTCATCCACACCCTTGGCACAGTTCTTGAAGACCACGTCATCATCCCACCTGGGGGAGGGGGCACAGTAATCTGTTAATACCCACAATACAGATCATTTAGGTTTCTAATAAACTTCCCGAACTCCATGACGTGCTTGTGCTGGGTTCCTTCTCTGCAGTGGCAGGGTGTGCTGTTGCCCCCTAGGGCTATCCACCCCACACCACACGCACTATACGCACCTCCTCTTGACGCTGAACGTGGTCTGTGGTTGGGTCGGTTGCTGGCCAGCCAGGTTGAGCAGAGGGTTCCCACTCAGGATGTTCTCCATGCGAATGCGCTCTTCCTCAGCCTTCTGCTCACGTTCCTACACCAAAGAGAACAGGTACCCCAGTGCATGGTGGGAAACGCCCATGATACTTGACCGAGCAGATCCTCGTGGGTTGTAGCCTACCTTGCGTTCCTGCTCCTCTGCACGTTCCTTCTTGATTTTTTCAAGTTCTGCCAGCAGAGCGGCAGTGTCGTCATCATCACTGTCCTCATCTGAAATGTCTTCCTCGTCGTCCTACACATACCCACACAGTTCCTTCACAAAACACTAACTGGACTGACATAGAACACTGTTACTCTTTGACAGAGCGATTAAACGTTTTACTGTTATATTTATGCAAGATTTAAATCTGCATTTTTTAAAGCTGTGAGTGCTGGAGGAAACAGCAGGACAGCCTACATCAGTCAGAGGGTCATCTGCATCCAGGTTTGCTGCTGGGATCTGGTCCAAGCGAGGCCTCTTTGACGAAGAGGAGGATGATGATGTTGTGTGCTCTGAAAGAGAGGAAAAAGGATTTAAAGAAAAAAAAAAAATCTATTCGTTCCAGGCCAGTAAACTGAAAATCTAAAACATTTTCACTTAATCAGAACAATCTTCAGTTTGCGTAACAGATTTTCCATAAGCACAATGAGCATCTTCTACGAGAAAGTGATTGCCTCAACAGGCACTCACCACGGGGCCCCCGCTCCCTGGTCTTATCACGGACAACTGCACGCTCCCTCTCCTCCAGCTCCCGGCGAAAATCCCGCCCACGGATTTCCTCTGGGGCATCCTGGGTGGGCTGCCTGGATGAGGACGGGAATTAAGGGGATTTCTTAAAAATCACTAACATAACTCCTGTACTGTGGCTTGAGCACACCTAGTATAGTAAATCCACACATTAAGAAAATAGGAAGCTCTCTTTTTGTCTCTCTCGCATGTGCACGCACGCACACACACACACACACACTACCGGTATTTGATCTTTGTGTGCCCCGGGAGGTCCCGACTGGAGTACTGCTTGGAGAGGGCGCTCAGGTCGCCCTCTCCCTTCCCCCGGCCGCCTCTGGCCGGCTCGAAGGTCGGTCTGGCCGCTGTCGTCATCTCGCCCGCCTCTGCTGGGCGAAAGAAGCTGACGATGAAAGACCACGTCCAGCACCTTGCTTCTTACCGCTATCCGAGCACTTTCACGGCTGGGCGTCTTTAGCGAAGCAGCCCGGTCTCGTTTTACCAGGACATCCGCCCGTTTGCTGTGCCCATTTACTTGACAGAGTGCTTGTTCTATCCACGACAAACACACGTCCGCACACACTCGTCTGCCTTCGATGGTTCGGTTTCCTGGCAAATTTAACGACCGTGCTAAAGCAGCTCTAAGTAAAAGTACCTTAACCCAACACGCAGGTGATCCAAATAAAACTTTCACTCAAAAAAGAGCGAAAACGTGGATCCCGCGGGTTTGTTGACAAGCTAGCTAGTTAGCATTGTTGCGTTAAGCTTAGCGTAGCAAAAGAAGCATTCACGCAAAATGTAATACAACACCAAAATAAAAACGTTTACATAACATCCAGGAAAAATAATAATAACGATAATAAAAAAAGAAAAACATAAACTACTTACTATTTACTCACCGACTGAACAATCGTGAACACTGTGATATCCCAGATGTCCCCGCGGTCCAGATGCTCTATGGAAAACGAATAGGGACAAACATATCTACCTAATAAAAAACGCGTTTATTATATGCAGTCTAGAGCAGGGACCTTTAGCCTGTCCGTTCACGTACGCCATATTACTTAACATGAAACAAACAAAGAAATATATATAAATAAATAATTCATAAATATTTCAATAATTCATGTGTCCTTTTATTTTTAAATAAATCAAATTCAATAATTAATTAAATGAGCCTGTGATTTGCTAATACTTTGCAAAATATTATATATTTATTGGTTGACATGATATTTTGGCTTTTAATCATAAGCAGTGAAGTTCAAAAATTGGGAAAATTTCAAAGGAGAGGTTCATTGTTTTGTTTCATATACGCAGAATTAGGCCTATATGTCTGACTTGGAGCAAGTTAAGTAAAAGCATTTGAATTATTACCATCTTCTTATTGTTAAATAAAGCTGAAAACAATCTTTGAGCCTTCAGTTTAGCATACAGAGTGCCCTCTACTGGATTCCGTCAAATAAGCTGCATGCCAGATAAGTAGCCAACTTAGCTTTGTGCTGGTTTGAGTACATGAAGATGTTCCTGATGCGTCTGTGTACAGCTGTCCTCGACTTTTCACTTTCACCAAGAGGTGGAGACATTGTACCATCCACATGAAAAACCATATAAAGCTGGGATCTCAAAATACCAGCTTGTGACTTATTTGTCAATCATTATTAAATGTGTTCCGCTGATCCATTGATCACTTTCTATTGAGAATAATTACAGCGTAACATCATTTGGCTTAAGCTGAAAGCCTAGCTGGGGCATCTAGGTTATTGGAGTTTGGTAACCCTGGTATAATGTCATTGAAGGGCATTGCTCATATTAAATTCAGTTATTTTTCAATTACAGGTTTCCTTCTGCAGTCCAAAAACGTGGAGTTAGGTCAACTGGTGTCTTCAAGGTGCCCACAGTGTGAGCAGCTGCCCTTTGATGGCCTTGCATGTACCGTTTCCTAGCACAGACCTCAGGCTCACTGCAAGACGGTTATGCAAGACGGATGGATATTGCATTGATGGAATTAAAACTAGTAGAGGTTCCTTTTTTACTTATTGGACAAAGTACTATCTGGAAAACCCTGCTAGATATTTTATTTGTATACTGTCTTAGCACTCTGACTTGTTTTGCAATATGTTTGTCTGTGCCCTGTGTACTTGCTGTTGTGTGCACAAGAATTGCTCCTGGGCTCTATAAAGTTTACTATATCTAATCCTCAAAAGCATTATAAACGCATGAGGCCATCATGTATCCATCTAGTGGTAAATGTGTGAAATTACACCTGCAAACCATCCTAAACCCCTTGAGGCTGCTACTCCGCTACAAACCTGGGCCCTAATATTTATTCTACAGCCCCACAGGCTGCAGTGTAACAAAGGAAATTCGGCTATTGCGAAGGCCATAGGGTGATACAACTAAAGAACTGAAACATTTCCAGTGCCTGAGTGTGTGGCGATACAGGAAGGATTCCAAACCCAGTGCCCTAGCTCCTCTCTACACATGAACACAGAGGCGCGAATCTCACCGCACACCACAGAATCTGGGCCAATGAGAGTCTCTCCTCAACACCATATAACTAAGTGGACCGGTGCACCCAGACTACGATCAGGGAGCCCAAAAGAGGCACACAGAGGTGATGTTTTATTAGGTTTAATATTCTCTGAAACACTGCATTTGGAAAAAAGTACAAAAGCGCCCTTGCAGGCAGGATGTCATCTTTAAAAGAATTGCCCACTAAATACGGATGCGAGGCTCAGCTCTGAAACGACCTGCACTGCTGCTCTCCACATGCAGCGCTGCTACCAGCTGTCTCCAGACCGGCAGGAGGCCACGCAGCCACTCCCCGGCAGCGACATGCCGAGGGGAAGGCGCAGCTCCTGAAACAGCACAAACCTCACGCTGCTGCTTGGCATTTGTGGTTACCCAGAAACTCCACCCGCCACACGCTGCTTAGTTTCACCCGGGGACCAGGACGCAACGGCATCTGTGGCTGCAGAAAGGGGCCCCCAACCGTCCTGCCTGCACCAGTGTCACTGGCGCGGCCGCCCCCAGGTACAAGCGCCACATTTTATACTGACGTCATTAAAAATACAAACAAGGTATCTGCCATCAACATGAACCAGTTGTTTTACACAGACAAGGGAAATCCATATAAATAAAAATTAAACATTATAAAAACGACCATAGGCATATAAAAACTGATCCAGGTTCTGTTCCCAAGGTGATTCAGACAGAAGCCTATGTCTGCCTGGTGGGTAATGTTCCAGGTCCTGTTTAACATTTTGTACAACTAGAAAGTTCTCAGAAGCTGGACTACACGGACCAAGCGTAGTCGCTCTTACGACACTCCTCGGGGAAGCCGGACAGGGCGGCGTCTCTCTGACGACACTCCTCGGGGAAGCCGGACAGGGCGGAGTCTCTCTGACGACACTCCTCGGGGAAGCCGGACAGGGCGGCGTCTCTCTGACGAC
Organism: Paramormyrops kingsleyae; assembly: GCF_048594095.1. Lineage (NCBI taxonomy): Eukaryota > Metazoa > Chordata > Actinopteri > Osteoglossiformes > Mormyridae > Paramormyrops > Paramormyrops kingsleyae. The sequence goes on from NC_132820.1 coordinate 14,972,987, forward strand.
ACTCCTCGGGGAAGCCGGACAGGGCGGCGTCTCTCTGACGACACTCCTCGGGGAAGCCGGACAGGGCAGAGTCTCTCTGACGACACTCCTCGGGGAAGCCGGACAGGGCGGCGTCTCTCTGACGACACTCCTCGGGGAAGCCGGACAGGGCGGCGTCTCTCTGACGACACTCCTCGGGGAAGCCGGACAGGGCGGAGTCTCTCTGACGACACTCTTCGGGGAAGCCGGACAGGGCGGCGTCTCTCTGACGACACTCCTCGGGGAAGCCGGACAGGGCGGAGTCTCTCTGACGACACTCCTCGGGGAAGCCGGACAGGGCGGCGTCTCTCTGACGACACTCCTCGGGGAAGCCGGACAGGGCGGAGTCTCTCTGACGACCCTCCTCGGGGAAGCTGGACAGGGCGGCGTCTCTCTGATGACACTCCTCGGGGAAGCTGGACAGGGTGGTGTCACTCTGACGACACTCCTTGGGGAAGCCGGACCAGGCAATTCGCTCTGATGACACTCCTCGGGGAAGCCGGACCAGACCACGATGATGCTGGCGTGTTTGAAGGATGAATGCAAGCATTACAGTGTATGCGTGAGTCAGTGTGAAACAAAGGTGTTGAGTTATGTCCATTAGCAAAGAGATGAGCGATCGAAACCACAGAGAGAGGCTCCTTTAGAGAGCCCTCGTCACTCTGTCGGGGGGGGGGGTGCCGTCATGGTGATAGCAGCGTGCCCCCTGCCCTCTCAATCTTCTTGCCCTTGGAGAGTGCTGCCACCTGCTTGAGCAGCTCCCGGTTCTTGGCCTGTGGTGGAGACAGAGGTTCACATGCGGGCCGGGAGCCAGGTAGGGGGAGAGTGGCGAGCGGACACGTGACATGCAGGTACGATGGCGAGTGGGTATGCGGGAAAGTGGGCACGGGGGCAGAGCAGGCACGGGATGTACCTGCTGTTGCTCCATCGCCTCCTTGTGTGCTTTCTCCATATTGTTCATTTTCAATCTCATATTGGACTCTTGGTACTGGAAGTCGGCCTTCAGCTCTGTCAGCTTGGAAGGGAGACAGGATAGACAAGAACATGGTTTATCCAGGGCTGTACCCAGATGTGGGGGCCACCCAGCCTGCCTAGGGGAGCCACTTACTTTCCTGTCCTTCTCCAGGATGGTCTGGTCTCTCTGCTGCAGCATCCTCTTCAGTGTCATCACCTCTTCCTTCAGCTGGCTGATCAGGATGAAGTTGTCCGTGGTCCCAGAGTCCATGGACTGGGTGATGGACCCGCTGTGGGGGCAGGCGGGCGTGAGAGTGAGCACGATACTGCCTCTTCTATCCATGACAAACACAAAAGCCCACACATACCTGTCTCCGTTCGATGGCTTGGTCTCCAGCTTGGCTTTTTTCTTTGGGGTTTCATTCTGGATCGATGACTTATGGCTGAGGAAGAGGAATAAAAGGTGGAGAGAGCATACAGAGTTGAGCCGGAGTACCCCATCCCTCCCAGACGAGTGCAAAGGGTCAAAGGTCAAACTTCAAATAGGAATACAGGGGCTATTTTTTTTTTTATTAGTCAGCCAATGACAAAACGGCAGGCAATAAACTAAATAAGCTAAAAAAAACACGAAATGATGACGGCTTCAGCAAGGTTCATGTTTATAGGGGGAGTGGGGGTGAGGTGTGAGCTCACCTCCGCTTCCACAGGCCCTGGTCCTGCTCTGGACTCAAACTGCTGCTCAGCCTGGGGACGGGAGGGGACACACACACACATACGCTTGAATTTAACACAAGGAGGGGGGTTGTGGGCTGGTTGGGTGGGGCACAGTGGAAGATGGGCCTACTTGCGGTGGGAGGCGCTTTGCCGGTGGTGCTCCTTATCGCTGAGCGACGAGGAGTTGGAGTGAGACGAGCTGAGGCCCTTGTGCTGCTCCTTGGTCTTCTGTAGGACGCGCCGGTAGGACAGCGTGCAGAGCCAACAGAGGAGTTTACCATCCACCTGGGGAAGGGGGGGGGCAAGACACTCAGTCCTGAAAGGTGATCCGCTCAAGCCTCACGCCACACACATGGTCGGTCACCCCGTTGGTCACTGGCAGTCGTGCCGCACCTTCCTCCTCCCCTCCTCCTTGCGGTCGAAGGCGCACTGCTGCTTGCACTGCTCGCAGGGCTGTGGCGGACCGTACTTCTTCTCCGAGTTGGTGCAGCGCTGGCACTTTGTGCCGATGAAGGCGGCGATGATGTTGCAGTACTGGCACGGCTTGGGCTGAGACACCAGGGGACACCATAACATCAGATATCATGCCCCACGCTCCACTGACACCTCTTACACCGTGAGGCTAGGCTTGCTGCCTGTGACATACAGAAGGAGCTGAAGAACTTGACATTTAAGGTTTTTACAACCTTCAAAGCAAAGTAAGAGCAGTTGGACGTCATATTTCTGGTACACTCGGATGGCTCGAATGACTCTAGACCCTTGACATCTCAGGGGAAGAGCATCAGTTCACTTGGCCGGCCTGGGAGTCTCTGGACCGCCCACAACTCAGGGGAAGAGTACTGGCTCACTCAGCTGGCCCAGGTGACTCCGGACCCCACATCCCAGGGGAAGAGCCACTGCACACCCAAAGCCAGGATAAGTGATGCAGCTGTAGAGTGCAGACGGATCCACTTACCGTCCCAAACTGCTTCACGTTCTGAGCACACTTCTTGCAAATTGTGTTCGTTTTGCTTGTAAAAGAAAAAAAGCTGACATGAGATTAAGTCTGAACCAAACATTGACCATCACAGCAAATACCCAGGTATGGGCTGAACATCACCTGACCCTGAGAAAGCAACCAATCAAAATACGGCACAGACATACAACAGGGACACCATGCTTCGCTACCACCTCCATCACTCAGTATCTTTCAAGTACTTTGGCGGTAAGAAAAAAAAATCATATTGGAAGGTGTGCCACACAGACATCTCAAATGTCCACAGCCTCTCTACATACCAATGAACACCAAGCTCCCAAACACAGAGGGGGGGCACCACCTACCTCTCCTGCTGGAACTCCGATCTGCAGTATGTGCATTTCACTATAGGGTGCGCTATCCGGCATTCCTGTTTCAACACAAAAAGGGCATGTATTTCTTTATGGAGGAGTGCAACTGGAACTAGTTTTCATGCCTTGACATCTGCTGCACACATCCGTGACACGTGACAGGTGCCAGATGGGAATGAATGACACAATATGTGTGCCGCACATGTGGGGGCTGATTCACTGAGTGTAAGTGAGGGACACCCAGCCGCGAACCATCCCGAAAGCCCCTGGACAAAACTCACTGCAGCATCATGACCCGGAGCTCCACCCTCACATAGTCATTATTAATGATGGTCACTACACACCCTGACAGAAGCACACACACTCTGCCCACCTGTCAGTCAGTGTGCTGGACTATTTCTACACAGTATGTGTAAAAGCACCACACAAGTGAGAGGGCACAGAGAAAACACCCTCACTCTCTCATACACAAACACGCACACATGACCCCCACAGCACCCTCACACACAGAAACCCACATACAAACAGAGAAGCCTCCTGCACGTTCTCTCAAACACACACAGGACTCCCAATGTCCCAAACATAAAGAAGAACAAACAAACAAACACACACACACACACACACACACACACACACACACACACACACACACACACAAATCCTCATACACAGTCGCTCACCTTGCACAGCTGCTGTCCCTGCGAAAGCTCCTCAAACGGGTAACGCTGGTTACACTTCGTACACGCGTACAGAGCCGTTGTCGCCATCCTCACAGGCGCAGCTCAAAGAGATGGAGCGATGCAAATTGTGAACCCGATAACCAGGCAGCGCTAGCTATTAAAAGTGAACCCGATAGCAGGGAATAGCTAACTAGTAAAACGGTCAACCCGATAACCAGGCAGCGTTCATTAGTCAGTCAGCCATATCAGCACACTAGAGCTACGTGAAATGTTTATCACTTAAATGTTCAGAGAACTGTCTAAAGAGTCAGTACATATTCCGCTGTGTTAAGGAACTCTGAAGCTCTTCCAAGCCTTTTCTCATTTCTTCCCCAGTTTCTTTTCCTCTATTCTTCCCTTCTTCTTTTCTTTCCTTTTTTTCTGTTTCCGCGTCGTCATCTGGACCGGATGTGACCGACATTCGTAAAGGAAGATGTCGCGAGCCAATCAGAACGAACTACAGAGAGGCGGGACTTTCTAGATTAAAATGTAACGTCCAATCAGGGAGCAAATCACACTCCCCATTTCAAAATCCTATTGGTATCTTTTTCATATCGTTTTAGACGCAATGGATCCCACGTACCAGTTCCTTACGTTTTATAGAAATCCGCTTCGGTAAAGTTATTTAGCCTGCATAGGAAACAATATTAATCTACAAGTAGAATTAATTAAGTTAATCTAAGTCAGTATTGTGAACGGCAGTGCTTAAGTAAGTAAACACGAAGTTCGGCGCAATACCTGGCAGGTTTTGTCATGAAACCGTAATGTCAGCTGGTGATTAGCACCCTCGCTCTTCTTGCCTTCCACCTTCAGATAATACGTATTTTGTTTTTTTTAATCATTTGAATCGTATATATTATTTATAATACATTACAATAATATAATTAACTGCGAATTGTCTTGTCGTCTGCTCAGTACGGGAAATAATTCTGCTTGACTTCATTTGAAGCAAAGTAGATAAACTCGAGTTTGGAATGGAACTGTACAGAACATTAATTTAGTATATGTGGGGGAATTAGTGGGTCTACCAATGCACCCTCTTTCCCCGGATAGGCATATGCATCGTAGAATTGCTTATATAATTATCCCTGTACTCTTATTCCTTTCCTAACCAATACCCAGATAGCAACAACGGTAAATGCCCATTCTAACACACAAAAGCCTGCAAAATGTCATTCTAACAAACGTTGAAGGATATAAACTTCTGTCATATCGTTATTCAAAAACTAATAAAAAATATTGTGTGTTGCTACCAGGGATTGTAGAATTACTAAGCTAACAAGCAGTGGAACATTTGTACAAAATCTAAATGTTGCTGGATGTCTTAGCACACCTCTTGTTCAATTACAGATTGTATGTAAATAATTAAGTGGCAATATGAACCGCCAGCTGTCATTTGAAACTGCTGTTTATGCCTTTCACACATATATTTATGTACTTATGAAATAAAACTTTTTAGGGACTAGCAAACAGTCAGTTTAATTGATTTAAATCTCATTATCATCTTCATGTGACAGCATGCCGGACAGGGCAGATCAAGCCTTTCTTTCTAAAGCCATAGATCAGGGATACTAAATTATTTTCCCCAGGTTCAAAATTTCATTAGCCACCCAAAGCCAAAGTCCATGGGGGAGGGGTACCAACGAGTAGATTTCATCAGTTGGGGGGTGTTGGTAGATTTCGGCAATTGGGGGAGGGGATTCTCCTCGGTACAATTTTTGGGGGTGTGGATGATCTCGTGGTGCAGATTATATTGTTAATTGGTGCAGATGTGGACTGGAGTCCGCCGTTTGAGGACTCCTGCCATAGACTAACACAGCTCGTTTAGAGGCAAATTCAAACATTCCCAAGCCAGCTGGGAGACCGGAGGTCTACGTTTCCTGGATCAGTCTGGCAACTATCGTCCAACACAGATCCCAATGAATTGTAGCAAAAAGATACTGAGTGCCCTGCTCAGCATTGGGCTACTAGGACCTACCCCTGGAGCCAGACGTTGGGCGGGTCGGCACCTGGCAAGCACCCCTTGATGGCCTGACCGGGCTCGCGGAGTCCTGTGGGCTCACCACGACCTGCCCAGATCAGGGGCCATATACCGTAAACTTCCTGTCTTAAGTATTACGCTAACATTGGAAGACTATAAGATGGAATTTTTCCCAATTTGGTATTACAGAAGCAAATTCTAACTAACTTTAGGAATCAGAATCAGAGTTAACTTTATTGGCCAGGTACAACTGCAATAACTAGGAATTTGTTTTGGTGGTATTGATGCATTCACAGACAACATATAAGAACAAAGAACATAAATTAAGCAAAACAGATAAGTAGAAATAAAATAATAGAATAATGGAATAAAATAGTGCAAGCAGTGCAATATGATTACAGTATAAGGACAATAAATGCTTTCTGTAACTCATTATACATTCCACATTGAGCAAAGCCATACATGATTCTGGATTCTGTGATTCATTTTTTTGTGGAAATCAGAAATAAGTGATTTAATATTAACACCTGACAGTCTTCTCTGCAGCTCAAGGAAAGGATGGGAAGGGTCCTTATCGCTGGTGGAGTCAGGGGGTTACAGTGGGGGGCAACTGCTGATGGTTTGATATGCCATGAGCAAGAAAATGTGATGAAGTGTCGTAATGAATGCCCTTCTATTGGAGAAAATGTGATGCAGTGCCCTGAAAGGTAGTCTAGATAGTTCCTATAAGTACCTTTCCAATAGATGAAGGTGCTATTATGAAGTTTTTTCTAATGCCACCCTACATGATTAAGTGTCCCAAAGGGTGCCCTTTCCAGTAGAGAAAATGGGATGCAGTGCTGTAGAGGGTACGTGAAATTGGCAGGAAAGCGCCCAAAGAGGTGCCCTCTCCAGTGGGTAAAATGTGATACAGTGGGGTACTGGGTGTCCATCCATATGGGACTTTTTGGGGGAGTTGCCCTTATGGATGCAAATCCAGTGGGGAAAAATGTGATGTAAAACCTTATAAGGTGCCCTCTGGGTGCCATTCTAGTGGAAAAATGTCATGAAGTGCAGTGAGCAAGCATGATGAAGTGACAATGCGATGGAGAGAAAAATCTCTCTGATGGGTGCCCAACCAGTGAAGAAAATGGGATGCAGTTCCCTGTGATGAGATGCAGTATCCTGTACATGCAAGGAGAGCAGATGGAACAATGTACCCTCTAGGTGTACCTATACCTAAGAAAATGTGATACCTAGGTTAGTTAACAAAATATTAGTTGAATAACGTTAATCAAGGATGAAATTTGTTACATACATAGTGTACCATTCTACTGGGGGGGGGGGGGGGGGTGTACATGTCAGGCGGGATTCCCATGTGGTATGGATGAGGACGTCTGCCCCAAGCGGGATTCCAATACAGTATGGATGAGGACGTCTGCCCCAAGCGGGATTCCAATACAGTATGGATGAGGACGTCTGCCCCAGGCGGGATTCCAATACAGTATGGATGAGGACGTCTGCCCCAGGCGGGATTCCAATACAGTATGGATGAGGACGTCTGCCCCAGGCGGGATTCCAATACAGTATGGATGAGGACGTCTGCCCCAGGCGGGATTCCAATACAGTATGGATGAGGACGTCTGCCCCAGGCGGGATTCCAATACAGTATGGATGAGGGTGTCTGCCCCAGGCGGGATTCCAATACAGTATGGATGAGGACGTCTGCCCCAGGCGGGATTCCAATACAGTATGGATGAGGACGTCTGCCCCAGGCGGGTTTCCAATACAGTATGGATGAGGACGTCTGCCCCAGGCGGGATTCCAATACAGTATGGATGAGGACGTCTGCCCCAGGCGGGATTCCAATACAGTATGGATGAGGACGTCTGCCCCAGGTGGGATTCCAATACAGTATGGATGAGGACGTCTGCCCCAGGTGGGATTCCAATACAGTATGGATGAGGGCGTCTGCCCCAGGTGGGATTCCAATACAGTATGGATGAGGGCGTCTGCCCCAGGTGGGATTCCAATACAGTATGGATGAGGGCGTCTGCCCCAGGTGGGATTCCAATACAGTATGGATGAGGGCGTCTGCCCCAGGTGGGATTCCAATACAGTATGGATGAGGGCGTCTGCCCCAGGTGGGATTCCAATACAGTATGGATGAGGGCGTCTGCCCCAGGTGGGATTCCAATACAGTATGGATGAGGACGTCTGCCCCAGGTGGGATTCCAATACAGTATGGATGAGGGCGTCTGCCCCAGGTGGGATTCCAATACAGTATGGATGAGGACGTCTGCCCCAGGTGGGATTCCAATACAGTATGGATGAGGGAGTCTGCCCCAGGTGGGATTCCAATACAGTATGGATGAGGGAGTCTGCCCCAGGCGGGATTCCAATACAGTATGGATGAGGGCGTCTGCCCCAGGTGAGATTCCAATACAGTATGGATGAGGGAGTCTGCCCCAGGCAGGATTCCAATACAGTATGGATGAGGGAGTCTGCCCCAGGTGGGATTCCAATACAGTATGGATGAGGGCATCTGCCCCAGCTGGGATTGCCATATAGCATGGATTTGGCTGCCGGGTCCAGGTGAGAGCTTGATTTGAAGCTGCGCTGTCCCTTCCAGTCCTATAGTTCACCATCATACTGAAGCATCACACCCTGCTTACGCCCAAGGAGGCTTTATTATTTTACACTTTTCACAGTCGTGAAATATTCTTCATATTATGATCATGTTAATGTCCCAGGACCCCCTCCCCTGCCCATCAACATCTACCATGATCACAAGGCTTGGTAGAAGCTTATTGTGTGTTTGCCGGCCAAACGTCACCGTCATACTGAAAGCAGAGACAGGAGAATGACAGAGGTTAATGGGACTTCCCTGTGTGCAGAATGAGTCAAGGTAACCTGTTTAAATGGCCAGGCTCTCACCTGGATGCTCAGAAAGATGGCCATCCACTCCCTCATCTCTGTCTCCGAATCACAGCACAGGTACCTAAAACCAGATCAGCCACATATGAGTCATGACGGCTTCTGTCACGACACTTTTATCCCTTTCTGTGGTTCTGTGAGCATCCTGCAGCACAATCTGCAGCAGCCTTGACACAGACTCACCACTGGCGCTTCTCCTGTTTGCTGACCACCGTGAGGCCCCACCTGAGAAGACACAACTACTGTCAGGGGCGAAGATATAGTGGCGAAGGGAGGTTGGAGGGTTCAGGCATCACGGTATGAAGAATAAGCTGCGCAGGGCTCTGTCTATCGCTCAATTTGTGATTTCCATACCAATTAATAGGAAAAGCACAAAAAAGCCTGCTAATATTAGGAGATACTTAAATCCACACCCCATGAATCTGTATTTTAAGCAGAAGACAACATACTCAAAACCATGAAGCAGAATGTAGAGGTAGTTAATGAGAGACAGCACAAGTCCTCATTAAAATAAATGGATTTAGGAGTATTAATGCTACGATTAATTTGTCTAATCTTGTTAAGATCTTATTGGGTCAGTTGCAGTCTTTCGTTTTGGCTGTATTTTTTGCTTAATGGGATAAATGAGGGTAGTTCATGATACATGTTATAAGGGAAAGGCTTGGATCGCTCTTTCTCTCCTGTTAAATCCATTTAGGGGGTTAGTGTGAAAATATTTTTTTAAATAAATCAAGATGCCTCCCACTGCAAGGTGGATTCTTTCACATTGCAGATCCACCCAAATTATCACTCAGTCCGTCATCCACACTGAATTTGAGGTTCTTCACCTTGTTGGGGGATTCAGTTTCTTTTTGATGCCTTGGTACAGACTCAGTGATTTTACTGGCAGCTCCCACTCAGGTCGGGTGCTCTGTGAAGGAGAAGAAACAGAGATCATCCTTGAAAATGCAGCCCTGAGAACTTGCCCTGAGGAATATGCTATCAGGAACATGAGCAGCAGAAGGTATCCTAAGGAACATGCCCTGCGGAGTATACTATCAGGAACGTGACCAGCAGAAGGTATCCTGAGGAACATGCCCTGAGGAGTACACTATCAGGAATGTGACCAGGAGAAGCTATCCTGAGGAACATGCCCTGAGGAGCATGCTATCAGGAATGTGACCAGCAGAAGGTATCCTGAGGAACATGTCCTGAGGAGTACACTATCAGGAATGTGACCAGGAGAAGCTATCCTGAGGAACATGCCCTGAGGAGCATGCTATCAGGAATGTGACCAGCAGAAGGTATCCTGAGGAACATGCCCTGAGGAGTGCGCTATCAGGAACGTAACCAGCAGAAGGTATCTTGAGGAATTTTCCCTGAAGATTGCTTGTCAGCCCATGGAGAAGCACAAGGCTGGTAAGGACAGACAGCATAACACCCCACCCACATGGCCTCTCCTACCTAATTTACCTGTGCTTCCTTGTAGATCCTGATTGTGGTACCACTGAGGGTGACGTAGCGGTCTTGGAAGCCCTTAGGTATAATATTTCGGTCCTCCCTGACCTTCATAGCCTTATACTTTGAGATGTTGGTTTTGCTGGCTGCAGAAGAACCAAAAACAGAAGCACTTTTATCCCTTTCTGTGGGTCTACAGGACTTATTCTGATTACATTCTCTATCACTCTGGGGTTTGGCAAGGGCATGTAGCACCTTTCTAACTTACAACTACACATTACAGTTGTAGTGCCAGCATCCCAGGAAACAGAATCAGACCCAGGGTAAGTTCTTCACAATCTCTTACGCATGTAGAGCTTGTCCAGATGAACTCTGTACGGTCGGACAGGCTGAACATTTCAAAGCACAAATGGAGCTGCTTGTTCCAATGTTGAATGTGTGTGTGGCCAGGCAAAGGTCACATACCCAGGTATGTGAGTATGGTCTCCATGGCATCATCCTTCTTAATCACCAGAGTGCTGCCTGAGTTCAAGAGGGGAAACACCTTCTCCAGGTGATGCAGTGAACGTTCTGTGGGTGGGGCCAAAGGTGTTAATTAGCATACAGGTACACTTGGGACCTGCCCACAGCATGCAACCAGAATGATAAGTACGCTTATGTTTCACTGTGGTTACATTGCATTAATTCACTGTTTGTCTCTCTGCAGCTCTCCCTGGCATCCCTGTTCTCACACCTGTGTCCTCAGTCTTGTTCACTTCAAAGCTGTTCCAGTAGTCCCGTTCCTGTGGGGTAATCCTCTGCTTCTCCAGCATCTCTGAGGTCATGGCGGCGGCGCTGAGGGTGGCACACACCTGGCAAGGTAGAAAGAAAGCTGATAGTGGCCTGTGATTGGCTGCTATCTTCCCCAGGCAGCCCCATTCACAAATCATTCAGTTAAAGCCAAGAGGACGGCGAAAGAAGAAATCTGTGGGTAACCTACATGGGGAAGGTGTCAGCTGAGCAGAATTGTAAAGCACTGTGACGGTACATAAACTCGTAAGGCACAACTACAGAGCATTGACTCGTAAGGCACAACTACAGAGCATTGACTCGTAAGGCACAGCTACAGAGCATTGACTCATAAGGCACAACTACAGAGCATCAATTCATAAGGCACAACCACGGAGTATAGACTCTTATGGCACAGCTATGTTTGTGAACATGATATGCACATGATCCACGGATCTTATACAACTGCCTTCTTTCCGGAGGTAAGTGAATATTTTTCAGTTTTGTTGCTATCTGAAAAATCTTTCGCAATATTTGTTTGTGAAGATGGCTGATTACTTGACCTGTTGATTTCCATGGTTTTTTCTAAATGTACCTGAACCTACCATCTTTCCCAAAGTGCATCTACAATGTCTACATTACCCTGGCTTTTCATTCAGTGGAATCACACCTGACACTCCAGGTAAATGAATTGACAGGAGTGCAACAGCCAAAGACAGAACATACGCCATCTCAGAACATAACCTTTGGTGAGACACAGAGCTTCTGAAACATGCACCATGGCTTGGAGCACACGGGCGAAGCGACACCATGTCACCTTGATGTGCAGCTCTCTTATCTGGCCTGCCTCTTCCAGGAACACCGTGAAGATCATCTCAGATCCTGGGTCTGGCTTCCTCTGGTCCAGGCAAATAGTACAGACACACAATGGTGTGTTACATTAATAAAACCATCCAGTGAATTTAGTAAATAAGCATTAGCTGGTGTTCTCTGTTAACAGATAGAGCAGCTCCGTTACTGACCTCCATGGGTCTATTATTAGTCTTGATGATGAAGTCCACTTCATCCACCTGTTTTTGCAGTTGTTCTTCACTGACCTGTGAGAAAAAAACACAGATTTATACAACTGTAGTAATCCTCCCAAGCTGTGGGGGCAGTATGTTTTTTTTCAGCCACAAATGACACTTTTATCAAAGTACCTTTTGCCTTGTTATGGCACTTGGCATATGTCTGCCCAGTGATGGCCCAGAATTATATTATATTCACGTTATAAATGCTCTGCCCTCTGCCTGACACTGCTTGTCCCTCACTCACGTTAAAGACAGCCACATAGTGCTGGATGAGCTCTTCTATGACTCGGCTGCCGGTGCTGTTGGTGCCGTCAGTCTGGAACAGAGTGGGGCCAAATACAATGGCCAGGTTGTGTTGGTTCATCTGGTTTGTGGTTGAAGAATGCTGAATGCTTTGGAACAAGTGAAAATCAACAGAGACTTGTTTAAAACTGTTACGTCTAAGTTTTAATGAAAAGGAAATTTATTCAGCATGGACAATAGAAGAATACAGTCCTTTTATACAGATTTCTGGAATTAAATTCAAACCATCCTTCAGACAAGAAAACCTATGTACTCCTTGTTCAGGTAAGAACTACCAATGCTGTCTTTATACCCAGAGTCTATTGGCTTCTCACAGGACAGAGACAGTCCACTGAGAGGGCAACAGTGTCTGGAAAAATGGATATAATAGATAGAGAGTGGTAGGTCCTCACCAGTACAGGTGGCTGATCAAGGTTCGAAGGGTGGCCTTATTGACTGGCGGTAGAGCGTTCAGGAGAGTCTGGTACTGTGCAATCCTCTGACTTTGCTCTTTTATTTCTGTCACAGAGTAACAGTCGGGTTAGACTACTGGGCATAGAATGGGGGGACATTCGCCCAGGTTTTTTTTTTTAAATCTTCTAAAAGTCCCATCAGACACATGAAGACACCTATAGTGTGTAGCCAGGCAGGGGCCCCCTGGCTGGTGAAGATGCCCTCCTTGACGTTCCTGAAGAACCTCTTGAGGACTCCAGCCACGTTGTCCACCTGGTGCTCGCCCTCCTTCAGGTGCGTGTTGCGGGCATCTTGCAGGAAGCTCTCAAGAATGGCGGATATCTTGGAGCTCACGCCGCACTTCCTGTAGATCCCCTGCGATGTCAGCCCTGATTCACACGCAAATGCACACAAGCACAAGGACGCATTTAAATGTAACACTACGCATGTGTTTGATGGATGCTGTCCTGAAATCTTTCCATAGCTTAGAGTTACATTTTATCATTTTAATTGTTAACATTTTAATTATTACCATATCAGCCCGATGTTATCAGTTATGTTTTTTTCTTGTGTCGGAGAGTTTCACTCTGTGAGTGTGTGGGGCAGAGCAGGCAGCTCTCAAACACTGCAGCGTGTGTGAGAGTTGCGTTACTCTGCCCCGATCACAGACAGCGCCGTCCACGGAGACACAGAGCTGCTAAGAACAATGCATGGCGGAGAAAACTGTTTGTTCGAAAGCGTGGTTACCATTCACTTGAGCTGATGCTGACAATGGTCGTTCTGTGCAACTTTTTTGCATTTGAGACCGGAGATTCGAACAATTTGTCAGACGTCTAGATAAAAAGTGCACAACTTTGCGCAGTTTCCTCATTAAACATGTCTATCCTTTATACGGGCTTATACGTCGACAACATCACAATCACTAGGGGCTTATGTTGTCCTTGCATACAAGGCTGTGCAATACGACAAAGTTATTTTATTTTATTTTGCGAGATCGCTAGATTCTGATTGTGAATTTGGCTTGTGAGCTATCTGTCTGCTAACAACATAAACAACATGTTAGTGAAAGGTTTTGGGCCTTGTACACTACTCATCATACCATGATGCACTTTAGTGTTTTTTTTCTTTCAAAATGTATTACAGTGTAATTGTTTTAATGTGCATGGAATACTGGAATTGTAGAATGAATTGAAGATGAAGGCACTATAATAAAAATTCTAACCTTGCATTTATTCTTCTGTTTTAGTAATTGCTGTCTGATGGCTGAACAAAAATCTAATCCTGTATGGCAGCATTTCACCAATCCAACACCACGAAAAGCCAGGTGTGATATCTGCTGCAGGCTGGTGAGCTTGAGAGCTGAAGAAGGAGTTTGCTGCTAAAGAGATTCTGATGCTGCTATTTTTATTGTTTATAAGTTTAAGTTGTTTACAAGTTGCATTGTGTTTTTGTTATTTAAGTTTATATTTAATTTTACACAAGTCAGTGTTCAATAAATGCTAAGTTGAGAAATTTTGTGTATCGTTTGTTATTATTAATGTCATATTTTATCATGCAAATAGAGGGGAAAACATCCAATTTTTCGGCCAAAAAATATCACCAGCATATATCGGCCATCGGCTGACCCTGACTCCTAAATATCGGCATCGGCATCAGCTATTGAAAAACCCATATCGGTTGACCTCTAGTGTGTATATGCATTTAACACAAATACAAAAGTACAAATACAGAGAAAAAATTCGGGGCAGGGGGTGCAATTTTAAATCTCTCAGATGCGGAACAGCGCATACCATTTGACTGGAGATGTAATCTCTTCATAGAGAATGACTTTGAGGAAGATGTAAATGTTGCAGTAAAGACATCAGAGAAGCGCACGACGGACCGCCTCATTCACATATAGCTAAAGAAATATCTAAATGAAAAATAACAATATTAACCCATAAATAAATGATTTATCTTTACGAAAGTATTATCATAATATGTTAAGACGTGAAAATGTGAATTCGTCTGTCATTCTGAGAAGAGCCGCAGCCACGTGGTCAAAGAGCCGCAGGTTGCCGACCCCTGTGCTAGGCCATACTTCACCATGCTGGGTCTTACTAAGCTATGCTGGGACAGGCTAGGCCATACTTCACTATGCTGGGCCATGCTAAGCTATGCTGGGCCATGCTAGACCATACTTCACCATGCTGGGTCTTGCTAAGCTATGCTGGGACATGCTAGGCCATACTTCACTATGCTGGGCCATGCTAGGCCATACTTCACTATGCTGGGCCATGCTAAGCTATGCTGGGCCATGCTAGGCCATACTTCACCATGCTGGGCCATGCTAAGCTATGCTAGGACATGTTAGGCCATACTTCACCATGCTGGGTCTTGCTAAGCTATGCTGGGACATGCTAGGCCATACTTCACTATGCTGGGCCATGCTAAGCTATGCTAGGACATGTTAGGCCATACTTCACCATGCTGGGTCTTGCTAAGCTATGCTGGGACATGCTAGGCCATACTTCACTATGCTGGGCCATGCTGGGCCTTGCTCCTCACCAAACTGCATGATGAAGTTGATGCAGCGTTCCACGATGACAGGAATGTTGCCACTGGTGAGCTGCTGCTCCGTGAGGGAGTCCCCGGCTCGGCATGCAGCCTGCTGGATGTCCGTTATCCAGCCCTGGATGTCCAGCTTCCTCTCACTCTCTAGAGACAGCATCCTGCCAAACATTCCCAAGGACAGACCCGACAATCTAGTGATTCTTGGAAAATTCCTGTTTTCTTCCATTAAATGAAATACCCAAGGCTGAGTGATCCACATTTATCTTATTTATAGTTTAGCTAGGAGTCTGAAATTACGCATTGCATTGAAGTAAGTGTGGATTCTGAAGTTCCCCTAGTGAAAAACAAAGTGGTTTGTGTGTGATACTGTGTCTGTCTGTCTATCTGTGTACATTATTATGTGTCAGTGTGCCACTGCATGTCAGTGTGTGTCAGTGTCTGTCTGCATCTGTATCTTACCTGCCTCTATCCACCAACAACAGTCTATTCTGGTCCTGCTGAACAGCTGATTGACAGGAGATACAAGATTAATAATGAAACAAAGATACAGAAGCACAGACACGCACTGACACACACAGACATGCACTGACAAACAGACAGGCACTGACACACACAGACATGCACTGACAAACAGACACACACTGACACACAGATAGGCACTGACACACACGGACACGCACTGACACACTAACATGCACTGACAAACAGACACGCACTGACATACAGGCACTGACACACAGACACACACTGACACACAGACAGGCACTGACACACACAGACATGCACTGACACACACTGACACATACAAACATGCACTGACACACAGACATGCACTGAGGCACACTGATAATGGCTTATTTTGTCATAAGGATTTGATTTCAAAATACCGCGATATGCCTTATTACTGTAATACTGCCCAAGCCTTGACTAATAACCTTAAAACTGTTCATAGAAGTTTACCTGTTTCACTACACAGGCACATCAGGGTCTGGCCAGAGGGTGCAGTCTCAGCCCTGCAGGACTGTTTCAAGCTACCTACGGTCAGCACACTGACCATGGAGGAGTATGTCATCGGCTACATCAGTAAGCATAGAAGATCTAACTGCTGCAAAACTGTCATCAATCGTGCAAACCAAAAACTTTGGATGACACCAAAGGTGCACGCGCTGCTGAGGGCTCGCGATGCTGCCTTCAAGTCAGGAGACAAAAGCAGCCCTCAGGACAGTGAGGGCAAACCTGTCCTGAGGCATCAGAGAAGCAAAGAGCAGGTTTGGGTGCAGGATTCACAGGCACTTCAGTGACACAAGGTGTATGTGGCAGGCCATCAAGACCATCACTGGTTACAAGACCCCGCCGCAGCCATATGACATGACTCCACCCCTGATGTGTTTTACACACAGTTTGATGCAACAAACAACACGTCTGCGACAAACACCATCCCCCCACCTGATGACCAGGTGCTGTGTCTGTCCACGGCTCACGTCAAGCGAACCCTGTGGGAGAACTCATGCAAAGCTGCAGGACCAGACAACAGTCCTGGCCGGGTGCTCAGGGAGTGAGGGGACCAGCTAGCAGATGTCATTCCCTGGTGCTTCAAGGCCACCACCATCATTCCTGTGCCTATGAAGATCACCATCTCCTGTCTCAGCGGCTACCGCCGAATAGCGCCTGTCATCATGAAGTGCTATGAGAAGCTGGTCATAAAGCACAAGAAAACTGGACGCTCTGCCTGACACGACCAACTTCAGTTTGCCTACCGCCCAAACCGCTCCATGGAGGATGCCATATTATACTCCCTGCACCTGGCCTTCACCCTCCTGGACAAAAAGGACTCATGTTAAAACGCTGTTCATGGGTTTCAGTTCAGTGTTCAACTCCACCATCCCACAGCAGCTAATTGGGAAGTTATGACTGCTGGGTTTCAACACCTCCTTATGCAACTGGGTCCTGGACTTTCTGACCGAGAGACCCCAGTCAGTATGCATCAGCCACATGACCTCCAGGACTATCAAGCTAAGCACTGGTACTCCACAGGGCTGTGTGCTCAGCCCACGTCTCTTTAACCTGCTGACTGCTGCTGTTAGTGTTGCTGTTACTGTTAGTCATGCTGTAACGCACAATATAGTTCTAACAGCATCATCAAGTTCGCTGATGATACCACGGTGATGGGCCACATTAGCAATGGTGATGAGGCAGCTTACTGGAAAGAAGTGGAGCAAGTAGTGGACTGTTTCTGAACATGGACAAGATGAAAGAAAAGATTGTTGACTTCAGGAAGGCCCGTGCTGTCCACACCCCACTGTACATCAAGGGCTCAGAGGTGGAGACCATTAGGAGCACCAAATTTCTTGGTGTTCACCTGATGGATGATCTCAGCTGGACCCTCAACACCACCTCACTGGCCTAGAAAGCCACAGCAGCCACTGCATTTCTTAAGCCGGATGAAGAAGGCGAGTCTCCCACCCCCCATCCTCACCACATTCTACAGGGGAACCACTGAGAGTGTCCTGACCAGCTCTATCGCTACCTGGTTTGCGAGCTGCAACATTCCTGACCGCAAGTCCCTGCAGATGATAGTAAATACAGCAGAAAAAGCCATCGGGACCTCTGTCCCCTCCATCCAGGACATCTTTCACAAGCAATGCATCCCCCAGGCCTCCAGCATTGTGAAAGACCCCTTCCATCCACTCCATGGACTGTTCCCATCTGGAAGAAGGTACCACAGCTCAGCCAGCCCTTGTAACAGTTTCCCCCCACAAGCGGTAAGACTCCTGAACACCCTGCAGTTCCTCACCAAGTGAGCAACATCAACTCTTTAACTTAATTTAAGGCTTAATTTAATTGAACTCAATTTAACTTTAACAACCAGCCACTTTAAATTTCTTATACTGGCATGTTTGTTATCTGCTGCTACATTACCTGCTGCTCTACTACACTTATACCACACTATATTATGTACAGGTAGCTTATATACCATGTCTATTTATGCTGCATAGTTGACATACTGTAATCATATACAGAAAGGTGATGTTCAGTATTATTATCTACAGGCAGTTTACACGCATAATTCTTTTCATGTTACATATTTTACATACCACATTTATATTCCGCTGCTGCAATCCTGCTGCTAGATTATGTGCAGATAGTCTATTCATGTATATTCTATGTATCTGCCTTCCCACAGTGTCTGTGTCAGCTCACTGATGCAGGTATATAAGATACTAACAGGTATGAATGCTGTTGAAGCGAATAGTTACTTCAATATTAGTTCAAATAGCGGGAGAACATTTTAAACTGGATTTGAGAAAGCACTTCTTTACACAGTGTGTAGTTAGAGTATGGAATAGTCTCCCTGTTAGTGTAGTGCAAGCTAAAACCCTGGGTTCTCTTAAATCAGAGCTAGATATAATTCTAACAGCTTTAAGCTATTAGTTAAGTTCTCCCCAAACGATCTTAATGGGCCAAATGGCCTCCTCTCATTTGTAAATTTCAAGCTTTTATTCAATTAAGACTTTGATCTAAGATCAGGCCTTCCTTACTCGGTTGGACCCCTTATTAGTCACTTTTAAATAGTTATTGAAAACTTACTTTTTCATGCTGGCTTTTGAACAGTAGTTAAAGTGAGACCTTTCCTTCCTTTAATTTCATTGTTGTCTAATTTAACATTGGCTCTTTTATGTATGCGTGCGCCTATAGTGCATGCATTTTAATTTACATTTTATGACAGTTACCATGTTCTGTTTCACACATTTTATGATTGTACAGCACTATGTACTTGTGTATGGTTGGCACGTCAACTTGACGGCTTGACTCGACTGCTTGAATTTGTGTTTGTTGCAATACATCTGCCCTCTCCTGGTCTGATGGAATGTCACTGCTGTATGCAGCACTGGCCGTGGCTAAATGTAAAACGAGCACATTCTCAAAAGCTCACGTGGAAAACTGAAATATGAATTGACCTTGAGGCACACTGACAGACAGTGATGGACACTGCCGGACACTGACACACACACTGCCGGACACTGAGGCACACTGACACACACTGACATATTGACACACACTGAGGTACACTGACACACACTGATGGAGACTGAGGCACACTGACACACACTGATGGAGACTGAGGCACACTGACACACACTGACAGAGACTGAGGCACACTGACACACATTGACAGACTGAGGTACACACTTACGGACACTGAGGCACACTGACGGACACTGAGGCACACTGACGGACACTGAGGCACACTGACGGACACTGAGGCATACTGACACACATTGACAGACTGAGGTACACACTGACGGACACTGAGGCACACTGACGGACACTGACGGACACTGAGGCACACTGACGGACACTGAGGCATACTGACACACATTGACAGACTGAGGTACACACTTACGGACACTGAGGCACACTGACGGACACTGAGGCACACTGACAGACACTGAGGCACACTGACGGACACTGAGGCACACTGACGGACACTGAGGCACACTGACAGACACTGAGGCACACTGACGGACACTGAGGCACACTGACACACATTGACAGACTGAGGTACACACTTACGGACACTGAGGCACACTGACGGACACTGAGGCACACTGACAGACACTGAGGCACACTGACGGACACTGAGGCACACTGACGGACACTGAGGCACACTAACAGACACTGAGGCACACTGACAGACACTGAGGCACACTGACGGACACTGAAGCACACTGACGGACACTGAGGCACACTGACACACATTGACAGACACTGAGGCACACTGACTGACACTGAGGCACACTGACGGACACTGAGGCACACTAACGGACACTGAGGCACACTGACAGACACTGAGGCACACTGACGGACACTGAAGCACACTGACGGACACTGAGGCACACTGACACACATTGACAGACACTGAGGCACACTGACTGACACTGAGGCACACTGACGGACACTGAGGCACACTAACGGACACTGAGGCACACTGACAGACACTGAGGCACACTGACGGACACTGAAACACACTCACAGAGCTCCTGAAGCCTGCACAGCTCGATCTTCTCCTTTGAGCCATCTGCCAGCCGCCCGTAAAGCTTGGTGCCCGCTAGAGAAAACCAGCCCAGCCTGCAGATCTCCTGCATCAGCCCAGCACGGTACCTGAGTCGGCCAACACGCCGGAAGGCCGTTTCTGCCAGGTCCTGTGCGCTGGTCGGGAGGAACGCCTGGGGCACAGTGAGTGCTGGTTACGCATACTTTTAATGTAAAATTCAGCATGGTTATCCGGCTTCATTGGCTTAGAAGTTTTCATTGCTTAATTTCCATAGTCTGTTGTCCAAGAAGTTATTTCCGAGGACACGGAATTGCTGCCATTACCATGCTAGGACATGCAAACCCCAGCTCACCCCCCAAACAGGGGTAACACTACAGAGCCACAAGTCTGATGCTGTTACAGTGCTGTGGTTACCTTGGTGATTGACCTGATCCATTCCCGTACTGTGTCTGGCTCATCGTCTCCGAAAAGGTACAGACGGTCCGATTCTGTGCAGATCTCAAAAGTGTGCTCATAGCTGAAAGGAAAGCAGTCTTAAAACCCCCACCAACGGGAGCAGAGATTTTACAGGGGGACACAAGGGAGGGAAGCGACAGGTACCCATGTTTCCCCGGGGCATCGACGGACAGGCACTGGACCCCCACCATGCTCAGCTGCCTGCTGGGGGCGGAGCTTCTGTGGCTTCCATAGCTCAGGTTGCCATTTTTCAGGATGCACCAGCGGGGTTTGAACTCTGCAGTGGGAAGCACACACATGCACACACACAGCGCACATATTCATATCTTTATGTGGACTCTCCACTCATTTCCATGAGCATAACCCTAATCTCAAGAATGACAACCGTATCCCCTTCCCAGCCCCAACCTTAACCCTAAGTAACCAAACAAAATACGAGACTTTTGGCATTTTTAGTTTTTTGATAGTATTCACAGTAAAAATGGTCCCCACAATGTCTAAATAATATGATTTTATCACATTGTGGGGGACATTTGATCCCCACAATGTAATATAAACCTAATACACACACATACACACACAGACACACACACAGAGCCAGCGGACATCAGCCTGACCTCACACATGCCGCTTTTCAAGGTGACAGAGGTTGGCTCACCTTCTCTGGGTTTCTGCTCAGTGATTGGCCGTGTGGTCGAGCCCGTCTTGTACAGGTTCCCGCAGTACATGAGCAAGGCTGGGGATTCCTCCAGCCCATCCATGGAGTATTCCACCTCCAAGCGGGGCACCTCTGTGAAAAGCACAGCTACACTGAGGCTCTGAGATTTCTTCAGCACGTCAGTCTGGCGGTACAGTGGGGTCTGATGGGACGACCCACCTGTGTTTTGATTGTGGCTCAGAAGCTCCACCTGTAGGTGCTGGTTGCAACTTCTGGCCAAAGACATGGGAGAGGGGAAGTCTGAGTGACCCGTGTCACAGTTCACGTCAGCCCCACAGAAGAGCAGCGACAGGGTCTCCAAGATGTCATCCGTCTGCACGTTGGAGCACAAAGCCTGCAGGGCGGGACAGGGGAGTTCATGGAGGTGAGGGAGGAGGGAGCTACAGTGAAGGTGACATGGAGAAGGGCTCAGAGAGAAACAGAGGAGGATTCTGCGGTGGGTGACACAAAAAACTTACGCTATTGAGAGTCTCCTGCTGGCCAAAGAGCTTGTGGTAGCAGCGGTATTTCCCCTGGCGGTACTTGGCAAAGATAAAGGACTTGCGGTCCTCTTCCCTGGTGAAGGGGCTCAGTGCTTCACTAGGGGGCACATTTGCAGCCCAGAATGAGTTTGCTCGGCCATTTCCCAGCGATAGGAACACCTGCAGGACAGGCAGAGAGTCTCCTCAGCCCTCCACATCCAAGCTGCACGCAGTGGAGGGGTGATTCGGGGGGAAGTGCTGTCTGGACCATACCTACCTGGACGAGATCATCCGTCCACACGCTCTGGTCCAGCCTGAGACTCCGTACCTTGGAGACACAGGGACCGAGGCGCCTGTGCTGCCCTGGGAAGGAGACACATCAGGATTGGGACAAAACAGTCAACTCCAATAGTGCACAACACACAGTCAGCTCCAATAGTGCACAATACACAGTCAGCTCCAAAAGTGCACAATACACAGTCAGGTCCAATAGTGCACAACACACAGTCAGCTCCAATAGTGCACAATACACAGTCAGCTCCAATAGTGCACAATACACAGTCAGCTCCAATCAGGGACGGATTATGGACCGGGCCAGCAGGGCCGCTGCCCAGGGGCCCTTGGGGTGCAGGGGGCCCGTGGGTGCTGGTGGTGGTGGCGGGGGGGGGTGGGGGTCGGTGCTGCTGGTGGTGGTGGCGGGGGGGGGTGCTGCTGCTGGTGGTGGCGGGGGGGATGGGGGTGCTGCTGGTGGGGGGGGGGGGGTGCTGCTGGTGGTGGTGGTGGTGGGGGGGGGGGTGCTGCTGGTGGTGGTGGCGGGGGGGAGGGGGGGTGCTGCTGGTGGTGGTGGTGGGGGGGGGGGTGCTGCTGGTGGTGGTGGTGGGGGGGGGGGGGTGCTGCTGGTGGTGGTGGCGGGGGGGAGGGGGGGTGCTGCTGGTGGTGGTGGTGGTGGTGGGGGGTGGGGGGGGGGGGGGGCCCTCGCGGACGTTTTGCCCAGGGGCCCACACAACCCATAATCCGTCCCTGGCTCCAATAGTGCACAATACACAGTCAGCTCCAATAGTGCACAACACACAGTCAGCTCCAATAGTGCACAACACACAGTCAGCTCCAATAGTGCACAACACACAGTCAGCTCCAATAGTGCACAACACACAGTCAGCTCCAATAGTGCACATCAATGGTCAGCTCCAAATAACAGTCAGCCCTGAACAATGGTCAGCTCCGAATAATGGTCAGTCCTGAATAACAGTCAGCCCTCAATAACAATCAGCTCCGAATAATGGTCAGCTCCAAATAACGGTCAGCCCTGAACAACGGTCAGCTCTGAATAATGGTCATCTCTAAATAATATAGTAGGTGCACCTCTGAGTAAGATGAATCTAGGTAATACAATATATTTAAACATATACTTTGCATATATTTTGGGTCCTTTTCAATTACTGAAATGACATAATTAAGGTCTTCTATATGGTGTGCCAGGTCAAGTCAGGCCACAAGGCATCTGAGCCAGGTGGGGAGGGGAGGGCTGTGTGTTTGGCTGGGGGAGGGGCAGTGGTTTTGGTGTGGAGAGGGGCTCTTTGTTTTGTAGGGGAAACAGCTGTGTGTATGGTATGGGGAGGGGCTGAGTGGCTGGTTGGGGGAGGGGCTATGTGTGTAGCTGGGGGAGGGGCAGTTGTGTTTGGGTAGAGGAGGGGCTGTGTGTTTGGGTAGGGGAGGGGCTGTGTGTTTGACCGAGGGAGGGGCTCACAGCTGCTAACCTGCACAGTAGCTGCAGATAATGACACTGAGGTTGATGGACACCCATTCAGGCCATGCTGCCCCGCAGTCGGCACAGAAACGATTGGACTCCTGGGCCCAGACTTTATTGACCAGAGTGTTAGTGGACAGAGCAGAGCAAATGGCGAACTCTATAGTTTTCATCCAGGTGACCTTCAACGGCACTGACTCTGCCACAAAGCTGTGGGGTGTGTGGGGGGGGGGAAGGTACATAGTTATGAACAGAGGGTTATATGCAAACAGGATTATACATATGTATACACACACACAGCGTTACAGGCACAGAATTAAATTACATGCTCACAGGCAGAATCGGAAAGTTCAGGTCCAGAAGGTTCAAACCCAGACCAACCCACTAGTCCAGTATAAAGTGTCACAGTCACAGAGTACTCAACTGGTTGGCTGAAACAAAACATCGGTGTAGATTTGTACTTTCTGGACCTGAACTTTCCACCTCTGCACACAGGATTATACAGTGGAACCCCCATATCTGCAGTTTCAGTATGAAAAAAAAGTGGTAACACTTTACTTGAGGGGGTACAAATAATATAGTATTATGCTCTTACTTTTGTATTAACTACAAACTCAGTCTTAGTTACATACTGATCTCATGTTCATTCATCAGTAATGAATCATAACGCAATTAGAAAATTTGTTACTAAATTTGTTAATGCGGTGAACTACTGAAAGAACAAGTAATGAATAACTTAAGTGAAATACTGATCTCAGGTTTGTTCATCATCATTGAACTGTTATGCATCTTTTATCTTAAGTAGCAACTATATTTGTTCATGATTTGTACTTCAGCAGTAACTGAGTTACTACTAAGTATTTGTGCCCCCGGAAGTAAAGTATTATCAAAAAAGTTTAGTTCCAGAAAAGGTTCCTAAGTTTCAAACTACACACCAAACAAATGCAGGCTGTAAGCCGATGAATACCCACAATAAGCTAATATATTATAAAACATTTTTTTCTCATTACAGCTTATGTCCAGGTACATCATGCAAAATTTTTCATTGTAAAATGTGTAATAGTAGACTACGTGGTAACACTTTAGGCCATGTTTTTAGTATTTTATAAACACATTCATAATGCATTAGAATGCATCCATAAAGTATTATAAACATGGCTATAAATGTTTACAAAAAGGCATAACACATCATAACCATGAGTATTATGCATAATGACTGCCTTACAAAGTTTTATCTGTAATGCGTGACTTTATAATGCAATACAAAGCATTCTGAAAGCTTTTACCAACTGTTATAATGCATTATAAAGGTATCTACAGTGCAATATAGATGAGAGCTTCATAAAGCATTCATAATGCATAATACACATGGATATAATGTGTTATGCCTTTTGATAAATATGTATAGCCATGTTTATAATGCTTTATGAATGCATTATTATTTGTTATGGATGTGTTTATAAATTACTAAAAACATGGCCATAATTAAAGTGTTAACGACTATATATTTTTTTATTTTCCTTTCGTCCTTTGTGGGGTATAAAAAGCATGATTTTCTTTGCCTTGACACATGATATTTCAAAAAATTTACATGTCATCCCTTGATACGTGGTATTTTTTCATTGCTACATCGTCTTTTGTGAATTATGCTGAAACATCAGATTCCTTTTCATTCAAATTAAACTTTATTATCACATATATGGGGTCTGCAGATGATTTGCTATTATTCACGGTTTCGGCTATCAGCGGTAGGTTTTGAAGTGTATCACTCGTGGATGGGGGGGGAGGGGCACTGTCCACACAGGATTATAAACACATAATCATACACCCACACACACCCACGCACCAAAAACTGCTGTATTTATGGAGACACCCTACCTGAACACCCTATAAGGGGTCACAAGGTCAAACGCCCTTTTGTCAGCATCCTTCACGCACCCCAGCTTCATTTGTATGGACGTGATGCCGATTCCCAGCTTGTACTCCTGGAAATGAAGAGGCACACACAGACACACACAGCCAATACATTTACAATTACACACTTAGCAGGCGCTTTTGTTCAAAGTGACGTACAAGCGAGGCAAGCAGCATATTAACGTACCAGAATGCACAGCGCACAGGAACACTCACATTCTTACATGTAAACAGACCCAGAGTCACAGAGTCGGAGACACGTGCAGCCAATACATTAACATACTGGAATGCATGGCACACAGAAACATTCACATTCGTATATGTAAACAGACACACAGTCACAGACACACACAGCCAATCCATTAAGATCCAAGAATGCACAGTGAGCAGGAACATTAACATTCTTATATATAAACGGAACCACTGTCACAGTGCCCCACAATCACAGACACAGAGTCACAGATACACTTACACAGCTAACCCACGCACAGCTAAATTAACATACCAGAAGGCACAGCATGCAGGAACATTCACATTCTTACATGGGAACAGTCCCAGAGTCAGTCACAGAGTCCCAGAATCACAGAGTCAGAGATAGAATCCCCCCCCCCCCCCCCTGCGCTCACATCCACGTTTCTGTACAGGATGAGCTTGTCTTCATTGACAGTGACATATAGTTTGCTGTGGACTCCACGCAGCTCTAGGTTGCCATGCATAAGCGCAGGACTGGAGGGTTCAGGGGTCATTCCTGCACTGCTGTAACGTTTCTGGACCATGTTCTGCAGCAGGGACAACCATTCATTCCTGTCCGCTGGAGGAGACACAAAGCGACATGCAGAGCACTTTAACTTCTGCTTCTCCTCCAGATATAGGCTCTGATCTGCCTGACGCATCAAACTCACATTCACTCTGTGCTCGGAACACGAAGGTCCTGCTCTTTGTGGCCACCTCAAACTTCTGTGGACCAGCAGGGACGATGCTGACCATGGAGCTGATGGAGATCATTCGCTTGGAGTAAACATCCTACATCAGAGAGGGGCTGTTACTGTGAGCATCTCTGCGTCCAATGCATGCATAGACCTGTGCTGTCACTGTGAGCGTCTGCGTGTCCGGTGTGTGCATGAACCTGTGCTGTCACTGTGAGCATCTGCGTGGACCTGTACTGTCACTGTGAGTGTTTGTGTGGACCTGTGCTATCACTGATAGTGTCTGTGTGGATCTGTACTGTCACTGTGAGTGTCTGTGTGGACCTGTGCCATCACTTTGAGGGTCTGCGTGTCCGGTGTGTGCAAGAACCTGTGCTGTCACTGTGAGTGTCTGTGTGGACCGGCATGTCCTGCGTTTGTGTGGCATTTGTACCTTCTCATTCTGGAAGTATCTCAGGTATTCAGCATCCAGCTGTACCCAACGTTTCTGGAAAGGCAGGCCCCTGATAGCCAAGCAACAAAGCACATCACAACATGAAAAGACAACAAACACCACCACATGACATCACAAACACCACCACATGACATCACAAACACCACCACATGACATCACAACACAACAAATCACATAACAGAATACTTCATTAATCCCTGTGGGGAAAATTCACTTTTCCCCTACCCCATCTTGCCCTCCATGAGATGCATATACAGGTGAGATCAAGCTTGGGGTGTCACAACGCAAGGTCAGACAGCGTGCAGCACCCATGGAGCTGGGGGTTAAGGTCCTTGCTCAAGGGCCCACGGACATGTGACCTTCCAATTACAGGCATAGTGGCTTATCCCAATGAGAGCCTCTGATCTGTGATTGGAAAGTCACTAGTTCAAGATGCAGCAGAATAATCAAATGTCCATGGAACCTTGAGCAAGGCCCTTAACCCCCCCAGCTCCGTGGGCATCACTGCAGGTGTATGCCCTTTGCTGCCTAGCCTGCGCTCACCTACATAAGTGTCTGTGTGTCAGGGAGATCAAGATGAAGTAGGGAAAAAACAGGATCCCCCACAGGGATCGATAAATGTCTGTGTCATCATCATCATTTATTTGCAGCTTTATTTAAAGCCCAGTGTAGCATAACATCAACACACTTCCACATACACCACCAAGGAAGAAGACATCTAAGAAAAGGCCGGCAGTGGAGACACCCTGGACAAACACACCCCTGGGGAGGAGTCTTCTCCAGAAATCCGGATTTGACTGGCAGTGTGGCCTCGGAGGCAAAACCTTCTGCTAGCACATCTGGGCTCTCGCTGTCCAAATAGATGCTGTCTTCTCTTTCAGACGTCCACCTAGAGGAAGAAATAGAGGACACATACTCAAATGTTCGGAGACATAAACGCACAATTACACCTTCCAGTGATCAGTCACCATGTGAATATACACAATACAGTCAGACGTAAAGACGTACACAACAAATGTGCCAGTGTTAAATTAACACTGCATGGTGTCTATATGGGTCCACATCATTCAGTGTTACCTGTAACACTTTACATTGTGCAGTGAGTGTTGTTTTTACAGTGTTAATATTTATTAACTCTTATAGTGTTCAATTTACAACCTAGAGTGTTGTCAAAGAGTCTCCACCTCCACATATCTGCCTCATTTTAATATGCGCACAAGACGTCATGAGGATCAGAAGAGCCATCCCAGATTTACCCACCATCATGAGAAAGACTCTGACCAAACAGGACCTTACAGCTTTTTCTTGTTTTATATTAAAGCTTTGCTGGCTCGATTCAGACTGATGTTGAAGATTGGAGAGCTGTGGTCTTATAGCATATTGCTATTAGGTCAGGGAAAAAACTCTGGGAGATGTACAGCACATGTCTCCAGATTGGTATAGATTTTAATGGTGTGGGACTATATTTGACTGCCAGTCTTACCCTTGGATGATTAACATATGTGGAAAGGTGTTATGACAGTTGCGATACCCTTTTCTGTGCAGCTCCTGGTACCACCCACTCCCCTGTAGACCAATGGTGCTGTATGTATATTTGCATAGCATGACACAGTACTGTTTTTGACTTAATAGTTTTATTTTTTTTAAAGCCACCGTGATTGTGATGAATAAGGCATGAGAACAAAATGGTTTAACTAGAGTAGGCATTGGCTGGGAGGAAAATGCTATGGAAAGCCAATCATTTTGTTTCTTTTCTAAGCCTAGGGTTTCTAGGAAGATCATATGTACTTTTGCAATTGAGATTTCTTTGGGGATGCACATATATAAGAACAACTACACTGCTGAGACTAATTAGCAAACACCAAACCAGAAAAACAAATAATGAAATGTGGTAAAGACTAATATCGGTTCCATACCATTCTTGATTGTGTGGGTTTCTAAAAACTAAGCTTAATGAAAATCTTAATATTAAATGACAAAGTGATTTGATTTGTTCTTCTATCGCAAGTTGTGGTCTAAAAGCAATAAGGCCACCACCCATTATATCTGCTTTAGCGGAAATACACTCCTTCAGTCATTAAGATAGCTCTTACCTTTTTTCAGCCCTGCTAAATAATTATGTTATGCAGTCTAACACAATCTAGCTTCATAATCTCTGTTTGGTGACTGGTGCCATACATTTCACATACTTTTATACCACAGGCAGTTTTCAGCTGAGCTTGACTGGTTCTTTCTTATCCTGATTGAAGAAACCTTATTATCTTATTCATGCTTAAATAAATACATTTCAATGTTCTTCAATTTACATAAGCACAGATCTTTGGTTATTAAGAGCTGAACTAAAAACTTGCATAAAAAGAGAAAAGGCTATGTTAGTCTGAGTCTTTCTTATTATGGTGGGTTAGTAAAACACAGCAGCTGAATGCCCAAATGAGTTCAAATGAGAGTACATTAAAATAGGGCAGATATGGGCCACCCATTTGGGCTTGCAATTTGGGAAGAGGTGGAGACACATTGTCCTAACACTCTAGGTTGTAAATTGAGCACTTTAAGAGTTAATAAACATTAACACTGTAAAAACAACACTTACTGTACACTGTAAAGTGTTAAAGGTAACACTAAATTATGTGGACACATATAGACACCATGCAGTGTTAATTTAACACTGGCACATTTGCTCTATATCCTCAGAAAAACTTCAATCTCATTTGTCTGCTTTAACATTTATCGATGAGGTCCCACGATGGAGAATAACCTGTTTTTCGGCATCACTCAATTGCTTACAGGAAAAGGGTGTAGCTCTTTACAAGCAAAGTAACAGGTTTTGCAGAGATGTAAACATCAAGATTTCATCACCACCAAGAGGGAAGGAAACACGCACAGTGGCATTTGTTTTCAGTCTATGACGTTCTTTTTTGTTTCTTTTTAATGATTCCTATTCATATAAAAAGAACTTCAAAATAACACCAAACCAGATAATATCATTATCTCATGCTTGTGAGGAGTTACTGTCACTCTCACACAATCCTCAATCCCATTTCTAAGGGTGCTGCTGGAGACATTATCTTAGCGCACACTCACTGGGCTTTCCGGCTGATCACCTCCGGTGACTGTCCATCTCCACTAAGGCTGCTCATCCTGGGCTAAGAAAGCAAACTGTCCCATTGGACGAAACATCTGTCAGTCACACAGTTTGAAACCATCTCGGCATGAGTAAACAAGTTACTTGAAAACACAGATCCCCTCTGCCTGACACAGGTCTATACAGAGACCCAGGTAAGGCTGATCCTTTAGGAAATGAGCATAATCAGCCCCCAGGCAGCCGAGCATGAAGGGCCATGTTCTGGTAGTTGGCGAAACCTACACCCAACCCTATCCCACAGCCGCAGAGCCCCAAACCACCATCTCACAACAGCATTTTAGTCCCTATCCTGCAATTTAAAGTGACTCACTGGTGGTTCAGAAGTGTCGCTTACCTGACGTACACGCCTGAGTAGGGGGTATGTAGCCAGCAGTTCTGTCCTCCTCTTTGAGTGTGTATGTATGTGAGTGATCTCTATAACAGCGTCATATGAAGTGAACCTCTTCCCTCTCAAAATTTTCCTGCAAATGTGTGCTGGAAAATCAGCTCATTCTGGACGGGAAACTCCACATTCCTAAGCATACATGGCAGAAAGCCAGTAAACCTTCTCACAGCTACAGGGCATTTCTTAAACCTTTTGCGTCAGTTGGCTTGCCTAATCTTTCTGCTGCATACTGCCAGCTTCAATATCAAACAGCTCCAGAGTTACAGCTCAGCTCCATGCATACGTTGTTAAATACGTTAAATATTACCTGCTCTGATTGTAGGTCATTTTGGACAAAAACAAGGGGGACTGACACCAGTACAAGGCCCCCAGGCAGGCTGCCCCAAGAGAAGCTAGAGAACATGAAAAATAATTTGCAGTCAATAATCCACTAATCATCAAGTAGAGAGGACATACTGATCTGGCACCAGGGGGGGTCACACTGGCAGAGTGATCAGTCAGATATAAAAAAATTTACCGTTCCATTTTTCCCAAGGTGATGGCCCTTCCCCCTTTAACAAAAGTGATAAATTAATCCTATGTAAATGTGTTCCCTGTTGTACTGGGAAATCCTGAGGTATGCTTTAATTAATGATGTACAGTGATTCCCTGCCTATCGCGGAAGTTACGTTCCAGACCCATCAGCGATAGGTAAAAATCCGCGATATAGAAAGACCATATAAATAAACATTTTTTTTATATTGTTTAAGGTTTAAAATACCCCTCCCACATGATTTAAACATATGTAAACTTATTAAAACACAATTTGTAAACACATATAATATGTGGATGTCGGGATAAGGGTATGAGTAACCTAATAGTAATAATAATAATAATAGCCTATGTAACGCATATATATAATATATACATATTATTATTATGTTGTTATGCTATTATTATTATTTATTATGTTATGCATTACATATATGTAATTCATATATATACATTCATTACATATTATGTTACTATATATATACTGTATATATATATATACATACAAACACACACACACACACACACACATCGCAGAGAACTATGATGCGTCGAGGGAAAATCCGCGATATAGCGGGGGATCACTGTAATTACAAACAGTATTTTGTCTCAAACTGGCTGTTTGTATGTTATATTCCCTAGCCTTAATTGTAATTTGGGTCAAAGGGTAGGCAAAAGAAGGGGAATATGGTTTATGGGAAGGGCCGTTAAATTCAAGTGTGTCCGCGTGTAGCGCAGGAACCCAAATGCTAGTGGTGGGCGGACCGATACAAGTATGGATAATATCGATAATAATGTTGGAATTGATATTGATCAATACCAGTTTAATAAGATTGATACTTCAGTTTCCATTTCTCTCCTGAATGCACTGCGGCTGTCTGTGTTAGGGTCACTGTTGCCAACTCACAATTCCAACCCTCCTCCTTTAACCGGCCTTGAGACTGGCAAATGTGACCCCAAAGACACATGTCACTACCGAAAATGTTACACCTACCGAAAATGTAACTCCCGCTACTACGCATGCGCACGCTTGCCACTTCTGGAAGGAGGCGTGCTATTTTTATGGCATCGCGTCACATTTCGTCTTCTGTTGATTTTTGATGGGAATGTTGACAGCGAGAGGAAAGGGAAGATTTAACCTGATAATGATGGAGTCCTTCGACTTTAAAAGATTTTATTTCGCATAGATCTTTAATGCCCAATGTGCTTCAGAAGGAGCGACGTAAAATACAGGGTATGGCCATAAATTTTACAGTCAAAGGTGACATTACTTTATGTACTACTCCCAGTTCGATGCGCTGTGAAGTTACTTAAACTAAGCCTGCTTTTTTATCCTTAGTCATTTCTTTTCTTAATTGTATTAGTGTAATTACCACACACTCGTGTCAGTTATGGCAGCTGTGTCTTGTGGTGCTAAATGAAGCAAATTATATTTGTTTCTGACAGACGACCGATTGTTTTATCTTGGGCCAAACCCCACAACATAAACGTTGTTGTTTATGTTATGCAAATAAAAGTTCTTAACTATATATTTTGGTGTGATTTTTTTTTGGTAATATGGGTACACAAGACTGATATACACCCCAATTTTATTACGTTTTCTAAAGAAAAGGCATCCATTCAGCAATACCATTGGGTTACTGTCAGACACTAAAAGCAACGCGCACACAGATGCAAATATTACAATCGGCAAAGCAATATGGTTTAAATACCACAATAAAGTGACGGCTGAACTACAAATATAAACATCAATGACCCATCTCACAATACGTGACCAATGAATGATGATACACGACGTCCACGCCCTGAATCACGCAATCACGGTCTGCCGCAAAATGTGAATACATGCGCAGCATTGGGCCTGTGGAAGTGTACATTACGCATGCGTAATAAAGAAGTGCCAGAAAATGTGGTTTCGTCGATGCATGCGTGATGAATGTGCGCATGCGTTGTAGCGGAAGTTACATTTTCGGTAGGTGTAACATTTTCGGTAGTGACAGTGACAACACACTTTGGTGGAGTTAATTATTTTTGACTATTTTTGCCAGGGCAGAATCAGCCAGCGGCGGCTTCGCGCATGCGCGATTTATTTGCAGTCTGGACGCGGAAGGGCTGAACGTCTCCTGCTCTGACTGCAGCTGGGCGGGGCTGCTGCGCAAGGATTGTCCGCCTGTGAGTGCTTTGGGACGGGAGACTACACAAGTCTCCAACAACACCAGAAAAAGTCGCTAGATTTGTCGGTAGTCGTCTTTTTGAAAACGAGTCGCCAGAGGGGACTGGTTAGCGCTGCTGCTCTGAATTGCCACTCCCGGCTGTCACGTAACTCAACGCGCCAGGCAAGCAAACAGGCTCCCTTGCGCGCGCGCGCGCACACACACACAGTATAATATTTATAATGAAGTATTGCAACAGTGGGTCTCTGAGCCATGCTCGCAATAATTAGACAATGGAGATAGTTCGGAGTTTAATCACCAGATGACGCTTATTACAGCCGTACTACTACAACCCACACACTGGCACTGCCCACCGTCTTCGTCGCCCCGTTTACTCCTCATACACACGGTGGGTGCACGTACTTAAACACACACTCTACGTATAACGATATCCATTAAACACTATACACGACATAACACACAGCACATGTATAATGATACAAGCGATTACGGAGAACTATTTACAAAGCTGGCATCAGTCCAACATGCCGCGCTCCCCGCTGGTACCTCCGAGGAACAGTATTTATTTATAAACTTTGCCCAAATTCTGTCCTGGGTTTTAATTCATTAATAAAAAAAATCACAAAAACACTTAAAGGTAATGAAAATTAATTCAGCTTTAGCAATTTGATGATGCATCCACCTTAATTATTAAAAAGTATCGATCTCAGTATCGTATCGGCGATATTTGCCCTATATTTACTTGGTATTGGATAGATGCCAAATCTTGTAGTATCGCACACGTACCACTACCAAATGCATCCCATAAGGCTTCCGTATCTCCAGCACATTTCAAAGAACTCAAATTTTGGTTGAGATTAGAAGACGTAATTACCTTTCGAATTCCACTATATTATTTATAATGACATGCATTTACAGCAGATATATATGTTTGTCATTATTTGATTATTTTAATACACTTCTAGATAGTGGTGGCAAATTCAAAATTGCGCTTCGAAAAAACACTGGAAAAGATTTTTAATGCAGAAGTGTAGGACTATTAAATGATAATTAGACCACCGGCTGCGTACGTATTAAATAATTTGGCCACTAGGTGTCACCCAGAATTTATGTTTCAATTGTTTCCATCTCTCAAAAGCCATTTTTTTTTGCGAACACTACTTCTCGACATTGCTCTGACGTCCATTGTGCCCATGAGAAGCTCTGTGCTTCTGAGCTGGGTTATAAAATCCGTTCTTGATCTCAGACATTTCTGCTCCAGCGTCTTTCCGTTTCCCACAATGCAAAAGGACGCGAAACCGAAAGTAAGCAGGTCTGCTCCGTCACCATTACACATAAAAACACGGAAGCTGAGAGAAGGTGAGTAGCTAAGACAAAAGCTACTTTTACAAAAGCTACGTTTCACGCTTATCCGAGCGATTCCAGTGTTTTATACGCCATTACTAACTGATCAATGCCTTAACTTTAACGTAGCAAGACTGCTGCGCGTGACAAACATGCGCTTTTTGCAGTAAATAGCTAACTGAATGCAGCGCGGCTAAAAAAGCTGATTTAATTAAATTTCGAGCTGCTGTTAATTTTCAGTAATTTGTATTTTACAGCTAATACAAGAGTATTTTGTTTTCGTAATTGTACTAGGTAACTTAATTCTGTTACTTGGTTTTATCAGGACAGCAATTTCGTCTGGACCGAAACCAGACCGACGCTAACCTGAAATGAGCATGTCAGAGGAGCAGGATGGGTGGGACACGGCGTCCCAGAGTATCTCTCTGGACATCGAGGACTCAGACTCTGAGATGTCTGCTGGCTTTGAGGATGAGGTCCAGGACCCAAACATGCACCTAGAGGTTGAGGGGGGTGCTGGGGCCTCCCCAATGAACTTATCCCAGGAATTTGAGAATGCTGCAGCTGAGCCTGTGTTGGCTATCGCCCCCTTCGAAAGTGGCAGGTGAAGTGGTGACACTGTCAAATCAAGCAGTATTGTCAGCTAACTAATGGCCATGTCGCTGTGAGG
The DNA here is from genome assembly GCF_048594095.1 of Paramormyrops kingsleyae. NCBI lineage: Eukaryota > Metazoa > Chordata > Actinopteri > Osteoglossiformes > Mormyridae > Paramormyrops > Paramormyrops kingsleyae. The sequence continues at coordinate 15,008,156 of NC_132820.1, forward strand.
CAGCCCCAGTAGGGCTGAATGATACATGCTTTGGCCTTTCCCATGTGGCAGGTACTGGCAGGAGACCTCATCACCAACCCCCAGCTATCAGTCCATGGAGAGTGACAAGGACCCTGAGGAGCAGGGCACCACATCTAACAAGGAGCTGCTTTCCACAAATACAAAGTACAAGGACACGGCATGGGCACACAGATACACAAGCTGCAGGGAGCCCTTGTACACACTGCACACGTTCACAATGCAGTCATACACGCTTGCAAGCATGAGACCTAACACGTCCTATGCACATGCAAGCAAGCATAAAGAAACGCTGTGGTCACACAAAAGAATCGAATATGAGGTACTGCAGTTAGTAGGGAGGTAATGAGAAGCTGTTGTGGGTGACATTGGGGTACCATAATGAAACATCGAGCAGTGGGACACCATGGTGTCCGTCACAAAAACAAAATTTATTAAGTTACATAGTACATTTTATATATGTATACAGTACTGTGCAAAAGTCCAAAGAAATGCTTAAGCTATTAATCTGTGTAGTAAGTGCACTTTTGCTCAGAACAAAAAAACACAATTTAGCATTAGAACATGTGCAGCAATAAAAACTAGTAAGATTTTTTTCTGTTCTCCAAAAAGTTACTGATATCTAGTTGCATGGCTAGATGAACACTGCTTCAGTTTCCAAACCTCTCCCCAAGGGCACCTCAGCCATTCCACGTGTCTGTTAAATTTCACTTGTAGCTTATTTAATTAATTAGTTAAAAAAAAAAATTCGAAGAGACATTGACCAGCTACACAAGGTGTGCAAGTGGTCGAGCCAAAAATACCTGGGTGTTTTGCATGGTTGCCGGAAATAATGTGGTGATTTTAGCTTAGGTTTTGAAATGGCTAAGCTAACACACTTTGACAGGCATAATAGCATAGTTTTACACCAACATGAATATTGTTTAAACGTCATTTTCTTTGGCTGCATAAGAGTTTTGCACAGTACTGTGTATTACGTATAAAAATACACACACGTGCAGCAGGATCACATGACTTCCCTGCTCCGCCGGCCTCTTTAGAGGGTGCCCTGTGGGTGATGACCTGTCTGATTCTTTGGCAGACTCCAGCTGGAGGAACCAGACTCGCCTGCCTCTAGTTGCTACTCTTTCAACAGTGACGACTCTGCCGAGCCGGTTAGGAAGCCAAAGTGAGCCTTACAGCCGGCCCTCAGACGCAGCTTCCGCCTCTTTCACTTATTTTATCCAAAGCTAGCTAACGGTTGTATATATTAGATCATTTGTATACTGCATGTACAGTGGGCTGTATAAGCTGTGTACCATTTCACAGCAGTGCACGTGGCGCCTATTTGAGAGTGGCACCACCAGGATTCCTTAATGACAGCCATGGAGTTGGATGATGGTATGTTTAGTAGATTTGTTTAATGAAGCTAGAATGAGGAAGCTAGGGGATTTAAACTCACTTCACCATTTGTTTGGCAAATTAGCTTCAGTAGGTCCTTATCACTAAAATAAACAATAATTTTATAAATGCATAATACAATGGGAACTGCTTAAAGTGATCACATTTGTCTGGGTGAAATTGATCAGTATAAGTGGATGATTGCCTTAACCGATTTTTTTCTTTGTCTCAAGCAGATTACCAGCTAATTCACATTTGTACATTTATATGAATATAAAGTAACAAAACGGACAGCATCAATATTTGCTGGATTTTATTGACTCTAAAAATACAGTACAGTAGTTTCAAATAGTTTTCAAAGTATTGTACAAATTAAATTACTGAACTGTGTATAATTTAAATATACTATAATACAATATAGTACCGTACATAAAATACAGCTTATTGCCGTTTTGCTGCTGCATCTAAGTGGCTCGTTTTTGGCAGTTTTCATAAGCTTTGATGAGTCTATATTTGTTATTGAAAGAAAATTCTTTTTTCCCGTCATGTTTTCTGTTCACGCAGCCTTAGCCTCAGGTAGTTAGCCAGAAGCAGACGGGTTACCGCAAGGCAAAGTAGGGCTATCAAAGTAAAATAAAAATAATAATAATAAATTACTGTCTTTGTCATGTATATGTAAAAAAAACACTAAGCGGACTACTTGATTACTGTAAGCAAATTATTTAAACAGTATTTGTACAGGATTGATTCTCTTCCAAGATTTTGATCCGTATAAGCGGTTGATCACTATAACCGTAATCACTAAAAGCAGTTTCCACTGTAGTTATGCATTTAATAGTACGATTTTTTCCATCGATAATTTGAACCGATCCTTAGCCAACTGAAGCTTAACATTAGTTTGTGTTGAGTATCTGCATTTCAGAACTGGGGAATTTTTAGGAGAACTGAACATGCTGTTTGGAGGGTGATTTATATTCACATTAACTCATGTGGTACACATTACAGTTCTCTATTGCCTATACCAGAGTTTTCTCTTCAGGTCAAATGTTACTTGCCCCCCCCCCCCCCAATCTATCTCTGAAGATCTATGCTGCTTTTCGTGATGCAGTTGTCTGTTTCTCAGGCCTCGGAGTCAGAACCTTCAGCAGGCAACCATCCCAGCACCGACACCCAGACCAGAAGTTTGCAGTCTTCTGGCTCCATCTGAAATGAGGCATCCCTCAATTACTTTTGAATTCATGTTCAGTGTGAGTTCATGGAAACACCTTTATTTTCAAAGTAGCTGGACAGATTCCACTCACTGTGATTTAAATTAATTCACTGTTAATGAAACTACAGGCTTACACCCTGGTGTGTAGATGGTGGACTTCTGAGCACCCTTCATGGTGGTGAGCTGAGAGTTCTCGAATGACTCTATTGATTATGCATGTTCTTATTTCTGAAACAGATACTAATGTTGGCTCTGCGGAGGCTGGCACAGGAGGAGTTCGCGCTCTTCAAACGGAATCTGCGGAGGCATTACCCAGAATTCTTTGACACCTCAACTGAAAAACAGGATGTTTTGGACCTGGTGGATAGTATACTGCAGAAATGTGGCCTGGATGGGTCTCTGAGAATTACGCTGAAGACCCTGACGGACATGAAGCTGAAGAGCACTGCAAATTACCTGCAGGAGCTTATCAAGAGACGTAAGATCTGTTACTGCTTAGAAATTGCTACAGCAGTACTTATTTGTTGGCTAGTTAAATCAATGCTGTCAAATGTACTGAGAGATATGGGTCATTCATACACTTCAAGAGTTGCGTGCTTCTTCATGGCATCTTTCTTGAGTTTTATTCATTCTTTATTGTTAACATTGTTTTTGTTCTGCCCTCCCCCCCCCCCCAGGTGAAGCACAGTATGAGCTGAAGCTTTCTCTCAAGAGGAAGTATGAGTACATATTCGAGGGAGTAGCAAAGCAGGGCGAGCAGACAGTCTTCAATGACATCTTTACAGATCTCTACATCACTGAGGGTGGCAACGGCGGCGTCAACAAGGAGCATGAGATCAGGCAGATTGTGCCACCCAAGAGGGTTAAACGAGAGGTGGTTGTCAATTGCACAGAGATATTCAGCCTTGCTGCTATTGAGAAGCAGCACACACGATCGGTGCTCTCCAGGGGCATTGGTGGCATCGGTAAATCCGTCTGCATGCAGAAGTTCATTCTGGACTGGGCAGAGGAACGTAGCCATCAGCATATATACTTTTTGCTCCCAATCCCCTTCCGGGAGCTGAACCTGATGCAGAGTGGCTCCTACAGCCTTATGCAGCTGATCCATAGTTTCTTCCCGGAGTTGAAGGAGCTCGAGTCCCTGGACAGTGAGGAATGCAAGGTCTTGTTCATCTGCGACGGACTGGAGGAATCTCATCTGCCCCTCAACTTCACCTTCAATGAGTGTTGGTGTGACACAACCCAGCCCACTACATTGGACAAGCTGGTGACCAACCTCATCAAGGGAAACCTGCTGCCCTCAGCTCATATATGGATCACTTCGAGACCTTTTAGGTCCAGCCGCATCCCCCCAGAGTGCATTCACTGCCTGTTGGAGGTGAGAGGTTTCAATGACACGCAGAAGGAGGAGTACTTCAGAAAGAGGCTCCGAGATCCAGAGCTGGCCAACAGAGTGATTGAGCATGTGATGTCGATGAAAACCCTTCATGTCATGTGTCATAATCCAGTCTTCTGCTGGATCATTGCCACAGTCCTTGAGCGTGCATTCCACAGTGCAGGTGACAGAGAGGTGCCCAGAACTCTGACCCGGTTTCTCACACACTTTACACTCATTCAGATGAAGCAGATGCAGCAGAAGTACCATGGGAGACCTTCAGATGACAAGGAGTTTGACTTAGATTTCCTTCTCAAATTGGGGAAGCTGGCATTCTGGATGCTAGAGAAGGGAGAAGAGACATTGTCAGAAACTCTCTGGCGGGAGAGTGGTGTTGACTTTGATGACACAGTGGTTCATTCTGGCTTGTGCACAGAAATCTATCAGGAGGAGTTTGTGATGTATCAGTCAAAAATGTACTGCTTTGTGCACCTGACTGTCCAGGAGTATCTTGCTGCTCTGTATGTTTTTCTCTCATTTAAAATACAACAGAAAAATGTGTATGAAACACAGTTAGGAAAACTGAGTAGGATGTTCAAAGAACCATCCCTGCTTGATGTGCACAGATGCGCAATAGATAAGGCCTTGCAGAGTGAGAATGGACATCTGGACATTTTTCTTCGTTTCCTGCTTGGCCTATCAGGGGAGTCCAACCAGAAACTTATGAGAGAACTGTTGGGACAGGCAGCAAATAGCTCACATGGTACAGAGGATATTGCCCAATACATTAATGACAAGATGCGGAAACATCCTGAAAAATCTAGAATCCTGTCTCTCTGCCTGAATGAGCTGAGGTCTTGATCATAGGTTCCTCATAAGAACATAAAAAATTTACAAACGAGATGAGGCCATTCGGCCCATCAAGCTTGTTTGGGGAGAACTGAACTAATAGCTCAGAATTATTAAAATCTAACTCCTGATTTAAAGGAACATAAGAAATCATGGACTTGTCTATCCTCAGAACAGTAATGGGGTGATGTGCTGTTCTTGATCTCTGACCTGCATCTCCAGAACTTTAAAGTAGCAGCCTGAAGTATTGGAGTAGTCTGACGTTTGATGATCTCTACACCTTGTCACCACCCCCCCCCCCCCCCACCACATTACTGTATAAGCACCATGCAAAGTGTCAAGTTTCCCTCCAGTGTGTCTGTTACATGCATGTGAAGCCTTTGAATGTAAGAATTGATTTAAATTTAAAAGGTGGGGAATAAATGCACCTCCATCTTTAAACTTTTGAAATGAAATTATAAAGTATTTTTCATTAAGAAAAATGCTATGACTCTGTCCTTGTCTTTTAACAAATCAGTGAGGAAATGAAGTGTCATTGTGTCCCTGTCTTTGACTTGGAAACAGATTGCATTTCACCCTAAATGTTGACAATTCCTGTGCAAAAAGATCTGTGTCAGGTGACAGGGCCAAAGATTATCCCTATAATGGGTACAATATGTCATCCTTGTGACAGGACCAAAGGTGACCCCTATCAGTTGTCAGGACAAAAGGTGATTCTTGTACTAAGTGAAGGACCAACCAAAGATTGATTCCTGTGCCATCCTGTGGATATCTATAATTAGTCATTGGGGGGAATCTATTTGCATATAGCAGCAAGGAACATAAGACACACAGCATAAGACATACAAATTGTCCAATGAAATTTTAGAAAAAAAAATCTAAAATAGTTCTGTGCTGTGATGGGAGTGGGCCAGTTTGTCTCCCATTGTTTTTGACCCATGATGGTAATATCTCAGCTGATTCTGGCCCCACATCCTGGTACAGTACGTGACACCCGTCAGACTTGCATTTTACTCATACACTTTAAATTTCTGCCAAAATGCCATTTCAAGGGGAAAACTGAAATTAAGCATATATTTTCCATCTTGACAGATAATATTACAGATAAAGCCAGAATATACTTGTTGACTGCATAAACTGCTGTAAATGCGTTTTTGTCTACATAAGAGAAGGTAAGATGAGGAACGGACGGGTCAATAAAAAGTCCAAGTATTAAAGAGCTGTTACTTTAAAATATCTTCTATATAGAGAAATGAATGTGTTTAAACTTATACGTTCTTATATTAACTATTACCAGCAATATCTTGTTCGTTGAAACGACAGAGAAAATATGGGCGATAGGTTATGCACGATCCGAAGAGCATAAGGAAACCCTGCGGATTTACGTAAAACATATGGAGGCCTCGTATGCTTACGCAAACACGTACGTACGCACTGCGTGTCCACGCAGTTTCCGGTATCTAAGGCATTTTTTCGTAAGTATTGTATTCTTAACAATTAGCGCTTTCGTTTGTAGTTAGATAAGGAGCAGAAAATAATTTCTTAAGTCGGACATGAATGCTTGTTTCTCATTATATGAATCACTCGGGAATTAGTATAAGTCAGTAGAAGTTACCAAGGTAACTGCAGTGTGGTAGATTTACAGGACGTAGCCTATGGCGGTCAGCTGTGTGACACGTTTGAGCTTTTAAGGTATGTTTCTGTAGCAGTGAAAGCGAAGCCGTTAGATAATATATAGATTTTATATATATATATATATATGTATATATAATGTACAGTAAGGCCATGCAGTTGGAGCTGGGTGACTTTTCTGTGAATCGTGTTGACTTGTTAGCTGGTTAGCCCCGAGAAACGTGCCGACAGACCGCATTTGTTTCTGCGCAGTAACCATTACCATACGCTGCTAAGCGCTCGTGCAACTCACCTATTAACATATTTACGTGGCCTAGTTGTAGAGAGTCGGTCTTATGCTGCTATGTGTGCTTTAAGTGTGTGTTTTAGGGGATGGAACTAAGAATAACGTCCTTTCACCCCCCCCCCCTCCCCCAGGATCCATCTGGACGCTGAATATGGTCCGGCCTTACGCCGAGTCACCCCGGCAGAAGCACAGGTGAGTGCAGCGTAACGCCAGGAAAGATTGCGGTATGTTCTAATATACCGCGAAAAAACACGCGTTAAGCAAATTTGCGCTACAGAAACACCTAAAAAGAATAATATGACGGTGTTATAAATAAATAGCTAAGAAATTTATGAATCCAGTTGTTCCGCGGCATTGTCTCTGAGAATGCGCATAAAGTAGTTACTTTGAGTAAGAGTCTTAAAGTATCTAATTCCTTTCAAAACGCTTTAATATTTCAAGATTCTCAGTACTTGAAGCTTTACTTTTTCACTCACCCCTTGACATTTTTGAACCATGACGTTTAGACAAGTTTTAGGATGTTAAATGACCACTTTATTATTTATCGTAACAGTTAAAAGGCGTAGAAGGGAAGATTAGCACAACAAGCACGTAGTAGGGGATTCAGGTGTGTGTGCTCCTCTGCAGGACGGCTCAACTGGTTTTTCCATTTGCCTGGGGGGTGTTTTTCATACGTAATTACTCGTTTTATACTCGCCGGATGTAATTGTTGACGATTTGGCATGATCCTGGATCCGTCGGTTTTTCGAAACTCTTGCTGGATGTGTTGTCATAGCAGCACATCCAAACCCTCAAACCTGCTCGGAGCAAGGGTTAGCTCACACACTTAATCAGTGTCCGTGCATGGAACTCCGTTCAGGCATGGACTCGCCATTCATGGATGAGCGACCAATTGAAATCGATGCACAAATGATAGGAAATAATCCTAATTTCAAATTGAGAGGGTTTTAAGCGATCGGCAAGGTCCTTTATTTTTGCCGGATGATATTCTTTTCGAAAGATACCGCTACAGCCGAGATGGAATATCACATCTTAGAGATTTATTAGCTCCATATAGTAGAAGTCCAACTAGCCGAAGTCGGGCTCTCACAGCTACACAGACAGTTTGCATTGCCTTGAGATATTGGCACTTTTTTGTATACTGCTGGCGATGCGGAAAATATATCAAAGAGTACAGTTTGCCAGGCAATTCGCAAAGTCTGTTTGGGCCTGAAATATTTCCTTCGGGGTTTCATTGTTTTTCCCGGACACCTGTGAGTGCAGGCAATTAAAGAGGCGTTTTAAGCCATTGCAGGTAATATACACGCAATAAAGTTAGTTTTATAAAGAATTAAAAAATCACTCATTACCCATAATTTCCAAAGGTTTTGTCTGCCTTCTTATTAGCTTCAAAAGGCATGTTTTATAAATGTTAGATTTCCTACATTTCATATACATAAAATTAACACACACACGTATATGAATGAAATGTTGTGTTTACCAGTTGGAAGTATGTTTTTGTACTTCACTTTAACTTCCATGTCCTGCATGATTGTGCTTGTATTTGATCTGTAATTATGACAATAAAATAATAATGAAACTTTGGAAACGTAATACTACATTCAAGTGATAAATACAATAACTAAAAACTATTTACACATTTAATTTGTCGGAGACTTTTTGCCAGCCGTCTTTTCTGGTTTGGGTTCCTTTTGATGGGTTTCCTTTAGTACATATAAAATCTTTGAACTCATCATAACCCTCTAATAAAAGGTCCTGCTCGGGTTGCGTGAAAAATTGCGGCCTGTTTTTTGATGTTTTGTGGAAGCCAATGAGAGACTTGCCGGTCACGTTTTCTAGACTCAATATATATGGGCTTTTCAAGCAACGGGGGTGCGCGCAATCATCTTGGATGAATGGATCCAGCCAGACTAATCTACTACACTGCTGCATTTGAAAAACCGACTTATCCCGGATGAGTTTCACCAGCATTAACTCATCCAACATGAGGCATCTGATCTCGGATGATTTAAGCGACGTATGGAAAATACCCCCCTGATGTTTCTCGCAGATGAAATCACACATAAACAAATGACAACATTACAATATACTTACTATACGTAAATGTCCCCTATTATATACAGTGGTACCTCGGTTCTTGAACTCACTAGAACTCAAATTTCTTGAAAGTCGAACAAACCAGTTTGACCTAGAACACGAGCTGAATATCAGAAGTCGAATTGTGAACGCTGACCTAATTTAAATTGTACCTGCCAGGAAATGAGTCATGCTACAATGCAATTCTTACTTGAATGCTTTCTTCAGACTGGACGATTAACCAAATAAAGCAGCGCAACATTACAGTAACTAACAATAAATAAACCACTAACTTACGTGTACTATTAGAGCATTTATGTCATTTATTTAAACTTTATTTTACCAGCTAAATTAACTGAAAACCAGTGCTTTACGTGATATTCGGGAGAAATAGCAGATTACGCATCGGAACTGCCTGGGATACAAACGTCATGCGTGTAACTAAACTCTTCAGCCAATAAGGGCAAAGGTGTGTCGTCACGGAGGCAGTTCCAGTTTGTGCAGCCGGGTGAGAGGTCGCAATGCATCTAACCGTAATGCATTGTGTCAGGATCAGAATGCGTTGCTTTAAGCCACCGCTGCAAGCAAGTCGAACGCACCCAGTGACCGGACTGGGGGAAACAAAATGAAACGCGGACTTAATACAGAGGACTAATGACAACAACCAGAAACGGCTGATCACATGGGGATCCCACACGAGGTTAACGAGGGGGCGTGGTACACGGAAGGAGCGGACGATCGGGGCAGGATAGGGGTAATGTTGGGATAAGATCTTTATCGTTTTGGAAGCCATTAAGAAAAAAATGCTCTTGTTTTATCCTGTTCATTTTGTGTTTAAATGCTAAAAAAAAAAAAAAAAAACACATTTAGGTGTAATTTTGGGGGGCCGGGAACCAATTAATTGGTTTTCCATTATTTCTTATGGGAGAAATTCGATCAGAACTCGAACTTTTTAGGATTTGATCCGGAGTCCGGAACGGATTAAGTTCGAGAACCGAGGTACCACTCTATATATAATGCACTAGAGCAAATTCACATTTTGAAAATGTTATCATGGAAACATACTGTATCTGTATTAGCTTTCCTGTTAAATGAGTAGCAATGGCTGTCCTAATGCTAGGAAGTAATTTTATAGTAATACTTGGTTGCAGTCAGCCTTCTGTTTGACGCGTCCTGTGATGTTTTGTCTGATGTAGTGCTGGAGCAGCAGTCCTGGAGGCTCTCTGGAGCAAGCTTCCTCCACCCTGACAGTCTACTTCTGTCCATAAACAGGCATGTTCTAGGCTCCCATGGCTGCCAGGAGGTTTACGGAGGGATGCGTGATGCGGATGTGTACAGCCCTCGCTTCAGGGAGCACAGGGAGTCGCCCTGTAGGAGGGAGCACCCAGGATACCTGCCTTTCCACGCTACTCGGAGGCCGGCACACATGGATAGGCAGCGAGCCCCCGCTGAGCATGCTCGCTGGGGGCCGCGGTCACACAGCCCCGCCCACAGATACCCTGTCTCACCGGGATACCAACGTGAGCACAGAAGGCAGTCCCACCCAGAGCTGTGGTCAGGTCGCCGCTCCCCCCAGCGCCCCCCTGTTCCTGCCCGCGTACCCTATCGGGGACATGGCCCTGCATTGTCACCTCCCCATTTTTACGACGAGGGCAGCCATGGGCGATTTTGGACACCGTCCCCACCACCGCACAGGCAGCACGGTGTCGAGCAGGAGCGGGGCTGGGCTGCCGTCCTGAGGCCAGGGAGGGAACGCGGACCCAGAGGGGGGGGCGTGCATGGAGAGCACTGGAATGGAGAGGGGGGTTTCGGTCACCCCCGCTCTGGGGAGCGAAGATTGTCCCCTTGGCGGAAATCCCAGGAGTTTCATGGAAGAAGCTCATTTCCTGAGAGGTACAGGAGCCATGTGCTGGTGCAGGCTGGGTAAAACGATTAATTACAAAATAGAGAAACAGAACAGTGGAGTTCAGATGTAGGCCTCAGAAATGGGTGCAGAGTATTCACTGCCGCGCCGTTGTATTATCAGTGAGGCGCACACGGCAAGCTTCACACGGGGATAGCAGCAAGCAGGTTTGGGTGATATGGCGGGGATAGCGGAGTAACTTAACCTGAGGGCACGTCCACTGAGCACTTGAGAGCTGCTGTGTAATGAGGTGTTTGTGTTCTCTGATGGATATGCAGGTGGTCTGCTGAGCGAGACGCTATGACACGTGGCAGGAACGAAATGGCGAGGGATGGGGGCAGGCGGAGCACTGAGTGGGGACACAAGCCCAGCCCCCGTCGTCCCCCGGCATCCCCGAAATGGAGGCCAGCCCCTTCCTCTACAACCACTTCTGTGGCCGCCTCCTCTCCCCCCTCCTCGTCCTTACCCAGATCCCGTCATGCCCCCCAAGACAGGATCTCCAGACCCTCATTGAAGAGAAGAAACCCGGATGAAGGATCGGAGTTCGAGCACATGGCCAAGCGAGCGTGCAGGGAGGTGTCACAGCGACCCGTGTCCTCCCGTGGATTCGGTGGTCGGCCCCTCTCTCTGAAGGACAAGAGCCGGCTGGTGAAAGGAAGGATGCTCAGGGCAACCTCAGAGCTGAGCACGGCACCATGCCATACGAAAGAGGAGGACAAGGCGCCAAAGCAGAGAAACCCCCCTGAGAAGGACAGGGCTAAGAAGAAGCCGCTGCCTGACAGGAAGGAAGCATCTCAGGAGGTGGCTAAGGTCTGCACGCTGAAGAAACAAACCCTGAAGAAGGTCCCCCGCAAATCACCAGTCCCAGAAGGTTCTGATGGGCGGCCGAGGAGCACTGAGACGCTCACCATCAAGGTGGACGCGCGCCACACCCTGAGCACCTACAGGTACGGTATCTCCGTTAGAACCAGCGGGCAGGCCGCCAGCCCATGCTTCACAGATAAGTTGAAGCTTTTTCATCTGTTCTTTATCACGTATCCCAAAACGAAGAGGGTACCCGCCCGGCAAAATGCTCTATTGAAATGTCAGCCCCCCCATAAATCTGCAAGAGTCTGCCTGTCCTGCATTCTGACGGCCTTTAAGCGTTTTGCCACGTTCCTGCTGAGGTCATGTTCTCTGGGGAGTTACTTGAATATTGTCAGCGTTATTGAGAATCCCATGAAGCCTTTCCCAGCGTTTCTTAGCCCGTGCCTGTATGTTGTCCTGTCCACTACTACCTTGCACGTCACTGGAGTGGCTGAAGTACTCAGCCTTTCTCGCGTAACAGCGAGGGAAGTGCAGCATTCCCAGAAAGTGTAGTGTGGTCCCAAGGAAGCCCTAATATGGGAGCCAGAAGAACAGGCCTCTAAGGTGGATGAAGTTTAAATCAAAGCTGAGGAGACTGTGAGGAGAAGTGGGAAATCCTGGATTTTACACAAACTGAATGGTCTCCCAAACGTTGTGCTCGGTGCCCACCAGCTTGGCCCTTCATAAGAGCACCTGGCTGGTTCTGAGGATGGAGCTCTTACCGTTTGTCTCTGCAAAGCTGCACGGCTCGTGGACCCAGCTGTCTCCCCTGGACTTCAGTGGCGTCCATGTCGGAAGATTCAGCAATCAACCCTCCGTGTAATGGGCCGAAGATGGGATGCTGTGGAATGGTCCAGTTCAGAAAATTGTTGGAGTGCCGCATAGCTTTGGTTCAAGACTCAACTCTTTCCTGCTACGTTCCTGTGGGTCTGAAAGGGTCTGATGATACAGCATGATTGGGTGTCTGCTGTTGACCTCTCTCCACTTACTACACAAAGGCAAAGGGGCTTTAGAGTATCTGCACCAACATTAAAGGCACTGCACCTGAGCAGCATTGGTCCCTTAGCTACTTACCTACCTGATTTAATGGGAGATCAACTTGTTTCCAACTCACCAATACAAGGAGTTCTGCAAGATGTCTATGCCAATTGGTCTTTGAGCAGTAGCAATCGCTTGGCTTACATCAGCCACTATCAGCAAAGCGGGCCGGTGGGAGCCTGCTGGATGTTGCCTAGGCAGTGAGTGTAATTTGAAGTACGCTGCTATAACTGGAACCAGGACAGCAGCTTCTGTTCCCCTACTGTGCCCCACAGATGTAGCATAAGGAGCCTTGGACCAGAGAATGAGGACACTTCTCTGTGAGCCTGCTCACTGGAATCTTTTGGAATGTGGAAGAGATCTGTAAGAAAACCTATTGATTAAGGTGCATGGAAACACACCTGGTCAAATAATTAGAGCACAATGCTGCTTATCTTTAGGATTTCAAAGGGAGCACGGCCACTGCATAGCACTGAATCCGGATGGCTGGATGTTCCTACCTTGCCCTTCCTTCACACTGAAAGATTAATAAATGTAAAGAGGCGGAGTTCCTGTGTAGGAACTGCGATGAATCATCGCATCTTCTCAATGAATGTGGCAAAGGCGGTCTGACCGGTACGCAGCCAATCTGCCCATCTACTTGCTAATGCAGGAAGTAGAGTATAAAATGGCCGTTTGCCATCTTGAGCCTAGACAGGATGCATTATGGGATATCTTGAGTGGCAAAGAGGAGTGTTAAGATTTCATAGGCAAGCTGGCTGCTTGCGTGTGTTTCTGCGTTTTGTACACAAGGCTACATCCCACCAGCAAATGGCATCTTAAAGTCTCTTTGTAAGTACGACCTGGTTTGGTTTTAACTCTGTTTAATAGAAATTAGTTAAATATTGCGGGGTTTTTTTTCATATCGTGTAGAAATTAATAATTCATTTTTGATGTCTCTGGTGAAGTTTCGGCCCATCTTAAGTGCATCTGTCGTTTTTTTCACACCCCACCCTATTTCCCTGACAGCTACTCCCCGTCCCCATCAGACAGGCAAATTTCCCGGGACCTTGTTACTGTCTCGCAACGAGGCATGGGGACCATAACTGCTGTACGAACTAACGCCTCATGGAGGGCACAGGATTCCGACACAGGTGATTCATTCTCTCTTGTGTGCATGTTGGGTGGCTGAACAGCTGATGTGATTCTGCTTCTGAACTGCAGGGGGAGCTGTGTGCATTTATTGGTCCAGTCCATGCATATCAATCACCCCAGTCCCATTTTACCATCAGGGAACTACTCCAGCCCTCCATCCCAGCAGAGCCTGACTCTGAATGAGCGCTTCTCCAAACTGCAGAACCAGCACTCACCCCGAGACGAGAGCAGCTGCTTTTCTGGCCTCAAGATAGAGAGGTATATGTTTGTGTAATTCTTTCTGCTAGTCTCTCTCTCTCCGCTGTTCTATGTGTCTTTCTCATCCATTCATTTAACTTCATACCTTTTGAATTTTTTTATTCTAGGAAAATTGATGTGCCTTTGATGAATCACAGAGCAGCAAAACTGAAAAAAGTTACCCCTCCGGTTGGTACTCCTATTTGCTATACAAGAGCTCGTGGGTAAAATTCTTCATAATTTAGAAAAGCGTCCAACAAACCGATACCCACAGGCGGGAGAGATGTTAATATTGATCATGGTATCTGTGGCTCGTGAGGCGGTTCTTTCTGGTTGCTGACAGTCTTGTGGTTTCTTCAGAAGTCCAGTTTGCACTCTGCCAGTCCTGAGAGAAAGCAAGGAGCCCAAGGCCCGGCTCCTGTGAGGAGCCAGGGAGATGTTCCCAAGCCGCTCATGGTGAGGCACCCAGCCTGCTTCTAACACGACTTCTTTACAGCAACTGTCTTACCATCCAGGAATGGAAGTGTGCATGCGTGGCTGCTGGGCCGGCTGACGGCCCTCTGTCTGCCCCCTGTACGCGGCTGCTGGGCTGGCTGACGGCCCTCTGTCTGCCCCCTGTGCGCGGCTGCTGGGCCGGCTGACGGCCCTCTGTCTGCCCCCTGTGCACGGCTGCTGGGCCGGCTGACGGCCCCCGCCCTCTGTCTGCCCCCTGTGCGCGGCTGCTGGGCCGGCTGACGGCCCTCTGTCTGCCCCCTGTGCGCGGCTGCTGGGCCGGCTGACGGCCCTCTGTCTGCCCCCTGTGAGCGGCTGCTGGGCCGGCTGACGGCCCTCTGTCTGCCCCCTGTGAGCGGCTGCTGGGCCGGCTGACGGCCCTCTGTCTGCCCCCTGTGAGCGGCTGCTGGGCCGGCTGACGGCCTTCTCCCTCTCTCTGCCCCCTGCTCTTTCAGGCCACCCTGGTGCCACGTCCCTCCATCTCGCATAAACCAGCCGTCAAGAAGAGCCAGAGCATCACGTCCAAATATCAACACATAGAGGCGCTCCGACAGCGTGGGCCTGCCTCTCACTCGAAGGGTCACAGCCCCTCCTCCACCCGCGGGCCTTTTCTGCATAGATGGTGAGCTTAATAGCAGGCCTGCCAGTGTTACTGGAGCTGGGACCCATGCTAAGGCTAACCTGAAGCAGCTCTTGGCCCTTTATCGCATTTCCTGCTGTGTGTTCAGATGTCAGTGACACTCTCTCTGCCCTGGTTTGTTATAGATGTCAGAGTCATCTACCCCCCCCCCCCCTCCCCGAGCTCGCAGACTGACCCATAAACTGTCAGATGACCTGTGGGGTGCTTCACACAGTACGGGGCCAGAAGCAGAAGAGCAGTGTCTTCCCAGGCTGTGTGTGTGCATGCGAGCATGCATGTGTGGCAACGTGATAATTCCTGCGCGTGTGTGTGTGTGTGTGTGTGTGTGTGTGTGTGTGTGTGACCGTGCGCGTGCCTTGGGCAAGACTAAATGTATCGCAATGCAATACATGAACTAGTTTGTGAGACATAGAAAAGTAAAACTAACTCTTTATTTGGATTTTTTTTTTTTATTGCAAACTGTTCAAATTTGTAATAACAGAATACAGATAATGTTGTTACTCTTAATACATTTAACATTTGGCAATGTAAGTTAAAAGTATGGATGTGTTACATATCATTACTTTTGTTTGACAGTAGAGATGGCTTTGGGAGTATTACCGTTTTTACACGATTTATGGCGATTTTCTGAATATATAAAACTAGCTAGCTGTGAAACGAGGGAGTTCTGCAACGAGAGCTGGCTGTAAAAAAAAAAAAAAAACGCAAGTTAAAGTATGTGGTATAAAAGTATAAAGATCAGGCATCCAAATTATACGTGTTGAAATGTTATTACTGAGCATAGTAATTTAACGGAAGCTCGCCAAAAATGATTGAGATCTCAAAAAATAATTTAGATTTAATGATTACTTAAAAAAATGCTTAATGTTAAATAAAATCCCAGCGCACAGACATACATTTTGTTCATTTTAGGTTCCATCCATGTACATTGATTGAAATAAATGAAGACTATTTTAGGTCGTGAACTTTACTATATTGTGGGGGGCGGATATTTGCGTGGTTCGCGAACTCCTGAGAGTTCCGGTGTTCGTTACAGCCCTACTTGTGATGCATTGTGTGTGTGTGGGGGTGTGAGTCGGTTGGTGGGGGGGCGCTTTGTAATACGTTGAATGTGCGGGAGTCACCCCTGTGATGCTACGTCACTTTGTTTTACGAGCCCCGGCTGTCCCCGCATCTCGCTCCGTGTTCCCGGGATGGACTGTCCGGCCGAGCGACACTCCCTGCCTCTCGCCAATATGACTGCGGAGTCGTCCGCGATCAGGCTTTTGTTCTGCACTGCGCACATTTATAATGGCATGTTTTTGTTTCAGTGATGTTTCATACAATAAAGTCTTCAACCAGTTCTCCCCTTGCTGTTTCTCGTTAACCGCTGCCACGGTCACTCCTGGACAGACCCCAGCTCGTCTGTCTTTAATACCATTACTCCGTCCCTTCACCCATCGCCCAACTGTCCATTTGCAGTGGGTTTCTGTAGCTGCGTATTCACTTTATAGTAGCTGCATGAAGTTTGAAGTGTTTGCCAACAGCGTGCGAAGAGGCTAGATGAATATTTAAACGAGGGGGCGTGTACGGAGACCGGGTTTACCGTTTTACATGTCTGCGTCTGCCAGTTAGCCGATCACTTGGTGGTCGACACGTCGTGGGGACAGTACACAAATGGGTGAGTATCGGGTTTCAGGGTTTTCCGTGTGCTTGCATTACTTATTAATGTATTTTCGCGCGCTGCATCGCTGTATAAAACGGGTCACTTTCGCAGATTTTCGCACCCGCTCCCAACATCTGGATGCAGCTTTGCATTTATGAGTCTGATTTATCCGAGGTGCTTTCTAGCTCCAGTGTCTTTGCTTTTCCTTTAGGGCCAAATCGACACTCATCGTTCCCAGTAGACTATTTTTGACTGGTTTTGTTGGGTCTTTTTCAGCCACAGATAATGGTTGTCATACACAATAAAGCACTACTCGCCAGCCTACTGACCAGGTGAAAGCAGTTAAAACAAACGAGCTTCTGAGTGCTTGGGTAGTTATTAGGTTTAGTCTCAAGTTTGCGCACAGGAAATGAAGTTTCCTTTTCACAGTTTTTCGTTGAGCTTACTGTGTAACACTTCGGTACAAGGAGCGTGCAGCGAAACGAGCCTGGTGTGATAACACATGCACAGTATGATAGAGATGCAGCACATATACACGTTCACTGTGTAACTAAGCAGTATGACACACATATGCATGCATAGTGTAATAGAGCAGTATGAGAGACAAATGCACAGTGCTATATAGTAGTATGACATACACATGCACAGTGTAACAGAGCATGACACACAAATGACCGGTGTCATACAGCTGTGCAGGGTTGCTAACTCACACATCTAGCATGATAGTCACCCTTTCAGACTCATGCTCATCTTACAGCAAATCTAAATTATTCCATTATAATCCTAAAATTAGCTGCATCTAAACCCTACACACTATTTACAAGGTAATAAATGTGTCACATATGCAGTGGCATGCAAATGTTTGGCACCTTTGCTTAAAATATCTGTTACTCTGAATAGCTAAGTGAGCAGAAGATGAACTGATCACCAAAAGTAAGCCTGTTGTATCCAGTTAAGAGTCTTTCAGTTCTTTCTTGGGGGATTTTCGCCCATTCGTCCTTCTAATTCTGCAAGATTCTTGGACCATCTTGCATGCACTGCTCTTTTCCACAGATTTTTGATGATGTTTAGGTCGATGGACTAAGGGCTATGGGAAAACCTTCAGCTTACGCCTCTTGCAAATTTAGTTTATGAGGTGTGTCTCGGATCATTATCTTGTTTTGGGAACCATCCTCTTTTTAACTTCGATGTTTTTACAGATGGTGTGATGTTTGCTGGCGGAATTTGCTGGCATTTATTCGAATCCATTCTTCCCTCTACCAATGACAAGGTCCCTTGCCACTGGCTGCAACACAAGCCCAAAGCATGATCGATCCACACCCCCCCCCCCCCCCCCCCCCCCTAGTAGTTGGAGAGGTGTTCTTTACCTGAAATTCAGCACCCAGACATACCTTTGCATATTGTGGCCTAAAAGTTCTATTTTGACTTCATCAGTCTGAAGGACTTGTGTTCAAATGTCACTGCACAGTCCGCAAAATCGTCTTTTGCAGTCAAACAGGGTTTTTTTTTTTGCCTTTCTAGCAATACAACTAGCAGTTCTTTCAGAAAGTTTACTTGGGCTTCCAAACCTCAACATGACCTCCACCATTCCTGCTAGCTGCCATTTTTTAATAACATCACGATCTGAGGAAACAGCTACCTGGAAACTCTTTGCTGTCTTCTTGTAGCCTTCTCCTGATTCACGAGCATCAATTATTTATTTTTTTATTTTATTTTTTTAATGCTAGGCAGCTGCTTAGAGGAGCCCATGGCTGCTGATTGTTGGGACAAGGTTTGAGGAGTCATATAATATATATATATATATATATATATATATACAGCTTTGCAATTTGCATCAGTTGAGGTTTGGTGACGATGACTGTGAACAAGCGATAGTTCTAACGAGCTCCAGAACATACGATGAATGTTATCTGAGAGTTGATATATTTTGGGATGCACAAACTTTTGCTTCAGGCCCGTTTCATTAATTTGGTATTTTGCACCTGTGAATGATGGAAATAAAAATGTTTTGCTTTAAATAGTAAAGAATTGTGTCATTTTTAACTTTATGCCTTTTGGTGATCGGTTCCTCTTCTGCGAACTTATTCAAAGTAACAGAAAGTAAGGGTGCCAAAACTTTTGCATGCCATTGTATGTAAATGCATGTGCAGACTTTTCTCTGATTGAAAATTTCATGCAAGCATGCTGACCAAACCTGTCAACTCTGGCAATATAACACACACACGTGCACAGTATCATAGAGATGTATGGCACATGTACAAATGCAGTGTAACAGAGCAGTATGAGACAAACACACACGCATGCAAAATGTAAAAATGCAGTATGACAGACACATATGCATAGCTTAATAGAGCAGTATGACACACACATGCACCATGTAATAGAGCATTATGACACACACACACGCACAGTGTAATAGAGCAGTATGATATACTGTACACACACATGCACAGTGTAATAGAGCAGTATGACACACACATACGCGTAGAGTAATATAGCAGTATGATACACACACGCACAGTGTAATAGAGCAGTATGATACACACACGCACAGTGTAATAGAGCAGTATGACACACACACGCACAGTGTAATAGAGCAGTATGATACACACACGCACAGTGTAATAGAGCATTATGATACACACACACGCACAGTGTAATAGAGCATTATGACACACACACACGCACAGTGTAATAGAGCAGTATGATACACACACGCACAGTGTAATAGAGCAGTATGACACACACACACGCACAGTGTAATAGAGCAGTATGATACACACACACGCACAGTGTAATAGAGCATTATGACACACACACACACACACAGTGTAATAGAGCATTACAGTATGACACACACACACGCAGTGTAATAGAGCAGTATGATACACACACGCGCAGTGTAATAGAGCAGTATGATACACACACGCACAGTGTAATAGAGCAGTATGATACACACACACGCACAATGTAACAGAGCAGTATGATACACACACACAATGTAATAGAGCAGTATGACACACACATGTGCACAATGTAACAGAGCAGTATGATACACACACACGCACAGTGTAATAGAGCATTATGATACACACACACGCACAGTGTAACAGAGCATTATGATACACACACACGCACAGTGTAACAGAGCAGTATGATACACACACACGCAGTGTAATAGAGCAGTATGATACACACACGCACAGTGTAATAGAGCAGTATGACACACACACACGCACAGTGTAATAGAGCAGTATGATACACACATGCACAGTGTAATAGAGCAGTATGATACACACGCACAGTGTAATAGAGAAGTATGATACACACACACAGTGTAATAGAGCAGTATGATACACACACACGCACAGTGTAATAGAGCAGTATGACACACACACACGCACAGTGTAATAGAGCAGTATGATACACACACGCACAGTGTAATAGAGCAGTATGATACACACGCACAGTGTAATAGAGCAGTATGATACACACACACGCACAGTGTAATAGAGCAGTATGATACACACACACACAGTGTAATAGAGCAGTATGACACACACACACACATGCACAATGTAACAGAGCAGTATGATACACGCACACGCACAGTGTAATAGAGCAGTATGATACACACACGCACAGTGTAATAGAGCAGTATGACACACACACACGCACAGTGTAATAGAGCAGTATGATACACACACACGCACAGTGTAATAGAGCATTATGACACACACACAGTGTAATAGAGCATTATGACACACACACACGCAGTGTAATAGAGCAGTATGATACACACACGCGCAGTGTAATAGAGCAGTATGATACACACACGCACAGTGTAATAGAGCAGTATGATTCACACACACGCACAATGTAACAGAGCAGTATGATACACACACACAATGTAATAGAGCAGTATGACACACACATGTGCACAATGTAACAGAGCAGTATGATACACACACACGCACAGTGTAATAGAGCATTATGATACACACACACGCACAGTGTAACAGAGCAGTATGATACACACACACGCAGTGTAATAGAGCAGTATGATGCACACACACACAGTGTAATAGAGCAGTATGACACACACACACGCACAGTGTAATAGAGCAGTATGATACACACACACATGCACAATGTAACAGAGCAGTATGATACACACACACGGACAGTGTAACAGAGCAGTATGATACACACACACGGACAGTGTAACAGAGCAGTATGATACACACACGCGGACAGTGTAATAGAGCAGTATGATATACACACACATGCACAGTGTAATAGAGCAGTATGATACACACATGCACAGCGTAATAGAGCATTATGATACACACACACGCACAGTGTAATAGAGCATTATGACACACACACACGCACAGTGTAATAGAGCAGTATGATACACACACACACAGTGTAACAGAGCAGTATGATACACACACACGCACAGTGTAACAGAGCAGTATGATACACACACACGCACAGTGTAATAGAGAAGTATGATACACACACACAGTGTAATAGAGCAGTATGACACACACACATGCAGTGTAATAGAGCAGTATGATACACACACACACACAGTGTAATAGAGCAGTATGACACACACACACACACAGTGTAATAGAGCATTATGATACACACACACAGACAGTGTAATAGAGCAGTATGATACACACACACGCAGTGTAATAGAGCAGTATGATACACACACGCACAGTGTAATAGAGCAGTATGATACACACACGCACAGTGTAATAGAGCAGTATGACACACACACACGCACAGTGTAATAGAGCAGTATGACACACACACACGCACAGTGTAATAGAGCAGTATGACACACACACACGCACAGTGTAATAGAGCAGTATGATACACACACACACAGTGTAATAGAGAAGTATGATACACACACACAGTGTAATAGAGCAGTATGACACACACACATGCAGTGTAATAGAGCAGTATGATACACACACACACACAGTGTAATAGAGCAGTATGACACACACACACACACAGTGTAATAGAGCATTATGATACACACACACAGACAGTGTAATAGAGCAGTATGATACACACACACGCAGTGTAATAGAGCAGTATGATACACACATGCACAGTGTAATAGAGCAGTATGACACACACACATGCAGTGTAATAGAGCAGTATGATACACACACACACACAGTGTAATAGAGCAGTATGACACACACACACACAGACAGTGTAATAGAGCAGTATGACACACACACATGCAGTGTAATAGAGCAGTATGACACACACACACACACAGACAGTGTAATAGAGCAGTATGATACACACACACGCAGTGTAATAGAGCAGTATGATACACACACACGCAGTGTAATAGAGCAGTATGATACACACACACACACAGTGTAATAGAGCAGTATGACACACACACACACAGACAGTGTAATAGAGCAGTATGATACACACATGCACAATGTAACAGAGCAGTATGATACACACACACGGACAGTGTAATAGAGCAGTATGATACACACACACATGCACAATGTAACAGAGCAGTATGATACACACACACGCACTGTGTAATAGAGCAGTATGATATACACACACATGCACAGTGTAATAGAGCAGTATGACGTACTATCGTACACACGTACAGTGTAGTAGAGCAGTATGACACACACACATGCACAGTATAATAGAGCAGTATGACACACACATACATGCACAGTGTAATAGAACAATATGACCCACACACATACATGCGCGGAGTTGTAGAGTAGTATGACACACATACACATGCAGACTGTAACAGCAGTATGACATCAACATTAAATGCAAAGTGCAACATAGCAATATGACACACAAACTGATGTCATACGGCATGAGTTTCCAAACTCTGTAATTCCATCTACCTCTTGTGTCTGTATTTACGCCTCACTCCTGCCTTTGTAATTCTGTCTGCCTCTTGTGTCTGTGATTAACTCTACCTCCTGTGCTTGTAGTTTTGTCTACCACCTGTCTGTCATTTGTCTGCCTCCTGTATCTGTAATTACAAGTACCTTCTGTGTCTGTAAATCTGTCTGCTTCTTGTGTCTGCCCTGTATATCTGTCTCCTCCGTCTTTGTTGCAGATGTGTGTGACTCCTGCAGTGACACTGAACTTTGACTAACCTTGATCTTACTGCATCTTCTTCAGTGCTGTTGAAAATCATATTTCTGCTTCCTGTTCTTCACTTTAAGTCCTGAAGTGATGTGTGATATGCCCCAGCATTGATACTGAGAGGAACCAAGAAACTGACCACAAGATCTTATCTGGGGCAGAGTGACTTCTGACATCGCTACAGTATTTTAGCAGTTAGGTTACTTGTGTGAATGTGTAGAAATAATAGATGCTTTTACAGTAAGCAGTGTTATTTAGCTGACAGCCTCTGCATTCTCGGTTTAGGACCTCGTGATTTCCCCCCCCCTCACCCCCACCCCCCCTTTTACAGTGGAGGCCGTGGTGGAGTTTGAGTACAAGGCCCAGCAGCATGACGAGTTGACCCTCGTGGTCGGCGACATCATCAGTAACATTCACAAGAATGAGGGGGGATGGTGGCAGGGCGAGCTGGCTGGGCGCAGGGGACTCTTCCCAGACAACTTCGTCAAGGTGAGTAGCCGAGCTCTGAGCGCACCAATGCAGCCTGTACACTGGAGCTCTCAGTGTCCATGTACACGCCTGTACACTGGAGCTCTCAGTGTCCATGTACACACCTGAACACTGGAGCTCTCAGTGTCCATTTACACGCCTGTACACTGGAGCTCTCAGTGTCCATGTACACACCTGAACACTGGAGCTCTCAGTGTCCATTTACACGCCTGTACACTGGAGCTCTCAGTGTCCATGTGCACGCCTGTACACTGGAGCTCTCAGTGTCCATGTACACGCCTGTACACTGGAGCCCTCAATGTCCATGTACACGCCTGTACACTGGAGCTCTCAGTGTCCATGTACACGCCTGTACACTGGAGTTCTCAGTGTCCATGTACACGCCTGTACACTGGAGCCCTCAATGTCCATGTACACGCCTGTACATGCGCAGTAGCTTCGCCATAGTGAACTGGTGTGTGTTCTGATGTGGTGATAAGATGCCACCATACGCTTCTACCCTACGGGTCACTGCATTCCTCTGTAAATCCCTCCATCCCTGGCTGACGTCTGCACTGGAACGTGATTAGGGCCGCCAGTGCACTTGCTGTGAGGATAGCATGTATTTCAACCCTGTAATGTTAAACTGGCCTCCTGCCACTGCCCCTTGCCAGGAGCATAGGCGCTGTGGCTGCTTGCCCTGTTTTGAGGAGACCTCCCAGTGCCTGAGCTCCTTAATGTGGCCAGCCTGTCCCTCACTGATGATGGACTCCCCCTGCCCAAGCTTGTGGCTTCCCCTCTGTGTGCTGTGTGACAGCTGTCTGCAGGCAGGGGCCTTAAAGGGAAGTTAAGGTCTTGGTAGATCACAGCCTGCTCTTCAGCATGCTGGCTGCTGGCCATGGAGATCACTGAAGTCTGGATCCGGGCAGCGCCGCTGCCTCTGTTGCTCTCGGCTTTTCTCAGCAGGTGTTTCCTGAAATGCTGCAGAGCTCTGTTTCCTCTTTAAGCCACTCTATCAATGCTGAATGTTTCATCCGTCAGCAGAGGTCCCCTCCAACTATCAGTGATTTAAATCACGTCACTGTCATGTGAGCAAAGCTACTTCATGGGGAGTGTGAGAAAGTGCCCCCCAGCAATTTCAGATGTTTGGTTGCCAGTGGGCTGCTGTTCACAGCTGGCGGAGACATGAAATCTGAGCTGCAGGGTTGCTCAGGCAGACCAAATCACTCACGAGTCTGATCTCAGATCAAGATAAGCAGTACTTTGTGGGAGGGGTATGCTATGCCCACAGACGGAAGGTTGCTGGTTCGAATCCAACAGCCAGAAGAGTGATCATATTAGCAAGATCAATAACTTGAAATCTACTCCAAGTTTGCTTCAGATAAATGCCTGACCCTGCACTCAGACCCAAGCTTCACTATCATCTGTATGTATATGTGTGTGTCACATTGCAGGGTATGATGGGATATGTGAGAGAACGCTCCTTACCCTGCTTTAATAATTTGTCTTTGAGTGTTTAACTGCCAGTGTCGTTGGAATGTGGAGAAGAGGCAGCTATTGAGTGGAGCTCAGCTCACCAAATCCCCTTCATACTCCACAGGTGTGTTTCAGGTATGGAACAGCAGGGCTGCCAGTGTCTATAACACTCACGTCTACCTCCTCCTCTTTCCCCAGGAGATCAAGAGGGTGGAATGTCCGATGACCGAAGCCAAGAAGCCAAACGAGGTGTCCAAAAACAACAGTGCTGCAGGGCATGACATTTGGATGGTCCAGAAGGGTGATTTAACTACATAGAAACACAAGCATTTCATACTAGACATAATCAGCATTGTGCCGTTGATAAGAGACCCCTCGTGGTCGAGTTCGGTATGTCACACTCAGGTCAGCAGGCGCCAACGTGTCCCCTGCTCTGCAGTGCACTGACATTCAGCTGTGAACCTACCTGTCAATAGGTGAGAGCGTCAGAAGGAGATGGTGCATGGCGACTTTTAGCTACACGCCTCAACACAAGGACGAGCTCGAGCTGAAGCCCGGGGATGTTATCGAGATCACGGAGGAGGTCATTTTCATCCCCCAAAACCATTTGTGTGTCTGATGTTGTAGATAATCAGTCTTCCAAAAGGTGCATGTTCAGATCTGCAGTGATAGGTCTGTACAGCTCTGTAGGGCCGTATCCCGTAAAGTGTGCATGTACGCAGGTGGAGGAGGGCTGGTGGGAGGGTCGTCTCAATGGCAAGATGGGGATGTTTCCCTCAAACTTCACCAGAAAGTATGCAGAGGATGCCGAGGACCAGGATGGCTGCCCCAGTGCCCCAGACAGTAGCAGTGGTACTGGTGAGTTACCGGTGAGACTGTGCTGCGGTAGTGCTGTGTCTTTCTGTGGCCGTGTGACCTTGACCCCTAACCCTTCAGGTGTGAAGCTCAGCCCAGAAACCCAGAGTAAGGAGCCTGAGTGTGGTAGCCTTAGGTTGGTGAACAGCAGTGAGATCCAACCTGAGCAGCTACGGGCTCCTGCATTTGGGGACATTCTCAGGGACAAGCACAGCTCCATGAACCAAGATGGTGGCATGGAGAAAGTACGTCTCTGTTGTTTACCAACATTGAACACGGTCCACCGAAAGAGACCGCATTTCTGTCTCCACTCTGTCCCCCAGCTGTGCTCAGTGTGATTCTGTGTCTCCCAGAAGGTCCGGGAAATGACCAATGCTGAGGCAGTAGGCAAAATCAAAGGTGAGAAGAGCTGGTGCTCAGAATGTGCTGTGATGAGACTTCATGAGGGTGCAGAAGTTGGACCTCTTTCTTTCTTGCTCTTAGCCCGTGAATTCTGTAAAGCCATGTTCTCTTATGAGGCGCAAAATGAAGATGAGCTGTCAATCAAAGAGGGAGACATTGTGGCCATCATCAATAAGGTGAGCAAGCATCTGTTTGACATTATTATTTGCCAGCTGGGCACTGATGTTTGACCTCTGACACCACAGGAGTGTGTTGACCCTGGTTGGTGGCAGGGGGAGCTGCAGGGCCGGCAAGGAATTTTTCCAGACAACTTTGTCAGGCTGCTGGTGTTGGACGAGGAGACGGTGGTGAGTCTGCTTCTCCCTAGTGTCAGGTGACCACACCCTCCTGCAGACCGCCATGCATTTTTTGTCCCACACTATGTCCTGTTTTTCCCTTTCAGAAACCTAAGAAACCTCGACCCCAAGACCCATCTGCTGCTCACTCCAAAGCAGGTGGTAGGCTATCCTTTAATCTCCATTTCTCCTGTCATCTCCAGCTTGCTTTGTCTTTGGGACTTGCTGCTTTCACTGTAATCGCTAGTCAGTTTCTGGAGCTACCACTCAGTGGGAGAGCTTCTGGAGCTGTATATAATGGCCGCAGAACCCTTGCTGCAACAGTGTGACCCCACTGTTGACCTCTGTGCTTGACTCTCCTCAGAAAACAAGCCAGATGATAAAAAGATCTCACTTGACCGGCGAGAGTCACTTACCCAGAAAGGAGACGATAAAGGTATGGCCTCTTTAAGGCTTGGCAGCCAGTGTATTTGTTACTCTTGTGCTGTTTATCTCTGTGTTATGTCTGGGTGTGTCTTACTGTCATGCAATTTATCTGTGTGTGTCTGAATTCATTCTCCTAGTTGACGAATTGAAGCCTGGTGTTGACATCCAAAAGTCCGGTCGCCCTGCTATTCCCCCAAAGAAACCCCTTCTTCTCAAACCAACCAAATTATTAGGACAGCCTGCTATTGATTCTGCGATGCCTCCACAGAAACCTGAAAAACCCTCGGTTGCCCGCATCCAGTGAGTATGTTCTCAGATTGATCAGATTTGTGTCCGTATCTCAGCTGCTGGAGACTGGGGGAGGTCTGTATCAGGGCTGTAGGATACTGTGAGGTCTATATTGAGGCTGTAAGAGACTGTGATGTCTGTATCAAGGCTGTAGGAGACTGGAAGGTCTGTATGAGAGTTGTAGGAGACTGCATGGACTATATCAGGTAGGATACTGTGAGATCTGTATCAGGGGTGTAAGAGACTTCACAGTCTGTATCAGGGCTGTAGGATACTATGAGGTCTATATTGAGGCTGTAAGAGACTGTGATGTCCGTATCAAGGCTGTATGAGACTGGAAGGTCTGTATTAGAGTTGTAGGAGACTGCATGGACTATATCAGGTAGGATACTGTGAGGTCTGTATCAGGGGTGTAAGAGACTGCACAGTCTGTATCAGGGCTGTAGGAGACTGCAAGGTCTGTATCAGGGCTGTAGGAGACTGCAAGGTCTGTATTGGGGCTGTAGGAGACTGGGGGTCTGAATCAAAATGTAGGTGACCAGGAGGTCTGTATTATAGCTATAAGAGAGTGGGAAATCTGTATCAGGACTGTAAGAGACTTTGAGGTCGGTATCGGGCTGTAGTAGACTGGAGGGGGGGTCTATATCAGGACGCGTTCCTGATTTCCCCAAATCCAATGTGTTCCTGGGTCAACGGGGGGGGGGGGGAGTGGCGGCTTGCATTTCACTTTTATAACCAGTCCCAGTCCTCATTGTATGACATCACCGAATTGGTCCATTTTTTCTTATTTTCAAACTCAAGACTTCCAACCATCAAGCCTGGAGTGGAGTGTGGCTCAGCAGGCTAAGCCTCTCTGCCTGTGATCAGAAGGTTGCCGCTTTGAGCCCGGCCTCGGCAGAATTACCACCTGTCTGTGGGCCCGTTAGCAAGCTCCTTAAAGGGGCAGTTCACTGCACAGAAAATACAAGCACAAGCACCCCGACAGTATCTTCTGCAAAATGACATGATTGTTGTGTGGAGTTCAGTAGTAGAAAATTTGTACATTAAATGCCTCACTACAAATCCTGTGGACCATCTTCAATAAGCAGGTGATAATTTCTGGTAAGAGACATTGCTGTTGAATTTTTCCATTGTATTTTTCTGGTGCTTTGAACACCACAGAAAGAATCCCATTCGCTTCATATTCGAGAGAAGCCTGACATTTCTACGACCAATATCTTCAACACCAGACACCTCCGAGCGGAAAAGCCTAGATGAATGGATAGCCCGAGAAAACATTTATTTTCAGTTTTGGGGTGAATGTCCCCTTTAAGGAGCTGACTCTCGGGCCCACAGACAGGTGGCCCAAGCCAGACTCAAAGCAGCAACCTTCTGATCAGAGGCAGAGAGGCTTAGCTCACTTACCCACATACCTCCCCAGGCTCGATGGCTGGAAGCCTTGAGTTTGAAAATAAGAAAAAAATGGACCGATTAGGTGATGTCATACAAAGAGGACTGAGATTGGTTATAGAAGTGAAACACAAGCCCCTCCCTTGTTGACCCAGAGACGCATAGATGGCATTGAATTGTCTGTGTCGGGATTGTAGGAGACTAGGACTCTGTATCCATTTCAAAGCATTAAAAGCTTGCCATATTATTTTCTTCATAACTTTTCTCTAGGTTCTCTAACATTACTGGTAACTATGGGCTAGGGTGCATCAAACCCCCATTGATTTTCAAAATGTTTTTGGCTGTATAATAAATATGTTCTACCGGATGAAAAAATAATTTGGGCAAAATTTCGTTAATTTTGATTAACATCTACCGGGTCCACATCTAGATTGAAAATATGAAAAATAATGATAAACGCAAGAAAAACGAAGGTACTTCAGAAGTTCACAAATATTTTTTAAATGCACAAATTAAATTATTAAATTATTGTGATACATGTCTGATGTCTGATATAGTTGGTACAGGTGTATAGGGCATAGGCCTACTGTTACAGAGCAATACTTCCAGCAGCAATATAATAGCAATATACTTCTGGGCAAGTATAATAGTATGTCTATCTTAAGAACTGATAGTGAACATCAAGAAGACTGATATATCGATGGCACCTGGGAAAAACCGCGTAAGTGCACTATAGTATGGCGCAATCCGCGTAAGTGAAAAATGGCCGGGAACAAAACTAAAGCAACTAAACAAAACCACATCCATTTCATATCATGCAATTTTCGCGTAAGGGACATCAGTCTGTGCTGTGATTTGGAAGTGAGTAGCTTGTGAACATGGACGAGGCTCAGATTTTAGCACCAGTATTTTCAGTATGTTCACAAGGGCTCTCAAATCTAGGTCACGTTTTACTTCCACCATTTAGAAAAAACGTTCCCCTGTAAAATTGACAAATTGTTGGATACGCGGTTTTTCCCCGGTGCCATCGATATCCACTATTAACCACTTTAAATACTAAAACATGAAATCATTAATGCTTGCAGTATAACTATTCCAAAGTATGAATTATTGCCGTTATTTCAGAATTTCATGGCTGTTGTGGACCCGGTAGAACTTATCCAAATTTCAAATTATTTTGCACAGTGTGTTTTTAGTACAGATAGAACATTTTTTTTATATAGCCATGAAAATATTTTTCACTTGGGGGGTTTGATGCACCCTACTATGGGCTCCTGTAGAATATACAGTATCTGTACCTGCCAGTGAAGATGGACATGACCGTGTTTGCTGCACGCTCGTATTCTTATTCCCTCGTGTGATTGGTGATTTGGCATGTCCATATAAGCACAAAGGGTGAAGTGGGGTGTGGCTTGCTGAGAAGGAATTGTGCAGCAGCAACAGTAGGAGGGGCAGACTGAGCACAGAGGCAGCCTGACAGAAGGGGAGACCCCCAGGCAGGTTTCAGAATACGATATAACCTCCAGGCACAAAAGTGTACTTTCCTTCAGATGAGCTGAGTCTGGGGGCATGAGTAAAAAGCTGGCTCATATGGTGAGTGTGCAGTTCTTTGAGAGGCCATGGACATTACCTGCCCCCTCCCCTTCCTCTTCTGCCCTCTGACATCTGCCCTCTGTCCTCTGCAGGTCAGCAGGTGGAAATTCCATGCCAAAACAGGGTGGCTTGGACCAGCACATTGGTGAGCTCTGCCACCCCCCCCACACACACAAATCTAAGAGTGTAGAGCTTCCACTGGCATGTGAGCAAGGGAGTTGGTCAGTACAAGACCTAAGGCACAAGGGATGTGGTTTTGAGGGGGGTGGGCTCTGTATCAGGGTTGTCAATGAGGAGGGGGGTCTTGTGTCAGGGGTGTCAGAGATTTGGGGGCCTGTGTCAGTGGTATTGGAGACTAGGGAGGTCTGTGACAGGGGTGTCAGTTACTGGGGGTCTGTAACAGGGGTGTGGGAGATTGAGGGGGCCTGTGTCAGTGGTGTTGGAAACTACAGGGGGTCTGTATCAGGAGTGTCAGTTACTGGGGGTTTTGGTCTCATGGTTGGGGGGTCTGTGTCAGTGGTGTCAATTACAGTGAGGGGTCTGTATTAGGTGTGTTGTTTCTGGGGAGTTGGCATAATGGGTATTGGATATTGGGGGAGACTGTATCGGGGTGTTAGTTGCTGGGGCATTTGTATCAATTGGAAATGGTGTTTGTTGGCTGTTCGGGGAAAAAAAGTTTCAGCAGAAACTTGACTCCGCACTGGATGCAGACATTCAGTGTTCCGCACTGGATGCAGATGAGGCATTGCTCTGCACTAGATGCAGATGATAAAGTACACTGGATACAGACAAGGCATTATTCTGCACTGGATGCAAACGAGGCAGAGCTCTGCAGTGGATGCTAACTGTTGTGTCTCTGTACTTTCAGGCTTTTCTCTTCTTTTCTCTGCAACTTATCACTGGCTCTTTATGCTTTTTTCGCCATGGGCAGCTACAGCTCTGCCCTGACTGCTGGTAGGGCCTTGGCACACACTCATCTGTGAAATGTACCTTTTCTGACTACCACTGTGTACGTGTGTGTGTGTGTGGGTTTGTACTTACCACATTGTGTAGACTAAAGGAGCACGGTTATGCCCATAGAAATGAATGGAGAGTCCCCACAATGACAGGAATATCTGAACTGTGCATGTGAGCGTGTGTGAGTCATGCTGGAAGGTGTGAGTCTCTATGTTCTGTGGCAGTCTGAGCTCCTTCCTTTCTTCTCAGATTAGTCTGTTCCTGACTATCTGCCAGATGTCTGTCTCTGATTCGAGTTCTGCTCATTTTCTTCCACAAAAGAGGTGGAAGACTTTGACTCTATTGTCACGACCAGTGAGAAGTTGAACCACCTGACAGCCACTCGGCCAAGGGTGGCGGACCGCCGGCCACGCACACAGGGGTTACAGCATGTGAGTGGCCCTGCAGTGGGGTGTGTGCATGCATTCTCCCTTCTGGGGGTGTGTGGGGGCCATTTGACACTGTGTTTCACTTTGCTCGGGACTGCGGCCGTAACTCACACAGGGCTTCTGCCTAAACCCTTGCT
This sequence comes from Paramormyrops kingsleyae, assembly GCF_048594095.1. Classification (NCBI taxonomy): domain Eukaryota; kingdom Metazoa; phylum Chordata; class Actinopteri; order Osteoglossiformes; family Mormyridae; genus Paramormyrops; species Paramormyrops kingsleyae. The sequence continues at coordinate 15,039,848 of NC_132820.1, forward strand.
GGTAGCTACTGGTCATGTGACCGTGCTGTTTCAGAGGGTAAATTTAACTCCCACCTGCTGTGAAAAGAGCCGGGAATGTTGGGGAACAAGTGTGTAGAGTGTGTGACACAGAGATACAAACAGATACACACACAGTCCACACACAGACACAAGCCAATATACACACTGTACACAGTGTATTAACACAGATGCAGACACACACAGACCCGGACACACTGTACACACAAACAGACGCATACATATACATGCACGCACACAGGCATACACACACACACACAATCACACATTGTCTTCTGTGCTAATTATTGTCCTTGTTATGCCAATAAAACTCATGTCCTGTTAAATTTTTCTTTCTTCTGGTATCTCTCACATTATTTATTTTTATCTTCTTCTCTCTTTCACTCTCATTCTACCCCTCCTGAAGTTCACTGCCTCCTGCCCAGACCTCTCAGACACACCGAAAGCAGAGGAGAAGGACGAGGAGCAATGCTCTACATCCAAGAAGGTACTGTGTCCATCACATTGTTCCCTCCTCTTGTTCCCGAAATGCTCATAAGGTAGCAGTAGAACTTAGGAGAAGAATAATGTGCAGATCACAGAGGAGCCTACAGTGTACTGGGAACAACACAGGGGCGAAGGAGTCAGAATGATAAATTATGAAGACTCAGACTGTCCCCTGGAACTCAGGGTTAGGGGGCTGGGGTCAACGATAAGCTGTGAAGACCCAGACTGTCTCCTGAACCTTAGGGAGTGGGGGGTTGAGCTTAGGTTGGGTTGGTCATATTCATTGGTGGATTTTTTTCTGTCAGGCCTTTGGCATCCGGCTGCTTCTACCACCCAAACCTGCAATGATCCCTCCCTCTGGGGCATTCAGTAGCCATGGACCAGACACCAAGTCCAGGAGCGAAAGTGTCAGCGTGGAGGAGCTCCGGACCCAGCTCAGAGACCTGAGGGGAGCCGTCGAGCTGATGGGGAAGCAACACAAGTAGGTTGGGGGTGGACGTGGGAACCTGTGAGGCTTGTGAGGTTGTGTTGTGGTGACTCTGCAATCCTTCTGAACCTTGTAGAAAAGAGATTAAACAGCTGATGAATGAACTGGATGAAGAGAAGAAGATCCGTCTCTCACTGCAGGTACAAAAGTGCATCAACCCCAATATCCATTAGCATAAGTGTGCACAGACAGTATCAACCCCACTATCCAACAGCATCAGTTTGCATAGACAGTATCCAACCCAATATCCAATAGCATAAGTGTACAATGGCAGTATCACCCCCAACATCCAATAGCAGCAGTTTGCATAGGCAGTATCCAACCCAATATCCAATAGCACAAGTATATAATGGCAGTATCACCCCCAACATCCAATAGCAGCAGTTTGCATAGGCAGTATCCAACCCGATATCCAATAGCACAAGTATATAATGGCAGTATCACCCCCACTATCCAATAGCAGCAGTTTGCATAGGCAGTATCCAACCCAATATCCAATAGCACAAGTATATAATGGCAGTATCACCCCCACTATCCAATAGCATCAGTTTACACAGGCAGAATCAACCCTGATATCTCAGATAGTAAATGCGGCCACTGGGTCCAAAGATCTGCTATGACCCTCTGTCACTGTGTGGTGACCGTAATTAGCCTGTGCGTGTTGGTGTCCTTTACGGCTGCTGGAGCAGATCGGCCTGTTGTCCTTCCAGATGGAGGTGGCGCACATTAAGAAGACCCTGTCCAAGTGAGAGACCATCCGCCGCCAGCCTCTGTGGCCGTCCCTCCTCTCTCCTCCTTCTCAGTTGATTTCATGAGTTTAAAGTTGATTTAATGCGTAGGACAGCCTTGGTTTTGCGTGACGAATGCCAAATGGGCATTACGTAACTCAGCCAGGGTGAATGAGGCGATGAGGCCGTGCTGGCAGCATTCAGGCCAAGCTGTTGCATCGTGGCACAAGCGCTTTCTGGGTGTTGCAGATCCAGGGTGTCTTTCTTTCTTCACGGGGGTGTGTGTATATGTGTGTGTACTGCAGAAAAGACTAACTGTGTGGGTTTGGAAAGATTTCAGGTTTGGATTAAAGAAAATCAGATGCCAAAGGACTTGTCGTACTTATTGGAATTCGGTGTGAACAGTGATAATGAACTGCTTCAGAGTGGCGTGTGTTCCAGCTGGCGAGATGAGGGGATAAGACAGGGGTCAGGGGTCTTCTGGGGAAAATATTCACCTGTATGGACAGCAGCAGCATGATTTGTCAAAATGCACAAAAAAACACAAAGGTTCAAGAAGGAAGTGGGAAAAAAAATATAGAAGGAAAAGAGCCATTAGTGAGAGGGAGGAGTGTAAGTGATCAATAACCACTGGAAGGGTGGAGCTTAACAGACTACACACGCTTAGAGGGGCAGGGCTTAACACAGTGTACACCATTTAAGGGGTGGAGCTTAAGAGAGAGTGTGCACCATTGGAGGGGCAGGGCTTAACAGAATATGCACCATTTGAGGGGCGGGGCTTAACAGAGTATGCACCATCTGAGGGGCGGGCCTTAAGTAACAAACATAAACATGAATTATTTTTATCAAGTGATATGTTTAAAATACAGGCAGTCCTGACAACAGAAAGAGTGAAAGGTCAGAAAAAGGTGTATTTCTTTGTGTTCTTGTTTCTGTCTGCTTTTCTGTGGTTGTATTTTTATTTGACAATTCCTCTTTAAGAATGTGAAAGGGTGTCTACGTGCTCACACACCCAGCTGCAAGCACTCATGCACACCACACCCACACATGCACTTCAAAGTGATCTGTAAGTGCTGTGATCTTGTCAGCTGTCTAATCACGTCAGTTTCGTATCAGACCCTGCCTTTACCTGCAAATTGCGTCACTCCTGCTAAAACTGGTCATGAAGGTGTTTGTTATTTCATATAGAAAAACTACCCATAAATGACTGATTAATTATTTATCGACAGATTAGAGTTTCTTTTGGCCATCCTCAATTTAAATTTTCCAAGCATTATACTGTCTCTAAAGGCACCAAGTATTTTCATAATGTATCCTAAATAAGACCGCTTCCGTCTGCTCATTTGTGCTCAAAGTAAAATGCTTGAATTGATCGATAATTGTGTGCATGCATTTCTAGAAAACAACTATTGACCGATTTGTACCTTTAAAACTTTATGTTCCAACTCAAATGTTGTACTTGTTTTCAATTGCTGACCATTTATCAGCCAGAAGCCAACAGCATGAATCACGGGGTACAAGGCAAGGCACAGGGCCACTGTGGGCAACTTAGGGTCACCAGTAGCTTAACTACATGCCTTTCAACTGCAGGAGGAAACCCACACAACACAGAGAGGACTGCAAGCAGGATTTAAACCCCCAACTCTGCAGGTGTGTGGCTACCCACTAGTCACCTCCATAAAAACAAATGCTAAATATTTTGGCTATGTATAAAATCCTGTTTTCCACCAGAGGGCAGTAGAATCTCAACTGAATTATACCTGACCCTGAACAGACATTATACTTCACAGTAAAGGCCAGAGTTAAGCTGATACCGCCTGACACAATCCCTTCTCTGTACAATGTTGTGTAATCCATCTCCAGCCCATAATAACCTGGCCCACTCTGGCTCTGTCCCACTGTGGCTCCTTTTATTTCTTCCGGGAATGGAGCTTTTATGTCTCAGATGGCTGCCATGGTAACAGCAGCATCCGCAGGAGCATCGTACACATTACAGGCGCTTGTATTTTTAGCACTATAAGTAAAAGTGTGAAGTGGTAGAACGAGGCGGCAGAAGTGTAGAAGACAGCAGGATATTTGGGAGGGTTTACATAAAATTGGTATGATCATCATGTGTGTGAATGTGTGCCCTATGTAGGACTGGCATTCCATCCAAAGTGTCCCCTACCTGGTGCCCTATGTAGGACTGGCATTCCATCCAAAGTGTCCCCTACCTGGTGCCCTATGTAGGACTGGCATTCCATCCAAAGTGTCCCCTACCTGGTGCCCTATGTAGGACTGGCATTCCATCCAAAGTGTCCCCTACCTGGTGCCCTATGTAGGGCTGGCATTCCATCCAGAGTGTCCCCTACCTGGTGCCCTATGAAGGACTGGCATTCCATCCAGAGTGTCCCCTACCTGGTGCCCTATGTAGGGCTGGCATTCCATCCAGAGTGTCCCCTACCTGGTGCCCTATGTAAGACTGGCATTCCATCCAGAGTGTCCCCTACCTGGTGCCCTATGTAGGGCTGGCATTCCATCCAGAGTGTCCCCTACCTGGTGCCCTATGTAGGGCTGGCATTCCATCCAAAGTGTCCCCTACCTGGTGCCCTATGTAGGGCTGGCATTCCATCCAGAGTGTCCCCTACCTGGTGCCCTATGTAGGACTGGCATTCCATCCAGAGTGTCCCCTACCTGGTGCCTTAAGTAGGGCTGGCATTCCATCCAGAGTGTCCCCTACCTGGTGCCCTATGTAGGGCTGGCATTCCATCCAGAGTGTCCCCTACCTGGTGCCCTATGTAGGACTGGCATTCCATCCAGAGTGTCCCCTACCTGGTGCCTTAAGTAGGGCTGGCATTCCATCCAGAGTGTCCCCTACCTGGTGCCTTAAGTAGGGCTGGCATTCCATCCAGAGTGTCCCCTACCTGGTGCCTTATGTAGGGCTGGCATTCCATCCAGTGTGTCCCCTACCTGGTGCCCTATGTAGGGTTGGCATTCCATCCAGAGTGTCCCCTACCTGCTGTCCTATGAAGGACTGGCATTCCATCCAGAGTGTCCCCTACCTGGTGCCCTATGTAGGACTGGCATTCCATCCAGAGTGTCCCCTACCTGGTGCCCTATGTAGGACTGGAATTCCATCCAGAGTGTCCCCGACCTGGTACCGTATGTAGGCCTGGCATTCCATCCAGAGTGTCCCCTACCTGGTGCCTTATGTAAGACTGGCATTCCATCCAGAGTGTCCTCTACCTGGTGCCCTATGTAGGGCTGGCATTCCATCCAGAGTGTCCCCTACCTGGTGCCTTATGTAGGACTGGCATTCCATCCAGAGTGTCCCCTACCTGGTGCTCTATGTAGGACTGGCATTCCATCCAGAGTGTCCCCTACCTGGTGCCCTATGTAGGACTGACATTCCATCCAGAGTGTCCCCTACCTGGTGCCCTATGTAGGACTGGCATTCCATCCAGAGCGTCCCCTACCTGGTGACCTATGAGGGACTGGCATTCCATCCAGGGCGTCCCCTACCTGGTGCCCTATGAGGGACTGGCATTCCATCCAGGGTGTCCCCTACCTGGTGACCTATGTGAGACTGGCATTCCATCCAGGGCGTCCCCTACCTGGTGCCCTATGAGGGACTGGCATTCCATCCAGAGTGTCCCCTACCTGCTGTCCTATGTAGGACTGACATTCCATCCAGAGTGTCCCCTACCTGGTGCCCTATGTAGTTCTGGCATTCCATCCAGAGTGTCCCCTACCTGGTGACCTATGAGGGACTGGCATTCCATCCAGGGCGTCCCCTACCTGGTGCCCTATGAGGGACTGGCATTCCATCCAGGGTGTCCCCTACCTGGTGACCTATGTGAGACTGGCATTCCATCCAGGACGTCCCCTACCTGGTGCCCTAAGTGGGACTGGCATTCCATCCAGAGTGTCCCCTACCTGGTGCCCTATGTAGTTCTGGCATTCCATCCAGAGTGTCCCCTACCTGGTGACCTATGAGGGACTGGCATTCCATCCAGGGCGTCCCCTACCTGGTGCCCTATGAGGGACTGGCATTCCATCCAGAGTGTCCCCAACCTGGTGCCCTATGTAAGACTGGCATTCCATCCAGGGCGTCCCCTTCCTGGTGTGCTATGTAGGACTGGCATTCTGTCCAGGATGTCCCCCCTATGAAGGATTGGCATCTTGTCCAGGCTGTCCCCTACCTGGTGTCCTTTGCAGAACTAGCATCCTGTCCAGGATGTCCTTTACCCGGTGCACTATAAAGGACCGGTATCTCATCCAGGGCATCCCCTACCTGGAGTCCTGTTATGAACCGGTATCTGATCCAGGACGTCCCCTACCTGGTGCCCTATGTAGAGCTGCCATTCCATCCAGGGCATCCCGTACCTGGTGCCCTATGCAGGACTGGTATTTTGTCCAGGGTGCCCCCTACCTAGTGCCCTTTGAAGGACCAGCATCCCATTCAGGCAGCCCCCTGTGGGGTGCTCTATAAAGGACCAGCGTCTCATCCAGAGTGCTGACACTGCGAGTCTGTGTTCAGGCACAGTATGTGTGCTCTGACCATACTGCATTCTTACCTTACATACTGGCCAATCACTTTGCTCAGGAACCTGTTACCATGCTGCTGTTACCATGGCAGCCGTCTGAGGCATAAAGGCTCCATTGTTATTAACTTTGGTTGACTATATGGATGCACCTGAAACATCATGATTCATCCGTCTTCATTCAGGCTATCAATTGATCCTCACACACTGAGATCAGAAAGCATGTGGAGTCGAGCATAACTGTCTTATGGTAATAGGGGAAGGTAAATCAGTATCATCCCCCAGCCTTCAGGAAAGGAGGTGGACAGTGAATCTGGATTTTTCAAACCCTGCTGGACTTCACAATGCGGCGGTAAGGAGGATGCTGATGTGGATCGGCTCCAGGGAACCAGGTTTATTATGCAGGCAAAACTGTAGTCAGATAGTCCAGGTCAGAGACAGAGACTGCAATTAGAGATCAAACCAGCAGAAAAGGCACAGAATGGCTGGCAGGCGATGTGCAACAGTCAGTCAGAAGCAAGGCAAAAACACATCATCTTGGGGCAAAGATGAAATCAGAAAACCAGACAGGAAAAATCAGAACGGAAGAGGGAAGATGTGAAATTCAGCAACTCTACCACATGCACTAAAAACAGCAGAGCAATCAGGAAACCATGATTGCAGCTGGGAAGGGGTGTGGCCCAAAATAGAATACCAGTTCTTCCAGCAGCTTCTGGCAGCAGAGGAGGGATTGGTAATTAAGAAGCAGCAGAGCAGGTTTTTCAGGTGGTGTGGAGTCCTGACAAAGGGGTTCCCCGGGGGGGTGTGGTTAACAAGACGCAAAGTGCCAGAATGACGTCTGCGGGGCTCCTCTGGGCTGCTCGTCACAGCAGGCCGATCTTACTGCCGCTAACTCTATCTGATTTTCCATCTTGCAGACCAGTCAGCTCACTAACCTGACTGCTCTCCTGATGTGAGAATGTGAGAAAGGCTGGATTGTGCTCTTAGAGCAGTAAGAGCAGCTGAAGAGCAGCTTGTCTGTTCTGAATGAGTCACGGCAAAGTATTGCAGGTTAGCTCTGACTCTGGGCTGACTACACACACACACATAGTCCACACATTCATATCTTTATGGAAACTCTCCAATCATTTCTATGGGCCTAACCCTAATCCCAACGATGACATCCTTAACCCCTACTCAGCCCTAACCTTAACCATTAATAACCAAACACAAGTGTTTTGGCATTTTTAGTTTTTGCATTCATGGATTTTTATAAAACTGAGGTTATCCTTGTGGGGATCAAAAGAAATGTGGTATAATGGTAAACGGTACAGGTTTTTATCATATTGTAGGAAAATCTGGTCCCCACAATGTACTAATTACAAATACAGAGAGAGAGAGGACATCAATATATTTGTGGGGACTCTCCATTCATTTCTACTTCATTTCAGCCCTAATCTTAACCATAAGTAACCAAACAAAATGCAAGACTTTAGACAGTTGTAGTTTTTTGATTGCATTCACATATTTTTTTTATAAGATTGAGGTTTATATTATGGGGACCTGAAAAATGTCCCTATACAAGCTAAAAAAATAATAGATTTTACCACAGCTAGCTATACATGCAGTCCCACACAGACACACACACAGATGAGTTAGCTCTGACTCTGAGCTGGTTACACACACACACACGCACACACACAGGTGGGCGTTAAACTGCTCATGTCCTGTGCTGCAAGAAGCTTTCTCACAGCCAGTGCGATTATGTAACGTCCCCCACTCCCTCCCTTTTCCACACCTGCTTTAGCGTCTGGCACTGGTGCGCGTCCTGTGGGGGTGAGAACGGCACACGTCTTTCCTACCTCGCAATCGGCGTGCTCCCTGCATGCCAGACTGCTCAAATACCAATCAAATTTCATGATACACAGCAAAGACAGAACACTTTCGTTAGTCCTGCTGTTTCTAGTGGCCGCTTCCCCGTTGAGATTCTCTCAGCAAAAATCACTGCCTTCTAATCAACCCGGTATGCTAAGCAGCTGAATTAACTCCTGGTGGATTGTCGTCCGAAATGCTGATGTGTAGTGAATGTCATTATCGCTATGGCTGCTGTCTTTCCGAGTTCCTTTGTGTTTGCTATCTTACATCTATTTCCAGTAAAAGCAGCATCAGTGTTTCTGTGCCTTGCCTGAAATTGGTGTCCCCAGACCTGGTCGACAAGTGAAACACTAAATCTCTCCGTTATCCGCTCCACTCCCTCAAAAATAAATGATCTATCTATTCATTCGTTTCTTTTTCAAGCCATTTAGCTGGCGTGTCGCCTCCTTTCTACCTGCACAGTACATCACTCTCAGCCCGTCTTTCACCAAGAAAAGCGTAACAATCAGCTTTTCGGAAACACTCCTTCCGAAAGGGAACCGTCTCGGGCGTCGGAAACATGACGACCTGCATAACTAATTCAACCCACCAATAATTAGTCATTTTAGTTTGCACCACACTGAGTTTTACCCTCGCTTACTTAAGTACCAAATGACTTATTTGCCCATGTATTCTATGAAAATGAGAATGTAAAGTTACCCTCGTGTCAGACTTTTAAACACACCGCCCCTAACCTGTTGGGTTAATGTGCTCTATTGATCTCACTTTCAGTTCGTGAATTGTTTTGGTCAAGAAACACGATTTTCTACACTACTACAATGACATGCCGACACAGACTCAGCACGGACGCACTCATTCATGTCCGAAATGTCGGAAATAAACTGCAAATGTTTCCTTCGCTCGGGAGACTTTAATGCTTGTTTAGCCCGTGTGCTGCCCCGGAGGCGGGCCTGCCCCCTGTGTCAGTTCGGTGGGAGTCCTCTCCGGATCGGTGGTACCGCAGCCTTCCCGGTCCGGTGAGAAAGCTCGAGACACAAAGGAAGAGAAAGAGGCGCACAGAACAAAGCATTTCTTGCGCATCATTATCGCCGCTGTCGCAGCTGTTATTATAATACATCGGCACCCCGCAGCACGTATACGTCCAGCAGCGTTAGATTTCAGACGCAGATTATTAAACGCACATTATTTCTCGACCGTGTCATTGCGTGGGTGGGTGAAGTCTCGCTGTTTACCAACACCGAGCGCCTCTCTCAGCTGACAGTGCCGATAGGCGGCGTCCTTCTGCCGGAGGAGACGCCGGGAGCGGAGCGGAGGCAGCCTGTCTGCAAGCAGGGAAAGGGGACAAACGATGCCAGGAGAACGTGCTCCAGAATCTGGGCTCGGTCCAATTCGCCCCCGAAGGACGGTGTGAAAGGGCTGCGATGCGCACGGCAGAAAAGCGGAGGGTGGAAAGCAGCCTTGAATGAGGAATAAAGGAGCCACCCAGGCGGACATAACTGCCCAGTCCGAGGGAATGAGGCGAATTCCAGCGGAGAATCGCTAGAGAAGCCGGGCAAAGCTGCTCCGCCATCTGCATGCGAAGCGGGTCCCACGGAGCGCCGGGGAGGACGAGCCGCAGCCGCAGCCGAAGAAGCGGCGCTCCTGGGACAGCCGTGCATTTCCCACGCTGCGCAACGAGGACAGAGCGCAAAGGTCCTCATGGCACTCGTGATGGAGCCGGTCAGCAAATGGAGCCCGAGTCAAGTGGTGGACTGGATGAAAGGTAGGTGGAGCAGCTTTGTCTGGGATCTGAACCATTAGAGGTGATCGGCGTGTGTTTGTATGGGATCTCAACCATGAGATGTGATTGGCATATGGTTTTATGGGATCTGAACCACGAGAGGTGATCGGAGTGCGTTTGTGTGGGATCTGAACCATGAGAGTTGATCGGCGCCTGTTTGTATGGGATCTGAACCATGAGAGTTCATCGGCGTGTGTTTGTATGGGATCAGAATAAGATTGATCGGTGTGTGTTTGTATGGTATCAGAAAAATGAGAGGTGATCGGCGTGTGTTTGTATGGGATCTGAACCATGAGTGGTGATCGGCGTGTTTGTATGGGATCTGAACAATGAATGGTGACTGGCGTGTGTTTATATGAGATCTGAACCATGAGATGCGATCGATGTCTTTGTTCCCCGGGCATCGAACGTCTCCGAACCCGTTTAAACAGGTGTTTGTGCTCAACGACAAAAACAAAAACCACGTGAGAAAACGCACTTGACAGAAAAGATACCGCCGCAGTGTGCGCTGAAAGACAAAGTCAGGCTGAAAAGTATCTTTAAACATGCCTCCGTATTTGAAGCTACTCCGTGCGGACGCGCTTTGCACATCGACACACTCAGACAGGCTCACTTAGCATTTATTTAAATAATAGCGGACGCACCCGAGGTCTGTTTCACCACCCGACCGAGTGGATAACCACCCCCCCCCCCCCCCCCCCCCCCACACACACACACACACACACACACACACACACACACACACACACACACACACACACACACACACACACACACACACACACAGAGGGAGAGAGAGAGTCATTGCAGGGGTGATGTGTGGAGGAAGTGTTAGGGAGAGGAGGTAGAGACGTTATAAGACCAGACACCGGTATAGGGTAGGCTATCTGTACGTTAAACGAAAATACAGCCCAAAAGCTGCAAGATGATAACGGAAACACAAGGTTGCGCCTCACAATTTTTTCTATTGATTTAAAAAAAAAAAAAAGAAAGAGTGATTTTTTTTGTAACCAGCACTCACAAATTAGCGGGAGCTTTGGAGCCACGTCGAGGAGGCTGGACCTGGATGACAGATACTCCAGAACGTGCAAAGTGCGGCCTCTCATCGCTAACAGCTGACCTGGTGACGTTATTTAAAGAACGCGTCCCTGCAGGTGGCGCTCTGTCCCAATCAGCTGGCATCCTATGCGTGGTCCCCAGAAAGTAGCCCCTAAATGTCAAGTGATTTTCCTCATAGCCAGTTTTTGTCTGTTTCTGAATCGCGTGGCTTTGGGGGTCGGGTGCTGCCAGTGACAGTGAGCTGGCAGTGAGTGGGAAGCCCAGTGTTATTTCTGTGATATTCCTGCTTATTTCTGTATGTGGGTGTGTGTGTGTGTGGCGGCTTCTTCTTCCGCTCTCTGTAGTGAGGAGGATTAATGTGCCTCCGACTGTGCTGGGACATGTGCCGCTGAAGACCTGCCCGCAGCCCAGACACACCGGGCCAAACTGTACCAAGATACTAACTCAGGCGTGTCTTTGACCCGTATGTGCTGCTGTGGACCCAGAAGGTTCTGAAGCTCCTCAGCACTTCCACTAGCATCGCCCGACCACGTCCGCAGCTGTCAGTGTGTGTATTAAGATGCCGTTCCGCACTTTTCACGGTTTAATGCCGGCCAGCGAAGTCCACAGCAGGGTGGTCCATTCTCCTCTGAGTGGGAATTTCAATTAATAGAAACATCCTGGATACCTTAATTGTAGACACAAAACATTGCCCAAATCTGGGATGTCATGATGTTGTGTCACTGTTTGGGTACACCATCTTAAGGGGTAGGAGCACTCACCCCCGAATGAGGCCAGGGGCCCTTCGATACAGGCTGACGGAGTGGCTATGAAAAGCCTGCTAAGAAAGACCTTGTGGAAGTTACACGCATTTAACAGACAGCACAGTCCAACACAAAACACCCCCACAGTTTAAGCAGCTGACTCATATCGAATCCTACAGTCCAATCACGACCATCTGGGCCGCAGGGACGGTGCTGTCCGGTGGTTGCCGTGGTAACTGAGCCCCATGTAGGTTAGCTATAGTAGATGGTGGTCTGTACGTGTGTGATAGAGGGGCAGCGAACGAACGATAAAGCAGACCTGTGTAAACATACCTGTGTAACGAGAGAATGTTACACCGATGAGGATCGTTCTGTGTGTGTTTGCAGTTTGTCATGTTGGTGCTGTGTAGCGTCCCTCTGTGTTTGTGGTGTGTAGTGTTTTGCTGCTTGGTCTGATTGGTGAGTCTTTGTGTCAGTTCCTCCTTACGAGATCTAATCGTCATTCACATCGGCTTCGTATGTTTGCGTCCCACGCACCAGCACTGCATTTCTCTGGTTAATGTGGAGAAGTGTGTGAGAGAGATGCAGAGGGTAAGAGAAAAGATTTAGTTAAAGTGGGCCTGGGGGGGGCAGCTCACCGTGTTCCTAATGCCACCACACTTTGGGGGTTGGGGGGTGGGCTTACTGTGTTCCCAATGCTGCTACTTTGGTGGGGGTGTTCACTGTGTTCCCAATGCTGCCATTTTAGGGTGGGGGGGGGGAGGGGCGCTAATCGTGTTCCTAATGCTGGCACTTTGGGGTGGGGTGGGGGGGATGTGCTCACTGTGTTCCCAATGCTGCCATTTTAGGGCGGGGGGGGGGGGGGGCTAATCGTGTTCCCAATGCTGGCACTTTGGGGTGGAGTGGGGGTGGGGGGGGTACACACTGTATTCCCAATGCTGCCACTTTGGGGGGGGGGGCTCATTGTAATTCCCGAGCTGCCTCAGGTCGAGCTGGGGGCCACAGGCCTTTGTGAAGAGGCAGCTCCTTCTGTGCAGCTGGGCTTGTACTCACTGTCTCTGCTCCTGCATGGTGTCTGCGTAGGTGTCTGCTGCGATTCGTCATCACTGCGCTCTGCTCTGGGACATCACTCCTGCGCTTACAGCAGGCGCTAAACGCAGCCCCTCTGCACACCACACACCTTCCACATGAGCCTGCACGATGTGAGATGTTAATATCGGTATCACATGTTACACATACGCAGTTGTCACATCTGAAGAATCGTCGATTGTCACCTGGGTTAAGACAATAAATTACTTTAAAGCAAAACTTAGCAAGCCCTGCAATTTAAATGATGCATTCCATTTCAACATTATCTAATAGATCTTCACAAAAACGCTGTGTACAATTTACCGATTCTGCTTCTGCGTGAGCTCTGCATGCATGTATAGCTGTCATTGCTGTAAGACTCATCGTGGCGTGACTTCTGCTGTATAGGAATGTTTCGGATTTTACAAAGATGATATTGAGCAAAAGCAAGTGATGTGTCGGCACTGCGTTGTGTCTGTCGGCACTGCGTTGTGTCTGTCGGCACTGCGTTGTGTCTGTCGGCACTGCGTTGTGTCTATTGGCACTGCTTGCAGCCACGCTACCAACTTATTTGGCAGACTGTTGGTAGATAATAACAGGTTCTATTTGGCTATAGTTTATTTTGGGTAAACCTTCAACTCTTTTTTTGTTATATAAGTATTGAAAAAGTTAACACAAAGTTTTCAAGTATCCCAATATGAACTTTTCCAATATTGTTCATTTCCAATGTCGCTCTACTTCCATATGCATTTGGGGCAGTCCCCCAGTGTGTGCTGAGTGAAGCCATGCCCCTTGTGTGTGCTGAGTGAAGCCACGCCCCCCGCCCCCCCCCATTGTGTGCTAAGAGAAGCCATGCCCCTTGTGTGTGCTGAGTGAAGCCACGCCCCCCAGTGTGTGCTGAGGGAAGCCACGCCCCCCAGTGTGTGCCGAGGGAAGCCACGCCCCCCAGTGTGTGCCGAGGGAAGCCATGCCCCCATTGTGTGCTATGAGAGGCCATGCCCCTCAGTGTGTGCTGAATAAAGCCACCCCCCCCGGTGTGTGCTGCATGAAGCCATGCCCCCTAGTGTGTGCTGAATAAACCCACCCCCCCCCCGGGTGTGTGCTGCATGAAGCCACGCCCCCTAGTGTGTGCTGAGTGAAGCCACACCCCCTTTTGTGTGCTTTAGCTTGTATCCCACAAATTTTATGTCTGACTGATGTCACAGTTGCAGGGGAGGTCCTGGGTTTAAAGTAGGCGCGGGGGGCTTTGCTCTTTAAATGAGCTGCACTCAGCCATTCCCACAGTGCTCCAGGCCCTGATCGCTCAGCCACCACATGTACTTGAAATGGCAACCTGTGTATGTGTGAGTGTGTGCCTGTCACACTCCTGACCCTGCCGATCACTCTCAGTCTTCCCAGAATTCCCTGCTTCTGTGGAATTCTGACCTAAAAAGTGCTATGCAGTCTGAATTTCAGGGCTGGGGAACTCTGGGCAACCATGGGTATACAAGGCATGCGTCCCTCCCCACTATCCTGCTACGGTGCCTGTGACAGCTGTCCCAACAGTTGGTGTCCACTGAGGTTCCAGACTAGTCTGTCCCAAACATTCTGAGAGATTCTCCAGCATTTGAGGTGCAGAGGGACAGATTACCCTGCCACAGTGGTGTGAGCGTGAGTTACCTGGAACACTGCGCGTTACATTTGGTGATTCCCAAGGGAATCTGTCATTTACCCACAATTCATCTGTTATCCTCTCTGGATCATGCCATGACTAAAGCTTGCTGTGTGTCCAACTGTGGTCCATCCTAGGTGGTACCAGCTCTCTCCTCTGAGAGAGAGAGAGAGAGAGAGAGAGAGAGAGAGAGAAACTGGGCTGAGAAACAGAGAGAAGCAGGGAGAGGAGCTGGGCTGAGATGGAGGGAAATGCAGAGAGACGAGCTGGGCTGAGATGGAGGGAGATATTCATGTGCTATTTCATGTGTACTTTTGGGGTTCGTGTGATATTTTGGGACATTTTCCACAGCAAGTTTGTGGTATTTTTCTGGTATTCCTGTGACAACATTATGGTATTTCTGTAGTATTACTTGCTTTTCCTGTAGTATGTTACATGGAAGTTCAATAGTATTCCTCTGGTAGCTCTGTGGTATTCCTGTGATAGCCCTGTGATTTTATTGCTTTTTCTTTAGTAGTCCTGTGGTATTTTTCAGGGGTGCAGGAGAGATTTTTGAAGTGGGCGTGACCAAACAGTGAGCAAAACTCTCAAATCTTAAGCTTATCCAGCCATGCTTGATGAGGCATTTGGCGTGATTTAATATACTAACATATTAATTAATATACTAAACATTTTGATTGACATTGGCCGACCTACATACAATGTTACAGTGTTTTGGTATGGAATTGCCAATCACCCAGAAATGGCCTATTAGACAATAGCATAAACAACAGATTTCTTACAATTTGTTGCAAGTTTAAATTTACTGAGCCCCAGTATACAGTAATGTTACATTTTATGTGAGGACACATTCATAGATTTGTACCTTTTTCTAACAGACATAATTTAACGTTAGGTCCAACTTGGATGAAGTTGTTTTCTTGGTTGCAGTAATATAAATTAGCCTATCACAGATATGGGAAAATCCAACATAGGCTTGGTATAGATTAAGCCTATATAGAATTTACATCTACTTACATTGCTTGCTATTTGAAAGAACTGCTTTGGTTCCAGTGACCAAAACTGCAATTTAAGGCAGCTCAATTCCAGGCTTGGGGAGTAACAGAATACAAGTAACTGCATTACAGTTACTTGTGAGAAAAAGAAACATAATCATATTATAGTTACATTTGTAATAAATCAGGATTACTTCTAGATTACATTATAATCTGAAAAAAAAATCTGGTTTTCTGATGTTTATAAAGAAGGCGAAGCTGATGTCACGCTGTTTTTTGCAAAAACAGCACCTCTTGTTATCAATCCCTCCTACATGTGGTGCAAGTCCCTCCTGCTTGTGGCATAAGTCCCTCCTACTTTGGCATAAACCTCTCCTACCTGTGCCAGAAGTCACAGGGAGATGTAGGGAAAGGAGCTGGTCTGAGATGGAGGGAGGAGCTGGGCTGTGAGGAAGGGAGAGGCAGGAAGATGAGCTAGGCTGAGATGGAGAGAGACTCAAGGAGAGGAGCTGGGTTGAGATGTAAGGAGACATAAGAGGATCGTTCTGTGTGTGTTTGCAGTTTGTCATGTTGGTGCTGTGAGTCCTGCACAGGTCCACTTTTGGAGACCTGGACCCGCACAGTACAGCACCACACCCGCCCGTGCACCCGTGATTATTTTAAAGTTAAAACCGCACCCGCCCGGGCCCGTTAACATTCCGCCCATTACCCACCCGTACCCCCCGTACCCGTGATAAATTACACACAATTATTTTTTCGATGCACCTCTCAACGTGACAAGCGCTAGGCCTACATGAATTTTGAATTTAAACGAAAAAGTCCGTTTAACACAAAATCAAATCAGATAGATCTAAGCTATCCATACTGTGACGAGCGTGAAACAGAGAACACGACGAAACGCTTCAGCAACGATTCAGACGTGTATGTGAATGTTTGTCGAGGCGGTTATCTAATGGTGCGTTCGTTTTTCTCTCGGAACTCGGAAATTCCGAGTTGAGTGACATCATGTCTGACAATCTCCCGTTCGAGCTACCACATCTCGGAGCAAACATGGCTGCCTCCATGAACACGCTGCTGTGTGTTGTTGCTTTATATTTTAGCAGATTTGGAGTGAGATTATTTTTTCCGAGAGACAAACAAACAAGAAACACGAACTAGTCAAACCACATTAAAAGCTTTATAAAATATTTTCTTTTTTCGAGAGGCAAACAAACTACTATCAAACCAAAGACACTAACAAGTCTGGTAAAAATCTGATATTGCATGATAGGATACTGTTTACGGTCATGATATGGTATTCTCTAAATCGAACACGTGCAGTTACATTTATAACTATTAATACATTTAACAAAATAAACATTTTTAAAGATTTAAAAATATGATTACTGTTGAGCGTGTAAGCTGCCATGTTGAAATTACATCACAGGGGCAACTTGGACAACAAAATCTTGTCCGACATCAACGTCATAAAAGAGGCGTGTTTCCGATGGGAAGTGACGTTTTTCGTGACGTTTCCTGACGTTTTCATCTGAGTTCCGACTTGGAGAGAAATAATGGAAAGCACCATAAGGTACCCCCGACATACTGAACACACTGTGATGATGACAATTTGTACATGATAGTCTAATACATAGATATTTTCGCTTATATGTTATTTTTGCAGGCTACGATACTGTTTTGATTGACCTGCTACCCGCCCGTGTGTAATGAATTACCCGCCCGTAAAATTCCAGAACATTAAAATCCGCCCGTTTCAGCAACTATCTGCGGGTACCCGACCCGGTGCAGGACTCTGCATAGGGGTGAGGAGCTGGGCTGAGATGGAGGGAGACTCAAGGATAGGAGCTGACTTGAGAGGCAGCGAGAAGCAGGGAGAGGAGCTGGGCTGAGATGCAAGGAGAGGCAGGGAGGGGAGCTGGGGTGAGATGTAAGGAGAGGCAGGGAGGGGAGCTGGGGTGAGATGTAAGGAGAGGCAGGGAGAGGAGCTGGGGTGAGATGTAAGGAGAGGCAGGGAGGGGAGCTGGGGTGAGATGCAAGGAGAGGCAGGGAGAGGAGCTGGGGTGAGATGCAAGGAGAGGCAGGGAGAGGAGCTGGGGTGAGATGTAAGGAGAGGCAGGGAGGGGAGCTGGGGTGAGATGTAAGGAAAGGCAGGGAGAGGAGCTGGGGTGATATGCAAGGAGAGGCAGGGAGAGGAGCTGGGGTGAGATGTAAGGAGAGGCAGGGAGGGGAGCTGGGGTGAGGTGTATGGAGAGGCAGGGAGGGGAGCTGGGGTGAGATGTAAGGAAAGGCAGGGAGAGGAGCTGGGGTGAGATGTAAGGAGAGGCAGGGAGGGGAGCTGGGGTGAGATGTAAGGAAAGGCAGGGAGAGGAGCTGGGGTGAGATGTAAGGAGAGGCAGGGAGAGGAGCTGGGGTGAGATGCAAGGAGAGGCAGGGAGAGGAGCTGGGGTGAGATGTAAGGAAAGGCAGGGAGAGGAGCTGGGGTGAGATGTAAGGAGAGGCAGGGAGGGGAGCTGGGGTGAGGTGTAAGGAGAGGCGGGGGGGGGAGTTGGGGTGAGATGTAAGGGGAGGCAGGGAGAGGAGCTGGGGTGAGATGTAAGGAAAGGCAGGGAGAGGAGCTGGGGTGAGATGCAAGGAGAGGCAGGGAGAGGAGCTGGGGTGAGATGTAAGGAGAGGCAGGGAGGGGAGCTGGGGTGAGGTGTATGGAGAGGCAGGGAGGGGAGCTGGGGTGAGATGTAAGGAGAGGCAGGGAGGGGAGCTGGGGTGAGATGCAAGGAAAGGCAGGGAGAGGAGCTGGGGTGAGATGTAAGGAGAGGCAGGGAGGGGAGCTGGGGTGAGATGCAAGGAGAGGCAGGGAGAGGAGCTGGGGTGAGATGTAAGGAGAGGCAGGGAGGGGAGCTGGGGTGAGATGTAAGGAGAGGCAGGGAGGGGAGCTGGGGTGAGATGTAAGGAGATGCAGGGAGAGGAGCTGGGGTGAGATGTAAGGAGAGGCAGGGAGGGGAGCTGGGGTGAGATGTAAGGAGAGGCAGGGAGGGCAACTGGGCTGAGAGGCAGTTACGTCTCTCTCTGCATCTCTCCTTCTCTGGTACGTACTTTGCTGACTGTCTGTGGGTAAATCATGGTGATGATGCCTGTGTTGGTCACCTGTTTTACTGCTGCCAGTGTTAATGATCAGGTTCTTTAGTCGATCCTTCAAATAAAGTGAGGGACTCCTTGTCCCTGTCTCCACAGCATTTACAGCTGTAAGCCTTCACCTCCTGCCCTGCTGCTTCTGCGTTCAGCCTTGCAGCAGCTTCCCTCCTTAATCCTCCTGTTTCCGCTGTTTTCTTGCGGAGGGGGCTCCTCCCTTTCTGCATTGTGTTATAAAGAGATTATTCCACAGCCGGGGGGGGGTCCTGTGGGCTCTCTCTTTCCAACCCCGCGCAGATTCCGCCCCGCACCCCCCAGCATATCCGCTGTGATGGGAGCCCTACTGTACATATTTTACCATGACCAGGAGTGTGACTGATCCTTCTGCTCTGAATGATCAGCTTTCAGGAAGTTTTTTACATATACAGTATATGCACGGTATAGCATGCAGTGTCGGATTCAGCGTATCACGCGACATGACATACGGATTGCTATTTAATGTACGCATATGGTATAGTGTGTTATGTCGTACTTGACATGTTACACAATATGGTGTGCAATGTCATACTTGGCTTGTCACACAGTATAGTGTGTAATGTCGTGTTCAGCCGTATCACATGGTATAGTGTGTAAAATCATACTCAGCATGCAACCGTACTTGGCGTGCCATACAGTATACTGTGTAAATACTCAGCGTGTTATATGGTATAGTGCATAATGTTGTACTCGGAGTATCATACTGTATAGTGTCTTATGTCATATTCAACTGTATCACACAGTTTAGTGTGTAATGTCAAACTTGTAGTGTCACACAGTATAGTGTGTCATGTCATATTCAGCGTGCCGCACAGAATTGTGTGCAGTGTTCTCGGCGTGTAACGCGATATAGCATGTGATGTTGTATGTGACCTGTGCGTGTCAGAGAGAGAGACGGAGGAGGGCAGAGCAGAGCAGAGAGATGTGTGGAGAAGAGGAGAGTAGTGAAAGATGGGAGGAGAGCAAGGACGACGTGTGGCAGGGATGTAGGAGGAGAGAGGGACTGGGGGTGTCCTTTAGCCTAAATGTCTGACACTACGTTTGTAAACTGGGCCAGCATTCTGGAGGCGCGATTACAGCACTGTGCTGCGTAGGTGAACTCACGGCACTCATTGCCCGGCCTGCTTCTCATTTGCCTCCCTCCTCTCTCCTTTACAGCCTCTGAACAGAAACACGGTGCCTGAGTAAGCGGACAATAGTCCTCTGAAAACAAAGAATAAGAGAAGATTTAAGGGCAGTGGTGACACAGAGTGGTATGAGCAGGGGGCAGTTGCTCTGGGGCGCTGCAGACAACGGCCACTGTAACAGGCTTTAGCCTCTCGGGGGCTCCATCCTTTCGCATCTCGGTCTCAGCTCCAACCCCAAATACTACTTCTATTTCTACACCAACGCCACACTAGGTCACAGCGCTGAGTGTGTGTCTTTGAGGGGGTGTGGCTGTGTGTTCTTTCTTCCCAGTCGGCCATGTCGGACTGTGACTGATGGTATTTGCACAGCTGTGTAAGAGCACTGCGAAAACTGCATTGGAGAGCTTCACCGTGGCTGAATGACTCAGGAGAGGAGTCACACGCATACACGTATAAGGCTTTGTGTGTGTCCGGCTACAGAACTTTCTCTTAAATACAAAGGTGTGAAAACACACCAGGACACAACCACAAACTCAGAAACACACCCACACACATTTTACACTATTCCAGCCAGCACAGGCTGCAAGGCTGGGGTACACCCTTCTATCACAGGACACCTATACATTTATACTAGAGATGCACCGATTTCAATTTTCTTTTAATTTTCTTTTTCCCCAAATGTGAACCTGGCAATACCAAGTTTTGCTGATTACGATTTCTAAGAATTTTCTAATTGACAGCATATACAAAAATATCAACTTTTCTTCAATGCAATATTTGATTTACATAATAAAAATAAAGATGTTAAACTTTACAATTTCCCCCAAACTGCACTACAGGATCATCTCTCACTTAAACAAGTCTCAGAATAAAGTGCTCTGTGACTGGAAACAGGTACAAATAACAATTAACTGAAAATGAGCTGCTGTACACCCAACTTTATCTGACATATTTTAGTTTACCAAACAAGAGCAAGTGCAACAGATTTAAATAACAAAACAAATACCAGTTACTTACATAATTTTCCAATATGTTTAAATTCAACAGATAACACGACATTGACCCTTTTCTCTTTTTTTGCTCATTTTAAAATAAAAAAAGTCCAAAGGTTACAAACCTCCAAATAAAACTGAAGTGTACTATTCGCTTCCAAATAATAATAGATGTAGGGTATTATTATTAATTATTAATGCCAACATCACATCGTAGCACATACAATTCTTACATCACTAGTAAGCTAGATTAAAATTAGGCTTTTTCATACCTTCATAGTGTACGGACATTATAGCCAGGGGGTTAAAATTTAGCGAAAACATTTTTACTGTCATAGGAAAAAACAATAGCTACTGTAGCTTCGCAATGTTAATGAGTATTCAATTTCAAGATTATGTAGTATATGTTTAATTTAATCAGTTTAAAGTTCACCTCCGATGTTTCACCATGTTTTCATGGTATTTCCCCCGCAGTCTACTTCAGCTTTACGTTTATTACAAATTGCAAGCTTTGTATTGTCTTCACAGTGAAGAACTTCCACGCTAACGGCATGTTAGCATGTGGCTGCAAGTGTGTACACGGCTGTGCGTATGACGTGTGGTGCATGCATAAAGTGAACCGGTTCTGTATTGGAAATATACGAGACTGACTGGCTGGTCTCCGGTTTTCTGTACTGATGTCAGATCTCTTTGTACTCTTACCCGGGTTGGTGTGCTGATGCAGGATCTGTCTGTACACTTACCGGGGTTGGTGTACTGATGCAGAGTCTGTCTGTACTCTTACTGGGTTTGGTGTATTGATGTTGAATCTCTCTCTACTCTTATCCGGGTTGGTGTACTGATATCGGATCTCTCTGTACTCTTACTGGTGTCAGTGTACTGATGGGTCTCTCTGTACTCTTGGGGTTCGTGTACTGCTACAGGGTTTCTCTGTACTCTTACTGAGTTGGTGTACTGATGCAGGGTCTGTCTATACTCTTACTGAGGTTGGTGTACTGATGCAGGGTCTCTCTGTACTCTTACTGAGTTGGTGAACTGACGTCAGATCTCTCTGTACTCTTACTGGTGTCAGTGTACTGATGTTGAATCTCTCTGTACTCTTACCGGGGGGTTTGGTGTACTGATGTCGGATCTCTCTGTACTCTTATTTGGGTTGGTGTACTGATGCAGGGTCTCTCTGTACTCTTACTGAGTTGGTGTACTGATGCAGGGTCTCTCTGTACTCTTACCGAGGTTAGTGTACTGATGCAGGATCTCTGTACTCTTACCGAGGTTGGCGTACTGATGCAGGATCTCTCTGTACTCTTACCGAGGTTGGCGTACTGATGCAGGATCTCTCTGTACTCTTACCGAGGTTGGCGTACTGATGCAGGGTCTCTCTGTACTCTTACCGAGGTTGGCGTACTGATGCAGGATCTCTCTGTACTCTTACCGAGGTTGGCGTACTGATGCAGGGTCTCTCTGTACTCTTACCGAGGTTGGCGTACTGATGCAGGGTCTCTCTGTACTCTTACCGAGGTTGGCGTACTGATGCAGGATCTCTCTGTACTCTTACCGAGGTTGGCGTACTGATGCAGGGTTTCTCTGTCTTAGGCCTGGACGACTGCCTGCAGCAGTACATTAAGAACTTTGAGCGGGAGCAGGTGGGTGGGGACCAGCTGCTGCGTATCACGCACCAGGAGTTGGAGGACCTGGGCGTGTCACGTATTGGTCATCAGGAGCTCATCTTGGAAGCTGTGGACCTGCTCTGTGCTCTGGTGAGTCAAACTGCTTGTCTGACCGACACAGGATGTGATAGCACCCTGCTCATCACATACCTGAGCTCTGCTGGTCCTACTGCCTGAGCCACTGGCTGATCACACTGGCTAATCACACTGGCTGACCACACTGGCTACAAGCCTGAACAGTGTGTCTAAAAGGAATCATTCAACATGACTAACCAAAATCATTCTGCAGTCTGGGTTAGAGAAGACAAAGATGTTTAAGGTTGCAGAAAAGACTTCCAGGGAGGTACCATGGCAGTGCTGACCTGTGAAAGTGTGAGGGACTTGGTTCTGCTGAGTTTCTTTCACCACTGGTTCCATTGCCTCCTCTTCTGGTCACTTTCCTCAGCCTAACCACTTTGCACTCATGCACAGAGTGATTTTTTACATGTTAATCCTCTCAGCTAATTTGGTTCATTCCAGTGGATAAACAAACATTGTAATCTCTTGTAATTTGATGGGTATTGCACGCCCTCCCACATGACCACCACACATTGGCTGGTTACTGCCCCCCACCAGAGTACTATTCATGGGGTCCATTCTCTTCAACACTCAGCTCTGGAGAATAACATGCTGTTAATACAATGTAGAGTGCTGTGTATCATATCACATGGTCTTCCTCAAAAATGCTTTGTCTCCCTTGTAAACATTTCCTAGGGTTCAGTCTTAATGATTAAAAGGGACTGGGGCAATCAGGTGAAACTCTGCTGCTGTGTTTGTCCCTCAGGCCTGGAAGCCGTCCCCTTAACAGCCCAAGAGTGCCTTTATATCTGTGATCATTCAGTGTGAACAAGCCTGCTAAGTATCTGATGACGTGATGAAACTGTCTTTCAGTTCATGGTGATCTAGATTCTGGATCTGTGTCTTACAGAACTACGGGCTGGAGACGGAGAACCTGAAGACGCTGTCCCACAAGCTGAATGCCTCAGCCAAGAACCTGCAGAACTTCATCACAGGCCGCCGGCGCAGTGGCCACTATGACGGGCGTAGTGCGCGCAAGCTGCCCAATGACTTCCTGACATCTGTAGTGGACCTCATCGGCGCTGCCAAAAGCCTGCTGGCCTGGCTGGACAGGTAAGGATTGTGGAGAGACGCAAAGTTCCAGCTCTGACAGCAGGTCTGTATACATGGGACGTTGGTGTGATGGCGTCTCCGGCCCCCACAGTCACTTTTCCGGACTGTATCTAGGTCACTTTTCTTTCTCACAGACTCTGACTGGAGAGGAAGATTTCAGAAGACAGGTGTCCAAAAGCCACAGACAATCACAAATGAAGCTGATATATTTAAAAGGATGGTGTATAGTTTAGCCTGAGGGTGGGGTGCGTGTAGTCTGTGAGGCTATAGTGCTGATGTTTGACAGATAAGGTCAGCTAAAAGTTAAAGATGGGAGAGTGATCCGTACTATGAGCATGCAGTGATTTGTGCAGTACAGTTATGTGTGCGTGCAGGGACGTGTGTGCATTGATGTTTGTGTGCAATGGCATGTACATGCAGTAGTGTGTGCTGTGATGTGTGCAGTGCTGTGCGCAGTGCGGTGATGGGTGCAGTGATGTGTGTATGTACTTATGTGTATGCGTGGTGATGTGTGCATCCGTGTGTGTGTGCAGTGATGTGCAGTGTGGTGTGGGGTGAAAGCATGTGCAGTGACACGTGTGTGTGTGTGTGTGTGTGTACAGTCATGTATGTGTGCAGTTACTTGTGCAGTTATGTGTATGTGCAGTTATATGTGCATTGCAGCAATATGTTTGTGTAGCGATGTGTGAGTGCCATGATGTATGCAGTGCAGTAATGTGTGTCATATGGTGATATGTGCTATGCGGTGATGTGTGGTGTGGTGATGTGCAGTGTGGTAACATTCAGGTGGCACTAACTATATTTCACTGATTTTCTTACATAATCAACATTAGCAAAAGGAGGAAAGATATAACATTCTTTCCTATATGGTCTATCAGACCTGGTCCAAGTCACCTGGCCAAGTTACATGACCACAAGGCCAGGAAGTGTGGATTTGATCTCTGAGTAACTTGGTGATATGAGGCATCTCATTAGCCTGATTGTTGGCCTAATTAAGGATCCTCCAGTAACACCTCCCGCCTACATATACTCAATGATTCTGGTGATTATTTACTTTAATTGCAACTATTAAGCAAAATGCAGTTAAGAACAAAGCTGGTTCTGTCTGTCATGTTTGTTTATGTTAGCTGGGCTTGCAAGATAAAGGAAAACAATTTAAGACAGACAGAAATGTGTCAGACAGACAGCATAGGCTGTTTACTTACAATTTTAAGGCAGGTAATGCTACAGATTGTACTTGTGCTACTGCACAGTCTCACAGATTAGACATCAGATTAGACATATTTCAATCTAAGCCTGCAGGACAGCAAAGAGTCAGCATACACACACCAAGCATAGACACACACAGACCCACACATCCAGGGATGGCCTCCATTGCACAAGCTCACACACTTGCTCATTCACTCCAGCACGAGTGCACACTGACTCATCTGTGATGTTTTTTGGGTTTAGCCATATTTTTGGCACCTGCACAGTAGATGTTTTCGCGGAAAAGCCCTCAGACTGTGCTGGACCGGGGGGCTGGGTATAGGTCTGGGGGAAGTGCCTGAAGTCCGAGATCCTGTTCTGAGGTCTGGACGGTGCAGCCTTGTGTGCATCTCACATGGCTCCCCGTGTCCCTAGTCACCATCGCAGCCGGCTGACATACTGACCTCCTGCATGTTTGGAATCTGCAAGAAGGATCTTCTGTCTCCTTAGGTCCCCCTTTGCCGCAGTGGCCGACTACTCCGTGACCCGGAACAGCGTGATACAGCTGTGCCTGGAGCTGACCACCATCGTCCAGCAGGTAAACACACTTGCAGCCGAGGCAGATCGCACCTAAAGACCTGAACAATATGCAGCAGGGCCTTAGGGAGTCCTTAGGGTTTGTAATATCAGCAATATCAGATGTATTATTAAATTTGTCATCACTGTCCTGCTCAAATCACTGTTCAGAATGCCCTTTAAGCAATTACAGAAGTGACAGAACAGTGAATAAGAGTAGAGACAATGCCGTAACAGAACAACAAGCACATGTACAGAGCAATGAGTAAGATCAATGACAGAGCAGTGAGTAAAAGCAGTGACAGTGCAATGACAGAGCAGTGAATAAGATTAGTAACAGCAATGAGTAAGAGCAATGACAGTGCAGTGAGTAAGAGCAGTAACAGATGAATGAGTATGAGCGGTGACAGCAGTGAGTAAGATCGGTGACAGCTGTGAGTAAGGTCAGTAGCAGAGCAGTGAGCAAAGCTGTGACAAAAGAGTAAAAGCAGTGACAGAGCAGTGCGGAAGAGCAATAACAGAGCCATACAGTACAGTGACATCAGTGAGTAAGATCAGTGACAGAGCTGTGAGTAAAATCAGTAACAGCAGTGACAGAGCAGTAAACGCATCTACAGAGCAGTAAGACCAGTGACAGAGCAATGAGTAAAAGCAGTGACAATGCAGTGACAGAGCAATAAAAGCAGTGACAGAGCAGTGAGTAAGAGCAGTAGCAGCAGTGAGTAAGAGCAGTGACACGGTGGTGAGGAAAATCAGTAATAGAGCTCACACACTGAGAAAGTGTGTGAGCTTGTGCAATGGACTGAGTAAGAGGAGTGATGGTGCCGTGACAAAGCAGTGAGCAAGAGCAGTGATAGAGCTGTGAGTAAAATCAGTAACAGCAGTGACAGAGCAGTAAACGCATCTACAGAGCAGTAAGACCAGTGACAGAGCAATGAGTAAAAGCAGTGACAATGCAGTGACAGAGCGATAAAAGCAGTGACCGAGCAATAGATTGAGTAAGAGGAGTGATGGTGCCGTGACAAAGCAGTGAGCAAGAGCAGTGACTTATCAGTGACAGCAGTAAGAGCAGTGACAGAGCAGTAAGCTGTGACAGAGCAGTGAGTAAGATCAATGACAGTGTGTTGACAGAGAAAGGAGTAAGACCATTGACAGAGCAGGGAGTAAAATCAGTGACAGTGCAGTCATAGAGCAGTGAGTAAGATCAGTGACAGTGTGGACAACATGGTAAAACCTATTACTTTTAGCCTGTGGAGACATTTCTTAGGTCTTCAAAATATAAACCTCAATTTAATAAAAAAAAAAAGGGTTAGGGTTAGGCTCTTTGTTAGAATCAGGGTTGAATCATGAATGCGGAGTCACCACAATGATAGGAATATATAAACTGTGTGTGTGCATATATGAGTATGTTCATGTGAGTGCGCATTAGTGTGAATCAGTATGTGAATGTGTGTGTGTGTGTATGATGGGCTCTTCCGCCAGCAGCAGTGGGTGGATGCTTGCTTTCTCCTGCTTGCTCTATCCTGCTCATGCTCTGCACTGCAGCTATTTCATTTGTCACGGAGCAGCAGGGCATCGTGGGTGACGACTGAACCCCCCTCACCCACACCTCCCACCCAACAAGACGGACGTGATCAGAACATTAACTCCTGCGGTTCTCAGGAGAGCGGGTGCTGTGGGTGACTGGTGGGAATATAGTGTCCTGTGAGGAGCTGTGAGGAGCAGTGAGGAGCTGTGAGGAGCTGGCTGCTCGAGTGTCAGTCTGACACTGAAAATATAAACGAGTGTGTTGAGTCAGAGAGCAGGGAATTATGGGTAGGAGTGAATGTGTGCCCAGTGAGCTGAATCTTTTTCTCTGTTCTGCAGGACTGCACTGTGTATGAGACCGAGAACAAGATTCTACATGTGGTGAGTTGGATCCACCTTGGAGATCCTGAATTAGATGTGTTGGATCCACTTCGGAGGTCCTGAGGAAGCACATGCATTGCTGTGATGACATAACCCTCAAACAGTCTCCCTGTATCTATCACTGCCTCATAACCAAAGGGATCATTTCACTGCAGCCTTTGTTATACGTGGCTGACTGCACCCTCTTCAGGTTGTCGGCTGCAACTGCACTAGCAAGTTAGACTGACAGAGCTGAATGACCTCACAACAGGAAGATGCACCTCTCCAATGTAAGCTGAAAGTCTGAGGTGCATGTCTATCTTCTCAGTGCAAGACACTGTCCGGAGTCTGCGACCACATCATCTCTTTATCCTCGGACCCTGTGGTCTCCCAGTCTGCCCACCTGGAGGTGGTCCACTTGTGCAACATCAAACCTGCAGAGGGATTGGTAAGATCCCTTTTTTTTATCCAAATAAATAACATGGTTCAGGTGGTATATAATGGCACGTAGAACTGGCCTGGAAGCTTTGAGACATGGTAACTCATACATAAACACGTGTACGTATACATGAACAGATGTTAGGACTGCAGGTTTGGGAATTATCAGCTCATATATATCTGTTGGAACACAGGCAGAGTCAAAAGGCCATTTTGTTTGTTAGAGCGTGACACTCTCCTGGCAGGGTCCCCCCTGTAAAGTGGGGACCCCCCCTCCCCTGGTTCTAACCCCCCTTCCTCACTCACAGGGCATGTACATCAAATCTACATACGATGGACTGCATGTCATCACAGGAACTACAGAAGGGGTACGTGTGCATTACTCATATGTTCGTGTGTACTGATATATGTGTGGCCACCTTACTGTGTGTCTGCTGGCATATAGAGTAGCCAAAGACTTTATTTGTCAATTCTGCCATATGTAGATACAGAGGATTGAAATTGCGTTTCGGGCTTACAGTGAGAGTACGAACATCAGTCACAATCAGTTGCAGTCACAGTTAGTCTTCACTGTCTCAGTCAGACATCACAGTCAGATGTCGCAGTCAGGCTTGTCAGACAGGTTTCAGTCTCAGACTTCACAGTCTCAGTCAAGGTTTACAGTTACAGTCTGACATCACAGCCAGGCTTCACAGTGACAGTCAGAAGTCACAGTCAGGCTTCATAGTCACAGACAGGCTTCAGTCAGACATCATGGCCAGGCTTCATAGTCACAGTCAGATGTCACATTCAGGCTTCACAGTCGCAGTTAGATGTCACAGTCAGACTTCACGGTCTGTCAGATGTAATATTCAGGCTTCACATTTACAGTGAGATGTTACAGTCAGACGTTACAGTCAGGCTTATGGTTCTATCTTATGGCACACAGTTGAATGTTTCCAATTCTTTGTTTAGTCCCCAGCTGATCGCTGTAAGAAGATCCATGCCGGGGATGAGGTCATCCAGGTTAACCACCAGACTGTGGTATGTTCCTAGAGTGGGTCAGTTTGATTATGCATTCCAGCATGTCACTATCGCCTCATTTCCACAAACGCATAGCTGGTGCTGGACTTTTTCCCATTCAGGAACTAGTTCCGTGCATTTCCACCACAAAAAACTGCCCCTGAGCCTCAGAATTTGGAACTGTAGCATCAACAAAACCGGATAATTCAATCCATAGCTGATATAGTTTTGTTTAATATCACTGGTGTAGGCAGTGAAACAACTTGCCATTTTATTAGTGGAATACATTTTTTTTTTTTAATTCTGTGGAAAACAAAAGATTGATTTGCTGGCCAGATTTAGTAGTCAATTATAAACATGACACAGGTTGAATAAATACTATGGCTGTTGAGTGGCAAAAAGAGGCAAACTGGAAATTCACTTGCACACACAGACTGGGGAGCTTATAAGCAGACAAAAGTGGATACAGGCAATAGTCATACTCTGAAAACCATTTTTTTTGTTTGGCAGCTTATAAAAACTTAAAATCCAAAACATAAAAATAAATACAAAAAATGGATTACACATGAACCTACATCACTACATGCATATATTTCTATCCTGTTCCATTCTTTTTTGAAACCAGTGGAAACACAGGCCGGTTCTCAAAAGGCACCAAGCAAGAATGAGCCCAGCACTGGCACCAGTACCGGCTCTCTGTTGGTGGAAATGAGGCATTTGTACGTCTTGCTGTGTGTCAGTGTTTTCACATGCCCATGATAGCATGTCTCAGTGATTATCGGTGTCAATGTCATGGTGTGGAATAGCACAGGTGGGGAAAAACGAGGGGCCAAAAGCAAATGGGGGGGTAAGAACTAACTATAAAAATATCCAACAAAGTAACAACAAGGGGGAAAAGCACAACACAGGGAGCAGAACTAGAAAAAACCCAAAGAGAGCATCAACACGCATCAACACGCATCAACACGCATCAACACGCATCAACACGCATCAACACGCCACAGAGCAACATCAGACATTCTAACATAATGACCCAATGGAGAAATGAACTAAGAGTGGAACTAAAATACAAACAGAAATCCAGGGAGAACAAGGGACAGCTGTAACTCATATGAATTAACCAATCAAAGGGAACACAGATTAACTAGAAACGGGCGGGGTGGATTGCAATTAGCTAATCACAGAACAAGGGAACTCCAAACACTGAACACTATGAAGCACTGACAGCTAACAACACTAGGAATAACTAAGAGCCAACGAACTTGCAAAAACAAACCAAAACACAGGCAGGATAAACCAAAACAGGAACACAAGGTTAAACAGATACAAGGAAAAACCAAACACTAAGGATAAAATAAAAGCCAAAAATAAACAAATGGTGAGGGAGGCCAAAGGCCAGCCTCAAACCCGTAACTAGAGGGGTGTCACTCACTCAACCCATGAGCTATTCAGGGGTCAGGGGGAGCAAGGAAAAACCCACAAGGCCCAAAGGGAAAGAGACACAAAGGACAGGGTCAGCCAGTACAGACACTGACATGTCAGTGCTGCTGTGTCTGTGGTTTTAAATGCCAGTGATAGTGTGTCTCTGTGATTATCTATGTCGGTGCTGCTGTGTCTGTGGTTTTAAATGCCAGTGATAGTGTGTCTCTGTGATTATCTATGTCGGTGCTGCGGTGTCTGTTAGTGATGCGCGGGTCGGGTATTTTTCCAACCCGCGGGTCCCGCTTTTATGAAATTATTTGGCCCACCCCAGCCCGCCCCGCAAATAAAGTGACAATTTCTTTACCCGCCCCAACCCGACCCGCGGGGTTCGCGGGTTACGAGACGACCCACGCATCACTACTGCTTGGCGCTTTCGTGACTTGTCATGTGACGTAACCTTATCAAAGAACTTAATAAAATATGAAAATAGATATTCCCAAATATTTAATAGGCTATAGGGAATTGCACGCAACATACATGGATTTTTTATTTAATTTTGTTTTTAATGACCCGCCCCAACCCGCCCCGCAAATAAAGTAACAATTTCTTTACCCGCCCCAACCCGACCCGTGGGTTACCCGCGGGGTCCGCGGGTTACGAGATGACCCGCGCATCACTAGTGTCTGTGGTTTTAAATGCCAGTGATAGTGTGTCTCTGTGATTATCTATGTCGGTGCTGCGGTGTCTGTGGTTTTAAATGCCAGTGATAGTGTGTCTCTGTGATTATCTATGTCGGTGCTGCTGTGTCTGTGGTTTTAAATGCCAGTGATAGTGTGTCTCTGTGATTATCTATGTCGGTGCTGCTGTGTCTGTGGTTTTAAATGCCAGTGATAGTGTGTCTCTGTGATTATCTGTGTCGGTGCTGCTGTGTGTCAGTACATTTGACTGAGTGTTTGCGTCTCTCATAGGTGGGCTGGCAGTTGAGAAATCTTGTGAATTCTCTGCGTGGAGATCCTAGCGGTGTGGTGCTGACGCTGAAGAAGCGCCCCCAAAGCACGCTAGGATCAGCCCCCGCCCTTTTGAAAAACATGCGCTGGAAGCCTCTCGCGCTGCAGGTAGACTGCCACACAGCCATGACTGTGTCCTGCCCACTAACTGTGCCCTCACCCCATCCAGAGGTGCCAATTTTCCTGTGCTGTGTGTTCTGGTGCCGGTAGTGAGTGTAGGGCATCCTGGGGTAATTACTAATTGCATAATTATCTGTATCTGTTCAACAACAAAATTATCTGTCTATGTCTGTATTTGAATAGAATACCAGAAGTGGAAGTCCTGTTAATTTTGAATTTTCTGACATAATTTCTGACATACAATTGGCAATGTATTTGTGCCGTAACTAGTTTTACAAACTGTCTGAACCCCCCCACTGCCATTTTAACTGTGAGACACTGAACAATCAGCCCTACTGAAAAAAAACAGCTTGACCAGCTGAACCAGTGATCAGTGATCATCGACCAATTTATTTATGATAGTTGACAAGCTTAAGGTATGTTTTCACTTGACGGCTTGATGGTTTAGCTGGTCATATCCGCTTATGATGGTCATTCTACTGTAACTGGTTTAGCTGGTCGTACCAGCATGACCAACTGCTCAGGGTGAAACTGCAAAAAAAAAGTTTTATAAATTGAAAGATTCTGCCCTGCACTAGAAATAGAAACTATTTACAGTAAAGATATATACAAAAACATCCTTCAGTTCAAGGGAATAATCGTAAATTCCAGTGATTTTGTTGATGTTAATGTTACTGCGGTTCACCAGGGAAACATGAATTACTGCTGTACAACAGTAATAATGTAACAGAATTACAAAGTAGAACATCATGGAAGGAATTAACAAATATAGCTAAAAATGATGAGTGATATACTGGTTTAAGGGTTTGGGTTTGTATAGGGGTCTGAAAGAAATCTGCACATGACACAAGGTTCCCTGAATGACAGCTGGGAAAGGTCAGCTCCCAGAATATACCAACCTTTTTAAAATAATTTATAGTAAATGAATGGATTAGTTAGTGAAACCAAAGTCCTGTATTCCAAATAGAATGGGTGTTTATATCTTGTGCCCATCCACAATGATATGAATTGATCTGAAGAAACATAGATATGTTAGTCATAGACTTTCTTGAGCAATAATATGAAACTTTAGGTAGAAAAAATATCTTTTGCGATGCATTATCTGGGCATTTCCAAAAGCTGAATTCGTATTTGGGTGAACCCCTAGTAATTATCCAGTGACCGTTCTGCTTTCACAGCCGCTTGCCCCATCCAGCCCCACCAGTAGTGTGGCCACATCCTCCAGCACCATCAGCACCCCCTCCAGGCGCAACAGCTCCGCCCTACAGGACCTCTTCATCCCACCCCCCCCTGCGGAACCCTATACCCCCAGGTGCCTGAGCACACCAATATACTCAGCTGATAAGCCTACATATCCTCTCATGGACCTATGCTGTATGTGTTTGGGTTTTACTCTGCCCTTGTTTACCTTTGGGATGCTCTTTCCCTTACCATAGAGATGAGCAGGGTAACCTGTCCGGGGATGACCTGTCCCGTCACCATGGGGGTGTCCCTGTTGTCAAAGGCTCAGAGTCCCCCAACTCCTTCCTGGACCAGGAGCAGCACAAGCGCTTTCCGGTGGGGGAGCAGGAGGCTGTGCTCTACTGCTACGAGTATGACAAGGGCCGGGGGACCCCACCCGGGCGCCGGGATGGCACGCCCACCTACGGTACGCCTGACCTCTGACCCCTGCGCCTCTTTGTTAGAGCTCACATACGGTGCTGCTACAAGGCGGGAAACCCACCGAAAGGCGTGAAGAGAGAAGCACACATTCTGTGTGTATCCCCGAGTCTGCTAACCGAATGCATCAGCCGAATGCTCAGCTCAGGGCGGGAGGGCCTGGCGAGTCCCAGTGACACTGGATATCATGGTCTTCCCCTCCTGTCACTAGGCGCGTTCACACCACCAGAACTATTTTTTGGAAACAGGACATTTTTCTGGAACCATAGAACTTAGTCATGTTCATACCGCAGGAACTTGGCCCCATTATAGTTCCTCGAAGGCAATTCCAGAATCGTTCTTCAGTACCTACTCCAGACTTTTTGTTTGAACACAAACTACTAGGGAGGTGCTTACAGTAATAGCTTGCTGATTGGTTGGCGCTTACAGTGATAGCTGGCTGATTGGTTGGCGCTTACAGCAATAGCTTGCTAATTAGCTGACCACAAGCACCGGTGCTAACTTACAGTTAAGGTACATGGAAGTGCAGAAAAGGAGATGAAGTGGAGCAAAGATTGAGCAAATGGTATTGTTTGTAGTTACATGTAATTCAAGATTCAAGATTCTTTAATTGTCAGGTACATAGTTATACAAAGTACAACACGTAGTGAAATGCATCCTGAACCGCTCTTTTGTAGACTGTGCAAGTTGCTAAAGTGATAAAGTGCAAAAGTGCCGAAAGCAAGCTAAAAATACAAGCAGAGGAGTACGTTCAAAATGAACGTAACCAGACATAAAAGTGACTAGTGTAGCAGTGCGGATATGGTGAGGGGTACAAAGCACAATGTACATCAGGGTGTGAGGTGCAATGGCACGTCCAGGTTCAGAAACCTTATGGTCTGGGGGTAGAAACTCCTCCTAAGCCTCTCAGTCCTGGCCATGATGCTCCTGAGTCTCTTTCCTGATTTCAGAGATTGAAACAGGCTGTTGTTGGGTTGGGCTGTCTCCTTTATGATTCTGAAGGTCCTGCTCCTACATCTCTTGATGTAAATGTCCTGAAGAGATGGAAGGACCTCCTTTTGTTAATGCATCCATTGCTTATGTCTCCATATTCTGCATCGGAAAAATTGATCGTTCACCAATATACTTTTGTGCTGGCGGTGAAAATAGCCAGTGCTTATTAGCAGAAAAGCGGTAATAGTAAGAGACACACGAAAGAGGT
This sequence comes from Paramormyrops kingsleyae, assembly GCF_048594095.1. Classification (NCBI taxonomy): domain Eukaryota; kingdom Metazoa; phylum Chordata; class Actinopteri; order Osteoglossiformes; family Mormyridae; genus Paramormyrops; species Paramormyrops kingsleyae. The sequence goes on from NC_132820.1 coordinate 15,073,858, forward strand.
CAGGAGCTACAAAAGTACCAGGTCGAGACAGCCCAGGGACTTGTAATCCGGGACTAGGTTCTGGAACTTCGGTGTGGTCTCCCATGTGACTGCAGATTATCCTGGTCTTCCAGCACAAAGCAGGATACACCCAGCACTGTTCCGAGGCCCGAGTGATTGGTACCTTGAGGGCCACCCGGCCAGCCTCTTCAGAGTCTGCGTGTTTTCTGGCGTTAGCGTTAGGGTTAGCGTTAGGGTGCTCAGATGTTCATTCCTCTGTGTGTGCGGGTGGCTGTGTGGGTCCTCTTCAGGAAGGCTGCGGCCGATCTCCATGCCCGTGGAGTACAACTGGGTGGTGGATTACGAGGATCCAGCCAAGCTGAAGAGAGACAGCAAGAGAGGTATGTGGAGGAGGAGGAGGCGGAGGAGGAGGAGATGAGTCACACATGCAGAACCTCACCTAGTTCATCCAAAACTTCATCTTCCCACATTTTCCTACACCCTCATATCCCATTCCTACTCTTCTTCTCTTCCTGTCTTTCTATTCTAATTGTGCCATGGAAACTTCCGCAGTCAGCATGCTAGTACTGTCCCAGAGCTCGCAGTGGTTACTGTGCTGAAAGCCCTCGTATGACTCGCGTCACCGTGGCTTCCATCTTGAGCTTCGTGCTGATGCTGTTTCCTGTCCCATCTACTTCCTGTCAGAGAGCTCTCTGCTGCGGTACGTGAGCGAGGACGTAGCCCCTCCGGAGGAGTACCTGACCAGCCGCAGCAGCAGGAGGAGCAGGAGGAAGGGAGACAAGGAGGGCCAGGTGCCCACGCTGCAGATGGAGGTGATGCGGCAGGAGTCTATGTCAACGCCCATCTCTGACTCCAGCTCCCTCTACCATGTGAGTCCTCCCTCTCTCTGACGTCTCCTCCTTCTGCCATGTTGGTGTTATGCGTATTTGGGATGTAGCAGCATGTGTGTGGGATTAGCGTATGAGCTGGGGAAGATCTAGACACACACTCGCTCTCTCACACACACTCAAACACAGACACGCTCTCACACACATACAGTCAACCAGACAGACAGACACACGGTTTACACAGTAACCCTAGTTCTATCTACGATAGCCTTAACTCCTACCTACTGTGTCTGTAATTATATCGTTGTGGGGACTCTTCATTCATTTCTATGGGGAATACATGACGACCTTAACCCCTACCCAGCTCTAACCTTAACCATATGTATCCAAACAAAATATGAAGCATTTTTAGTTTCTTGATTGCAATTGATCTTTGTTGGTACCTGAAAAATGGTCCCCTCAATGTCAAAATAATGTTTTTTTTATCACTTTGTGGGGGACATTTGGTCTCCACAATGTAATATAAACATAATATACACAGACACACACAGAGTCATGCACACTGACACACATACAGTCACACTCGCGTTCACACGCTCATTTACGTACACACAGAAACATATACTCACACACTTGCACACTCGTACAATCACACACACACTTTCACACAAGCACAGTTTGGCTGGTGCTATGTGCCATGTCATGGTGACAGATGGCACCGCGTCTGCTCTCCCACCAGGCTGCAGAGCCCCCTGAGATGGGGGCTCTAGAGGACACAGAGTAACCCCATCCATTGACACTGTGCAGAATGTGCTGTGTTGTTCTCCCTGCCCCCCCCCCCCCTTGTTTGGGTCAAAGGTCTGTCAAGGCCTGTAAGTTCCCCAGCCCGTTACGGGCTTCGGGGGGTGTGGGGGATCAGGGCCATAGACCTCCTCTTGCTGGAAATTCACTGCTGAAACACGACGTATGTGACACGTAACTGTGACTCAGCTGCAGAAACAGATCATCTGAGTATGGAGACTCTCTAGTGCATTGCTGGAGCAGACGGGCGCAGTACAGGTTTGAGGTCACATTTAATAAGCGGCGTCTGTCTGGGCTGCAAGCCTCGCAGACGACCATCCAGCTAACCGAGCAGCGCCGCTAGCGGAGCTTAGCTCTCCGACCAGCCATCTTTCATGGGTCTACAGTCAGTGCCACGGACAGGGAGGTCGCTCATGTGTTCACAATCGTCCCTTTCAAATGTTTTACAGACCTTCCAACCCTCATCGCTGCTGTCCAAGTCCAAGAAGAAGAAAGCAGGTGATGAGTGACCTTCTTCTGTCTTTATTATCATCCTTATTGGCTTGTGTCCTCCTGTATCCTGTGCGTTAATCTCTAGCTGTTCTGGTCTAAAGGTTGATTTTTCCCTAAGCTCATCCATCCTTTGAGAGTTATTCTCAGTGAAGATCCCTGCGCTGCTTCCTCCACATGTTGCTCTGAGTAGATGGTCTCGTCTATGACAGGTTCACTGTGAGCCCACCCCCCCTTCTAGCCTAAACCCTAACCTCCAATCACCATGAGCCCCCTTTTTGACCTCTACCCCCCCCCCCCCCACACACACACACACACACACAAGCCCTCCTGGAATCGCCCCCCACGTGACCTCGACTCTAACCCTCCTCCCACTCCGTGATCCCCCAGTGATCCCCCTGCCCACCATCAGCAAGCGCCGTGTGTCCTGCCGGGATCTGGGCCAGGCCGACTGCGAGGGCTGGCTCTGGAAGAAGAGGGACGCCAAGAGCTACTTCTCCCAAAAGTGGAAGAAGTACTGGTTTGTGCTGAAGGAGTCCTGCCTCTACTGGTATATGGACGAGGAGGTGAGGGGTTCTGTGGCTGCTTCCAGCTTGTCTACTCACGTCGGTCCCAAATTAGGAAAAACCGTCATAATATATGATATTACTGTGGGGTAGCAATCAGGTTGCAATGCTGTAAAGTGAACACCTTTTAAAACATGCATATGCAACTGCAATTAACACAGCACTCATTTTCACCGGATAACCACATTCTTCCCCTCATCTGAGCTTTCCGTACGCCTCTGTGTAACCCTTTTCTATGCACATTCCTGGTTGATTCTGTCATTCTAAGTCAGACTTAAGAGTCTCTATGGTAAATCAATAAATATTCATGAGGTCTGACCCTTCTTTGACAATGAAACGTCACAGTAGAGTTAAAGAGATAAAGAGCAGCTTTTGCTTAAACGTCCTCTGGCACCAAGAACTGAAAAGGGTTCTGTCAGAGAGGGTCAGGTTGGTGGGGGGGTGGGGGGGGGGTATGTGAGTATGATAATAGCAGAGATGAATCAGGCAAATGCGGGAACAGGGACAGCAGGGTTATTGGCTGAGAAGGAGCCATCAGTGGGCTGCAGGTGGATTTGCATACTGATTCACCTAAAATAAATTTTATCGCAGTAACAGAACAGAGCGCATTAGGGTCAGAGATCAGGTGTTAGGACGTACTTTCTGGAGAACCGCTATGGAGCATGAACTCGGAAGAGCTCCCGTCTTCCTCTCCCAGGACGAGAAGGCAGAAGGATTCATGAGCCTGCCGGAGTTCCACATCGACCGTGCCAGTGAATGCCGGAGGAAGTAGTGAGTGCTGGTGCAAATGCACTGCAGTCGTGTCTAATGTTCGTCTGTATAACGTGTGCAAATGCACTGCAGCCGTGTCTAATGTTCGTCTGTATAACGTGTGCGTGTAACATTTGTGTGCTTGATATTAGTGTTTGACGTTTCTGTGTGTGACATCAGTGTGTGTAGCCTTTGTGTGTGTGTCATGTCTGTGTATACAATGGATGTGTGAGTAGCGTTTCTGTGTAATATCTGAGTGTAATATTTCTGCCTCTCTGTCTTTCAGTGCTTTCAAAGCTTGTCATCCAAAGATAAAAAGTTTCTACTTTGCAGCTGATAGCGTGGATGATATGAACAGGTGAGAACAGAGAGTATAAAGACAGACAGAGAGTTGTAAACACGGATGTGCATAAACAGAAACGGGAATAAACTTGTACAGACAGGTATAAACACAGACGGATATAAAAAATATACAGGTATAAACGCAGACAGGTGTAGAAATGTACTGTTAAAACACAAGTATGAACACTGACAGACAGGTATTTCACATATATAGATATCAACACAGATGGGTATAGAAATGTACTGTCATAAACGCAAACCAGTATAAACACTGACAGACAGGTTAAAGCACAAACAAAGGGATATGAACACAAACAGATGGGTATAAACACGAACAGGTATAGCCGTAGACAGGTATAAACACAGACTGATAAACACAAACAGGCATAAATTCAGACAGACAGGTATAAACAAAGGGGGGGTATTGGAACTGCTGGGGATAGGGGACATCTACTCCCCAAGTATTTAATTTGGCTTTGTTCATCTACCCAATACATACTTTTGTATTTAATTTATTAATATCAAACTCTCTCCTATGCCTTTGTAAATGGAGGCAGGTATAAACACAGAGGGGTTCAGATGCCTGCACAATTGGCTCTTCCTGGAGGTAAATATCCATGTTGACTGGCTGCTTCTTTTTCATCGCAGGTGGCTGAGCCGACTAAATATGGCTACCACGGGCTATGCGGAGCAGGAGAGAGTCAGACAGGAGCAAGGTGAGAGCTGGACGTCAGCGGCAATAGTCGAGCTACCTGCCTGGGCTTCAGACTCTCATAATCACCCAGCTCCCTCTCTTCAGTCTGTAGTTACCAGTAACTCATCTCCAGTACAGCACTACATTTTAATGTGATCAGCCACAAAGAGCTTCCCTCCATTTTTGCTGTTTCTAATTGGTTAATGGATGATGACCCTATCTGTGGGCCGAGAGGAGGTTACTGATCAGCGTGAGCTGTGGATGGAAATGGATTGGCCACCGCCCTTATGCCTCCAGACATTGTGGCATCACCACATCACTGTGTTGCAGATTACTGGAGTGAGAGCGACCATGAGGACGACACGCCGTCAACGCCGAAACAGGACAGCCCTCCGCCACCTTACGACACCTACCCCCACCCTTCATCAGTAAGCCTGTCAGCAAACTGTCCCAAAACCGCCCTGACACCCTACTGAGCAGAAGAGGGTGCCCCAAAACCACCCTGACACCCTACTGAGCAAAAGAGGGTGCCCCAAAATCGCCCTGACACCCTACTGAGTAAAAGAGGGTGCCCCAAAACCGCCCTGACACCCTACTGAGCAGAAGAGGGTGCCCCAAAACCGCCCTGACACCCTACTGAGCAGAAGAGGGTGCCCCAAAACCGCCCTGACACCCTACTGAGCAGAAGAGGGTGCCCCAAAATCGCCCTGACACCCTACTGAGTAAAAGAGGGTGCCCCAAAACCGCCCTGACACCCTACTGAGCAGAAGAGGGTGCCCCAAAACCGCCCTGACACCCTACTGAGCAGAAGAGGGTGCCCCAAAACCGCCCTGACACCCTACTGAGCAGAAGAGGGTGCCCCAAATTCGCCCTGACACCCTACTGAGCAGAAGAGGGTGCCCCAAATTCGCCCTGACACCCTACTGAGCAAAAGAGGGTGTCCCAATACCATTCAGACACCTCACTAAACAGTAGAAGGTATCCCAAAACCACTCTAAAACCCTACTGAGAAGAGTGTCCCAATACAATTCTGATACCTCCCTGAGCAGAAGAGGGTGTCCTGATACCACCCTGACACCTCACAGTGTATTTTAGAAACTACTTAAGCAGTTGGGCTGCATATGAATGAGCCTAAGTATTACTGGTGTACTTTACTGAACAACTTACAGTTATGAAGAGCCTGGTTGGATGTGTTATTTCTTCATGAGGCGACCAGCCCTTGGTGCACAGGGACATATGTAGTCACAGTCTGCAAGGCCCCAGGCTCCTGTAACTCTCAGTGCTTCTCATTCTTTGAACATGTGTGGATCATTTGCCGCTTGGGCGAATTTGCCGGCCCTCCAGCTGCTCGTTGTAACCTGCAAAGGCAGCGTGATGTTATTTATTATGAAGCAGAGACTGTAATTAACCCACAAAGTATTGGGACACACAGTGCAGCAGGGCCCTCCTCTGGCTAAAATGTGAATTTATTAAGGTCAGGCTGTGTCCAGCTGTGTGTGGCCCACATTTACCTTTGCTCTCTCCTCAGATGAGTTCCTCCAGCCCTTACCTCGAGCCCCGGCACAGCCGCCTGTCATCCACAGAGACCTCGCAGTCACGCTCCTCCCATGAGGAGTTCCGCTCTGACCCATCAGGGGGCAGCAGCGGGGTGTCACCCGCACGTCCATCATCCAGCCAACGGCGCTCATGGCAAGACCTGATTGAGACACCCCTGACCAGCACCGGGCTGCACTACCTGCAGACGTTGCCTCTGGAGGATGTGACACATGGTGAACCGGGCAATAGGGTGTCGCCTGAAGGGCGGCGCCAGTCCACACTCCCCGCGCAACGCAGCCTGCTTCAGGACCACTATGGGCCTGTCTGCGTGACGGAGGCGGAGCATCTGCTCAGTGTGCCAGGGGCGGGCCACAAACCCCGCAGCTACACCCTGCCCCGTGACGGGGGTCTCCACGCGCTCTTCAGTCTGAGCACGAATGCAGAGCACAGGGACATGCAGCAGCACATGGGTGAGCCGGGGAGGGTTCTGCTAGGTGGATGGTGTGGGGTGGACATGACAGAGTGGTTATTATGGGACAGCTAATACAGAGCAGTCTGTATGGGATGGTTAATACAGAACAGTCAGTGTCAGGCAGCCAGAAAGGGTGGTCGCTATGGGAGGGAAATACAGGCCAGTCAGTACCAGGCGGTCAGTAAGAAATGGTCAGTATGGGACAGTTAATACTGAGTGGTCACTATGGGATAGTCAGTACATGGTGGTCAGTATGGGACGTTTAATACTGGACAGTCAGTACCAGGTGGTCACTATGGGACAGTAAATACAGGATGGTCAGTACCAGGTGGTCAGTATAAGGCAGTCACTATCAGGATGGGATGGTCAATATGGGGCAGAATCAGGCCTTTGAAATGGAAAGACTAAATGCTGCTGCTCTGGTACCTTTCAGATGGTGAGCGGGAGGTTGGGCAGAGAGCAGACTCCATGAGGGACCTGTACCCCGCCCTGGAGCGGGTCAGTGTTTCGCCCCTTGGGGAGCCCCGGCGTTCCACCCGCCTGGAGTATAAGCGTTCCTTCGTCCGACGCGGCAACGACGCCCTACTGAACGACAAGCTGCACAGGCTACACATCCTGCAAAGCACGCTCAAGGTGGGGCTCCATCTGCCTGTCTGTGTGCCTGTGTGTCTGTCCGTCTGTCTGTATCTGCCTGTCTGTCTGTCTGTCAGTTTGTATCTGCCTGTCTCTATATCTCTGTGTGTCTGTCTGTCTGTCTGTATCTGCCTGTCTGTCTGTCAGTTTGTATCTATCTGTCTCTATGTCTCTGTGTGTCTGTCCGTCTGTCTGTATCTGCCTGTCTGTCTGTCTGTCAGTTTGTATCTGCCTGTCTCTATGTCTCTGTGTGTCTGTCCGTCTGTCTGTATCTGCCTGTCTGTCAGTTTGTATCTGCCTGTCTCTATGTCTCTGTGTGTCTGTCCGTCTGTCTGTATCTGCCTGTCTGTCTGTCGGTCTCTATGACTGTCTGTCTATATATTGTTGGATTCTTTGGGGTTCTATATAGTTGAATTGTGTTTGTGTAATGTGCTTTGTTTCATTTGTACCTCTAAGTGATTTTTTCCAGAGGTGGTAATTATTTAATAATTTAGACTGAACAGCACCAGGACAGAAAGTGGCTCAACACTGACACTCTGTGGCCACTTAACCATAGGGCTGAATTATCAATAGGATGAGGATCATTTCATTTGATACTGATGTTGTTGCATTTTGTCACTGGATAATCAGTATTGTATTTGGATTATTGTTGAACATATACACACACTAGTGGTCTGTCAGTCCTTTTAAGTGTTTCCTGCCCATCACCTGGTTGGATGATCATTTGAAGCAAAAATGCGTGTGTGTGTGTATGTGTTGGGGGGAGGGGTCTCATTTGTGTATATATTACATTGTAAGGACCAAATGTCCCCACACTGTGATTAAAAAATGTTATTTCGATATTGTGAGGACCATTTTTTTGGTCCCCACAAGGGGAAATGGAATTTTATTAAAATCTGTCACTGCAATCAACAAACTAAAATGACAAAATTCTTTGGGTTGGGTAGGGGTTAAGGTTGTCATTGCTGGGATTATGGTTTTTCCCTTGGAAATGAATGGACGGTCCCCACAAAGATATCGATGTGTGTGGGTTTGTATTTTATTTGGTCTGCACAATGTGGAAAAACCTGTTACTTGTGGGGACACTTTTCGGGTTCTCACATTACAAGCCTCAATTTTATACAAATCTGTGAATGCAATCAAAAAACTAAAATAGCCAAAAGTCTTGTATTTTGTTTAGTTATTTATTAATTACAATCGGAGATAGGGGTTAGGGTTATAATAGTTAGGATTATTGTTATGCCCATATAAATTAATGGAGAGTTCCCACTATAATAGGAACATATGACCAAATATCCCCACAATGCAATAAAAAACTGTTATTTTGATGTTGTGGGGACCACTTTTTTGGTCCCCACAAGGGGAAACATAGTTTTATAAAAATCTGTGACAGTAATCAAAAAAATAAAAATGCCAAAAGTCTTGTATTTTGTTTTGTTTGTTTGGTTAAGGTTAGGGCTGGGTAGGGGTTAAGGTCCTCATGTTGGTATAAGGCAGGGGTGGGGAGCCTGTTCCATGGAGGGCCGGTGTGGAAGCGGGTTTTTGGGATGACCTCTCAATCAACCAATAACAGTGGGTCCCCAGGACTGGAGTTGAGAACCACTGCTTTATTATTGGCTGATTGAGAGGTCATCCCAAAAACCCCCTTCCACACCAGCCCTCCATGGAACAGGTTCCCCACCCCTGGTATAAGGGATTTGCTCATAGAAATGAATATTTGGTCCCCACAAAGATATGAGTGTAATCCTGTGTGTGTGTGTTCTGTTGTCTTATCATGGTCACATTCTGAGTCCATGTTTGCAGTTCTGTTTATATGTATATTAACAAGCATGTTTTTGCATTCCTGTACCTCTGTAAGATATACCTGTCTCTCTGTGTGCCCACATCAATGCGTGTGCTCTCTCCTCTGTCCAGGATGTCCAGGTCCAAGACACAAAGCCTCCATCAGGATATTGACACCTTACTGCCCCCCACTCCACCCCCCACAGTAAGCACTACCCTACCTCCATGTGCTCTTTCTGTCTCCAGAAGGATTGCAAGAACTGTGCTGGGTTTCCAGCTAAAAGACGCCCCCTGTAGGATGGACGACATCCCCACCATAGCATTACGTATGTTTCTGGTCTGAAATCTTCTGGCAGAGAGTGCAAAGAGCCAAGATGAGCTTTGGCTAACAGCAGCTACGCTAGAAATGGCTTCCTCTGCTGCCCTTTGGTTACGAATGTGATGCTGTGAACGAACCGGGAGGGCAGACCACCGTTTGTGACGGTTTACAGGAGGAGGCGGCCAAAATCTCCAGGCAAGTGGGCCAGAAGAGTTTTTGTTGTTTCGTAATCAAGGTTTTATTGGGTTTCAAAGGACAGTGCCAGATACACAAGCTTCTCTTCTGACCTTCCCGTGTGACCTCGGACTCCAGTGGTCAGATCCCAGAGGTTCCTGCAAGACTCTCTTCATGCATCGCATACGATGATTCTGTTACTGTGCATGGCTTCCTTTTCTGTACATGTCTGCAACACAAAGGTGTACACATGTAAATACAGACGTACTTATGGAGAGAGAGGGAGAGAGAGAAAGAAAGAGAAACAGAGAGAGTGTGGCGGCTCTAATTTTGGCTGCAATGCTGTGCAATCAGTGTGTTTTAAGCCAGTCTGTATCAAATCATTCTCAGTGTTGCTGCTTTCTGATTGGCGTGTGTCAACCCTTGTGCTTTAACTATTCTGGCTTGACGTTCCTACACTCTGAACACTCCTCATTCTGAAGAGGTTGTTGCCTGGCAATAATTAACCTATAGTGATAATGAGTTGATTTGTTAGATACGATAACAGGATCTATTTTTGTATGCATCATGTTTACCTGAATGTTGATGGTGGTTTTGTATAATAAGTGGTGTTACTTGTGGCTGCGAGTGTGACTGCTAAATGACTTTGTATAAGATATTTTGACATGTTTGGACTGTACTGTAAACACAACAGGATTATTCAGTGTTTTTTTCCCCGTATCATAATGGAATCCCAGCGCACTTTTATGAATAAACTGTTTAATGTTTAAAAGGCTTCATGACTAAAATGATTTTTGTTGAAAACAAAAAAAAAACAAAAAGGCCACGTTCTCAAGTGTACAACAGTCAAGCGACGTAGATCAGCTCAGTCCGAGACCTGACTGAAGAGAGGGTGGAGATGTGGGAAAGAACCATATCCCCATTTCATGATTTTGATTATCACCATTTAAAAAATCTCTCAACAAATAATCGAATTAATTTCCTCCCTTATCGACACAATATTCTTAACAAATAGTGCTTTTCGACTGGCATACAGCAGGCAATGTGTACCACAAAAAGAGACTAGTTACAGTACAGTTTTCCACTGCAGAAGGGTTGGCTCAGTAAAGGCGTTGTCGGGTGTGGAGAGAGACAGTGACGTAAAACGTTTATTTACTATTCACATGGCGTACATTATGATTTACTATGTGCAAATTGTTTTCTTTTTTTGCTGTTGTTTTTCACTGTACTGATTTCTGCTAGCTCGTCTGTGAGAATCGCTGTGTTATGTTAGCATCAAACACTATTGGAAGTAATATTTGTTCATATAAATTTGCATGACGAATCCATTCTCTTCTTTAAGCAGGAGGCTGGAGATTTTCAAGTTTCAAGGCATCAATACAAAACTACTGCTAATATATATCATATGCCATTCTTTTCTTCAGATAATTCATGCTGATCGGCGCAGATCACTGGTATCTGTGTGTTTTCAACCAATCAGATGATGATGACGCAACCAGCTTGGTTTGGTCATACTTTTGGTCCTGCTCAGAACGGATAAGGCTCGGTTCCTGGTGCCAGTGGAAAAGCACCAAAAGATAGCGATATATTTACATGAATATCACAGCGCAGATGTAGGTGTGAATATTTATAGGTCAAAAATGTCAGTATGGACTAAGGAAATCTCAAAGCTAAAAATACTCCACGGTTCATTCCAAGCTCGAGATGCCACAAGAAAATGCAGCCCAAGAAAAACTTAACTGTCTGTTCCAACAGGAACCAGGCACACACATCTGACAAGGAAAGAGAAAAGAAAATAACTAATAGTGACCTTCAACACACCCTGTTTCTGAAAAGGATTTTATCACCATGGAAACAGTTGTCACAGAGCGAAAACATGCTTGGAATTATTCTTCTTAAAACAAAAAAGGATGTGAGTCTCCTTCTCCTTGAGGTTGCATGGTGGTGATACAATTCGAAAGAGAAACATAATCAAATACTGGACCTTCACAAAGCTCTGTAAGAATAACATTCAGAATGAAGCAATGAGCTGCTCTTTACTCACCCTCCCTATACCGTAATTCCAGAATGAAATGTACAAATGGTCAAATAGAGTTCCGGGAAAAGTCATGGCTAATGCCGTAGTTTCCTAGTATTTTGCTGGACCTATTGCAGATAATAGCAAACCATTCACAGACCCCATATACAACATGATGAGTTGGGGTGGGGGGGGGGAGTGGGCAGTTGCTAGGTCAAAAAATTGCAATTAACTGACAAGACCAGCATTGCACATGTACTGTGCTGGAACTTTGCATCTCTGCATTGTTAATACCGTATAGGTGTACAAAATAATAGGTGATGTGTGCAATAGGTGCATATGTGCATTAACACATAAGGTAAGCAAGATGCAGTTTTCACCCCCCCATGAGCAAACATCAAACTCTATTCACGTATATTACGCAGTTAGGCATTACAAACATTACATTCAGTAGTAATAAGTACATCATACATTATTATACAGTATTGTAGTCTCTGTCAGATGAAATGTATTTTTTTAGAGCAATGAAAAAATATCACGGATGAAGGAACAATGAAAAAAACTTTGATTTTCAGAGACTACTGTGATGAAATAAGAGTAAAGTGTGACGTCAGTGTGCCTATTAAAGGTCACACCACGTGAATAACGCTTCTTCCACTGCACGGAATGTGACACAGAAGCAAAGCATGCTTCTCTGGTATGTTCAGTCTGTCATGCATTCAGGCGTTACACTCTTCGTGGTCCCCATAGGAATGCATTTCAGAGGTTCTGCCTGGGACAGAGGGCAGGGGATCTGCACGTTTGGGACAGTGACAAAGATGTGGGACAGATGTCACTAGAGCCGAGGGGACACGAACTTGGCACAGGTGACACAGGTGGCCTTCTGCCAGAGCACACTAACAGCAAGAATGAAAGCTCTGACATCATCAGTGTACCGTGCCGGGGGACCCGACCAACTGTGGAGCCTCAGGGACTCTGATGTGACAGCAGATTGGTTTGGGGACATCTGAAGACACACAGATCCGCAGGCTGGTGACTCCATAGTATGGTATGTGACTAGTCACCGGGAGCCTGTCTGCTTGTGTGGAGTTCCTATGCTGTTCAGCTCTCTGATGGGATCACTAGGCCAGAAAAGATGCATTTTAAAACATATCACTACCCTTACTCTGTGTGTGTGTGTGTGTGGCAACTCCACCAGACTTCTGGAACGAATTAAGTTCGTGTTACAAGGTACCACTGTATATGAGTAAAATATCCAGAGGTTTAGATGGTTTTAAATAATATGTAATCTTAGATAGCAGCACCTTATTAGAAACCTCTGATTAGACGTTTATATAGGTATTGTGACTGTGTTTATATCGTTGTGTGTGCTGATATGTGCCTATGCTTATATCCGACGTGTTTAACGTTTGTTGTTGTAATTATCATTTTTTGAGTATAAGTAAGGACAAACAGCCGCGCGTTTCGCGTGTGTGCACATTGATTGCGCTTTTCTGAGATGCTGCTTCGTTTGACGTGAAGCGTGCACGTCAGCCAGCACAATAGCGGGAGTGGCGCTTCAAACGTCTGTCTTGATTGTGTGACTAAAGCTACTTCAGTTTCCGCCGGAGAGCCGCCTGAGTCGAGTTCGTTTGTCGTCTGCGTATTTCCATTAAAACCCCTCAGGCTCGGAGTGATTAGCTACACAAGGCTGGATTCACCGCACGGATCGCTGCGGTGCTTGTACGGGGGCGGCGCTGTTCCCGATGGAAGACACACGCCGTTTTGGAATAAAATCCCCACCGTGAACGAGTCCTCGGGAACGCGCGATGGGGGGAAACGCGCCGGCTCCAGGTGAGCGCCGTGGAAACCCACAAACGCGTACGGGCACGACACTGCTCTTACACAATCATTTTAACTGCAGCAAAATATATAGTATTATATTCAAAATAATTTCAACATGACGTGAACAGCTGTAAATTTTAAATTTAATTAATAACTAATTATGGCAATGCCATTATAAAATATGTTTTTTTTTCTGGAGTCTGGTGATTACTCACGCTTTAGCGTACGTAATATGAGGTATGGTTGTTGACATATGAAACAACAATTTGGGGAGCAAACATATAAAACGTGTTCAAAGAGCTAGTTTAATTACATTGAGAGGCATTTCCTGTCTTCTGACTGTATGCTACCTGGGATAGACTCTAGGCCCTCTGTGACCTCGTATCGGATAAGGAATTTGTTATGGTGGGGCATCATAAAGAAGGAATGATCCATAGATCCATAAGGTAGGGAGCAAAACCAGGAACAACAAAACCAAGGGTAGGTAAAAAATTCAGGAGACTACAAACTAACACAGGGTAATTAGAAGCACACAGCAACACAGGGAACCAGCGCAACTACAAACACACAGTAAAAACTACAGGAGGAACAGAACTGAGGAATAGGACAAAGCCTGGCACTTAAATACACTCATAACAAGACTAGACAAGGAACAGATGTGGGTTATAAGAACTTGGGGCCAAGAATTGATAGCTGGTCACTCCATCAGGTGTCTTTGTTTTCCTGTCTTAATTAATTGTGTAAAATCTCAAGTAAAGTTCTAATGTTTTAAAAGCACGAGTCTATATGCCAGAGACCAGTTTGAAGAGGGGAAGTGATACACTTATAATTGATTTGACCTGAGTAGGTATTTCCGCTTTTATGGTTCCTGGTTTGTTTTGTGTTTTTCGAACATGTACCTTCCTCATCTCAGAAATGTTACACATTAGTATTAAAATGTACATTACTGTATATTTATATACCAGATTCTTATGTCCAAAGGAACAGAAGTGATTAGGATTAAGGGCCTTAGTCAAAGTGACATAACTCTGGCAGGTATGGGACCTGATCCAGTGACTCTGCTCACAGGTGCAGAACCACACACTCCAAAGTTACACGGAGAATCACGGACAGCCGAAATGATATTGTGCTTATAGGTCTGTCAGATTTAGGCTCATGGTAGCTTGTTTAAGTGCAAGATGGTGACTCGAAGTCGCTCTTAAATTGACTTCCGACACATGAACAATAACGAGTCTTTTTGGCTCTGTCTAAATTTATACACATGCGAAGCATTTATACAACACTCCCAAAACTTTAAAGGCGTGAAATACATTACGATGTGTTGCTGCGCATTTGGCATAAGGACTGCAGCCTGAGAAGGGTGACGTCAGGTGATAACAGACAACACGCTTTTCCTGTTTTACTACTAGTACAAATTGCGGACCCGATATGACAAAACATGGGGTATTCCGAATGTTATTCCGAGTTACATTAGACGAAACCACTTAGAAATAGGCGTTGCTTAACCTCTGTTGTAAATTATATATACATTGCGTTGTTATGCAGTTACACAGATCGACATAGATTGCCATAAATCTGATACTTTAACAGATATGTCCAAAAACACCTTTTCGTTTCTGACATAGCCTTCCAAGTCACGCTGCATTTTCTTCTTAGAAAGCGCCCGCACCTCTTAATTGTGTACACGGCGTGTAGTGTTATGTCTTAAATTATTTGGATATCCGTCACGCATTCATATTTAAGGATTTTTAATTAAGTAAAAACATAACGCCAGCAAATAATTCGGTTGAACAGTAATACGCTCTGCACCACACCATTTTACTGCTCCACTAAACATACTAATTTCACTTTTTAAGCTGAAAGACAAAGCGATTTTATCCATTAATCGGAGTATTTGCTTTATAACGATGTGTAAAAATGAATATCGCGATCTAACTGTAAACATGTATTTACTTTAGCACCACGACAAATGGGGTCTGGGTTACACTCTTTCATTAGCCAAATTAACATTGTTGAGGGCGGAGTCCGGCATGGTTTAAACCTCCATGGTCTGGCTCCAGAGAAGGGCCGGTCCGACGTGCTTTCAGTACAGCAATTTATTCATACATGTATGATCCAACTCATAGAACTTATGCCAAAATTTCCTGCAAGAGATGTTTTCATCATGATATTATTTTTGAGAAAGTATTACTTTTAAAATCTACATTAGCAAAGTGCTTACCCAGTGGGCACACACTCATGGAATCCACGTGGAAAAGATGTTTTCACCACGTGGAAAAGATGGGTAATTTAGGCGTAAAAGGCAAGTTGAATTCCACGTGGATGTTGACACATGGAATCCACGTGTTTTCACCACGTGGAAAAGACGTGGAATTTAGGTGTAAAGGCAAGTTGAATTCATGTGGATGTTGGCCCGTGGAAAATACATGTTGTGTTCAACGTAAATTCCACAAAGTTCAAAATGTCTACAAAGCAGACACAAATCACATAAAAGTTTTGTCATATTTTTATCAATTATTTAGTCATATTTCAAAACAAACAATACAAAATGCACATAAAAACTGGGTGTAGTACATAATACTGACATAACATAAAAATGCCAATACTAATTAAGACTAATGAAACAAACAGAACAGCTACACTGTAATCCCGAATAAGTTGGCAAAACTCAAAAAAATTGAGGTAATCAGTTACATCAAATTTTTTAAGTTATGAAATTTCCAATTTTAACTAAGCAGAAAAATCTAGTTTTGAGTTTGTTGTACTCTTGCAAAATAATTTGTTCTTACTTAAAATACCCAAGTTACCCTGTTTATACATTTTGAGATCAATTAATTTATTTTTTTTAATATCTACATTACAAGTCAATAGTGTACAGTGGTCGTACACAGATGTTTTGCTTTGGCAGCAACTTGAACAATTGAGTTAAAGTATTAATCTTTATTAACTCTAATAGTGTTTAATTTACACCATAAGGTAAGTCAATGAGTCTCCACCTCCAAACCCCCATTTTAATATGCGCACAAGTCATGAGGATCAGAAGAGCCAGCCCAGATTTACCCACCATCATGAGAAAGACTCTGACCAAAAAGGACCTTACAGCTTTTTCTTGTTTTTATTTTAAAGCTTTGCTGGTTCAGTTCTGACTGTTCTTGGAGATTAAAAAAGCTGTGGTCCTGGTGATTTTTTATTTTTTTTTCCTGATGTGTGATTTTATTGCATATTGGCATCAAGTCAGAGGAAAAACTTTAGGAAACAAACTGGGCACTTTTCCTGAGTGGTATATCGTTTAAAGGGATAGGCGTGTATTTGATTGCTGATTTTGCCCTTAGATGATTAACATATGCAGAAAGGTGTCAGGACATTTGTAATACCCTTTTCTGTACAGTTCCTGGAACCGCCTACTCCCCTGTAGACCAATGGTGCTGGGTATATATTTGCATAGCCTGATACAGTACTGTCTTTGAGTGAATAGTTTTTTTTTTTTTTTAAACCCACCACGATTGCGATGAATAGGGCAAGAGAACAAAAACCACAGAAATGGCTCTTGTGTACTACCTGGTGACCAGGCTAAATGGTTTTTGCCTCTATGGCTTAACTAGAGAACGCATGTTACTGTGAAAAATCTGTTATTTTGTTCATAGGCTTTCTAGAAAGGACATTTGTACAGTACCTCTACAATTGAGGTTTCTGTGGGGATGCACATAGATAAGTACTACAATACTCAGACAAAATAGCATACACAGGCAACACAGAACAACTAATAATGAAATGTGGTAAAGACTAATATCAGTGCCATACCATCCTCAATCGTGGTGGGTTTCTAAAAATGAAGCTTAATGAAGATCTGAATATTAAATGAGCAAAGTGATTTGATTTGTTCTTCTACCCCAAGTTGTGGTCTAAAGCCAATAAGGCCACCACACATTATATATGCTTTAGCAGAAATACACTCCATCTACCATTAAGATAGCTCTCACCTTTCCTCAGCCCTTTTATACCAGAGGTGGTTCTCAAGAAAGCTGGTTCTTTCATACCCTAACTGAAGACACCTTATTGATGCTTGAATAAATACATTTATAACAACAGCTTTTCAATATACTCCAACTTACATGAGCACAGTTCTTTGGGTATAAAGAGCTGAAGTAAGGGGGGGGGACATGCATTAAAAAAGAAAAGGCTATGTTGGTCTGAATCTTTCTCATGATGGTGGGTAAATCTGGGCTGGCTCTTCTGATCCTCATGACTTGTACGCATATTAAAATGGGGCAGATGTTTGGAGGTGGAGACTCATTGACTTACCTTATGGTGTAAATTAAACACTATTAGAGTTAATAAAGATTAATACTTTAACTCAATTGTTCAAGTTGCTGCCAAAGCAAAACATCTGTGTACAACCACTGTCCACTATTGACTTGTAATGTAGATATTAAAAAAAATAAGTTAATTGATCTCAAAATGTATAAACAGGGTAACTTGGGTATTTCAAGTAAGAACAAATTATTTTGCAAGAGTACAACAAACTCAAAACTAGATTTTTCTGCTTAGTTAAAATTGGAAATTTCATAACTTAAAAAATTTGATGTAACTGATTACCTCAATTTTTTTGAGTTTTGCCAACTTATTCGGGATTACAGTGTAGCTGTTCTGTTTGTTTCATTAGTCTTAATTAGTATTGGCATTTTTATGTTATGTCAGTATTATGTACTACACCCAGTTTTTATGTGCATTTTGTATTGTTTGTTTTGAAATATGACTAAATAATTGATAAAAATATGACAAAACTTTTATGTGATTTGTGTCTGCTTTGTAGACATTTTGAACTTTGTGGAATTTACGTTGAACACAACATGTATTTTCCACGGGCCAACATCCACATGAATTCAATTTGCCTTTACACCTAAATTCCACGTCTTTTCCACGTGGTGAAAACACGTGGATTCCATGTGTCAACATCCACATGGAATTCAACTTGCCTTTTACACCTAAATTACCCATCTTTTCCACGTGGTGAAAACATCTTTTCCACGTGGATTCCATGAGTGTGTGCCCACTGGGTAGATTCTTACAAAAATATTGCTTCAAAGGCATTTGAAATAGCAATTACTTTCAAGATGTATAGAAGCCTCAGGAGCTATGAGACATGCAGTTTTTGAGCTGTTTATGTGGTGATTCCCATTTGGTCGCATCACTTACTAATAGAAAAAAAAATAGGTGGTTCAATTTTTTTTTTATAAATATTAGTATCAGACTGGAACCATGATGGAGACTTGAGACTTTACTCTGACTCATGAACATCTCTGCTTAAGTGACAAAGTGACACACTCAGTCTCCGTCTACATCTACCACAGGTAGCCACCTCCATTTATTTACAAAAAGTGTGAAAGTATATTCTGTGTGACAGCACTACTTGCTTTTGCGTGTGCGTGACAGTACAGTGTGAGTATGACATTACAGTACGTGTGCAAAATACAGTATGTGTGAGAGTACGATGTGTGTAACATTACAGTGAGTTTTATGTGTGTGAGAAAGAGTAAAGTGTTTGACATTTTAGTACATTTTCGTATGCTTTTGTGACAGAGTACAACATATGTTGTAGAAAATTCCAGTCGGAACCCTGGTTTGTATATGAAGAGAATATTTTATTTCTGCTCTGACTAACAAATTACAAAAAATCAGCCCTGCTTGCAGTCTCCCCTTTACTGCTTGAGCAGAGAACGCACGCACATCCACGAGTGTGGAGGCAGCATGCACAGATGAACGATTTCTCAGGTCAGTCAAAGTGCCTTCAGGAGGAGTCGGATTACTACATAATTCCGAGATATTATTGTCTATGACTTCTACAGACAGAACATACATTGCACATAGGTCTAGTTACAAGGTCGTATTGCACCTGGGCCTAATTTAAACAAAATGATTACCACCAATCAAGGTTGGAGAGGAAAGGGTGGTTAGCTAGTCAAAGCCAGGAAGAAGCGTGGCCACTTCATCTTCCCGGTGACAGCAGCAAATGATTGGGAGTACCAAGAACAAGGTACTACTTGAAAGGCATTTTGTAGCACTGCACCTTTGACCCTTATTTTCTACAGCAGTGGCACTACACCGGACAGAGTTATTACATTCTAGTCCTGTTAAACAGTTTTCTTCAACAGTATGTGTTCTAGTATGTTTGTGTGACGGTACAGTATGTGTGCGAGAGTATAGTGTTTGTGCGAGAGTATAGTATGTGTGCGACAGTATAGTATGTGTGTATGTGTGACTGCGTTTATCATATTTTTTGCCATATTTATTTGTTTCTGGAGAAGAAAGATCACTCCTGGTTGGTCTCCCATCCAAGACAAATAAAGTTAAATGTAAAGTTGTACATCTTGAAGTTCAGTGCCTACACTACCTTTTCTACATTTGCATATTACTCACTTAACATTTACTAAAAATACACTCAATATTCTTTGCTAAAAAATAAATTTACAGTATCATTGCCATTTGAGTACCTTTATTAGCAAGAAAATGTCATATCTTTGATTCATCAAAGTAACCTCT
Source organism: Paramormyrops kingsleyae (assembly GCF_048594095.1). Taxonomy (NCBI): domain Eukaryota; kingdom Metazoa; phylum Chordata; class Actinopteri; order Osteoglossiformes; family Mormyridae; genus Paramormyrops; species Paramormyrops kingsleyae. The sequence continues at coordinate 15,093,624 of NC_132820.1, forward strand.
AGCAGTTATAACAGTAAAGAAAATTCAAGGCATTCTTTGCACAAGGGACATTAAATACTCCTCTGTTTCATGGGATGAAACAGGTAGCTAGTGCATTTAAAGTTAAAGGACAGCCTAGAATTTGACTCTGCCATCATCACACAACCAGGTAATAGGATGTCAGACATGCACTGTTACATACTCTTTCCATGTTACAAAGGAAAATTGTCATAGTTGTTCACTAAACTTTCCAATGCTTAACAAGAATAAAAAATCTGCAGTTTATGAAATAAATGGAAATGTGGTAAAAACCTGTGGTGTGCAAAAACTTTTCACTGGTACTGTATTATGGCCAATATGTCATTAGTGCTGGCCTACATATGATGTTAATACTCAGGTACAGATTACCAGGTCCCCTAGCCAATTGAACCAGTCCATGGTGATCACTCTTTCTTTGTTCCCTTCAAACTGTGAAGTGGTTTTGGGCACTGTTTGTCCAGTAGGAGAAAGCTGAAAGGCTTTTCTTATTCTGTCATAATCCTGACTGAGCAGCTGTCATTGAACTTCTATGCACCTCCTGCTTCGTAACTGTATCCTGTCCCTGCCCTTGTGTGGAGATTGCATGTTCTCTAAACCAGGTCTCCTCCAGATGCTCCAGTGTCCTCCAGAAACAAGAAAGTAGGTGAATTATCACTACAATGCAGATTGAAGGAATAAGATTTGTTAATCCCATCTCTCTGAAGCACACGGTGGTCTTACTGGAGGAATAAAGTGTGTCCTTCTATCTCTGTGAAGCATATGATGGTCTCATTGGAGGAATAAAGTGTGTCCTCCAGTCACTGTGAAGTAGATGGAGGTATTACTGGACGAATGAAGTATGTCCATTAGGGTGGTCCAAAATTAACAACTTCACACAGCTTTCCCTCCACAACCCTAATTTTATTCTTCACCTTATTACAAATGTGTCTGCCAAATTTTATTATGATTGGTCATTATTTAGAGGTCGCTCAAGCTGGTAGTAATGCAACACTGCAACAGCTATATTGTATTGTGTAATTGTATGCAATAAAACAAGGAAAACATGCAGTAAACAGAATTAGAATTTCTATGAGTGAAAAAGAACAGAAGAAACATGTCAAATTAGCTGATACTATCTTGGATTCAGGTTGTCTGGACTCTTACTGTTATATATTGTCCCATAATGTTCTAATGTTCTTTATCATCAGTGTCGCACTGTTGCTGTCCCGACTCCGTTTTCAGAAGGGTAGACTTGGCGCAGGTTGGATATTTCTTTCTGTGCCTTTCAACCAAACGTAGGAGATACTGCTTCTGCTCCTCGTTCTTGGTCAGGGATGAATTGTATTGCTGCATCAATGCAATGGCTCTCTCTGCACAATCATTCACGACCTTCATTTTTGACGCTGCTGTTTGAAGTTCCTGGTGCGAAGGGTCGTCATTCCATTCTCTTGGGTCCTTAGCCAAGAAATTTTGCGCCTTCATCTTCCCATTTAATGACAGTACTTGCAATTAAAGAGATGATAATTTTTTCATTTGATTTTACCCTGGAATTTTGGCAAATTGTCTTAATCTGAGTCCACAACAAACTTGTCGGACCTTGAGCGACCTCTAAATGTAGTTCAATTTGCTCCATATTTACATCATATCTTTACTACATCTGATAGAACATATTTAAACTTGTGGAGGTGGGTTTTAATGAAATTCAAAATTTTCCATAGTGCCGTGGACCGCCCTAATGTCCATCTGTCAATGTGAAGCAGACAAAGGTCTTGCTGAACAAACAGCACTGTAAGAGTATAAAGCCTCAACAAGCAGGTAGCTCAATGTATGCAGAGTTTGCAGGAAGTATTCCGGCCTTACTGCAAATATTGGCTCTCCAAATAGAAATATGTCTGTTTTCTTTGTTCTGCTCTGATTCATGATTGAAGTATTATATTGCCAAACAATCTTTCATCCCTGCCCACTCCCTGTTTAATACCTACAACTCATTGTTGTACAAAAGTCAACTTCACACTGTCAAAGCTAGACTGCAATAACTGATGCTCAGCAGAATCGGAGTGTTTAATGGATGCATGACCATGTGTGCTATTATATACAAGTTGAAGGAAGTATTATAGGAATGACTGTTATTTAAGTGTGTAATTGCCAGTGTTACTGGAATGATCCTCTGCTCTACTGTCTTGCAGAATAATGGCCTGTGCAGACTGTGGCATACTGGGAGATAACAGACTTTTGATGAAGGCTCTTCTGTTCCTCGCTGTATTTGCCTGCCATGCAGGCACAGGTAATATACTTTTCTTTATAGCTTCTTAGCAGACACTTTAATGCACAACTGTCATTGTAAGAAACCGTTCTTAATGCTTTGGCTGGTAAGATAAAGGTTAATGAATGAATGAATACCTTTATTCATCTGCATGCCCCTTTATGTACTCCTGGACTGATCAGGGTCTAGGTGGTAAAGTGACTATCAGCTTGATAGAACAGGGTTTGTCCCTGTCTGGGTCAAACTGAGAAAGCAGTTATAATCTTCCTGAACCAAATTGGCCACCCTGCTGGTAAATGTATAGCTGTTTGTTAAGAATAGATTGGTGGTGATTTTCGTCTCACAATCCTACATTTGGCTGAATTTTCACTGAAGCAGTTTTTGTTTATGCAAAAATTGCACATATCTCACTTCCCCTGATACTTCACATTGAAAAGAGAATAAAATAATTTCCTCTCAGGGTTAACAGGATTTTTTTAAACCAGTTAGATCCACTTTTATTCCCTTCAGAGAAATCCTTCACAGAGTCCTGTCACTGCAGGCTGAATGAAATGGGCTCTGTCCTTCACAGAGTGACATAACTGCAGAGTTGGGGGGGAACGGGCTCTATCCTTCATAGAGTGACATCTCTGCAGGGTTAGGGGAACAGGCACTGTCTTTCACAGAGTGATGTCGCTGCAGGCTTAGAGGAACAGGCTTTGTCTTTCATAGCGTGACATCACTGCAGGCTTGGGGGAACGATCTCTGTCCTTCACAAAGTGACATCACTGCAGAGTTGGAGGGAGCGGCCTCTGTTCTTCACAGAGTGATGTCACTACAGGGTTGGGGGGGAATGGCCTCTGTCCTTCACAGAGTGACATCATCGTAGGGTTGGGGGGAGCCGCCTCTGTCCTTCATAGTGTGATGTCATGACAGGGGTGGGGGAACAGCATCTGTCTTTCACATAGTGATGTTACGGCAGGCTTAGGGGTATCGGGCTCTGTCCTTCAGAGAGTGATGCTTGGGGGTATCGGGCTCTGTCCTTCACAGAGTGATGCTTGGGGGTATTGGGTTCTGTCCTTAAAGAGCAGTTAACAAATAAAAAAGACCATGATGGCAGTTAGAACAACAGACAAGAAAGTAAACCTCATATAGGGATGGAAGGCTTTGGAGACCCAAGGCCTGGCTATGTGGCCTCCAAGGGCACACAGAGGAAACAGCAGAGCAGAACATTACTACGTATCTGGCACATTTTACCATGGTGTTTCATGACAAAAATGCTGATTATGTCCCACTGTCCTCCTCTTCTCTTTTCTAGTGGTGGAGACAAGCTTCTTGGGGGGGTTGAAGGCTGTGTTTTCAGGTGGCTGTGATGATCGTTGGACCCTCCTAACACAGAGACGCCTGCCTTTGGAGGCCCAGCTGAGCATGTGTGTGCATATCCGTGTGCTGTCGCAGGATGGGTGGGTGGCTTTTACTTACAACACCCCATGGAGGAAGCAACCAGAGTTTGGCCTGCAGGGTGACAAGGAGGGTCTGTTTGTGTGGTTGAGAGGGAAGAAGCTCCACTTTCCTGTGCACCTGGTGCCTCAGGCCTGGCATCATGTGTGTGTGGCACATAATGCACAGAACAAGAGCCTTGTCCTGCAGGTGGACGCTATGCACTACTGGCAGAAGGTCTACACCAATTCAACAAACACACATGTAGGGCAGTTGGTGCTGGGTTGTGGGGACATCTCAGGCCAGGTGGCCCCCATAGAACTGTACATGTTCCGTATGTGGGACAATGCTAGTTACCACAGTGACTGCAAGGATGGAAACTTGGTTGCATGGACCTCGGGGCTGTGGAACCAGAATGGCCAGAGAACAGTGCCAGATGCTACCCTGCCCTGTGGTGAGTTCTCAGCCATCTCACAGCTGTCAGAATTTGTACTAGTTAGAGGGAAGATATACTCGCAGGTGGCTGTAAGGACCACAGTTTTATGATTGTACTGGCAATATCAAATAATCCCAAATCCCTGTCATGGTGGAGCAGTAGATCCTGAACTTGCAATGCATTTGCTAGGATGTGTGTATGTAGCTATATGCTTTGGTATCTGTACATAAACTTACTTAATGTCACTATCTTCTTTCAGGCCGTCTTCGTGTCAAACGTGCAGGTGAGCGTAGAAAAGTTCTACATGAGTATTTGGTTCCATATTCTTCACATCCTTCTTTTCTTTGTACCTGCATTGAAAATATCAAACTCAGCAATTTTTCATGCTTGTTTAGGAAAGGATAATTACTATTATACTGTGTCAAGGTGTTTTATTTGTCTGAGGATAACATTTGACTCACTGGGTTCTGTTCACATTTCGGCAAGAGTATGTTAATAATAATAATAACAACAACAACTTTATAAGTCCATGTGGGGAAATTCTCTTGCCTCCCGCAACTTGCTGTCTGTAGGCGAGAGCAAGCTGGCTGTGAAGGGCAGCCACCCAGGGAGCTGGGGGTTAAGGGCCTTGCTCAAGGACCTGCAGATGAGCTGAGATCAGCAACCTTCTGATCAAAGGCACAGAGGCTTAACCCACTACCCCACATACTGCTTATACTCAATTCAATTTTAGTTTACTTTTCTAGAGCAGGTTCAGTCCTCATGAATGAGACTGGATCAGCCATAATTACTCACTCCATCTGCTTCACTTTCAGATCTTGGGTCATCATTTTCATCTGCAAAAACCAAATTTACCTCATATCGATCTATAACTTATCCGACTTCGCATCCATCTACAAGAATTCCTTCAACTGCAACTTCTCTAACCACTCTTCCATCTACAAGTACCTCTCATCCATCTGCAACTTCCCCAACCACTCTTCCATCTTTAATAACTTCTCAAACCTCTAATCCATCTGCAAATTTCTCTGCCACTACTCCATCTTCAATAACTTCTCCAACCGCCAATTCATCTGCAACTTCTCCAAAGAGTCTTTCATCTACAAGTACCTCTCATCCATCTGCAACTTCCCCAACCACTCTTCCATCTTTAATAACTTCTCAAACCTCTAATCCATCTGCAAATTTCTCTGCCACTACTCCATCTTCAATAACTTCTCCAACCTCCAATTCATCTGCAACTTCTCCAACCAGTCTTTCATCTACAAGTACATCTCATCCATCTGCAACTTCCCCAACCGCTCTTCCATCTTTAATAACTTCTCAAACCTCTAATCAGTCTGCAAATTTCTCACCCACTATTGAATCTTCAATAACTTCCCCAACCTCCAATTCATCTGCAACTTCCCCAACCACTCTTCCATCTTTAATAACTTCTCAAACCTCTAATCCATCTGCAAATTTCTCTGCCACTACTCCATCTTCAATAACTTCTCCAACCTCCAATTCATCTGCAACTTCTCCAACCAGTCTTTCGTCTACAAGTACATCTCATCCATCTGCAACTTCCCCAACCACTCTTCCATCTTTAATAACTTCTCAAACATCTAATCCATCTGCAAATTTCTCTGCCACTACTCCATCTTCAATAACTTCTCCAACCTCCAATTCATCTGCAACTTCTCCAACCAGTCCTTCATCTACAAATACCTCTCATCCATCTGCAACTTCCCCAACCACTCTTCCATCTTTAATAACTTCTCAAACCTCTAATCCATCTGCAAATTTCTCTGCCACTACTCCATCTTCAATAACTTCTCCAACCGCCAATTCATCTGCAACTTCTCCAAAGAGTCTTTCATCTACAAGTACCTCTCATCCATCTGCAACTTCCCCAACCACTCTTCCATCTTTAATAACTTCTCAAACCTCTAATCAGTCTGCAAATTTCTCACCCACTATTGAATCTTCAATAACTTCCCTAACCTCCAATTCATCTGCAACTTCTCCAACCACTCTTTCATCTATAAGTACCTCTCATCCATCTGCAACTTCCCCAACCACTCTTCCATCTTTAATAACTTCTCAAACCTCTAATCCATCTGCAAATTTCTCTGCCACTACTCCATCTTCAATAACTTCCCCAACCTCCAATTCATCTGCAACGTCTCCAACCAGTCTTTCATCTATAAGTACCTCTCATCCATCTGCAACTTCCCCAACCACTTTGCCATCTTTAATAACTTCTCAGACCTCTAATCCATCTGCAAATTTCTCTGCCACTACTCCATCTTCAATAAATTCTCCAACCTCCAATTCATCTGCAACTTCTCCAACCAGTCTTTCATCTACAAGTACATCTCATCCATCTGCAACTTCCCCAACCACTCTTCCATCTTTAATAACTTCTCAATCCTCTATTCAATCTGCAAATTTCTCACCCACTATTCAATCTTCAATAACTTCCCCAACCTCCAATTCATCTGCAACTTCTCCAACCAGTCTTTCATCTACAAGTACATCTCATCCATCTGCAACTTCCCCAACCACTCTTCCATCTTTAATAACTTCTCAAACCTCTAATCAATCTGCAAATTTCTCACCCACTACTGCATCTTCAATAACTGCTCCAACCTCCAATTCATCTGCAGCTTCTCCAACCAGTCTTTCATCTACAAGTACATCTCATCCATCTGCAACTTCCCCAACCACTCTTCCATCTTTCATAACTTCTCAAACCTCTAATCCATCTGCAAATTTCTCACCCACTACTCCATCTTCAATAACTTCTCTAACCTCCAATTCATCTGCAACTTCTCCAACCATTCTTTCATCTATAAGTACCTCTCATCCATCTGCAAATTCCCCAACCACTTTTCTATCTTCAGCAATTTCTTCAACCTCCCATTCACCTGCAACTTCCCCAGGGACTCTTTCATCTTCAAATACTTCTCCAACTTTTCATCCACCTGCAAATTTCTTAGCCACTTTTCCATCTTCAGTAACTTCTTCAACGTCCAATTCATCTACCACTTCTCTATCCACTCATTCATCTACAAGTACCTCTCATCCATCTGCAACTTCCCCAAGCACTCTTCCATCTTTAATAGCTTCTCCAACCTCTCATCCATCTGTAACTTCTTTAAATAGTAATACGTCATCAGCAATTCCTCCAACCTCTTATCCATCTGTAACTTCTATAGTCAAACTTTCATCTGCAACAACCTCTCATTTATCTGCAACATCTCCCACCACATCTCCTTCTTCACAAGTATCTGCAAATTCTTCAACCATTCTTCTATCTGCAACAACCTCTCATCCATCTTCAACAACTTCTCCAAACTCCATTCCATCCACATCAATCTCTCCACCATCCCCCTCGCTTCCAACAACCTCCTCAAATTCCTCAAGACCTACAACATCTTCGCCATCACCTACATCTACCAAAACCCTTACAACATCACCTACATCCACAACAACCTCATCAAATACAACGGAAAATGCAACGCTTACCATTCATAATACCACTGCTCCAGATGCATCAACACCCAACAGATCCACTGAGTTGCCAGTAAACAGTTCCACCATGGTGCCCCCAATTATGACTTCCACGCCCAGATCTACGCTTACGTCTCCAGATGCTAACAACATCTTGGCCACAAAAAACGGTAAGAAAGTTACATACAGATAACCGTAGCATCCCCGCCACACTCTGCCAGCCCTGTCATGCTGTAGCATCCCCGCCACGCTCTGCCAGCCCTGTCATGCTGTAGCATCCCCGCCACGCTCTGCCAGGCCTGTCATGCTGTAGCATCCCCGCCACGCTCTGCCAGCCCTGTCATGCTGTAGCATCCCCGCCACGCTCTGCCAGCCCTGTCATGCTGTAGCATCCCCGCCACGCTCTGCCAGGCCTGTCATGCTGTAGCATCCCCGCCACGCTCTGCCAGCCCTGTCATGCTGTAGCATCCCCGCCACGCTCTGCCAGCCCTGTCATGCTGTAGCATCCCCGCCACGCTCTGCCAGGCCTGTCATGCTGTAGCATCCCCGCCACGCTCTGCCAGCCCTGTCATGCTGTAGCATCCCCGCCACGCTCTGCCAGCCCTGTCATGCTGTAGCATCCCCGCCACGCTCTGCCAGCCCTGTCATGCTGTAGCATCCCCGCCACGCTCTGCCAGGCCTGTCATGCTGTAGCATCCCCGCCACGCTCTGCCAGCCCTGTCATGCTGTAGCATCCCCGCCACGCTCTGCCAGGCCTGTCATGCTGTAGCATCCCCGCCACGCTCTGCCAGCCCTGTCATGCTGTAGCATCCCCGCCACGCTCTGCCAGGCCTGTCATGCTGTAGCATCCCCGCCACGCTCTGCCAGCCCTGTCATGCTGTAGCATCCCCGCCACGCTCTGCCAGGCCTGTCATGCTGTAGCATCCCCGCCACGCTCTGCCAGCCCTGTCATGCTGTAGCATCCCCGCCACGCTCTGCCAGGCCTGTCATGCTGTAGCATCCCCGCCACGCTCTGCCAGCCCTGTCATGCTGTAGCATCCCCGCCACGCTCTGCCAGCCCTGTCATGCTGTAGCATCCCCGCCACGCTCTGCCAGGCCTGTCATGCTGTAGCATCCCCGCCACGCTCTGCCAGCCCTGTCATGCTGTAGCATCCCCGCCATGCTCTGCCAGCCCTGTCATGCTGTAGCATCCCCCCCACGCTCTGCCAGGCCTGTCATGCTGTAGCATCCCCGCCACGCTCTGCCAGCCCTGTCATGCTGTAGCATCCCTGCCACGCTCTGCCAGCCCTGTCATGCTGTAGCATCCCCGCCACGCTCTGCCAGCCCTGTCATGCTGTAGCATCCTCGCCACGCTCTGCCAGCCCCGCTGTGCCATATAATGTGGTGTGATGCCCCCTACACAGAGCCTGTGACTGCAGTGACATGTAGCTCAGCCAGTTTCTCCAGTGCTGGAGACACACCTTTTCAGGAACCTGTTAATCCTACTTTTGTTTGTAACCAGGAAGTGGAGGCCGTCTGTGTCACTGTACCACTTACACTCTGATATTTTTCATGGTAATTATGGCAAGCTGCAGCCACTCCACAGACAATAGTCAGAATGTACAGTTTGCTAGAAATGTCAGAATCTCTTTAAATACATCCATCCTAAACAATTTGGGTTAGGTTTATTAGGCAATGGTGCAGCTAAACATGTCTCTCTTTAATCTAGAATTAAAGGCAGAGATTTTTTTTCTAATGGTTATATTAGTTGATCCTTAGGTGAGGTTCACAGTGTTATTTTCAGCATCTGCATTTGTCTTGATGGACAATGCTGTGACGTCAAGAGTGCGCTTGCATGTCATTTGTAAGTCGTTTGACTTGTTTTTCCACTACAAGTGTAGATAAAACTATTTCTGTTTTTATCTTTAGCATCTTTAATGTTTTTTGTAGGAAAATATCTGGGGTGGTAGTTAAATATGAAATACTTGTAGAACGGCTTATGTAGATTTTCATGGCTATAGGAGCTGGCGGCAATATTATCAGTGCATATAAACAAACAAACAAATAAGTGTGTGTGTGTGTGTGTGTGTATATATATATATATATATATTTTTTTTTTTAATTATTACATTGTGGGGACCAGATTTCCCTGCAATGTATTAAAAACCAATACCTTTTTACCTTGTTGGGACATTTTTTGGTCCCCACAAGGATAACTTCAACTTTTTAAAGATCTATGCAGTCAAGAAATTGAAAATGCCAAAAGTCTTCTGTTGTGTGTGTGTGTGTGTGTGTGTGTGTGTGTGTGTGTGTGTGTGTATCTCTGTTTATATGTGTCTAAATATATATATATTCAGTACCAGTCAACATTTTGGAGACTTTAAGCTGCCAGCAAAGGAGAATCTTAGTGTTGCATCTTATGACGTGGCCACCTTACGTAAACACAGTAGAAATGGTTTTGGAGAAGTTTGACCAGAGAGTGAAGGAAAAGGATCAAAAAGGTTGCTCAGTGTATATGTGGGACTCCTTCAGGACAGCTGGAAAAGCATCCCAGGAGGCCGCCTCATGAACCTGGCATAGAAGAAATATTAGGGCCAGTCAGTTCCTCAAGGGCCCAATGTTGGCATCACTCTGCCAACTATGTGTACATTGAACCAGCAACCTTCTGAGTCCCAACCCAGAGAGCTGCACCCCTCAACAAATTATTCTTTTATTTAACACTTGCTTGGTCAGTACATCATCAATATATATTATTTTATAATTTTTATGTCTTTATAATTAATTTAAAATGTATAGAATTGTACAAATAAACCTTTCTATGTGTAGGTGTCTCCAAACTTTTGACTGGTACTGTATACTCATACAGTGATGCAGTGTATGTAAAGCACAGGACAGGCCACCATGTTGTCATGGAAGTGGTTTGTCAGCCTATGGGACATCAGCACAAAAGGAAGGAGAGATGAGCCATAAAAGTGCTGTGGACTGATCTTTCCAGTCCATCCCAGTGACTGTCAGGCTCTATTCATTAAGTCACAAAACCTTTAACGGTAACTCTATGCCAATGACAGAGAGTGACCTTGTACCTTACGTGTAACTCTGCCCATGACAGAGAGTGACCTTGTACTTTACTTGTAGCTCTGTGCCAATGACAGAGAGTGACCTTGTACTTTACTTGTAGCTCTATGCCAATGACAGAGTGACCTTGTACTTTACTTGTAGCTCTGTGCCAATGACAGAGAGTGACCTTGTACTTTACTTGTAGCTCTATGCCAATGACAGAGTGACCTTGTACTTTACTTGTAGCTCTGTGCCAATGACAGAGAGTGACCTTGTACTTTACTTGTAGCTCTGTGCCAATGACAGAGAGTGACCTTGTACTTTACTTGTAGCTCTATGCCAATGACAGAGAGTGACCTTGTACTTTACTTGTAGCTCTGTGCCAATGACAGAGAGTGACCTTGTACTTTACTTGTAGCTCTGTGCCAATGACAGAGAGTGACCTTGTACTTTACTTGTAGCTCTGTGCCAATGACAGAGAGTGACCTTGTACTTTACTTGTAGCTCTATGCCAATGACAGAGTGACCTTGTACTTTACTTGTAGCTCTGTGCCAATGACAGAGAGTGACCTTGTACTTTACTTGTAGCTCTGTGCCAATGACAGAGAGTGACCTTGTACTTTACTTGTAGCTCTATGCCAATGACAGAGAGTGACCTTGTACTTTACTTGTAGCTCTGTGCCAATGACAGAGAGTGACCTTGTACTTTACTTGTAGCTCTGTGCCAATGACAGAGAGTGACCTTGTACTTTACTTGTAGCTCTATGCCAATGACAGAGAGTGACCTTGTACTTTACTTGTAGCTCTATGCCAATGACAGAGAGTGACCTTGTACTTTACTTGTAGCTCTATGCCAATGACAGAGAGTGACCTTGTACTTTACTTGTAGCTCTGTGCCAATGACAGAGAGTGACCTTGTACTTTACTTGTAGCTCTGTGCCAATGACAGAGAGTGACCTTGTACTTTACTTGTAGCTCTGTGCCAATGACAGAGAGTGACCTTGTACTTTACCTCTACCTCTGCCAATAATAGAGAGTGACTTTGTGCTTTACCTGTAGCTCTGTGTGCTTATACATTACTTGTGGGTGTGACAGATAATTCTGTGTCTTCATCTTTCAGCTACAACAAACTCAACCTGTCAGTGTGACTTATACTGCAATGCGAAAGGTTGGTTTTCAGCACAGTGGTGCAGACATAGCAGCTTCCATCCACACACACACACACACACACACACAGATCTGCATCACATCTTCTGTTACATGAAGGATGCTTCTGGACCACAGCTTGCAGGATGGCACGCCATCAACTACCAACAAGGACAAGACTGATTAGATATTCTAGATAACCCAGTCGGCTATTATTAGACTGCTCTTAATGTTGAAGTGTAAAGTAGCCCACATTTTGGGGATTTTGGGAAATAAGTTCACACTGCCAGCCACATCGTTCAATTCCGATTTTTTGCTCAGATCAAATTTGTCTATCTTGACGGTTCACATTCATAAGTACAAGTGACCTGTTTCTGAGTGTAATGTGAACGCATCGGTCCTCCGAAATGTCACGCATGCACACATTGATACGTTTTTACACGGGTATAAAGCTGGTCGTAAAATTGGCATGTTGTGCGGCCATGACCGCTGCGCTGATTCGAGTCTTTTGCCTCCTTAAACTTTGACTTCAGGCTCTTTATTTTTCTTTGGCATTGTAGCCACGTTCGTGTCCGCGCTGCGCCATTTCTTTGACAATTATTTCAATTACTACTCTATTACGATAGGTTCCTTCCAGTTTAGCTTGAACAGATTAATTTCCCCAAATATCAATTAAATCCCCACCTTCTCCATCCTTCCACTGACTGTTATCGCAGCTCTTCCCCATTTTTACCTTCCCGCGCTGTCGGTGCAGGCTGATGTCAGCGCATGTGTATAAGCAAAAAGCCACATGAATTCCGATCTGAGCGTCACATTCAGGTCGCATGGCCGCGAATCGGATACGTATCAGATTTAGTACCACATATGAAAGTGACACAAATCTGATTTAAAAAGATCAGATTTGCGTGTCCACACAGCCCTGAAAAGATCAGATCTGTGTCACATTAAGGCAAAAAATCTGATTTGAGTCACTTCAGCATGGCAGTGTGAACGTAGCCAAAGACAGTCTGAGCAGAAGTTGTTGGAAAGTTAGGGTTATGGTTACTAGGAACACAAAAGCATTTTTGGCTTTTAAACAGAGATGCCCTTTTGTCTCCCCTAGCTGCATACTACTACTTTAATATCACTGTGAATAATCCTGCAGTGAACATCACTGAAATTAAGCATTTGGTAAGTTTGTATTGTCCATTACAGATATATTACGCCCCCATGGGCCTTAATCTATGCAGTCTTTTCCAGTTATTTGTTGTTTGGATAATACCACTGTGATTCTCTTCACACAGATCTCCACATTGAATTTAACCACACCAACTTGCAGGACGAATTCATCGTATGTGTCTTCTCATTTTAAAGGGGTAGTTCACCCCAAAATAAAAAAATAACACATTTCAGATACACTGTGGGGCTTTATATCCATGTAGATTTTTGTGGTGAAAGTTGCCTAGTTTGAGATAGTGGCCGTACAAATGTCAGACTGCTTTCAAATATGATGTTGGAATGCCATTCTCTCTGTGGTGATTAAAATGCCAACAATACATTTGAAAAATTCAACAGTAATGTCTCTTACCAGAAATCATAACCAGGTTACTCAAGATAATCCACAGACCTTGTAGTGAGCAGTTTAATGTAGGAACTGTTTTCCTTCTACTGAACACCAATCGTATCACTGGGCAGAAGTTAGCGCCAGGGCACTCGTGCTCCTAATAACATGACGTCCTCCTTGCCTGAGTGCTAACATTAGCTAGCTCAGTGGTTACTATTAACTAAGATAGTGCTGTTGCAATTTATTAGTGTTAGTGACTGATGTTAACTGATACTGCTAGCTCACCAAGCCATGCAGTGTATCTGAGAAATATGTTTATTTATTAATTTTTTTGGGGTGAACTGTCGCTATAACCACGTACATCTGTCTTTAACTCCTCTGCTGCCTGTTCTTGTTGGAATTCAGACACATGCCTATTTCCACAGGTCTTCCTGTTCATCTTCCCTCACCTCTCAGGTAACTTACATGGTCATTTAAATGAAAATATACACGACACCTGATTAATTTGTTTGTTGCATTTTTATTTTCTCCAGGACGATTATGTGAATTGCAATAATCCAGATATGACGTAAGAATTTTGAAAATTCTACACTGAAATATATTTCTGTGTTGTGTGACTAGCCGTGAGGGCACTGAGACATTCAAACCGTGCTAGCAGTCAGACACTGACAGCCAGGCTTCATTCCTTCCCAGCCCGATGAGTTACACGGTGGTACTGAAGCTGGCAGAGGACCAGGACGTGTGCACTGTGAGGAAGGCCGTGGCCATGCAGTTTACCGGCAACAGCAGCATCAACTTCACAGGACCTGTATGCAGAGTGGGTGAGTGCGGCATGGCAGGAAGGAAGCATGGGAGCGTTTGGCAGCATCGGATTGGAGAGCAGACAGTGTGGAGCTGTGGGTTCAGTGTGGAACAGTGTGGCCAGTGTGGAGCTCTCAGGAGCAGTGTCAGTATAGCTGTGGTCATAGTGGGATGTGTATGTCAGTGTTCCATAATAAAGGATTCATGCTTCTGTGGTCATAGTGGGATGTGTATGTCAGTGTTCCATAATAAAGGATTCATGCTTCTGTTCCTTTAAATAGTATCTCTTCTCTCTTCTTCAGCAATATGTGGCCCGATGGTAAATATTTCAAGCGCGAAAGTCAACTGGTACCAGTTCAACTACAGCTACAAAGACTTTTGCATTGTCCCCTATGTTTGGCCTTGGTCAGTATTGCTGGTCACCCATTTTAGCAAAGCAATATTTTGTCTGATTTTCTAGTTCCTAATATTGCTTATCTGATTCAATTACCTCCTCTTTAATTTAGCTCTAGGATTTGTGTCCCCACAACGTGATGAATAATCAATTTAATAAAAATCTGTGACTGCAATGAAAAAACTAAAAAGGTTGTCATAGTTAGCATTAGCATTTTTCCCATAGAAATGAATGAGCGGCCCCCATAAAGATATGCTTACCCAACGTGTGTGTGTGTGTGTGTATCTATATATATAAAACAATGTGAGATACCCATTTAAGTAACATGCTGCATGATTTTCTTGTTCTGGCAGCTATATGTAGTGTAGTGTTTTGTCTTTTTCCTTCTAGCCAAGGCGATTGGATCAATGTTAATATACTGAATGAGACATGTGGCACCAACTCTACAGTCCCTCCCCACACCGTTTCCACGGTGACATCCCGACCGTTCTCTACAGTCACAACACTGACTGTGGGTGAGTTTGCTGCTTTCTCAGGCCTGTGCACCATATGCACGTGAATGCAACTCGACGTCCTGCTCAGAACATAACCACCCTGTTAATATTTGTACTTGAATGTACACATACATTACATACAGACTGAACAGATACATAAATCTTGCGGCTCGATAAGAACAAGCACACCCTCACGCTCATATTAGGGTTAACATCGTTTTGGAAGCTGTGCATTTTGGATCCTTTTTGACTTGGCTCTCTGTTCCTTCTCACAGTCCCCCCGACAACACAAAGCTCCGAAAAACAGGCACAGGAGCTGCTTAACCTGACGATGAATGCGGCGGCTCTCAACTCCTCCCAGGTGGCGGCGCTGGTGTCCAGCCTCGAGGAGCTTCTGTCTGGGCCCAGTATTAGCCAGGAGCTGGGCGAGACAGTCATCAGTGCTGTCAGCAACCTGCTCAATGCGAATGCAAGCGCTCTGGCTGCTTCCTCCACCAGGTGTGTCACTTGATCATTTTTCTATTCATTTACTTCTTTTTTATTTAGCTTTGTCCACAGGGCGATTCACTGTGCATCTGACACATAGTTATATTACAATAGAGATAAGTTTTATTCAAATAAACAGTGAGTGAAACTAATTTTAGTTGGAATGCTGCTGTGTTTTCTGCTAACAGAATCATTGGCCTGGTGGACACGGTGGGGATTAAGTTAGTCCTAGCTGATCCAACAGAGACAATACTGTCTGAATCAGTGGCTCTGGGTGTGAAGAAAGTGAATGGAACAAACTTTCAGCAGACCTCCTTCTCCATTATGAACTCTTCCAATGTGCAGGTGTGACCCCGGCTGTTAATTTCACAAATGAAGCTCACTTTCTGGTGACTGTACCTGTACATCACTGTGATGTTGTCAGTATATAAACTGCTCATTCTGACCTTTTTGATTGGTATACATTCCAGCCTGTTCGGCACTCTCTGTGCTTGTTTGTCCAGAGCATGTTACCACCTGTTTGACACTCTGTGCTGCTTATTTGTCTGTAGCACGTTCCTGCCTGTTTGTTTGGCAATCTATGTGCTACTTGTGTGTCTGCAGCACTTTTCAGCCTGTTTGGTACTCTCTGTGCTGCATGTTTGTCTGGAGCACGTTCCCGCCTGTTTGACACTCTCTGTGCTACTTGTTTGTCTGGTGCATGATCCTGCCAGTTTGAATCTCTCTGTCCTGCTTATTTGCGTGATGCTTGTTCCTGCCTGTTTGCCACTATGTGCTGCTTGTTTGTCTGCAGCACGTTCCTGCCTGTTTGACACTTTCTGTCTTGCATGTTCGATTGGAGTAGATTCCTGGTTGTTTGAAACTCTCTATGCTGCTTGTTTCAGATTGATGGGAGTGGAGGTCTCAAAGCAGCTGCATCATCTCCAGTGCCTCAGGGCTCCATTACACTACCAGCTTCCCTGACCAGCAACCTGACATCTCAGGACAAACTTCTAGCTTCCAGAGTTCAGTTCAACTTCTACCAGAAGAGCACCGTGTTTGTGGTACCTGTTGGCTGTTTTTGCATCTCTGTGCTTTCAGCACTTTGCTGTCACCAGGAGGCTGATTGACACCCCCCCCCCCCCCACCATCCCCTTCCAGGACAAATCACTATCACGTGAGAATCGTGTACTAAACAGCGGCATTCTCGGCTCCAGCGTAGCCAACCTGTCCATCAGTGGCTTAAAAGATGACGTGGAATTCGTTCTAAAGACCACAGAGCCCAACGACAAAAAGGTTTGCTGTGGTTTTCAGGGTTTGTTCAAAAGGTGTTTCTGCGTCTTTTTACTTCATTGTCTCTCTCCACAGAAAAATGTCTACTGTGTATTCTGGAACTTCACAGAAAACAGTATGTATTGTTTTACTGTCCATTTATAGTCCTCATTTATCGCTTAAAAACCTTTATAGACTAAGTATGAAACTAAATTGCACCTAGCATGGTCCTGTATTCTTGTTGTGTTTCATAGATGGATCTGGGGGTTGGAGTAGTGCTGGTTGCTCTGTTCAGAACACCACCAGTGAGCAGACCACGTGCAGGTGCAACCACCTCACTAGCTTTGCTGTGCTGCTGGTTAGTACGCCTGCTCCTGTCTCCTGGATATTATACTTGAGAGCTAAGCAATAATTGACTGGAGGATGCTGGGTCGTCCTTGGCAAATCCCTATTGGTGTTGTGATGTATGTCACTCTTGTTCCTGACAGGACATTTCCATGGATAACAGTATTAGCCCTGTGCAGAATGAAATCCTCACCTACATCTCCTACATCGGCTGTGGAATATCTGCAATCTTTCTCTCTGTGACGCTGCTGACCTACCTGGCTTTTGAGTGAGTCATATGACCAGTGCTTTCCATCAGCATTACGGACGACATCCATCCATCCTTCTGTCTTGCAGCCATTTATTCTGACCAGGGGTACAGGGGGCGCTAGCACCATTTATGGGCTGGTGTATGTTCTTGCATTGTAAGGTTGAGTCATCCTCTCTGTTGTGTCTGCCCCAGGAAGTTGCGCAGGGACATCCCCGCCAAGATCCTGATCCAGCTGTGCCTGGCACTGCTGCTGCTCAACCTGGTCTTCCTGCTGGACTCCTGGCTGGCACTTTATCCTCAGGCCAAGGGTCTCTGCATCTCTACTGCCTTCTTCTTGCACTACTTCCTGCTGGCCTCCTTCACCTGGATGGGATTGGAGGCCTTCCACATGTACCTGGCATTGGTCAAGGTCTTCAACACTTATGTGACCAGATACATGCTGAAGTTCTGCATTGTTGGCTGGGGTACAAGCTCTAGTGTTTCTCGCCATCCTGAGTCTGTTCTCTGGATGGTTTCAGATTATCTTGGAGTCTTTATGATACCGTATTTTGTGTCTAATCTTCTGATTTTGTTTGATATTTTAGGTGCTCCACTTATTGTGGTTGTCATTATCATCTCTGTCAATAAAGACTACTATGGCTTTGGTTCCTATGGGCGCTTCCCCGATGGTTCCAAAGACACTTTGTGAGTGTCAAGAAGCATAATAATCATAATAAAGATTCTCTTTGATTGCTTTTACCTTGCAAGCTACTCAGACTAACATTTAAATGAACATTAGCATGTTAGAACTTAGGGTTGCATCTAAGGTGAATAAGTGACTTCAAGGGTTTAGGAGATCAATGGGAATTCAAGTGCTCAGAGAAATGCTAGGAGTAGTTCTAATTCATCCATCCATGTTCTGAAAAAGCATAATCCTAACTGGGGTTGGGGGGGGGGGGGGGGGGGGGGAAACCTATCCCGGGAACAATGGGTGCAAGCAGGAACCAACCCTGGGCCATTGCCAACACACCGCAGGAGAAGATCTAATCAAGCAAGGTTTTCCAGGGTAGTATGTACACTGTAAACCCGGATAAGAGTATCAGTGGACAAGACAGTGACCATTATCCTTCCATGTCCATCCAGCTGCTGGCTGGCTGACCTGACTGTGTTCTACGTGGGAGTTGTAGCCTACTTCTGCCTGGTGTTCCTGATCAACCTGGCCATGTTTGTGGTGGTGCTGGTGCAGCTGTGTCGGATAAAGCGGCAGAACCCCCACAATTCGCAGCACCGGAGCGTGCTGCAGGATCTGCGCAGCGTGGCTGGCCTCACCATCCTGCTGGGGCTCACCTGGGGATTCGCCTTCTTTGCTTGGGGACCTCTCAACCTGCCCTTCATGTACCTCTTCTCCATTTTCAATTCTCTGCAGGGTGAGGTTGTCCAGCACAGAGACACTTTTGTAAAAATGTACTTTTGCACATATATTAAAAAACACCAAACACAGTGAGCAACAAGTGTAACCATATTTATAACTGTACAGACACTTCTTTTGAAAGTTATTTACCCTGAACCGCTGTAAAGTCCCCATAAATATCTATAATAAATTTCAGCTCACATTCTTCCTGACCAACTGGAAGCAGCACACTTGAATTTCTTTTTTTAACCGCAGGGTTCTTCATCTTTATCTTCCATTGTGCCATCAAAGAAAACGTCCGTCAGCAGTGGAGGACCTACCTGTGCTGTGGGAGACTAAGGCTACCTGAGAACTCT
This sequence comes from Paramormyrops kingsleyae, assembly GCF_048594095.1. Taxonomy (NCBI): domain Eukaryota; kingdom Metazoa; phylum Chordata; class Actinopteri; order Osteoglossiformes; family Mormyridae; genus Paramormyrops; species Paramormyrops kingsleyae. The sequence continues at coordinate 15,112,729 of NC_132820.1, forward strand.
GGTAAAACCCATGATCTTCCTCATTCAGGCTCCCTCAGATAGCACCAGGCCAGTCGGTGGGCCAATTGGCTGCTGTGCTGGTCAGAAGAAAAATAATTGTACAAATATTATATAAATTACAACAGCGTTTCAGAAGGTTAACCGGTGAGTTTTCTTGCACACACACACACAAACACACACACATACGCACAGCTTTGTAATTATATCTCTCCATTTCTATGGGCAAACCCTTAATCCCAACATGACGACCTTAACCCCCACCCAGCCCTAACCTCTGTGTATCGCCACACCCTTTGTCAGTGGCGCCCCCAGCTGTACGCCAAATACGCACAATGCGTACCCTAGCAGTAGCACAAGACAATCCTCTTATTAAAAGCGACTTTGGACTTGTTTTTCTGTAAAATTGCTGCAGGACAGTCCCCAGGCATCCTGCACCCCAGGCAAATACCGTAACAGGGAATTTCACACACATACAAAATGCAAGCAAATACAAAACAAAATACAACAAAATTCCACACCTCCCAAATATTGCACATGAACAACAACGTTAATAAACAACAACTGCAAACATAAGAAGAAATGCATGCTGGGACACTAACTGCCCACCTCCCAGTGTCGTTCAACGAGAGTTAAGTTAGAGTTAAGTTAGTTAGATATTGATCGATGATATTGATTTTTGAAGTTGTACTTTTGTGAAATGTGATAAATACTGAATCTGTTGGCACATCACCATTAAATAATCATTAGTATTAATAATCATTAATATTAAGACATTGAAGTGTTCCACTCCATTTGTGTAGAAGGAAGAATCATACGGAAATATTACAGATTTATTCTATAAATCCATTAGCCTATTATTTTATTTTCTAATATTTTTATCAGTGCCCTAAAACTCCATCATTGATCTAAAAATAAATAGAAAGCAAGCTTGCCTCAAATGCTAATATTAATAAAGACAAAATGATGGCCGACCCGCTTTATATGCTTAAATTTAATTTTAACTGACCCGCCCACACATTAAAATATTTTTGTTTGACTTGTAACCGTGGACCCATCAGCCTGTGCACCACTGGTGTGAGTACCACGAACGACAATACTGTGGGTACCCCTGGTCATTGTCATTGCCATGGTTACATCAGATATTAAGATTTTTGCCTAAATAGCCAGTAGGGGCAGCATGGAGTCCAAACTGCTCAACTAAAATGACCAAGTTTTAAAAATCCCGTGACTATTCAATAATAGGAAGAAGCATATGTAGCGCCCCCTTCGGCCCTCTACGGTATCCGCACTGTATTAACTCTAAATGCGGGGGCCCTGGATTCGTTTGTCCTCTACCTTTGAGCAGTGCTCCCATCACAGCCTATGCAGAGCTAGCATACCTATACCCAGTATATTCAAACACATTCAGAATGAACAACATATATACAATAACCCTCAGTCCGTTAATCCACCAAACACTTAAATATGTAAAAAGTTAAAGTAAAGAATCATGGCAGGCCTGGTCGATGCTTGAGTCCATAGTGACCACAAATGGAACGGCCGCTTCACTCCGAAGAGCAAGAACAAAGAAAATAAGATCCTGGAATCAGACAATAACTCTTTCGGCCAACATCCCTTCCCCTCTGGGAGGCGAATCTGTTCTCCCTGCATCGCCGCTCCACGGCTCGCAGCGAGTCACTCACAAGACGGGCAGTCTTGTCGCCTCCACTTCAGCGAGCCTCTTCCTCTCTCTCGAGCCCCCGCCAAAGTTCCCGCTCTCTCGCTCCCCCCTCCCCTTTCCCCGATTGGTGGATATAAAAACAGTACCCAATTAAACCAAAGTTAAAGGAAGGCAGGAATGTAAAAAACAAATTCATGCTATACTGTCTTTTTTTACTGTCTTTTTTATTATTGCTGCTGTTTCTAAAGAATTTCCCCATTGTGGGATTAATAAAGTCAATCTAATCTAATCTAATCTAATAAATGCAGCACCTACCCCACGGTATATACACACTCCGCGACACAAAAGAATCCAACACCGGATTACACATAGATAAATCATATGAAAGCGCATTATGAACACAGAAGTGCTCTGACAGGCCGAACCTCGTTTCTGCTGCTCTCCTACCTTCTAGATTGGAGCCGGACCGCTACGCAAAACCTGGCGAAGAACCGCTCCAGGATGGTCCCAGGCTCTTCCCGCTTGTCCAATTCGACTCAGTCCAACAACACTACCAGCACATCCTTCCTGGCCAGTGAACCCGCAGAGTCTGTGAATGGCATCGGTGGGTGAAGGCACCAGTTTTTTTTTGAACAGCTCTTCATCACTGACGTTTTTACTAAACAAACATGAATGGTAGCTAAAACCTTTTGAGGAACTCCAGTTCCTTTCAGTGTATATTAACTAACATTTTTACAGATTTTATTTTGTCCCACAGCAGTCAAAACATTCAGCTATTAGCCTAATTGTCTTTTAGATCCACTTCAGCTGAATCAGCCTGCAGATCAGGTTTCCCCTCTGTGTCCACCTCCAGCTCTCTGACTCTGTGTCTTGCCTTGCAGAAAACCCCTATGATGACAGGAGCATCAATGCGCTGGAGGACGCACACGCAGATGTCATTGTGAACGAGATCATCAGCAGACACAGGACTACAAGGCGGCAGTGACCTCTAGGAGGAACGCACCACACATCGTAGCTCATTGTCTCTCGATTTCTGTCCAAACACAGAGAAAAAAATGCATCACTGCATTTACTGCACTTAGGTGCAAGTTTACACAAAAACATACAGGTGATATTTATATACAATCCAGGAAGCCCATACCAATGACATATAGGACCTGTCATTGACAATTGTGATTTCAGATTTTGAAAAACATGCACACCGTGAAATTTAAAGAGAATTCTGCCTTCAGTGTTTAGTAATTCAGTTATATCTGTTATATCCAGCAATTCATATAATATCTTATATTATATTCATCAAAAGGAAATTAGCGTCCCAGAATGCACTGCTTTGTTATTCCATGATGCACTGAGTAGATTTTCTACTGGAGCCTGTCACCCATCCATCTTTATACTGCTTATCCAGGAGAGAGTCACGGGGAGCTGGACAGGGCGCGCACACAGAGGCTGGGCTGGGACGTGATGAACTCAGGGTTGCTACATGAACGTGTCTCCCTGGAGGCGTAAGGCTCTGGGAGGCTGCGAGGGACACGTGCGTGTGCAGGCAGGGCTCGGGGTGTTGGGGAGGAATGGCAGCTCAGTCATGCAAGCAGCCAACAAAAGACACGGCTTGTCTGGACTTGTGTGTCAGGGAGGTGAAGATACAGAGTGATAAGGGTGTACTGCTTTGTAAAATGACAGATATATGAAACCATACCTTCTGCTTGTAGATTCATAATCAAAAAATTGTGTGTTCTTAACAGTCGGACCCTAAAAGTAACCCAACTCTAGCCAGACAGCAATGCCTAGATTTGAACAGCAGGGGGGGATGTGGTGCAGTAATAATTACATTTATTGAGCACTTTTTTTTTTTGACGTATAAGCAAGGCAAGTAGCACATTAGAAACATGCATGCTGTCAAGGAGTCGACTAGGCATAAGTGCAGCTTGGCTCAGCTTCGTATGAATGCTCTGGTACATAAAAGCATATTAGTCTTCTGGGGAGGTTCTCTTATTTGTCATGTCTACTTGAATGCCTGATCTGACACAAAAAGCTTGGAAGAGAGAGACAAACTGTTTTTGAAACCACATACTATACTACTAATATAATACTGATTTAGTCCAAAAAGTAGTATGTTGTACACAGTACACCAAAGATACTGAGATGTCGCACACCAGTATGCACAAGACCAGTCTAAGTCACCTACTGCGTCCCATAATGCAAAGCAGCAGATCGTCACAGCCTCGTTTTGACTGTTTAACTTGGAAAAAAATAATTTCTTTTATTCAGTTTTCCTTTCTATTATTGTTATTTTCATAGCAATTTACTGCAAACTGTCATCAGACTAATTAGATCAAACAAGTTAATAGTTCTACACAGATGAGCAAGCTAGCTATTGTTTGCTGCTAACATTTCCCTATTACATTTCCCATAAGCGAGGCACAGATTATTTAGCTATTTAGCAGACAGAATACAGGGGACAAGGGTGTTGGGATTTAATCCCAAATACTGCCCTATAATCACAGCCTGCAACAGGATGAATTAAATGTCACTGTAATTTTGATTAATTTATCTGCGTCTAATTATGTGTTAATGTACACTTACGATTTGTGATAATCTATTTATTAAAATAAACAGATCATGTATTTTATCCATGTTCTTGGCTCTGATCACTTTTTGTGTTCTGCCTGAAATTGCCTTAACTATAAAACCTATTTAACAACGAGAGCTTTTACGTTAAAATTAGTTATTGGGGAATGAATAAAAGAACTGTAGTTGTATAACATTTCACATATAAAAATCAGTTATTACCTTTCTATTAAAATGTATGTGTTTATTATTTTAAATTATTTAATTTGTGATAAGTTTTTTTGTAGAATTTAATCATTTGCAGCACACCTTCTGAAAAACACTTTTAAATGACGCCTTGTCTGTGGGGAATGGTCATGGGGGGGTCATGTGAAAATGTGGCATGCTACAGAACTCATGAAAAAGCTGGATACTACACTGATTAATAGTACGCAGTATACAGTATATACTGTACACTGTACGCCATATGCAGTACGCAGTTTCAAAAACAAATACAGACATCAAAAGACAGATATACGAGCCTGGAAGACAGACAGATAGGGAGAGAGAATTATAACAACATGGAAGAGAGACAGAGAGGAAGAGACAGTTGGCTACCTGGAAGATGCAGGCAGACAGTGAAAAACAGTTATATCAGTCTGAAAGAAAGACAAACAGCAAGAGACAGATATACCAGCCTGGACAAGATAGATGGACAGGAGGAGACAGTTATGCCACCCTGGAAGAGAGAGAGACAGACAGGAGGAGACAGTTATGCCAGCCTGGAAGAGAGAGAGACAGACAGGAGGAGACAGTTATGCCAGCCTGGAAGAGAGAGAGACAGACAGGAGGAGACAGTTATGCCAGCCTGGAAGAGAGAGAGACAGACAGGAGGAGACAGTTATGCCATCCTGGAAGAGAGAGAGACAGACAGGAGGAGACAGTTATGCCAGCCTGGAAGAGAGAGAGACAGACAGGAGGAGACAGTTATGCCAGCCTGGAAGAGAGAGACAGACAGGAGGAGACAGTTATGCCAGCCTGGAAGAGAGAGAGACAGACAGGAGGAGACAGTTATGCCAGCCTGGAAGAGAGAGAGACAGGAGGAGACAGTTATGCCAGCCTGGAAGAGAGAGACAGGAGGAGACAGTTATGCCACCCTGGAAGAGAGAGAGACAGACAGGAGGAGACAGTTATGCCATCCTGGAAGAGAGACAGACAGGAGGAGACAGTTATGCCAGCCTGGAAGAGAGAGACAGACAGGAGGAGACAGTTATGCCAGCCTGGAAGAGAGAGAGACAGACAGGAGGAGACAGTTATGCCATCCTGGAAGAGAGACAGACAGGAGGAGACAGTTATGCCAGCCTGGAAGAGAGAGACAGACAGGAGGAGACAGTTATGCCAGCCTGGAAGAGAGAGACAGACAGGAGGAGACAGTTATGCCAGCCTGGAAGAGAGAGAGACAGACAGGAGGAGACAGTTATGCCATCCTGGAAGAGAGACAGACAGGAGGAGACAGTTATGCCAGCCTGGAAGAGAGAGACAGACAGGAGGAGACAGTTATGCCAGCCTGGAAGAGAGAGACAGACAGGAGGAGACAGTTATGCCAGCCTAGAAGAGAGAGAGACAGACAGGAGGAGACAGTTATGCCAGCCTGGAAGAGAGAGAGACAGACAGGAGGAGACAGTTATGCCATCCTGGAAGAGAGACAGACAGGAGGAGACAGTTATGCCAGCCTGGAAGAGAGAGACAGACAGGAGGAGACAGTTATGCCAGCCTGGAAGAGAGAGAGACAGACAGGAGGAGACAGTTATGCCAGCCTGGAAGAGAGAGAGACAGGAGGAGACAGTTATGCCACCCTGGAAGAGAGAGAGACAGACAGGAGGAGACAGTTATGCCAGCCTGGAAGAGAGAGAGACAGACAGGAGGAGACAGTTATGCCATCCTGGAAGAGAGACAGACAGGAGGAGACAGTTATGCCAGCCTGGAAGAGAGAGAGACAGACAGGAGGAGACAGTTATGCCAGCCTGGAAGAGAGAGAGACAGACAGGAGGAGACAGTTATGCCAGCCTGGAAGAGAGACAGATAGGAGGAGACAGTTATGCAAGCCTGGAAGAGAGAGAGACAGACAGGAGGAGACAGTTATGCCATCCTGGAAGAGAGAGATAGACAGGAGGAGACAGTTATAGCAGAGAGGGAGACACTGCGTTTTGCTTGCAGCTTCAACTGCACAACCTGTAAACTCCAAACTCGCAGATGTCCCTTATTGAAATATTTGTTAAATAAGTCTGTGCTGGGTTGCTGTTATGAGACATAATAAAAGAAAAAGGGTTTGCAGAAGAGAACTTGAGATCCTTTTGCTGAGGTAAATGAAGTGAATGGTGTAAGCTGTGGCAAGTTACCCAAGTGAGCAGGGCTGTGCTCCTCCCACTTGCATAAGTATTTGTGAAAACCACAGCTGAGTGTAGAACATCTTTGCACTTCATCTTGTGCATCATGTTGACAGAACTGGAGACACGGTGAGAACAGCCTGGTGTCCAAACTGTGAAACTGGATTATGAAGTCCTGGCAGCTAAGGAGTGAAGCTCACGCACATACTGTAAACATCCAAGGCACACAGGAGACACAGGCACACATGCCAGACAGTATGACATAGTACTCTGGTCTCTGACAACATAATCTGATAACAAGCATTTCTCCATACTAAAGCCACTTTCACAACTTCACACCGTTTTGAGATTGAAATTTAGACATTATTGAGTTAACTGTAACTGCTAGTGTGTACGTGACAAGCTTCCAAATGACTTAAACTTCTGTTCCTAATTTCCAAATGTCATAGACGTTTTCTTCACAACCTTTTTGTTACTTCACTGTGAAGCTGATGCTGTAACAAACAAAGAAAACCACATCCCCAAGAAAGGCACCTGCAGAACAAATGTGGATGAACAATAGGTTGATTCACACGTTGACATAGTAACCAAAGGGGAATATTGAAAAATATAAAGAAGTCCTGACATCTAAAGTTTGTGGTTACGCTTTATCCAATTAATGAAGAGAAAAATAATCCTTCACTAGAAACCTAAAATTGCTATAATTGACCCTATCATACACATTGAATGTTCGGCTACTATCAGCCTCCAGGGCACAATTTTAAACTGGTCCTCGTTATTAATAAACTCTTTATTTTTCCAAATAACTGTATATTTAGCTTGGTAGCAGCATGTTTACTTACCCAGTAGGGGCATCATGGTACCCGATATATTATTGAACTGTTTGGGACGATACCATGGCATTGTTATATGTCTATCATTTTCCTATTCGTACCAAACAGTTTAAAGGGTGATGTTTTTTTTTTTTAATATAAGGACACAGAAACCATACCATTACTATAACCCCAATACCGCCATACATAGATATTGTGGCGTCGGGCAGACCGAGGCATCGCGGGAGCAGAGAGAGACACAAAGACTCACTTGCGGGGGAGAAGAAGCTCTTTATTAGTAATTCTGAAAAGGGCTACATCAGGCACCCAACGACCACCAAACCAATTACACACAGGACACACAAGGTTGTCAGAGGCCAAACTGTAAGGTGCGCATACACAGTGGGAGATTTACACAAACTAAATACACACGAGGGTCGGACAGGATACACACAAGACACGGGCAAACACACGTGCGACAATAGGTAACCATTAATTAACATTAAACAACGACAATAACAAGGGCTAATTACAACTGCACACGGGTCATGCTGGGACATGCTACAATATGTGTGTGTGTGTATGTGTGTGTGTGATTTATATGTGCCTGCCCTTGCCCTGTGCCCTGTTCCTTTGTCGGTTGTGAGAGAAAAGTTGACTATAGAGGGATATTTTTGTAAATAGCTTTGGAATGTATTTTCATATATTGATGCAAGAGTGTCTGTGAGTTAGACAGCAAACACACAAGAAAGTAAGCTAAAGAGGATTAAGAGTTAACCTTAGTGTGACAATTGTGCCAGAACTTTGTGTTAGAATCCGCAGGAATGCAGGCTAGAGAACAGAGATGTAAGTTTGGAGCGCGTTTATCAGACAAAATAGGAAGACCGTAAAGGAGTGACAGATAGGAGGGGGCTGCAAGCAGGTGCCCAGACCCACGAGAAAGAGGGCATGTGAAGTGCATATATGAGGATACAGACTGCATAAAGTATATACGTGCTTGCAAGGTGCAAACTGCATAAAGTAGATATGTTAGAGTGCATGTGCCCCACCCCAACCGGGTTGATCCGGTTCTGGGAAGGGGCGCGAACTATCTGTGTACCACTATAAAAGGTATGTCAAACAAAAAGTTCTTTGAGCATTACCACGGAGGTAGAAGTGAAAGCAGTTGCTCCCTGAGTTCAGAAATAAAACGACGTCATACTCTGAAACACCGACTGAGTGTCATAAATTTCTACTACACGGTCATGGCATGTTTGTGTTCCCGGTCATGGTGTGTATCTGTGTTTTTCCTTGTGTTCTAACCAGCTGTCACACCCTGCCTGTACCGCCCTCATGTGGACCACGCCTACCTCGTTAACCCCGTGTGGAATCCTTCCGTTTACCTGCTGTTTTGCAGTTCCTGATTGTAGTCCTGTGTCTAAGTCCGCGTTCAAGTCTGTTTCCCCAGGTCTGTCATTGACGTAGTTTGTCGTGTGCTCCCCTGTTTGCTGTTCTGTCAGAAATAAACCCCGTGTCGATCGCATTTACGGCTCTCTCGCCTGCTTCCCCGTTCGCCCGCACGCAGTCATCACACCAGCCGCGGTTTCCTATACCTCCCGATTTCTCCTTGCTGCCTTTTGTTTTCTGCTTCAACTTGTGCTTGTGTTTCAAAATAAAATTCTCATCGCATCATCCCAAGCTGCTCGCGGATCGTCACTCCTTCCCCGCACTAAATTTAAACACCAACTTGGCAACATTGTTTGCAGTCACGATATTTCCCCACACAGAAATAACCTATATAAACATATGTGTTTTAATATTGGTTTTGATATAGGTTTTTAATATATGTGACATATATAAAATTGGCCGTTTTCCTGTATTATATGTACATATATTCCATGTGGGTCATCTCATTGCTGTGCTGATGACGCTCAGACTCACCTACCCTTCAAACCTCATAGATCTCACTCCCTGATGAACTAATCTGCCTGCCTGAATGACGTACAAGTCTGCATGGCTCAAAGCGTTTTTTCAACTAAAAACAAATAAGACAAATTATTTTATTCAGACCTCCAAATCACATTGATTCTGTTTCCTAGAAGGCTGGGTCAGCTCTCCCCCCATGTGAAATCTTGGTGTAGTTTTTAACAGTGATCTTAAATTTGATCAGTACATCAATTATATAGTCAAATCAGGCTTCTATAATCTCAGAAATATTTCAAAAGATATATCATTTCTATTTCTTCCAGACCTTGAAAAAGTCATCCATGCCTTGATCTCATATCCCATTTAGATTACTGTAATTCTCGTTATGTGGCCGTCAGTAAGTTTTCATTATTGCACCTACAACTGCAGCGAGGCAACATGAATTTCTCAAAAACTCGTCTAGGAGTGATTTAAACAGCAAAGATGAAAATGATTATGATTGTCTTGGAGAACGCATGCAGCGCTCATGTGAAAGCAGCGGGGCCAAAATTTAAACTGATTTTTAAACATATAGTAGACAATCTTGAAAAGGAATAATAATTAAAATTGCAAAACTTTAATGCTAAAAGTTTTTTTGTATGACGGAGTAAAAATGTTTTAACGAAACTTAAATTCCCTGCGCAATAATGTCCGTACAGAACTAAAGGTTAGAAAATCTTGATTGTAATCTTGCTGACTAGCGATGTAAGAATTGCATGTGCATATCATGTGACGTTGGTACTGATATCGCAGAAAGGGGTCAGCCCGATAATATACTATACCTTTTTTCAAATTCAGCATAAAATACCCACACACAAAAAAAAACACAAGAAATTGTCTTGTGATATCATTCAGGGCGGTACCATTTTTACGTCAGTGGAAAACCAACACCTTGGAGTACCGTACTTTTGGTACTTTCTTGAAATATGCTACCTAATGCAATGGAAAGAGACGAGGAGAGAGGGATGGAGAGAGAGGAAGAGAGCATGTGTGAAAGAGGGAGAAAGCAATGGAGTGAGACCGAGAGAGAGGGAACAAGTGAGAGAGGGAGAAAGCAATGGAGAGAGAGGAAGAGAATTATGGAGAGAGCAAATGAGAGAAAGTGAGATAGTGATGGAGAGAGCAGCAGAAAGCATTCGGGAGAGAGTTAGAATGAGAAAGAGGGAGAGAAAGCAATGAGAGTGAGGGGGAGAGAGCAAGTGAGAGAGAAGTAGAGAGAGATAAAATGAGAGGGGGAGGGAGAGAGAATGAGAGAAATAGGGGGGAGTGACTCTTGAAAACCGTCCCATCTAGAAGTTGAGAGAGAGAAGCACACACACAAGTCCCGCCACAGAAGTGCCGCCACAGAGCTGGCAGGAGGCTGAGCGTAACCTGGTGTGTCACTGTGAATCCAGCTGTGAGTTTCACTGAGGGTGCCTCGGAGCAGCGAGGGAGATGCCCCGTGTCTCCCCCATGGCCGCTGCTTGGCTCAGGCTGTGTGCCCTGTTGTGGACTTTCACACTGCCGTCCACCCACGCCAGAACCCCAGGTGAGACACAGCTGCTGATCGACTACACTGGTTAAGTGTACTACAGCTTCCATGGCAAATTCTTGTCTACTGTTGTTTCATTATTGTGACCAGAAGGCTGGTTCAGTAATACATGGAATTTTATGACTATAATACAGAAATGTACAGCACACTCAGAAATGTGATTGAAAGTTAGACTAGACATTGATTCTTCTTTGAGATGGGGGTGGGAGGGAGTGGAGATAAGTTTAAGAAAAATTAGGAAGGTGCAAAACTTTACTTGGTCATCTGAGGGTTAGGAGGGGACACAAGCACAGCACGTGTTGGGGGTGGATGGGGCGGTGGGGGCAGGACACGCTCACCGGGGCTGGATGGGGCGGTGGGGGCAGGACACGCTCACCGGGGCTCGATCGGGCGGTGGGGGCAGGACACGCTCACCGGGGCTGGATGGGGCGGTGGGGGCAGGACACGCTCACCGGGGCTGGATGGGGCGGTGGGGGCAGGACACGCTCACCGGGGCTGGATGGGGCGGTGGGGGGAGGACACGCTCACCGGGGCTCGATCGGGCGGTGGGGGCAGGACACGCTCACCGGGGCTGGATGGGGCGGTGGGGGGAGGAAATGCTATGGGGGCTGCCGTGTTAAGGAAGTAACACATGTTCTGTCAGCTGCAAGCTGGGGCTGGACAGCCATCCAGGGAAACAAGATGTTCCTGTGCATACCTGCTCAGACTGCTGTTCTGACATGTTGGTGCCACACTGCTCACCATCACACGTGGGAACTCATGGCAGCTTTTTTTTCACTGTGCCTCTGCAGTTTATGACCAATTTGGTGACTTCCTGTGTCCTTCCTGCACGCTTATGTATCGGTTTCCTTCGGTCTATATATGGTACTGCGAGATGTGGACTTCACGTCTGCCACCATGCTAAGTGTGTGTGTGTGTGTGTGTGTGTGTGAGTGAGAGAGAGAGTGAGAGAGAGACATTGTTGTAAAATTTTGAACTTATTTTGTTTCTGATCGGCTCAGTTTTAAACTTGCCAAATTATTTTATTTCTAACTGGCACAATGGCTAATCAGGCCACTGGGAATTCTCCCCAGTCTCCTGACTGACCACACCAGGCTTGGGTATCATTAAGATTTTAATGGTACTACTACTCTTACCGATACTGCTTATCGATCCAGTACTTTAATCGGTACTTTTTATTATAAGAGAGAAGAAGAAACTAAGTACCAAATTAACATTGTTTATTTCCTCATATGTACTGTACTGTATATAAATTAACATTCTTGAGTTGCAAACTGCAAAAACATTGTTTTGAACAAGTCAGTTTTATTGGTTATAATGTGATCATTGAAATGCAAAATTAATTTTTACAGTCAAAGAAACAGCAATGTTTGTATAATTGTATAATCTTAGCATTACCTCCCTTTACTTAAACTCCATACACCTGGAGATATACCCCAACATCCTATTGGCCTACTGGTCATAAACACTTTCACCTGACAAAAAAACAAAACCGAAATGCTAGGAATATGGAGTTTATCTTACGTTAAGCGTTTTCCTCTCCATTGACACCCACCATAAGGAAAAGGCTGTAACAATAATAAATAGGAAATCTAATTTCTTAATTTCTTCAGTATCCAAAACAGAACCGATACAGCGTTCTGTGTATACACGCGAGCCCCGTCCTACAATCGATGACAATGATGACATTTTGAGGACAATTCAGTATTCCACCACTTTCAGCTCGACTGGTCTCACTGAAATCCACATGATTGTTCCCCTTGCATTTCATCTCTTTGATCACTCTGATAATGTAACCCCGTTTATCCTCTTCTGTAGGTATAAAAAACTGCTTGTAGCACCACCTGGTGGCAAATAGGCCACATAACATATGTCATTTGGTGTAGTAAAAATGAGTAACAAGCACGTAAATGTGCCTGCCGAGGAAGCTGTAACTTGACATTCGCAGTGGATGCGGCCAGTAGACCTCCACCATGTCTATGTCATTCCACAGAAATCAACACCACAATCACTTGTCTTCTCTCCACGGACTGCATACTGCCGTGCCGCTTCCGGCCTGCGGGGGAGCCACTCATCACCTGGTACAAGCAAGGAGTCACGATCTATAACTCGACAGCTGTTGTGCCCTAATCTGCCCCCCTGCCACAGATTGCCTCCCCTGACGTCATCGCTCCATTTAAAGGCAAAGTCGCTTCTCCAGGGCAGCAGAAGCGAACGCTCGCTGTAAATTCATTTTCTTGCCTTAAACCGACTGAAAAAACTCAAATTAGTTGTTTATTATGCCTTTTTACATTAGAACCTTAAGTTATCATTCACAACCTCCTGTAATTTGTCACGAATGTGACGGTAACTTTTTCATTAAAACGCTACAGTAATGCTTTTCCTCTCGACAATGCTCGTCTGTGCAAATACAGTCGCTTTCAATCGCACAAAGGGACTGATTTAGTTGAAAGATATTTTTGACACTTTGTTGAATCCATTCTGCTGAAATTTTTCTTCTATTCTGTCGTCGTATAATATAATACGGCGTTTAACTTAATACTCAGCACCGTCACGCCTGGAAATGATCTAACATCGATCCACAGAACAAAAGTAATCAAAAGTCACCAAAATTTCACCACTCACTCTAAACCCCGTGTGTACATTACAGCTAACAAGTCGTATTGCAAATCGTCCATCCATAAGGAAAAGATTCTAGCTGGGGGGGCATTTTATAGCAGGCCACCCTGCCACAGAATGCCCCCCCCCCCTATCTAACTCTGACTGGGAAACTACTACATGCACCAAACTTGCACCAGTTACTCATATGTATCTCTTATATATGCTGTATGAATTACTTTGGGCTGAGCCATAAGGAAAAGATTCTAGCTGGGGGGGCATTTTATAGCAGGCCACCCTGCCACAGAATGCCCCCCCTATCTAACTCTGGCTGGGACACTGCTACAAGCACCAAACTTGCACCAGTCACTCATATTTACCCCTTATTTATGCTGTATGAATTACTTTGGGCTAGACCATAAGGAAAAGATTCTAGCTGGGGGGGCATTTTATAGCAGGCTACCCTGCCACAGAATGCCCCCCCTATCTAACTCTGGCTGGGAAACTACTACATGAACCAAACTTGCACCAGTTACTCATATGTATCTCTTATATATGCTGTATGAATTACTTTGGGCTGAGCCATAAGGAAAAGATTCTAGCTGGGGGGGCATTTTATAGCAGGCTACCCTGCCACAGAATGCCCCCCCTATCTAACTCTGGCTGGGAAACTGCTATATGCACCAAACTTGCACCAGTCACTAATATATATCCCTTATTTATGCTGTATGAATTACTTTGGGCTGGGCTATAAGGAAAAGATTCTAGCTGGGGGGGCATTTTATAGCAGGCTACCCTGCCACAGAATGCCCCCCCTATCTAACTCTGGCTGGGAAACTACTACATGAACCAAACTTGCACCAGTTACTCATATGTATCTCTTATATATGCTGTATGAATTACTTTGGGCTGAGCCATAAGGAAAAGATTCTAGCTGGGGGGGCATTTTATAGCAGGCTACCCTGCCACAGAATGCCCCCCCTATCTAACTCTGGCTGGGAAACTGCTATATGCACCAAACTTGCACCAGTCACTAATATATATCCCTTATTTATGCTGTATGAATTACTTTGGGCTGGGCTATAAGGCTGAGATTCTAGCTGGGGGGACATTTTATAGCAGGCCACCTTGCCACAGAATGCCCCCCCTGTCTAACTCTGGCTGGGAAACTGCTATATGCACCAAACTTGCACCAGTTACTCAAATATATCCCTTATATATGCTGTATGAATTACTTTGGGCTGGGCCATAAGGAAAAGATTCTAGCTGGGGGGGCATTTTATAGCAGGCCATCTTGCCACAGAATGCCCCCCCTATCTAACTCTGGCTGGGAAACTGCTATATGCACCAAACTTGCACCAGTCACTAATATATATCCCTTATTTATGCTGTATGAATTACTTTGGGCTGGGCTATAAGGCTGAGATTCTAGCTGGGGGGACATTTTATAGCAGGCCACCTTGCCATAGAGATGGCACTAGCCCTTCCTGTAAACAATGTCCACATGTTTAGACCAGATTCCTGGAGGAGGGTGGTGGCTATATCCAGTCTCATTTTCTTTTTCTTTCTTTCTTTGTCATTACTGTTAATTGTATTCTTATTGATTAAAAACAGAGTTATTGAGAAAGTTTATGAAATTCTGTTTTTTTCTCTATTTTTACATATCTTACAGTCCCAATCAGAGTTGAAACTTTCTTTACATCCCAGCCCAAAGTAATTTGTATAGTATAAATAAGGAATAAATATGAGTAATTGCCAGAGTTAGACAGGGGGGGCATTCTGTGGCAAGATGGCCTGCTATAAAATGCCCCCCTAGCTAGAATCTCAGCCTTATGGCCCAGCCAAAAGTAATTCATACAGCATAAATAAGGGGTAAATATGAGTGACTGGTGCAAGTTTGGTGTATGTAGCATTTTCCCAGGCAGAGTTAGACAGGGGGGGCATTCTGTGGCAAGGTGGCCTGCTATAAAATGCCCCCCCAGCTAGAATATTTTCCTTATGGCTCAGCCCAAAGTAATTCATACAGCATAAATAAGGGGTAAATATGAGTGACTGGTGCAAGTTTGGTGTATGTAGCATTTTCCCAGCCAGAGTTAGATAGGGGGGGCATTCTGTGGCAAGATGGCCTGCTATAAAATGCCCCCCCAGCTAGAATCTTTTCCTTATGGCCCAGCCCAAAGTAATTCATACAGCATATATAAGGGATATATTTGAGTAACTGGTGCAAGTTTGGTGCATATAGCAGTTTCCCAGCCAGAGTTAGACAGGGGGGGCATTCTGTGGCAAGGTGGCCTGCTATAAAATGTCCCCCCAGCTAGAATCTCAGCCTTATAGCCCAGCCCAAAGTAATTCATACAGCATAAATAAGGGATATATATTAGTGACTGGTGCAAGTTTGGTGCATATAGCAGTTTCCCAGCCAGAGTTAGATAGGGGGGGCATTCTGTGGCAGGGTAGCCTGCTATAAAATGCCCCCCCAGCTAGAATCTTTTCCTTATGGCTCAGCCCAAAGTAATTCATACAGCATATATAAGAGATACATATGAGTAACTGGTGCAAGTTTGGTGCATGTAGTAGTTTCCCAGTCAGAGTTAGATAGGGGGGGGGGGCATTCTGTGGCAGGGTGGCCTGCTATAAAATGCCCCCCCAGCTAGAATCTTTTCCTTATGGATGGACGATTTGCAATACGACTTGTTAGCTGTAATGTACACACGGGGTTTAGAGTGAGTGGTGAAATTTTGGTGACTTTTGATTACTTTTGTTCTGTGGATCGATGTTAGATCATTTCCAGGCGTGACGGTGCTGAGTATTAAGTTAAACGCCGTATTATATTATACGACGACAGAATAGAAGAAAATTTTCAGCCGAATGGATTCAACAACGTGTCAAAAATATCTTTCAACTAAATCAGTCCCTTTTTGCGACTGAAAGCGACTGTATTTGCACAGACGAGTATTGTCGAGAGGAAAAGCATTACTGTAGCGTTTTTATGAAAAAGTTACCGTCACATTTGTGACAAATTACAGGAGGTTGTGAATGATACCTTAAGGTTCGAATGTAAAAAGGCATAATAAACAACTAATTTGAGTTTTTTCAGTCGGTTTAAGGGAAGAAAATGAATTTACAGCGAGTGTTCGCTTCTGCTGCACTGGAGAAGCGACTTTGCCTTTAAATGGAGCGATGACGTCAGGGGAGGCAATCCGTGGCAGGGGGGCAGATTAGGGCACAACACCTGCTCTAGCAATCGAACAAGCCTCTTCAAGGAGCAGCTTGCCACTGGCAACGCGTCACTGCTGCTGAGAAGCTGCACGCTTAGGGACCGTGGCAGGTATACGTGTCGCATCAACAACACACTGGGGGAGCAGCAGTCCACGGTCATCCTCAGAGTTGAAGGTCAGTCTGGCCAAAATGTTTCGAACCACCCAAAAAAAAAAGTATAGGTCTCTGCAGGCTGGAATAGTGAACGGTGTCGAAAGGTTTACAGGCGTGTCGAAAGGTTTACAGGTGTGTCGAAAGGCGGGCATGTCGACAGGTTCTAAATGTGGCAAAGTGGGACGGATCACGAACTACTGGGGAGTTACTTATAGCCAAAGCTCGCTGATTGGTTGATGCTTACACCCATAGCTTGCTGATTGGTTGATTATAAGCACCAGCGCCAATTTGGAAGTTGCGCGAAAGTGCGGGGGAAATAGAATTCAGAGCAAAATCTGAGCAGATGGAATTATTTTTCTACCTCAGTTACATTTAAAGCATCAATTATATATATATATATATTAGGGGTGGAGCCGAACCCGAATACGGTATTCGGAAAGGCACAAATAATGTGTTTTTTACGAATACTTATTTCGAACAAATACTTAAAAAAATATTTGTATTCGGGAACAAGAAAAACTTTATATCAAAAAGCTGCGTTTCCTCTTGAGACCGCAGTGCATGCCCGGATGAGTGAGTGAGTTCAGGAGTCGGGGGGGGGGGGGTGGTTGTAAAAGAGGTGACTGACACAGGCTGCTCCACACAGTAACAGAGAAGGCTCGGCTGAGCGAAAAAAGACTTAACTGTATCACTATTTTTGTTGAATAGATTTTTGTACCTTAACTGGGTTCCGGAGGCAGTTTATAACTTTCGGGAAGCAGAGTTTGATCGGGAGATTATTCCATTACGCTGCATTATTGACGTCTGCAATCAGGTGCTCTCATGTTCGCTCTGTTTACGTAGCTCTGTTAGCTCGGTAATTTAGACAATAGGCTGTTGACAGAGTAACGTTAACGTTTGGTTAAAAAGGTTAAAACAATGCTTGTGTAGTTGTGTCGAATTGTATGCACTTGTAGGAGTTATATGGTACGTTTAAGTTACTCTGTCTACTGCATATCCATAATTATTATAATGGATATAATTAAAGAATACTTACACTATAGCGTAAATTAGAAGTGCAACGCAAAAAAACTGGATTTTTACGCCTATTTTGAATTTTACTCGAATACGAATACAAATACAAATACTTTTCCCCCCTCAACAAATACAGATACAAATACCGGCTGCTTTGCACACCCCTAATATATATATAATATATATATATATATATATATAAACAACTTGTGTCTTTTTTTCCTTCTGTATCGCAAAAGTAAGTCAATGACCAATGTACTTTTGTCCAATATCGTCGGTGAAACTTTCGAGGACTTATTACCGGAATAAAGTTACATCGGTTTTTATTCAGTGGAAAACGAAAAATCGATTAGATTTGATAATGAATTATAAACATGTCGCATAACAGTCCGTGTCCCGTTTTTATAATGATCGATCTCCCCACTAACAAACGAATAACTAACAAAACGAATTGTTCAACTTCCATTGTTATGGGGTTGCAGTGTAGTTTCGTATGAAATTAAACGTGTAATCTGAGTTTTTTGCGTGCCTCGTGCTTATTTAGCATAAAGGTCACAGTTCCCGTGCCTAGGTAAGTTCCTGGTTAAGGATCCAGGTGTTGTAACTTCGTTTTGAATCCATCTAATGTCTTACGCTATATCAACTATTATGAAACTTTAATTTAATTACAGATACAGTATCTGTTAATCTCGGGCGTTAAATGACAGATGTCTGGTGAATGTCTGGTCTCTTGGAGATGGCATTTATTGAAACCATTTTCGGGCAATAGAAATTACTTTTCGACATGCCCACCTTTTGATACATCTACTCAGAGGGGTACTGTCTTCATAACACTTCTATGACCATTATGGTCCGCTACCGCGTCAATACGAATAGCCACCAGGATCAATGTTAAGAGTGCAAGATGCGCTAGGGGTGTTTACTAACATGTATGCAACATACGGACATGCGACAAAATGAGAATCAATACAGAAGATCTCATTATCCTTATCCCTATCCAAAAGAATTTGGTTTTGATAACTCCCAGGAATTATCCTAGAAGAAGCATACTAGTAAAAGTAATAAGCCTATACATTTACAAACAGCCTGGTCTGGTCCAGCAGTCTGGTGTAATTCCTGCCCTCTCAGTCCCCCCAGTTCCAACAGCCTTCAGAAATAAATATTTGCCTATTAGGCTAATATATGTCTTGATGATACAGTAGATCTTAAAGTACAGCTTAATTTCTAACTCACCTCTTGGTCCTGCCCGCTGTCCTGATCCTGCCATCTCCCTGCTGCCTGCACACTGTTGTCATCCTGCCATCTCCCTGCTGCCTGCTCACTGTCCTCATCCTGCCATCTTCCTGCTGCCTGCACACTGTCCTCATCCTGCCATCTCCCTGCTGCCTGCACACTGTCCTGATCCTGCCATCTCCCTGCTGCCTGCACACTGTCCTGATCCTGCCATCTCCCTGCTGCCTGCACACTGTCCTGATCCTGCCATCTCCCTGCTGCCTGCACACTGTTCTCATCCTGCCATCTTCCTGCTGCCTGCTCACTTTCCTGCTCACTGTCCTCATCCTGCCATCTCCCTGCTGCCTGCACACTGTTCTCATCCTGCCATCTTCCTGCTGCCTGCTCACTGTCCTGCACACTGTCCTCATCCTGCCATCTCCCTGCTGCCTGCTCACTTTCCTGCTCACTGTCCTCATCCTGCCATCTTCCTGCTGCCTGCTCACTGTCCTGCGCACTGTCCTCATCCTGCCATCTTCCTGCTGCCTGCTCACTGTTCTCATCCTGCCATCTTCCTGCTGCCTGCTCACTTTCCTGCTCACTGTCCTCATCCTGCCATCTCCCTGCTGCCTGCACACTGTTCTCATCCTGCCATCTTCCTGCTGCCTGCTCACTGTCCTGCTCACTGTCCTGATCCTGCCATCTCCCTGCTGCCTGCACACTGTCCTGATCCTGCCATCTCCCTGCTGCCTGCACACTGTCCTCATCCTGCCATCTCCCTGCTGCCTGCACACTGTCCTCATCCTGCCATCTTCCTGCTGCCTGCTCACTGTCCTCATCCTGCCATCTTCCTGCTGCCTGCTCACTGTCCTGTACACTGTCCTGATCCTGCCATCTCCCTGCTGCCTGCACACTGTTCTCATCCTGCCATCTTCCTGCTGCCTGCTCACTGTCCTCATCCTGCCATCTTCCTGCTGCCTGCACACTGTCCTGATCCTGCCATCTCCCTGCTGCCTGCACACTGTTCTCATCCTGCCATCTTCCTGCTGCCTGCTCACTTTCCTGCTCACTGTCCTCATCCTGCCATCTTCCTGCTGCCTGCTCACTGTCCTGCGCACTGTCCTCATCCTGCCATCTTCCTGCTGCCTGCTCACTGTCCTACGCGCTGTCCTCATCCTGCCATCTTCCTGCTGCCTGCTCACTGTCCTGCACACTGTCCTGCGCACTGTCCTCATCCTGCCATCTTCCCGCTGCCTGCTCCTGTGCCTCTCCTGCCTTCTACTGACCACCACTTTCCTTCATATACAACAGTTTGCAAAACTGCATCTATACTTTTAGTGTAATGTTCTGTAGCTCTTAACACTAATATTTCCTACTTACTCTTCTTTTACCACCAAAAACGTGTCTGATGTCTCCATCTTTCCTTTTCCTCATAGTGTGTCTGTGAATAAAATCTAATCTATGTTTAACAAAACAGTATCTGGGCTATCAGATGAAGCTTCTAAAATGTCTATAAATATGAAATTGTGGAATGCAGAATCAATACCACTAAAATTCAAATAATAGGGCTTATTATTTGTTAGCTAGTTTTTTTTACGTTGCCCCTATAGGTTTCACTTATAGTAATGTTTTTTCAGAGCATGACGTTAGACATTCTTATGCGTTAATATTAGCCTAATAACAAACCACACAGGCTAAGTGGCAAATTAATTTCAGAGACACAATTTATTCGTGATAAAATGAGAACGAAAACATAGGGAGTTCATCTCCTTGGAAAATGACCATGATCGATTTTACCTCAATAAATAAGCCTGGTTTAAATAGAGAACTTAGCTTATCTTACTAGTTAATGTAATTGACGTTGACTGTACTGGTGTTCTGTCGAGTTGAGGTACTTTGTCGAGGTAAGCTATGGTTAGGGCTATCAATTAGCACTGCCGTAGCTTACCTCGACAACGTAGTTCAGCTCGACAGAACACTGGCCTCAGAAGGACAATGGTAAGTAATTCAACTTATAAAGACGTCAGCTTGCATTAGTAGATGAAACACTTAAACGAATAAATGAAGGTTGTAAAATAACACATTTTCAACAGGCTAGACTTCTGCTGGTTACTTACATTTACCAATGCACGAGAAACAGCACCATGACAGACAAACACAATGAAAAGGTCACTCAATGAGAATGAATGATGCAACCGATGGTACGGTCCACATTAGGGGTGTTTGAAATTGTTTTACATAAAATCTTCCTACAAGGTGAGGTTCTCTCTTTTTTTTTTTTTTACACAACAAAAGAAAAGTTTTAAGACCCCCCCCCAAACTGCTATTTTTGTCTAATTGGGGGGGTCTAGGTCTTTGATCGGGGGGTACAGTACCCCCCATAATTCGAACCATGCATCTACTACTCCATCCTGCAGAGACTATCAAATAAAGGGCACCAGAAGCCAGTCCTCCTCATCCAGACTCTGTACCTTGCAGCTCCTGTCCGCTTCGTGACTGTGGAGATGGCGCCCTCTCCAGTCCGACAGCTGAAGTGCACATCTCGGGACATTTACCCAGCCCCACGCTTACAGTGGTCTATGGAGCCCGCCCTGCCCTTACAGGCCCTCAGACCATCCACACGCATGGTGGCAGAGCGGAGCGGCCTATACAGTGTTCAGAGCACACTGGGAATCCTGGAAAACCTGTCTGGCCGCACTTACATCTGCACTGTCATTGGTTCCTATGGCACGCAAATCTCGAGGGCCTCGCTGAGCGAGAGAGGTATAGCACCAGCACGTGTGGGCAGTGGAGCTACATCAACCTTGTGGAAGAGACAGAAACTCTCAAATTTGTGTCTGTTTCTAGATGTGACAGGTATAGAAGGCCAAGCTCTGAGCATCCCGTGCCTCGCCCCGATGGATCTCCAGAACTTCACCCTCTCCTGGGCCTTCATGATGTCGGGGCAGCCCACTGTCTTCCTCAACTTTAGCAGCCGGACTGGAGAGGTGGCCAACAACTGGGCTGACCGGGTTCGACTGGATCCGGCCCAGGCTCAGTCAGGAGACGGATCCCTGAAGCTGCAGAACTCACAAGAGATGAAAGGAACATATACGTGCATCTTCTCCACTGACCACAGCAAACACCAGGTCTACATACACCTGAGAACCAGTGGTGCTGAAGCAGGTATGTCAGTATCAACCTACATTCCCTTCAAAATGGATCTGGTAAGTTAGCAAGCATTTGGCAGGGTTACTGTGAATTTGAGATGAATGCACTGAGTGCGTCGGACCTGTCTCTCCCATGCAGGTCAAAGCCACGCAAGGCTGTGGATCATTGTTGTTGTGGTCATAGCTCTTCTCCTGCTGGGGGCGATGATACTGCTCTACACTAAAAAGAAAGGTCAGGTCTAGGGCGGCCGGCACAAACTGAGCAGCTGCTGCTGCCACTTCCTGTTCATGCAGTACCACTGCAGAACTGCACTCTGGGTATTGTAATTAGAGCAAACTGCTGAATATTAATACTCTAACTATTCATCAGTGTAAATTTGCATATGTGTGTTCTAAGCCTCTCTCCTTCACATTTATAGGTGTATTTCATTCTTGGAGCCGCATGTCAGACCTAGCCGAGGCCAGGATGGAGATGAATACTGTAGAGACAGACGGTAAAACGGCAGTATAGCACCATAAACACATGGGGTGGACAATAACATACTTCGCTGGAGTTTAATGTTTGTGTGATTCTAAGCTCTCGCCTGCTTCTGCCCCATTTCCCACATAGCCAACTCATGACAGGCCACAAAATCTCTGGACCAGGGTTCTGGCTATTCGTAGGACAGCAAGATGGAGAACCTAGGGGTAGATACCTAGAATGAGCCCTGCAACATCTTCAGTCATCGGCCACATCTCCACCTCCCCCGGGAGGTGGCACAACCCAGCCAGAAAGCCACTCTGCACCATCAGCTACCTTCAATCAATACTGTACCTTGAGGTTTCTTGATGAACCTCATTCCCTAGAACAGACACATCTAGGCACAACATCCCGCTGCAGAGGGACGGTGCTGTAACAAGAACGCTGCCCTGAGACAGGAGGTTGTATGAAGCTCAGTGTAAGTGCTCAGTCTCCTTAAAACTGCGTCTTAAACATCTAAAAAAAATCAGGATGAATTTGTAACTTTTAGGGTACAAAAGCTTGTCATTGGGGCAGTACCCTACATCGGTACAATATTGCACCTTATCAAGTTCATTTTTGTATCCATCATTTGTACCATCAAAATTACATTAATGAACCTAAACTGGCAAGAATGTGTTCTCAGTCAATATTATATCATCATACCCCTAAAAAGGTTACAAAATATGCCACATTACCATCTCAGGGACAAGTCATTTTGTATACTAAAGTATCAAAACAGTATCACAAATAAAAGCAGATTCCCTTTTAATTATTTAAATCCAATGCAAATGTCAAATTCAACAAAAATGCCATTACAAATGCATTGACATTATGGTATAAAAGTAAAAATGTCAGACCTGTTTGATAAACTGTACAGTGCAACTTTTTTTAAATTCAGAAAATACAGTGGTTATCAATGATAACATTTTGTATGGACTGAAATGAGTCTAAATAAACAAATGAATAAATAAATCATGTAAAACCTTTCATAGTGGAAATGCATGCAGTGCTGTTCAAATGGCATAGCCTCCCCTTAAGTTTTACATTAAAAAACACCAAGCTTTTGACCATTCATAAGTCAATTTATATGTAACAATTCATACAAAGGAGAATACTTAATAAATATCCGAGAGATACAAATGCATTCTCCCTCATCTATACAGTATGTGGGAGAATATATGTGTACCTGTGGACAAGGCATTTGACAGGCGAATTTGTGGGTACAATGTGGACTCATTTAACCTGGCAATTATCCTTTAATGAATCTTAAAGACAAAGGTCCAGAGAGGTAAAACACAAACCACATTGAGCCATAACTCTAGGAGGAGATGGGTTAATATGTTTTTGGCAAAATCAAAGATGCATGAAGCACAACATACCTTCTGTGGAAGTTTCATAAGTTCCAAGTTATGATCCTTAAAGCTAATGAAGCACAAAAAAATTAGGTGAAATAGCTTTCCTGCCGATGAAGATTTGTTTGTTTTCTAATAGTATACCGCCCCCTAGTGGCAAAATTTTATGACTTTTGCACACCCAGTACGCACTCTAACAAAGCATTGCTGAGATATAACTCACTTCCTGTTTTAACATCTTTTACTATCAAATTCCATTTTATGACTGTCAGATTCCATTCAATTTATTTTTATACAGCACCTTTCACAACAGAAGACACTTTGCATGGATGTGTTGTGATACATTACAACATCATTAAGAGAGAATAATATAAAAATACAAGGTGATGGAAAGACAGAAATGAAAGAAAGAGAGCCAGGTGACAACGGAGGAGAGGAACCAAAAACCACCCGAGTAGGGAGAAAAAACACCTCTGGGGGTCCAAGGTCAACTAGCTGCCCCTATTTTGAATACGCTGCAAGGTGTTTAGTGTGCAGTGTGTGCTGCCAGATAACAGAGCATTACAGTCAACTAACCTATACAAAGGCATGCATCAATTTCTCAGTTTCTTGAACAGTAAGGAATCGTCATAGTTTGGTGATGTTACGTACAGTAGCTGTAGCAAGCACACCTTCCATTCTGCATCCACATGTAATTTGAATGAAAGGCTTGTATCTAAGATGACGCTAGAGATGACCCATCACTATCCTTTTAACAACTTTTGGTCTGAACCCTTTCTTGATGATTCATGCCAAATTTGATAATTATACCATCAAAGATTTTTCAGAAATTTCAAAATATGTTTTTTTTTTGGAGGGGGGATCTAATACAATGGACAAGTCTATTCAATTTAGCCTGATGCAGGGATTCAGGGGAATTAGGGAGCAAATGGTTCAAAAGGCACAAGCAAAAATGTACTCTGGAATTTGGCCTGTTAGTGGCCCCACAGGGAATCATAAATTGATCCCAAATTTGGTGCCTGGGTACCTTGGACTGTGCTGTTTAAGGGTGTCAGATGCCACCAAAATACATCTAGGGCTTCTATGGTCTGCCATAGAAAACCACTGAAAAAGTAATACCAAGATGGCCGAAAAAATATAGGGCTGACACAGAAGTTTCATAATTTCCCAGCTGTGGTCCTTCACTGTGATGACACACAAGAAAATTGTTTGCTTTGGTTCCAAAGTGATAGGCAATTGTTTTTTTTTCTGTTTTCTGGTATAATACCAAATTTCATGAAACTTTGTGGGTACTCAATATACCCATTGGAAATGAAGTATACTGTCAGCGATCGCAGGGAACGAACCAGGGAAGCAGGAGAAGGAGACAAATGATTGGGGAATGAGGAATTTAATGGGCAAACAGAGGCATACAGGGCAAAACAAACACAGACTTAAATTAATTGAAAGACAGGACTAGGGAAACATACTTTGACGTGGATTTAAATACAGAAACTTAATCAGACAGGGCTAGAAACAGCTGGTAACATGGGGATTCCACACGTGGTTAACAAGGGGGTGTGGCACACAGGGGGATCGGACGAGCAGGATGTGACAGAACTCCCCCCCGATATTCTTTTAACTGGGAATCCAGCTATTCTGGTGCTGTTAGACCTTACAGCTGCCTTTGACACGGGGATCATGGAGTCCTTTTAGCTTGTCTGGAGAATTGTGCAAGAATTTACGGTGCTGTTCCAAAGTTCACATTTATCTAACAGATATTTTTCTCTTAAGCTTTTCTACTTTTCTAGTACAGCCGCCATCACAGGTTAAGCTGTAACCATACCTTGTTTTGTGGTTTCCCCCGGTGAGGGACCAAACAGTAAGACAACACAAACACAAGAGCTTAACTAAAGAAATAGGGCTTTATTGACCCCCAAAATACAAACAGTAACAAACTCAAAATCTTAATAACCGGGCCCATAAAAGAGGTCAACAAAAATGAACAAAACTTAACATTGCAAAGTATTAACTGAAACAAACTGACCTTCCAATAAGGAGACATGAAGGAACATATATATAGTGGTTTGGCCAAACCAATTAACACAGAAAGGGGTAAACCAAATAAACATTACATATAATTAAACAGAGCAAAACACAACTAAACCCCAACTCCCCCCTCTTGCCATGGCAGCACATGGTTCACTCCTGCTCCAGGGGTTGTCCTTTTAAGAGACTGCCGCCCTCAGCCACACCTTTATACTGACTAGGAAAGACCATCCCCCACAACCAAAGCAACTGCAAACCAAAAGATTAATTTAGACCAAGGGTGGCCAATCTTATCCGAAAAGATTGCCACCGGTGTGTATGCGGGTTTTCGCTGCAGCTCCCTAATTATATTACTAATTAGAGGACTGATTGGCTGAAGAATCCTCACACCTGGGTTTGAACAGCTGACCTAAAGGTTACCCCAAAAACCTGCATACACACCGGCCCTCTGTGGATAAGATTGGCCACCGCTTATTTAGACAATCACTGCACACAACCCTACAATTGTCACGTCGAGCACCGGGAAGCAGGCGACGGAAGCCGTGAATACGAACAAAAGGGCTTTATTGCTGGGGTAACACACTCAAAGACACGTAACATTAATGACTGGACTCGGGAAAACAAACAGAAACGCGGACTAAATACACTGGACTAATGACAACAATCAGAAACAGCTGATAAACACGGGGAATCCATATAGAGTTAATGAGGGGGCATGGCACACGGAAGGAGCGGACGATCGGGGCAGGACACAATATCAAAATATGTACACTACACCTAACACAAAAAGCAAAACACATCAACTAAGATCTATGAATTATTACTGTAAATAAAGCAGTTTATTTTGTATGCTTTTTCTAATTAATCAACTAAGGATGTAAGAATGGCACATACTTAAAATATATATTGGATACTTGTCAGGGGCAAAGAGCAATAGGAATGATTAGAATCCCTGGTATGACAGGTGCAGCACAAGCATTTCTATTGGCCATGAGATACATACATTCACAGTGCCTGTTCAGCCACATTTTTTGACCTTGGTGCAGTTTCACAAGCGATTAAAGTGTAACTTGACAGCTAACCTTTGGAACAGAAGGAAATGTCTCTCCTGGCCGTCGCTGGTCTGCTGTGGACTTTCTGGCCATGGTTGTGTTTCGGATCTAGCGGTAAGTACAGCATTTCAGACACATTTCATCACACAGAGTGTTTTAGTTAAGATTGTGTAGTTTTCTGCTTCCAGCACTTGGTAATGGATGTGATTTTGTCAAACTCAGGAACGTGAATGTTAAACTGAAACCAACACCTTCTGTATGTAATGATATGAAATGCCGCAAGTAAAACTATATTCAAACAAGTACTCAAGTCATTTAATGAATTCTGTATGTTTTTGGCTTATGTTTTGGAACCTTGAAAATATATGTATACTGGGTACCACTTCACAATAAGGCTCCCTTTTGCCACTTATAAAGGGTAGTAACTGATTAATAAAAAGAAAACTGCGGTATAACTTGTTTATAATTGTCTATTAATGATTTGCAAAATGTTGCAACCTACAGTCAGGACCATAAATATTTGGACACTGACACAAGTTTTACTATTTTACCTGTTTACTGAAATATATTCCAATTGAAGTTATACAATGTATATGGACATAAAGTGCAGACTCTCAGATTTCGTTTTAGGGTTTCCACATTCAAATTGGATGAAGGGTTTAGGAGTTTCAGCTCGTTCACATGTGCCACCCTCTTTTTAAAGGGGCCAAACGTAACTGGACAATTCACTTAAAAGCTATTTCATGGACAGGTGTGGAAAATTCTTTCTTTCATTATCAATTAAGCAGATAAAAGGCCTGGAATTGATTTGCGGTGTCTTGTTTGCATTTGGAAGATTGAGGTGTGAACATGCAACATGCGGTCAAAGGAACTCAGTATGCAGGTGAAACAGGCCATACTTAGGCTGCGAAAACAGACAAAAAACAATTAGAGAAATTGCCACAACATTAGGAGTGGCAAAATCCACAGTTTGATACATCTTGAGACAGAAAGGAAGCATTGGTAAACTCAGCAACGCAAAAAGTTCTGGACGTCCACGGACGACAACAGTGGTGCATGATCGCAGAATCATTTCCATGGTGAAGAGAAACTCCTTCGAAACAGCCAACCAAGTAAACAACACTCTCCAGGAGGCAGGCGTATCAATATCCAAGTCTACCATGAAGAGAAGACTGGATGAAAGCAAATACAGAGGGTTCACTGCAAGATGCAAGCCACTCATGAGCCTTAAGAATAGAAAGGCTAGATTGGACTTTGCAAACATCTGAAAAGCTAGCACACTTCTGGAACAGCATTCTTTGGACAGATGAAACCAAGATCAACCTGTATCATTATGTCTGCTCAAATCCAGCCAAATGCAGTCGAATTGATTGGGCGGCGTTTCATAATATAGATGGACAATGACCCAAAACACAGAGCAAAAGCAACCAAGGACTTTATTAAAGCAAAGAAGTGGAATATTCTTGAATGGGCAAGTCAGTCACCTGATTTCAACCCCACTGAGCAGGCATTTCACTTGCTAAAGACTAAACTACAGACAGAAAGACCCTCAAACAAACAGCAACTGAAAGCTGCTGCAGTAAAGGCCTGGCAGAGCATTAAAAAGGAGGAAACCCAGCGTCTGGTCATGTCCATGAGTTCAAGACTTGCAGACAGTCATTGTCTGCAAAGGGTTTTCAACTAAGTATTACAATTGAACATTTTATTTGCAGTTATATTAATTTGTCCAATTACTTATGAGGCCCTGAAAGGAGGGGATTGTGTAGAAAAATCACTTTAGTTCCCCACATTTTTATGCAATGTTTTTGTTCTACCCACTGAATTAAAGTTGAAAGTCTGCACTTCAACTGCATCTGACTTGTTTCTTTTAACATTTATTGTCTCAAGTCTCAAGTCTCAAGTCTCGTTTATTTATATAGCCCTTTCAACCACAACGTAGACCAAAGGGCTGTACATAAAAGCAAACAGACACATAACATCAAATAACACAATCAAGAATTAAAAGCCACAAAATACAAATGCGTTTTCACACGAACTTTAAAAACATCAACTGTTAAACTTTGTGGTAATGTAAAGAACCTAAAAATTTAAAAACTTTGTCTCCGTCCAAATATTTATGGTCCTGACTTTGGTTTATAAGCAGGTAATTAATTATTCATAATCCATTTATAAGGGTAGTCTTATTGTAAAGTGTAACCGTATATTGTCCTAATTGTAATTGAAGTAAAATGATATTTTTAACCAAATTATCTTCTCTGAAGTTTTTCATTTACAAAGAAAATTTTTCGTCAGAAAAGTTGAAATGCTTTTTCCAGCAGTAAGTGTTACATATTACTTATGGGACATGTTAAGTTTGAGCATGATGATCTGATCTCTGAGGCTGTCTTTGGAAGTTAGAGATGTCTGCCAGTGTTCTTCTCAGGGAGCTCACCTCCACCTGTGTTATGGGGAGCGGTTGTGGGTCCTCGGTAAATGTCTAATCCCATTTCCTTTCGATCCAGTGACCGCCTGTGTTCTCACTAAAACTCCTTTTTCAGATAACCCTGTGACCTGTGTCTTCTCCGAAGTCTGTGTGCTGCCCTGCCGATTTACCAAAGGTAGAGATGAAGTCATCCACTGGAACAAAGGTACAGCTGTGGTCCACAGCTTCTACTACAGCACGGACCAACTGGGCCGGCAGGACCCAGCATACAAATACAGGACCTCTATGGACAAGGAGCAGGTTGCCAAGGGCAACGCTTCACTGAGCCTGCAGAAGACCAACCTCCAGGATGGCGGCACATACAAGTGCTACTGCAGCACTGCACAGGGCAGCCAGGAGTCCCTCGTCATGGTCGAGGTCAAAGGTCAGTGCACGTGCTACAAAAGTGTTATTACAGAGATCTTTAGAGAACCTTCTAGAATAGTGTGTCTTCATGTAGACATGATTCTGAAATGCTCCTGAGTGACTCACGCTCCTGGTTCCCAGCATCATGATCCCGGTCAGCATCCCCATCAGTCCTGTAACACTCTTGCTGACAGAGTAGGACGACATGTCTGGGTTCTGCCTGATGTGATGCCAACAGGCTCAGCACCGTGGGCAGGACACTCAGAGATGTGGCAACAGTATATCCTAGGAATTCGCACAGCCTTGGCTGCTTGTATTAAAACACCATAAAAAGGAACAAAACATAATCACAGAAGTACAGCATGCAGCCATTGGTCAAATCAGCCGTCCACTTGGTCTGGGGCTCTATGATGCTTCAGATCCTATTATTGTCAGGGTCAGCTCCTGTTGTCCCACTCTGTGTCCCTTCCCCATTTGGCCAGTAGGTGTTGCTGGTCATCACGTCCCTCCTGTTGTCAATCTTTTTGTTTGCCCTCGCTCCTTGTCAACCGCATGGCTAAACTCGTTGAGCATGTGGTTGCCTGTGATCCCCTCTGTCTTGTGTTTGACTCCTGTCTCCTCTGTTTTTGTATTTTGTGTATACACTGTCAGTCAGTATGTTTTTTTTTTCAACCCTTGGTGACAATGAAAAACAGAAAAATATAAATTAATCTGTTAATATAAATGCATTAAAAAGATACAATAGACAAACACTGCTGTGGGTTAAAACAGCTTCTGTGTCATAATAAGTGGTTCACACACTAATGTCCTGCGCAGAGATGAAGGTAACATTCACATGGTTGTTTTCAGGGGAAACTTATCAAGTACAGTGAGCTGGTTAATAATTTATCTGGCAGAGTACACTGGAGCCCGGTTATATACCCATTTTACACCGATAATGAATCTGTCACTGTTTGGACACTTTCAGTTTGATTTTAGCTATCAGCTGGTATCGGTTATGAAGGAATGAGGTTTCAAGGAGAAAGGGGGCGGAGCCAAGAAAGAGAAAGACGTTTCTCAACCAGGCTGTGATTTCTGGATGTTTAGGAACAAGTTAACAATTAATGTTTGGTTGTTCATTGGGAATGTGTGTTATATCATATTAACACCCTGAGGCCAAAACTCCCAAGGAGCAGAACCAGTGTTTAGGAACCAAAATTAGGAGTGTAAGCGGGTCACGACACTCACACCCACATTCTTAGGAAAAGATCTCAGACAAAGCATATAGATAACATTGTTCTCACTAAGTTCCTTAATAAAAATATCTAAACTATCCACTTCCTATCAGATCCACCTACTGGTCCAGGTCTAACATTTGCTTTTGCTTTTTTAGCTCCAGTCCGATCAGTAGATATGAAGGTTCTCGATGAGGAGGTTCACTGCTCCTCCCAGAACATCTATCCCAAGCCTCATGTTTCCTGGGCCACTGACCCCCCTACAAGTTCAGAAGCCCTTCAGGCCACCACTGAAAGCTTACCAGACTCTGTGGGCCTCTTTGCACTGGAGAGCCGGGTGGGAATTCTGGGTAATCGCTCAGACTACACCTACATCTGCTCCATCTCCTTAGAGGGAGCATCACAGCTATGGACAGCCTCACTGAAACACCAAGGTACCACGACTTCAACATTTCAGTCAGGCACTGTTGTCTGCTCTGCTGTGTTTGTGACGTCTATCTTTGCTGCTGTTCATATAATTGAAGGTGTAGAGGGCCAAGCTCTGAGCATCCCATGTCATGCTCCGAGGGATCTCCAGAACTTCACCCTCACCTGGGCCTTCATGACGACGGGGCAGCCCACTGTCTTCCTCAGCTTCAGCAGCGGGTCTGGAAAGGTGGCCAACAACTGGGCTGACCGGGTCCAACTGGACCCAGCCCAGGCTCAGTCTGGAGACGGATCCCTGCAGCTGCAGAACTCACAGGGCCAGGAGATGGATGGAACATTTATCTGCACCTTCTCCAATGAGTCCAGCAGACACACTGTCTACACCAGCATCAGAGTTACTGGGGCAGGTAAGATGGGAGACAGGAGCCCAGTGGCTCCAGCCCTCAGCAGCCATAGTGATCTGGGCTGCAGTAAAGGGGCCTCCCTTCCCTTTTGTTATCCTACATACAGTCTGGCTCCTTTCTTAGTCACTGAAGGCTGAGGCTCCATGCAGAGAGATCCTGGCCCTCAGAGCCCCGACCTGGTTGCTGATTAGCAGCTGTTCAGGCCTCTGAGCACCTGAGTCTGGCTGTTTGCTTGTAGCTCTGGTCACCACACTCACTACACTCCATAATCTGAAATCTCACCCACAGGGAACCGTGAGGGAACAACCACAGGGAACTGGGTATGGGTTGTTGCTGTTGCT
Source organism: Paramormyrops kingsleyae (assembly GCF_048594095.1). NCBI lineage: Eukaryota > Metazoa > Chordata > Actinopteri > Osteoglossiformes > Mormyridae > Paramormyrops > Paramormyrops kingsleyae. The sequence goes on from NC_132820.1 coordinate 15,145,101, forward strand.
GTTGTTGCTGTTGCTGTAATCATCATAATTGCACTATGCATCATCAAAAGGTACAATTTTTAAGTTATTCATTGAAAAGTTATTTTAAGAGCTGCATAAATTCGGAAACACATAGTTGTTTGTAAAGCTAGTTTGCTAAATGATATCCCAACAAAAAAAAACAAAAACCACTAATCAGATGCTTGCTTGTCTTTTATACACTTTAATCATTGCAATGATGCTGAATGTAAACTGTACCTTCAGACAGCAGATCTGGGATTGTTTGAGGACGAGATGCCAAGGCAGACAGACAGGCAACAGAGCAAGCAGGTGGGTATAAAGCAGGCATGCAAACGTGCGTCTGCAGTTACAGTAACATTTAAACAAAGTGAAGCAGATAAAGCCAAAAACACAGTGATGTGATAAAGTCCTATAGGCAGCCACCAGTTTCCAAAAGCAGTTCCAGTGACCCCCTCACTGGACTGAGATGCCATTTTTATCTGCACTGCTGACTTCCATTCATTCTAAAATTAAAGTCTGATATCCCAAAACCAACCACTAGATATTTAAAGATGCCATAGAATGCATTTTTCCAATATTTTAAATTCTTTTCTGGTGTCTACATAGAAGGCAGGTGAACTTGATTTGGTCAGATAATGTCCAGAAGAGGTTTTACAGGCATAAAACCTCATTAAAACCTCTTCACCTATAGGAATACAGAAAACCAGCAGAATGATCCTGATGAGGGAACGAAACTGACCAGTGACCCAGCGACACAGAAGCCTGACTGCAGCTGAGGCAGGAGCTCCAGACCTGAGGTCCATAATCAGAGCCTGGAGTCCAAGAAATGAAACCTACTCTGCACATGTTGTATATATTTGTATATTGTAAAGATTTATTATCTTCATTAACATTATTAAATTAAATCCATTCTGTAAATTTCTAAAAAGTCATTCTTAGCACCTCTCCTGTTTTAATTTTTATACCATTGTAAGTTAGGAGGTGAACTGTGGTAAAACAGAGCAGAGCTGAAGCACTGAGACACAGCTTTGGTCAGACTGCTGACTGATAAGGGGTCAGAGGAGCAGGGGAAGGTCCCACCCACATGGCTCCAGGCCCCCGCTGGGGGAGAACATGCTGGTGCTCCTCTGTTACATACAGAGCTCAGTCACTGAACAGAGGGAGTCCCACATTTACCCATGAAATTCCGGGGGTAATGACATCATCACGTGAGCGATGTGGGGGGGGGGGGCACGAGGATTGTGGGGAACGTTAAAACTGCAGCAGCTTTACACTCTGGCCCGACATACAAACCAAAGCAGCTCTTCAAGGCCACTCACTTTAAAAGGCATAGAAACTCCAGCAGGTGATGGACCAGGTCCCCCACGACCACAAAGGATATGAGCGGGGGGGACGTGTGTCACATCACAGGGAGACATTGTCACCCTTAAGCCGGCCGCTGCTCAGGCTGTGGATCATGGCGATCATCTGAGCGCGCATGTTCAGCTCTTTCTCCTTCTTCTGTAGCTTGGCCTCTAGCTGAAACTTCTGTAGCTCCAAGCAGGAGGCCTAAGGGGCAGGCAGAGCAGGAGGAGGAGAGGCCCAGATTTAATGGCTCATATTCAGAGTCCAGAGGCCGAACATAAGAGCTCCAGATTCCCAGAGCTCATGATCGGAGGAGCTGAACACCATCCCAGGCAGCACAGGGCTGGGGTTCACCCTGGACAGGATACTGGTCCATCACAGCGTATGTGCACAGACACACACAACCACAAACACACACACACACACAGAGTTCATATATCCTTATCATTGTGGGCAATCCTAACTATGACCCAAACCCTAACCTAACCTTAAACTTAAGCATACTGTAAGTAACCAAATGCACAAAACCTTTGGCTAGTTTCTTGATTGCATTCACAGATTTATATAAAATTGAGGTTTATATTGTGGGGACCTGAAGAATGTCCCCACAACCTAAAAAATAGCAGGTGGTAAATACAACACCTCCCCCCCACCACACACACACACACACACACACACACACATCCCAGAAGTGGTATTCAAACCCACGCCCCGAGAAGTGTGAGCCTCCTGCAGAGCCTCTGGCATTGATCCCAGCTCAAAAACTGAGCTTCGTGGAATGGGATTCCATGGCCGAGCAGCTGCATGCAAGCCTCACATCACCAAGTGCAATGCAAAGAATCAGATGCAGTGTTGTAAAGCAAGCTGCCACTGGAACAATGGAGTAGTGGAAACATGTTCTGTGGGGTGACAAATCACACTTCTCTGTCTGGCTGTCTGATGGATGAATCTGGGTTTGGCAGATGCCAGGAGAACGTTACCTACCTGACTGCATTGGACCAATTGCAAAGTTTGGTGGTCATTTTCTTCACCATAGGCAAGGGTGTTGTTGACCAGCTGCCTGTAACCTGACTCATCCCCTCCTTCATGAGGCCCAGGATGGTTGTACCATCTGTGTTGTCCTGGGTGGAGACACAGTCCTGAGTGTACAGGGTGTGGAGTTTAGGGCTGAGGCAACAACCATGTGGTGGTCCTGTGCTGAGCTCAGCAGAGACCCAGGCTCCTATCCATACCACCTGTGGTCTGTCAGTCTGTCTGGCAGGGTGGTGTCTCGTGTCTCACTGTAAAACCTGACGAGTTAGTTCAACTCACTGTTTGAGGAAACCGATTGCCTTAAATCATTTAAGTTTATGAACTCAAACACTTAAAGTAAAATATTTTTTACCACCCATACACTATCGAAAGATGCCCAGGGATCTTTTATGACCTGAGAGAGCCAAGACCTCGGTTTTACGTGTCATCCAATGGACTGCGCCATTTTCACTGCACAGTGTCCCCATCACTGCACTGGGGCATTGGGATCCACACAGACCACAGGATTGGCTAACCTGTTAGCCACACCCACAGATCTCCCAGTAGCCACCCAGCTTTCCTAGTTGGTCTCCCATGTAAGTACTGGCCAGGCCCAAATATGAACTCTTACAAAGTGAGCTATCAGCTGAACCTCATCCTAACACATTAACAGAAACCCTTTGTGTCTGTTTGTTACACGTTTCTGATCACTGTGTCTCTCCCACCATGTCTTCCAGTCTGCTCTTCCGCTTCTCCATGGTGATGCTGCTTATATTGTCAGCACCCAAGTCTGTAGGGGAGAGGGCACCACTGTGACATACTCCAGTATCTTCTCAGTGAATCAAGCCAAAGTCAGTTAGAAAATGAGCAAATCCAGAGACCCTGCTGCATATGGTCCTTTTGCTGGGATTTTACTGTAGTTTTTGATGTCTTCTAAACAGCTTATTTGTACACGCCTTGCATAGAGAGGTATCATCACACTGTTTCTTTGCCATTTATAGGTTGTTTCATGGCTTCTTTCGTTTTTCAAACAAACTACGTTCTTGCTGAATGTCTTAAAATGTTAAAATATATGGTTTCCCGAATGTACTGTATGAACAGTACTTCCTAATCTAAGATTATTTTATTTAGTTGTATGAGGCTAAATTTCTCTTAAAATGCAGACATTGCATATTTCTGCCTCATATTTTTGTCAATTTTTGATTTTGCTTAAATGCACCTGCACCACCATTGAGGTCAGTCTGCAGGGCAGCAAAGCGTAGCAGGACATCAGAATCTAACTCCTGTCTGTCAGGGATTGGTCCGGGGAAACACCAATGATGTCACGCTTAGTTTCCCATCTCTACACCACGCCCCCAAGTTACAAAACTGATCTCTTCCCTGCCTGCCCCAGTTTACTGGCAGAACCAGTTGGACGAAGAACCGGTTTGTCTCTAAGAGAGCTTCTTAGCTGGCTGAGAGTTTGAGTGTTTGCTCCTAAGTGCCCTCTTAATGACCGCCTGTGTTCTCAATCCTGTTTCTGCTCTCACTTTTTGCCTAACCCTCCAATCGTCTGTGCCCATCACCTGACCTCTTGCCTGTCTACTGACTCGACCACACCTATAGATCAAGATTTGGATTTTGTTTGGATTTTAAGGGCAAATAATTTGTTTCCTTAACCCAGTTCGCACGAGTGTCCTCATTTCCATCATTTCTCCTTTCCATCATTCCTCCTTTCATCATTCCCACCATGACACTGTCTTGATGTGTATAGAATGAAATGCAGGCCTGAGGACAGCAGGAATTCCTGAGTTTTGTGCCCTTATTGAAAAAGCATGTGATTCCAGATTCCAAATACTGTGAAAGAGAGTATCGTTCATATGCAAATTGAATTAAGTTGACATCACATTTTTCATGCCTACTGTATTTTCACAACATCACAGATAACAGTTAAACATGTCCAATATAAGATGCTGTGGTGAGACCAGAACACTTCAGGCTCAACACCTACAAGTCTGCCTTAATTACTTCAGTCACAGAACAGCAATATGAAAGAGCAAATGTTAGAAAGTATTTGGAAAACGCTGGATGATTTCAGTTTAACATACAGAATGGAAGATAGATGCTGTTGAAGAGCTCTCGGTTTGTTCTGTATGCTCTGTTTGAGTTCAGTTCCTTTCATTGAAGGCACCACAAAGAGTATGATTCCTCTAGAGAACAGTCTGCATAAGATACAGACCTGACTCTTTTAGCATTTAACATGCACAAAGGTCACAGAAGTGGAAACAAGGTAACAAGAAGGTAAACACAATAGTAAAACTGTGACTATTTCTTGAGTGGTTGGAGAACTAATAGCAAATAGAAAAGAAGACACCTCATTGGTGCAGCACTTGCCCAGCATACATATATAAAGCCTATAAAGTTATTTCTAAATAATCAAATTATCAGTGCATTCTATTAGAAAATAAAACAAGTCAGATCAGAAAAAATAAGGATGCACCAAACATTTGACAGGCACTGTCATTCAATAATGATGTGAATTACATGCATTACACTAATTACATATACTGCGATGAAATTTATGCAATGCCGGAAATCCCACTGCAGATAATAATATTATGCTCTTAATTGTCAATTTGCAATCCATTAAGGATCAATTTCCGAAATCTGACTTAAGTGTCAGTAATCTCATACACATCATCAGCCATAACAAAATTGTTTTCAGCCATAAGCTCAACACTAAGAACAAACACATCCACATCACAAGGGTACAGTGTTTATATGTACAGTCTTCCTGCCATATCTGTGCTTCAGTTGTTCCACAGGTTGCACAAAGTTCAGAGCTCCATACAAATCAGGCACAGCTTACATCAGCATTGGCCGATAGCGGGTAGCACGGGGATTGTGGCCTGACCTGATTCAAAGGCTGTTCCAGGCAGTTGCCACTTCATCAAGCTCTTCCTAGAAAATGTACATTTTCAAATGATGGTATGTATAGGGTTGGAAAAAAATGTAAAAAGTATTTAGTACCTAAAAACTGATTATACTGTCAAAAATGTATTCTGGAACATATTCTGTTACAGTGCTAAACATTTATCGTATTCAGAATACATTTAGTATACATTTTCAGTACATTTTCCAAAACCACATTATTTATGTTATATATTGATTTTTATTTCTTATTGGTACTGTGGGGCAGTATTATGTTGTACTATTCAGTTTTTTTTAATAGTCTGTAATAAAATGGCCTGCAAGAAATTTAATGGCCAGTTAAGGAACACTGGTTATTGTCACGTTCAGTGCTGCAGGCGAGCAGGAAAGCAGACAAGCTGACCAGGAAGTCGAATAACACAGGGGTTTATTCGGAGGACAGGACTGGGGAAAGCACAACAAACACACGTCAATGACCGATCTGGGGTACACCGACTGAGACACGGACTAAATGCACAAGACTAGGCAAACGAAACAGGAAACAGCTGGCCACAATCGGGGAAGCACACGTGGATAATGAGGGGGCGTGGCGCACACACTAGGAGCGGACGGAGCGGGGCGTGACAGTTATGGTAGACAGATGGGCTTATTTGGCCTGGGCAATTTGTTGGTCAGAAGGCAGTACTTCACAAAACTGTAAAATTACACATTACACAGTTTATTATTTAGAACTGCACGCAACTACTGTTATAGCTACATTTTGCATAAACATTTACAATCCTTTGCTGAATGAGCGTATTTCTTTCACTGTATAATTTTTCCAACCTTTTTTTTTGGCCTCCTGCCAACACCGCTACATGTGCCAACCAACCCCGTGTATGGGGCAGGTTGGCAGAATTGCACCCTTCGACTTTAACTGAGAATAATTTAACTCTTGAAATATTTTCTGACATTGTTATTTTTGGTTAGCTGACATCTAAGCAGGTGCCTTGACTATAGCTGAGATATATAACAGAAAGTAAAAACCCATCAACCAAGAATGGTCTCCCCTATATGTATGTGTTCATACATACAGTATGTACAGTATGTCTATAACAACATCATTAGAGTGTGTCAAAGAGATCTAAATGTTAAAAAAAACTAAATTCATGGTCTTTACTCGCTCCCATTTTCTTTCTGAATACACAATTTTAACAGAAAATGGTGCTCATGTTTCAAATAAATTTCTTGTGCATCTTCACAGTAAAGGACCCATGCTGAGAAATTATGAACTCTCTGTGTCTGATATATTTTTGGTAGTCTTTGCATTATCAATTTTTAAACACCAATGTATCCATGTACAGTGGTACCTCAGTACTCGAACTCATTAGAATTGGAATTTCTTATAAGTCGAACTAACCAGTTAGGAAAAAAATGACCTACAACTCGATCTGAATCTCAGAAGTCGAACCGTGAACGCCGCCCTAAAAGTTTGCGATTTACAAACAAATTGACGAATACAGAGTAATAATAAAAATAAACAATGGACCGCATGGCATAGTCTAGTGTTGGGGTATGGCTTGGGGTAATGTTGGGGTACATTCTTTATCATTTTGGAAGCCATTAAGAAAAAAATGTTATGCACGGCGTACAGTGTTGGCGCAGTGTTTGCGAGAAATTGGGAAAATGTGTTTAGTTTATGCTCTTCTTGTTTTATCCTGTTAATTTTGTGTTTAAATGCTAAAAAATTTTTTTTTTAAATGCAAAGCCAATGCAAAGAAAAGCAGATATTATATCCATAATTTTGTAGATCATTACATTATTAAATCTAAGGTCCTAACTGGGAAATGAACACACAGTTCAATGTCCAAATGGCTGCTAAGATACAATCAGTTGGTAGCGCTTAACAGATGTAGGAAACATATAAGCATACAGTACCTTGTTTTATTCAGTGTGGTTATTAATTTTTATTATTATTTATTATTTATTAATTATTAGTTTTTTTAATTAAGATTTCTTCTTCAAAAAGTTTCTAATCAGTGACATGTTATTGATTTTGACCAACATGAAATGTGCAATTTTTCCCACAATTTTGGATTTTTAAAAATACCCAAAAAATGCAATCCTCCAAATCAGGTTGAAACTTGTAGTTTAGTGTGGATGCATGCATGACAGTTTCATATGTGAATGTGTAACAGCTGATCACACGGGGATTCAACACGATCGAGTTAACGAGGCACACGGGAGGAGCAGACGAGCGGGGCATGACAGCGCAGTTGCCACTATGTGTGAATGGAGAATATAACACTTAAATAGGAGTTACTTAATAATTTATATTATTGAAGTATTGTAATTTTATGTATAGATATGTGACTGTTAAAAACCATCACAAACATGTTTATCAATCACTGAAAGGTACAACATAACAGAACGTTCCCTCTCTCTATTTTATCTTTTTTTTCCATATATTCGACCTCTGAAGAGATATAGTAAAGGCATACATCTACAACAAGTTTTTTTTATACATTCCACAACCATTCTTGGGCATGATGTACACTTCTGCATGTTTCGGGTGGTTCTTTGGGGCATTTCTGTCGGATGTTTGTGTGTTTGCAGCCTGAAACACGGGTCGCGAACCGGCACAAAAAATTTTCGAACATCTGGCTTGTAACCCGATTTGTTTGTGAACAGGACTGTTCATGGATCGAGGTACCACCTTACTTGGGAGTAACTCAGTCACCACTGAAGTACAAATCATTCCCTCTAAAAAAAAAAAAAAGTTACATTTTACAGAAAAAAACTAAATTTTTACAGTAGGTTTCTATTTTTATTTAAATTGTATACAAAACTCTAAGATTATGGACAATTACTGTAAATTAACAACAACAACTTATATTTTAAGTATTATAGTGATAATGACATTACATTTACTTTTCTTTTTTGTAGAGAAATTACTATATTATTTATATGGTATTTTTCCTGTTTTCTCAAATTATACTGTCAATTTAAGATTCTTCTTTGTAGTTTTAAGGTAAAACTTACTAGTTTTGTATGTTTAAACGCTGTAATTCTGGATGCAAATTTAGCAAACTATTCATTGCATAACACATGGTCTATTTTAAAGAGTAGAAAGCTGCATTGCTTTCGAATGAAACATCCATTCAGTGATGTCACAGTGACTAAAACCAGATACAAAGCAGACAATGAGTCCAGGTGACGTCAGGAAAACAATGCATTGTAACAGGCCAGGCAGTGGAAGCAAGAATGATAAACTCTCAGTCCTTCAGAGCAGCAACATACTTGAAAGTTTCAGCCTTACTGCTGTATCTCAGTGATGATTAGTGTAGGTTATGTCTGGACGTCGACGGAAGTCAAACTATGTGCTAATGACAAGAACGGAACTGATAGTATCCCTACCACAAGCTATGACACTGCCGTGCACCAACATGGCAGACTTAAACTTGTCTGCCGACAAGACCGACGTGCTGGCTTAGAGAATTGTACTGGCTGGAGGTGATTCTTCTTTCAGTAACAAAATTTAACAAGTCTGGATTTAGAACCCTACATAGCACTGAAACTGCTTTACTTGAGGTACCCAAAGACTTATTTGTGACCGCAGACTCTGGGATGGCCACTAGTCTAGTTCCCCTTGACTTAAGCACAGCATTTGATACAGTTAACCATAATATCTTACTGCCCCAACTTTCAGGTATTGGTATCCCTATTGCCGCTCTTGCTTGGTTCATATCATACCTCAGTGATTGTCAGTGTTATGTCTTCATTGGGGAACATAAACCTGCCACTGCTTTACTAACACAAAGTGTCCCTCAAGGGTCTGTTCTAGGTCCAATTCTCTTCAACACCTACATGCTCCTATTCGGTGAAATTATCCATCGGTATGAAATATGGTCTCAGATTCCACTGATATGCCGAATACACACAACTATATATAAGTGTTGATTTAACTGCATCATCATCATCAGCCTCACTGACTGATTGCATTCATGAAATCAAACGTTGGATACCAGCTAACTTTTTACAACTTAACTCTGATAAAACACAAATTCCATTGGTTGGTACTGAATCTGTCCTCTCTACCCTTTGTGGGTTAAAATTTGATGTTGAAGGTGGAACCCATCAGCTGGTGGAACCCATCAGCATCAGGCCGTATTCTGGGCATCATCGTCAATCAGCTTCTTACCATCCAGCCACACATCAGCTCACTGGTACACACAGCATTTTTTTCATCTCCATAACATTGCTCATCTGCATTTTTTCCTCAGTGGGAAAGATACTGAAACACTAATTCATGCTGTCATCATTATCCATCTGGACTATTGTAGTGCATTATGTTATAGCCTCCCTACTAAATATATCAATAGATTACAGTATGTTCAGAATTCTGCTGCTCATTTACTTGCACACACTGAAAAATATGCTCACATCACTCTTGTCCGCTAGGATTGGTTGTCAATCTATTGGTTGCCAGTTTCTTCAAAAATAAAAATGATACTCATCACCTTTAAAGCCCTGTTTGGTTTAGCCCCTCGTTATCTGTCTGAGCTACTGCTTCCTTACACTCCAGCCCATTTACTAAGACCATCTAATGCTAACTTACTCACTGTACCTAAGCACAGGTTAATAACTATGGATGGCAGAGCATTTAGTGTAATAACCCCTAAAATGTGTTTCCTCTCAGTTTTCATTAAGAAAAATCTATCATTCATTCAAAGCTCCTGTTAAAAACACATATCTTCAATGAATACTATTTGTTGTCTTGTGTGTAACTTGTACTGTCTTGTTAAATAGAAATTAGTGGGAGAACATTTTAAAATGAATTTGAGAAAAGCACTTCTTTACACAGCATGTAGTTAGAGTATGGTTCCTGTTAGTGTAGTGCAAGCTAAAACCCTGGGTTCCTTTAAATCAGAGCTAGATAAGATTTTAACAACTCTGAACTATTAGTTAAGTTCTCCCCAAACGAGCTTGATGGGCCAAATGGCCTCCTCTCGTTTGTAAATTTCTTATATTCTTTTGTTCTTATGTGTTTTTTGTTGAATTGTAAAGTGTATGAAATGCGCTATATAAATAAGACTCATTATTATTATTATTATTATTATTATTATTATTATTATTATTATCATTTTTTTTTTTTTTACTTTTTGGAGGGGTTTTATCAACAGTGTTTAGTCTAAGAATCTCTAAACTCGGTGCCATAACTTTTCCAAAACATTTTAGAGTAATAACTGACTCAATTTTTGATATATTCTGAATAATATGCTTTTAGTTCTAGGTTTGTCTGTATGGTGGGAATTTGCCAAAAACACCCTTAGAGAAAAAACTAAGTCCCTCAGTCTAGAACCATCATTATTTTTAGTCTCTCCCCCCGGGTGCGAAGCAGGCTGTACCATCTTGGTTAGGTTATTCCTTTGTAATTGGGTATTAGAGCTACACTCTATGATGTTCTTACAATGATAGAACCACCTAATGACACATTTCTTAGAATATATCGCCGTCATTAAGCAATGACATCTAGGAGTGATGTGTTTATTTGTTTATAATCCACTGTGCTGTTTGTGGTTATGGAGAAGTCTGAGTAAGCAAGTAGATATGATGGGAATTAGCAGTTCACTGTCATGAGAGGTTCATCCCAAGCTTTGGTCCATCTTTAGTCCAACATCTACAGTCACACCTGTATAGGTACTGTACATTCCTTGACTTTAGCAATACCTTGGTGCGGTACTATAAGCAGTTACACTGTACAAAGTTACAGTTACTAACTTTGGAAAAGAAAGAAATGTCTCTCCTGGCCGTCGCTGGTCTGCTGTGGACTTTCTGGCCATGGTTGTGTTTGGGTTCCAGCGGTAAGTACAGCATTTCAGACACATTTCATCACACAGCGTGTTTTAGTTAAGATTGTGTCGTTTTCTTCTTCCAGCACTTGGTAATGGATGTGATTTTGTCAAAATTAGGAACATGAAGGTTAAACTGAAACCAGCACCTTCTGTATATCTAATTCATTGACGTCTGCGTCCACAACTGATGGACACACAGTAAAAGTGTGTAGATTTAAGGTTAATGATAATGGTTTTCCCCACTCAGTCTGGGTCCCTGCTTGCTGCCTGTTTTTAATGGTTAGGGTGAGGTCTGTTATCCAATGAGCTCAGACACTGGTTCCAAACCCATGGTCTCAGGGACTTGGAACAGCTGGCTGAAATGAGCGTGTGTGTGTGATTCTAGCAGTTTCATTTCTTGTAACAAACTTAATGTCTTATACAGTGGTACCTCAGTTCTCAAACTCATTGGAACTCAAATTTCTTAAAAGTTGAGCCAACCAGTTCGAAAAAAAATTACCTAGAGCTCGATCTGAATCTCAGAAGTCAAACCGTGAATGCTGACCTAAGATAACTTGTACGCGCGGGGAAATGAGTCATGCGGCATGTCTCTCAGCAGAAACAAAGGGTAATGCTTCAGTCTCAGCCTGGCATTCGCTGTGATATCATCGTGCATGTTTACACTAGCTGAATATATATATTTAGACAGTAAAAATACATTTAGACAATGATAGATAGTAACAGTAATTATTATTATATAATAAAATACATTTTAAAATAAAGATTTCTTATTCATATTATATTATCCTCCAGTGCAATTAAATCAGAAATAGCCGGGTTTACTACACTGCTCAAAAAAATTAAAGGAACCCTTTGAAAACACATCAGATCTCAATGGGGGAAAAAATCATGCTGTATATCTATACTGATATGGACTGAGTAATGTGTTAGGAATGAAAGGATGCCACATCGTTTGATGGAAGTGAAAATGATAAACCTACAGAGGACTGAATTCAGACACCCCAAAAATCAAAGTGAAAAAATGATCCGGTAGGCTGGTCCATTTTGCTGAAATTTCATTGCAGCAACTCAAAATCGTACTCAGTAGTTTGTATGGCCCCCACATGCTTGTATGCATGCCTAACAATGTCAGGGCATCCTCCTAATGAGACCACGGATGGTGTCCTGGGGGATCTCCTCCCAGATCAGGACCAGGGCATCACTGAGCTCCTGGACAGTCTGAGGTGCAACCTGGTGGCGTCGGATGGACTGAAACATAATGTCCCAGAGGTGTTCCATTGGATTTAGGTCAGGCGAGCATGGGGGCCAGTCAACGGTATCCATTGCTTCATCCTCCAGGAACTGCTTGCATACTCTCTCCACAAGGCCGGGCATTGTCGTTCACCAGGAGGAACCCAGGACCCACTGCACCAGCGTAGGGTCTGACAGTGGCAGTCAAGGTGTCATTGTCTAGCCTGTAGAGGTCTGTGTGTCCCTCCATGGATATGCCACCCCAGACCATCACTGACCCACCACCGAAACGGTCTTGCTGAACAATGTCACAGGCAGCATAATGTTCTCCGCAGCTTCTCCAGACCCTTTCACTTCTGTCACATGTGCTCAGGGTGAACCTGCTCTCATCTGTGAAAAGCACAGGGCACCGGTGGCGGACCTGCCAATTCTGGTATTCTGTGGCAAATGCCCATCGAGCTCCACGGTGCCGGGCAGTGAGCACAGGACCCACTAGAGGATGTCAGGCCCTCAGGCCACCCTCATGATGTCTGTTTCTGATTGTTTGTTCAGAGACATGCACACCAGTGGCCTGCTGGAAGTCATTCTGTACACTGTAAAAAAAAAATGTTCAGCCAACTCAAAAATTCAAGGCAACATGCTGCGATAACATTTTTGAGTTAAGCTAGCCAACTCAATTACAGAAGTTTAACAAACTTATAGACAGAGGTTCAGCTAACTTTGACTTCAGAGTTAAGGCAACACTGTAATACAAGTTAGATTAACCTAGGTACAAAGTTTCAATAAACTTGGATTGTTAAATTGTCAACACTATTTTGCAAGTTCGATTAACATAGGTACAGAGGTTTAGTCAACTTTGTTTGAGGAGTCAAATTAAATACCTCCTGAGACCCAAGGAAAAAAGTGTCCTTCAATTGTAGGTTATTTGTCTTTGGAGGAAATAAGACATCTTACAATTTAGATTTTTTATTTTAATTTCACAGCATGTCCTCTTTAGTGCACAACAAGAATAAATACGTTTCCCAACATCAGTGAAAAAATAAATGCAAAAATACAATGTCCACTACAATGGACATAAATGAATAGGTCGGGTCTCAGGAGGTTAAATAAACCTGCCTTGTTTAGGTGACATTTTAAGAGTTAATGTTTTCATTAACTTTTTTAAATAGCAAGATTCAACTGTAATATTTCAAGTTGCCTTGTTTAGCGTAATAAAAAACTTATATTACCATTAGAACTCACTGAAAAAAGTGTCACAAGTTTCACGTAGGATTGATGTATAATTTTCTTTAATGTGTTCAACTTTAATTTTTTAGCTGCCCCATTTTAATATGCACACAAGAAGTCATGAAGATCAGAAGAGCCATCCCAGATTTACCCACCATCATGAGAAAGACTCTGACCAAAAAGGACCTTGCAGCTTTTTTTTTTTTTTTTTCTTATATTGAAGTTTTGCTGACTCAGTTCTGACTGATCTTAGAGGTTAGAGAGCTGTGGTCTTGGTGGTTTTATAGCATGTTGATATCAAGACAGATGGAAAAACTCTAGGAAACGTACTGGGTGTGTCTCCCGAGTGATTTGTATTTTAATGTTGTAGTGGTGTATTTGATTGCAGGTCCCGCCCTTCGATGATTAACATATTTGGAAAGGTTTCAGGACAGTTTCTGTGCAGCTCCTGGTACCACCCACTCCCCTTTAGACCAATGGTGCTGGATGTATATTTGCATAGTATGACACAGTACTGTCTTTGACTTAAGATTTTTTTAATCCACCATGATTGTGATGAATAGGGCAAGAGAACAAAAACCACATAAATGGTTTTAGTCTGCTTGCCAGTGAGTAGTTCAGATGGAGTATCCTCTATGGTTCAAAGAAAATTATATGGAAAATGATTTGCTTCGCTTTGATTCACAGCTAAGACTCTCTAGGAAATGCATCCAGACCATACAGTATGTACCTCCATAATTGATATACTTTGAAAGAATATGTTGCAAAGCACAACAAGATTTCTTGGGGGATGCATACACATAAGAATAACAGCACTTAGACCAATTGATATACATCAAACCAAAAGCAGTAGCTACCAAATGTGGCAAAGACTAATATCAGTGCCATACCATCCTCAATTGTGGTGGGTTTCTAAAAATTAAGCTTAATGAAAATCTGAATATTAAATGAGCAGAATAATTTCATTGGTTTTCAATCCAAGTTGTGGTCTAAAGACAAAAGGTACTGTTTCTGGCCACTGTATCTTGTTTATAGCTATTTATACAAGGATGCAACAATGTGTTGTAATAAAGTGGACTGTTGCAGTAAACTGGCTTTTGGGTTATTTAGTTCTTTCAAATTATATTTATTAGTTGAGAATGAGCAGTTTTATTGGTTTTAAGTGCAAAAATCTAATGTATTAGCTTGACTACTTTAAGTTGAACTGACTTGAAAAAAATATATTAACCAAACTTGAAAAAAGTTTGAAAAAATTAAGTAATATTTTAAGTTGATCCAATGTTTCCTTTTTAGCCTGTAGGTTCTAATAGTAATATGTTTTTTAGTACTCTAAACAAGGCAACTTGAAATATTACAGTTGAATCTTGCTATTTAAAAAAGTTAATGAAAACAGTAACTCTTAAAATGTCACCTAAGCAAGGCAGGTTTATTTAAATTTAACTTGACTCCTCAAACAAAGTAGAATAAACCTCTGAACCTATGTTAATAGAACTTGCAAAACAGTGTTGACAATTTAACAATCTAAGTTTATTGAAACTTTGTACCTAGGTTAATCTAACTTGTATTAGTGTTGCCTTAAGTCTTAAGTCAAAGTTAGCTGAACCTCTGTCTATAGGTTTGTTGAACTTTTGTAACTGAGTTGACTTAACTCAAAAATGTATTGCAGCATGTTGCCTTGAATTTTTGAGTTGACTGAACATTTTTTTACAGTGTAGGTTAATCTAACTTGTATTAGTGTTGCCTTAACTCTTAAGTCAAAGTTAGCTGAACCTCTGTCTATAGGTAATTTGTTGAACTTTTGTAACTGAGTTGACTTAACTCAAAAATGTTATCGCAGCATTTTGCCTTGAATTTTTGAGTTGGCTGAACATTTTTTTTTTTTACAGTGTAGGGCTCTGGCAGTGCTCTTCCTGTTCCTCCTTGCACAAAGAAGCAGATACTGGTCCTACTTATGGGTTAAGGACCTTCTACGGCCCTGTCCATCTCTCCTAGAGTAACTGCCTGTCTCCTGGAATCTCCTCCATGCCCTTGAGACTGTGCTGGGAGACACAGCAAACCTTCTGGCAATGACACATCAATATGCGCCAGGTAGTTGGACTACCTGTGCAACCTCTGTAGGGTCCAGGTATCGCCTGATGTTACCAGTAGTGACACTGACTGTAGCCAAATGCAAAACTAATGAAAAAAACTGTCAGAAAAGATGAGGAGGGAAAAATGTCAGTGGCCCCCACCTGTTAAACCACTCCTGTTTTGGGGGTCGTCTCATTGTTGCCCCTCTAGTGCACCTGTTGTTAACTTCTTTAACACCAAAGCAGCTGAAACCGATTAACAACCCCCATTGCTACTTAACGGACTAGATCAATATCCCAGAAGTTAAACTGACTCGATGATATACTCTGATTAATAAGTGTTCCTTTAATTTTTTTGAGCAGTGTAGTTTTGCTCCAGTTTCATTTTTGATTTGGTCACCCAGAGGGTCTGCTGACAGACAGACAGCTAGTGCAAGTGGCATGTTGAGGGGCTGTCAGCTGTTCGTAGTCAGTGCATGGGACGGTCATTCATTCACAAAATGCATAATTTTGACCAGAGCATGTAAGTGGAGCTCATCGCTCACGGACCTGTACGCTCCTCCAGCTTCCCCCACTCACAGCCGCTTCGCTCATTATTGCCCCCCTCTCGGGTCAATTTTAAACCCGCTCCAAGGAAATCGCTCACCGCTGTCTCCAAGAACGAAAGTTTTAGCCTTAACTTTAGCCTGGCATCAAAATAAATGAGCATTCAAATCCACATTCAAGTAGAAATGGTTTATTTCTGGGTCAGTCATGCTTCAGACACAGGGTGTGAGCTGGTCTGGTACAGCTCCGGTATACGAAAGTGGAGCGAGGTGACGCTAATTGTGGATAGTCAATGGACCCATTTTATGTTAAAACGGCGTCCTATCTACACGTCAACAGATATCCACAATACAATTGTAGATATCTGCAATTGCATTGTTCCTAGGCGTAATTCTAATTGTAGATATCTGAAATTGCATTTTTACTAGTCATAATATGAATTGTGGATATCTGTAATGACATTTTTACTATTCACAATGTGTTTTTGGATATTCAAAATTACATTATATATATATCTGGAATGTTTTTTTCCTTTCGGATATCTGAAATTAAAATTATGACTAGTAACAATTGGATTGTAGATATCTGAAATGGGAGTTTTTCCTAGTAAGAATTCAATTTCGGATTTCCAGAATGTTAATTCTAGATATCTGAAATGTAATTGTGGATATCTGAAATTGAAAGCCCGATAGACATGAATGGCAAAAGTGACGTAATTTCTCCTAGGAAGAATGACGATGTGGATATCTGAAATGACAATTGTGGATAGGAAGAATGTCATTGTGGATATCTGAAATGCTCTTTTTGACTAGGAATAATTGAATTACGGATATCTGCAATACATATCCAGTCTAGCGATTAAATGTTAAAACGGCTTATCATAAGCTCACTAGCTGCCGCTATGGGTGGCTGCCCTTTGCAACTTATTCCACAAAGAGTAACTTGAGGGAGGTGTAAAAACAATTTCCTCATGGGGATTAATAAAGTATTGATTATTATTAACAACTGCGCTATTAGTGAAGTTTTCCCCAAATGAGCGTGATGGGCCGAATGGCCTCCTCTCGTTTGTAAATTTCTTATGTTCTTATGTTCTACCATCTTAGATTGTAGTTAGGAAAGCATATTATCATTATAAAGAGAAAATAGGCTGTTTATGGGTAGCTTGATCATAGCCGGAGGCCACTGCAGTTGCTGGGGGTGAAACTTGCCGAGCTTGCAGACGCAGATTAGCGGAATGACGTTACATTGTTTTTTATTCAATGATGAATGATAGATGTGACAGGTTGGTACTTTGAGACCACTTATAAGTCTCAATGAGACCCTACGGAAAATAACCTGTCCTCCGATGCAATCAGCTCCATTATTTCAGTAGTTGTGTCTTAAATTTTGGTGCTACTATCTTTGAATACTGATATTTAAACACTTCCTGGCACTATTGGTAGACTATGTTAAACGATATACCCTGCATCTCCACCTATTTTTTGTCCCATCATCATAAAGACAATATATAATGCCTAATAATAATAATAATAAAGAGTAATATATTGACTGAGAGAGCATAGCAATATTGATTCTGAGTAGGGAAAAAAATTACATTATATTTTGAATTATGCCGCCGTTCACTCAGGCTCGCTGCATGCTTTTTGCAGTGTGTGTGTGATTCTATGTTAGGAATCTTGTCTGTAAATTGCGTATAGCGTGTGTGTGTGTGTGTGTGTATTAGGTTTATATTACATTGTGGAGAATGTATTAGAATAAAAAGTTGGTTTTTGGCTCAGAAATGTAGCCAAGTGAAAGTGAAAGTTGCAAATGCAGGTTTATGTGTGTGTGATCCTATACTTTCATTGTTCTCATTAAACCTCCTTTTTCAGAAATCTATGTGACCTGTGTCTTCTCTGAAGTATGTGTGCTGCCCTGCCAATTTACCAAAGGTAGAGATGAACTCATCCACTGGTACAAAGGTACAGCTATGGTCCACAGCTTCTACGACAACACGGACCAACTGGGCCGGCAGGATCCAGCATACAAATACAGGACCTCTATAGACAAGGAGCAGGTTGCCGAGGGCAACGCCTCACTCAGCCTGCAGAGGACCAACCTCCAGGATGGCGGCACATACAAGTGCTACTGCAGCACTGCACAGGGCAGCCAGGAGCCCCTAGTCATGGTCGAGGTCAAAGGTCAGTGCACGTGCTACAAAAGTGTTATTACAGAGATCTTTAGAGAACATTCTAGAATAATGTTCCTTCATGTAGACATGATTCTGAAACGCTCCTGAGTGACTCACGCTCCTGGTTCCCAGCATCATGATGCCGGTCAGCATCCCCATCAGTCCTGTAACACTCTTGCTGACAGAGTAGGACGGCATCTCTGTGTTCTGCCTGATGTGATGCCAACAGGCTGAGGGCAGGACACTCAGAGATATGGCAACAGTATATCCTAGGAATTCACACACCATTGGCTGCTTGTGTTAAAACACCAAAAAAATTCTAGCGTCGTCAGTCAAACTGTTCAAAACACCATCACAGAAGAATGCAGCCATTGGTCAAATCTACCATCCACTCGGCCTGGACTCTGTGATGCTTCAGATCCTATTATTGGCTGCTTACTGGGAAAGTCACTGTCAGCCAGTATGTTTTTTCCTCAATGTCAATATCAATGAAAATGGAAAAATATTAATGAATTATTAACCCACTTCAGTGCATTAAAAAGATAAAAGGGACAGAAATGCTACAGTGAGTTAAATCAGCCTCTGTATGTCACAATAAGAGATTCACATACTAATGTCCTGCACAAAGAAAATATCATTCACATGTTTGTTAACAGGGGAAAATTATGTAGTACAGGGAGCTGCTTAATAATTTATCAGACAGGTTGCTGGAGCCAGGTTATATACCCATGTTACACTGATAATGAATCAGTCACTGCTTGGACACTTTCAGTTTATGAAGGTATGAGGTTTCATTGGGGCGGGGGGGGGGGGGGGGGGGGGGGGGGGGCGGCGGAGCCAAGAAGGAGAAACATGTTTCTCAACTATGCTGTGATTTGCTATATTTCTGGGGATAAGTTACTAATAAACTTAGTAACTTATCCCCAGCACTGCCCATCATTCCAGGTCTAACTTTTGCTTTTACCTTTTACCTCCCCACTGCGCATAGTGACGTCGGAATGACATCTTTAATATGTCGTTTTTGGACGTCCAATTTTGGTCCACTGAAGGGGTTGTTTTGTAACGCCAGGCGACGTCTTTTTTTGACGTCTAATGAACGTCTAGTATTGACGGCCGTGGGACCTCCATGTATGGGCTATTTATAGTCCAAATGTGGTCGTTGTGGACGTCTTATAATACCAAAAGCAGACTAATTTTAGACATTGTGTATGTCGTGTCTCGACTAAATTCATATATAAATGAACAATTTCACCATGTTTTCAATTAAAACTTAAATTTAAATAACGTATTGCTGCGACGGGCAGATGGAGGTATCGCGAGCAGAGAAACACGGAGACTACTCTGCCGGGGAACATCCACTCAATTAATAATCCGTACAAGGATTACATCAGACACCCAAAGAGCACCAAACATAATTATACGTAAGAAACACAAAGTTGTCAGACAACGAACTGTAAGACGCATCCACGGTGGGACATTTATGTAAGCTAATTACACACGAGGATCAGACAGGGTACACACAAGACACATGTAAACACATGCGCAACAATAAGGAATTACCTATTAATTAACAATAACAGCAACAACACAACAATGGCTATTTACAACTGCACGCGGGGCATGCTGGGACATGAGCCCCGCCGGTGCTACAGTGTATACAACAGAACAGTACAGAGCTAAAGTATCATGAAAAGTAAAAAACATAATTTAGCATTAACCTGGTTTAGCAAGCTGGATGTTAATTTGTTCGACTGGGCATCAAGCTGCTGCCAGATTTTGAAATCCCGCGTTCTGCACGTGCACAAAAGTGTCCGCGAGGGACGTGGATAAAACTGTTACAGCTGCTCTGCACTACTCAGTTTTCACATGGTTTTCAGAACGAACATAAAAAACAATGCACGATATAATTTATTGTCATATCAGCGCAAATGCACATAAAATACGTACGCATTGGCATAATAAATCATGTTTGTTTCGAAATAATCATCTGTATTCACATTTATTATGTTGATAACAACAATGTTGATATTTGTAAATAAAACTATATTTCCTGCACCTGTCATAGTCGTCCAAATAACGTCAAAAAAATTACGTTCAAATGTTGAATGTCATATTGACGTGCAAGTTGGGTCATGGATGGACGTTCAAATTGTGGACCTAGTTTGGACGTTGTATAGATGTTAAAATTGCCAGCTCTATTGAGTTCCTTTCTTCAATTATATTTGAATATCTGTATGGAGGGCGGTGAGATCTCTATAGGTCACGTGGTATGTTAATTTTCCTCATTCATTACCGGGTTGGTTTTTGGCGCTTTTCTGCCTTGTTTCCTCTTCCCTTTTTTCCCCCCGCTTGTACTGGACAGATGGGAAGTGTCCGCGGTCTGTAAGTTTGTTAATTGCATTACTTCGGGTTAATAAACTCTTGGCTAACTAATCCACCTGTGTGCTCTAATCGGCGCCCTGCTGAGATCGTCTCCGGGTTTAATTGAATCAATCTCCACCACGAACATTTCATGCTCGTTTTTACATGGTCCTTCGAGCCGGATAGACGACCTCAGCAGCAGCAAGGATGTCCAGCCAAGATAGAAGTGATTCCCGAGCTAACCGTGCAATCCGCAGACCACATTATCTGACGGATTATGTTATAAGCTATCCGGGAAAACAAACACCTAGGGTACGCTGCCATTCCGAGCGGGAGGAGTCCGTCGGCATAGCGGATAGAACATCCTTCGTTCCGGAGCTGCAGGAGCATAGCGTCAATCGTCCCACAACTAATGAAGAAACCGACGATCGATTATCTTTGCGGAATATCGAAGCATGCTTGAACAGCATCGAGCGACAACGAGAGCGAGTCAAACGGGATATTGCGGAAGCCCTGCATGTATCCCACGCGGATGTCATGACAAGTCATAACTTGGGACAAACTGCAACACCGAGCTTGAACCGATCCAGCCGTGAGCCTACAAGCCGCTGCCGCCGATCACCTGCCGACCGCTCCGGTCGTGAGTCTACATGCCATCGCCGTTCGACCAGCTCCGGCCGCCGCCCGACCAGCTCCGGCCGCCGCCCGACCAGCTCCGGCCGTCGCCGCCGCTCGACCAGCTCCGGCCGTGAGTCTACAAGCCGCCGCCGCTCGCCCGCCGACCGCTCCGGTCGTGAGTCTACATGCCACCGCCGTTCGACTAGCTCCGGCCGCCGCCCGACCAGCTCCGGCCGTGAGTCTACAAGCCGCCGCCGCTCGCCCGCCGACCGCTCCAGATGTGAGTCTACGAGCCGCCGCCGCTCGCCCGCTGACCGCTGCAGATGTGAGTCTACGAGCCGCCGCCGCTCGCCCGCCGACCGCTCCAGCCGAGAGCCTACAGGCCGCCGCCGCTCGCCCGCCGACCGCTCCGGCCGTGAGCCTACAGGCCGCCGCCGCTCGCCCGTCATCCGCTACAGATCACCTACTGCTTGGGAATCACCGGACCCACGTTATATCTCCACTGGTTTTCGTGGCAGTTACCCTCATGGCAGCAATGGCTCGTATAGCCAGTCACACCCCACGAGTGACCGTCATTACAACGGCTATTCCAATCATAGCTTTCAGGAATCTCTATATCGTGGACCTAAACCTACAATCCCTGATTTTGTGAATGAAGACCCTCGGGAGTTTGCGAGGTTGAGAGTTGCCCTTGATAATTTACTGCCAGCAGATGCGACCGAGTGGTTTAAGTTTCAGATATTAGTAGATCACCTTAAGTTTGAAGAAGCCTTACTCATAGCTGACTCCTACAGTAATAGCCAATACCCATACAGTGACACGATGAGAGCTCTCATTGAGCTGTATGGACAGCCACACCAACTTGCTTTACAACGTATTGCTAAGCTGATGGAAGGGCCCAACATTAGGACTGGAGATGTTAGAGGGTTTAGGAAGTTTGCATTGACGGTAAGGGCACTCGTTGGAATGCTAGGTCAACTTGGCAGAGAGGGCCTGATAGAGTTAAGTTGTGGATCTCATGTCCCCAGATTACTGGCTAAACTGCCACATGATCTAAGAGCTAATTTTAGGAGGTATATTAACCCTGTTGTTATTCCTATACCAACCCTCCATCATCTGTCTGAGTGGCTTGAATATGAGGTGAAGGTCCAGGGATGTGGACCACCAACTGATGCTGCTGATCGTAGTAAGGAGCATCATATCATCCGTAAGGATAGGTCTTCTTCTAAAACTGCTGTTGTCCTTTATGGGAGTGAGCAGAAGGACAAACGGCATGAGGTTCAACCGCGCAGCGTAGCTTCACAGGGTTTCCGGGAAAGGCCTAAGAAGTTTTGTCCTTTCTGTAGCACCACTCAACATTACATGAATCAGTGTGATAACTTCCAACTTCTGTCTAGCCAGCAGAAGGAGACCTGGATAACGACGCATAACCGATGTCGGAGATGTGGCCGCAACCATCCAGATGTTCAGTGTAGCTTGAAAGCTAAGTGCAGAAGGTGTGAGCGAAAACACCTTGATGTTTTGCATGAGGTTAATACTCATGATGAAGGTAAGGCGAGTAGTGACGATGCCACCGTGCCGGAGCATACCTGTCCCAGTACCTCCACAGTTGAAACACTTTATGTAGATAGGCCTACAGACAGTAAGAAGGTATTATTAAAGATATGTAGGGTTGTGTTACGCAACGGAGAGAATACCTTAGACACGTATGCGCTCTTAGATGACGGTTCAGAGCGCACTATCTTGCTGCATGAAGCTGCTCAGAAACTAGGTCTCCAGGGGAACCCAGAGGACCTGACGCTTCGGACGGTAAGGCAAGACCTGTGCACTGTTAGAGGAGCAGCAGTGTCTTTCTCAGTGTCACCTGTAAGTCGTTCTGACTGGAATTTCCATATACACAGCGCTTTCACTGCCAAAGAGCTGTGTCTTGCTCCACATACTTACCCAGTGGTAGCTCTTCAGAGGAAGTATAGACATCTGAAACACCTCCCCCTCGCTCCAGTTAAGGACGCGTACCCACTTCTGCTTATCGGATCAGATTGTCCACATCTGATAACCCCGATAGAGCCAGTGAGATTAGGGCCCCCTGGTGGACCAGCAGCTATAAAGACCCGCTTAGGTTGGACCCTACAGGGCCCATCACACTTGGTGACCACCAGTCTCAACGCGACTCAGTGTCTCCTGACACATGCTACCTCTCCAGACTCTGAATTATTCAGTCATGTAGAGAGACTATGGCAGTTGGACACCTTACCCTACCGGAACGAGAAGCTTGTCACTCGGTCCAAACAGGATACGGAAGCAATTAAGAAACTCGAGGGCTGTACAGTTAGAGTTCCAGTCGAAGGCATTGAGCGATATGCGACTCCGCTTCTGTGGAAAACTAGCCCCCCCTCATTAGCCGCTCCTATGGAAGCTACTCTTGCTCACCTTAGAGGAGCTGAGAAACGTCTAGCTAGAGACCCTGATAAAGCTGCAGTTTATCAGAGAGAAATTACTAAATTAGTTGAAGCTGGCTATGTGTGTAAAGTTCCACCAGCCACCGCTGTGGGCAGTTCTGGGTGGTATATCCCGCACCACTTACAGTAGTTCAGCATAACGACAAGTACAGACTTGTCTTTAATTGCTCCTTCACCTATAAGGGTAAGAGCTTAAATGAGGGTCTCCTCCCTGGGCCATCACTTGGCGCATCTTTGTTGGGAGTCCTCCTCCGTTTCCGAGAGTACAGGGTAGCCCGACCAGCTCCGGCCGTGAGTCTACAAGCCGCCGCCGCTCGCCCGCCGACCGCTCCAGATGTGAGTCTACGAGCCGCCGCCGCTCGCCCGCCGACCGCTGCAGATGTGAGTCTACGAGCCGCCGCCGCTCGCCCGCCGACCGCTCCAGCCGAGAGCCTACAGGCCGCCGCCGCTCGCCCGCCGACCGCTCCGGCCGTGAGCCTACAGGCCGCCGCCGCTCGCCCGTCATCCGCTACAGATCACCTACTGCTTGGGAATCACCGGACCCACGTTATATCTCCACTGGTTTTCGTGGCAGTTACCCTCATGGCAGCAATGGCTCGTATAGCCAGTCACACCCCACGAGTGACCGTCATTACAACGGCTATTCCAATCATAGCTTTCAGGAATCTCTATATCGTGGACCTAAACCTACAATCCCTGATTTTGTGAATGAAGACCCTCGGGAGTTTGCGAGGTTGAGAGTTGCCCTTGATAATTTACTGCCAGCAGATGCGACCGAGTGGTTTAAGTTTCAGATATTAGTAGATCACCTTAAGTTTGAAGAAGCCTTACTCATAGCTGACTCCTACAGTAATAGCCAATACCCATACAGTGACACGATGAGAGCTCTCATTGAGCTGTATGGACAGCCACACCAACTTGCTTTACAACGTATTGCTAAGCTGATGGAAGGGCCCAACATTAGGACTGGAGATGTTAGAGGGTTTAGGAAGTTTGCATTGACGGTAAGGGCACTCGTTGGAATGCTAGGTCAACTTGGCAGAGAGGGCCTGATAGAGTTAAGTTGTGGATCTCATGTCCCCAGATTACTGGCTAAACTGCCACATGATCTAAGAGCTAATTTTAGGAGGTATATTAACCCTGTTGTTATTCCTATACCAACCCTCCATCATCTGTCTGAGTGGCTTGAATATGAGGTGAAGGTCCAGGGATGTGGACCACCAACTGATGCTGCTGATCGTAGTAAGGAGCATCATATCATCCGTAAGGATAGGTCTTCTTCTAAAACTGCTGTTGTCCTTTATGGGAGTGAGCAGAAGGACAAACGGCATGAGGTTCAACCGCGCAGCGTAGCTTCACAGGGTTTCCGGGAAAGGCCTAAGAAGTTTTGTCCTTTCTGTAGCACCACTCAACATTACATGAATCAGTGTGATAACTTCCAACTTCTGTCTAGCCAGCAGAAGGAGACCTGGATAACGACGCATAACCGATGTCGGAGATGTGGCCGCAACCATCCAGATGTTCAGTGTAGCTTGAAAGCTAAGTGCAGAAGGTGTGAGCGAAAACACCTTGATGTTTTGCATGAGGTTAATACTCATGATGAAGGTAAGGCGAGTAGTGACGATGCCACCGTGCCGGAGCATACCTGTCCCAGTACCTCCACAGTTGAAACACTTTATGTAGATAGGCCTACAGACAGTAAGAAGGTATTATTAAAGATATGTAGGGTTGTGTTACGCAACGGAGAGAATACCTTAGACACGTATGCGCTCTTAGATGACGGTTCAGAGCGCACTATCTTGCTGCATGAAGCTGCTCAGAAACTAGGTCTCCAGGGGAACCCAGAGGACCTGACGCTTCGGACGGTAAGGCAAGACCTGTGCACTGTTAGAGGAGCAGCAGTGTCTTTCTCAGTGTCACCTGTAAGTCGTTCTGACTGGAATTTCCATATACACAGCGCTTTCACTGCCAAAGAGCTGTGTCTTGCTCCACATACTTACCCAGTGGTAGCTCTTCAGAGGAAGTATAGACATCTGAAACACCTCCCCCTCGCTCCAGTTAAGGACGCGTACCCACTTCTGCTTATCGGATCAGATTGTCCACATCTGATAACCCCGATAGAGCCAGTGAGATTAGGGCCCCCTGGTGGACCAGCAGCTATAAAGACCCGCTTAGGTTGGACCCTACAGGGCCCATCACACTTGGTGACCACCAGTCTCAACGCGACTCAGTGTCTCCTGACACATGCTACCTCTCCAGACTCTGAATTATTCAGTCATGTAGAGAGACTATGGCAGTTGGACACCTTACCCTACCGGAACGAGAAGCTTGTCACTCGGTCCAAACAGGATACGGAAGCAATTAAGAAACTCGAGGGCTGTACAGTTAGAGTTCCAGTCGAAGGCATTGAGCGATATGCGACTCCGCTTCTGTGGAAAACTAGCCCCCCCTCATTAGCCGCTCCAATGGAAGCTACTCTTGCTCACCTTAGAGGAGCTGAGAAACGTCTAGCTAGAGACCCTGATAAAGCTGCAGTTTATCAGAGAGAAATTACTAAATTAGTTGAAGCTGGCTATGTGTGTAAAGTTCCACCAGCCACCGCTGTGGGCAGTTCTGGGTGGTATATCCCGCACCACTTAGTTCAGCATAACGACAAGTACAGACTTGTCTTTAATTGCTCCTTCACCTATAAGGGTAAGAGCTTAAATGAGTGTCTCCTCCCTGGGCCATCACTTGGCGCATCTTTGTTGGGAGTCCTCCTCCGTTTCCGAGAGTACAGGGTAGCCATCAGTGGTGACATAAAGGGCATGTTCCACCAGGTACGACTGCTTAAAGAGGACCAGCCCTTTCTCAGGTTCCTGTGGCGCGATCTGAAGAGGGAGAACCCACCTGATGTTTATCAGTGGCAGGTTCTACCCTTTGGGACCACTTGCAGTCCCTGCTGCGCCATGTCATGGATCACTCTAAGTCGGGAGAGGACTTGCGTTCATCAGTTGCACGCTGTTTTTATGTAGACAACTGTCTTCAGAGCCTAGCTACTCCCGGCAAGGCTAAGGAACTCCTCAGGAAGTTGCGACACCTTCTAGCCGAGGGAGGATTTAACTTGTGTCAGTGGGCTTCTAATTACCCAGAGGTCATTCAAGATCTGCCCACAGAGTCCAAAGCAGAGAGTACTAAGGTCTGGCTCACGCAGCCTAGCGCTGATCCACAGGAGCGCACACTCGGGTTACACTGGCAGTGCTTATCAGACACCTTGGGCTACAAGTATAGCCCGATAGAGAGTGCTGAACCTACAATGCGGAGGATCTACTGCATCCTGGCCAGCCAGTATGACCCACTTGGGTTCATAATTCCCTTCACCACCAGAGCGAAGGTCCTGGTACAGAAGCTCTGGACAAAGGGAAAGGAGTGGGATGACCCCAATTTACCTAGTGAGTTGGTCCAGGACTGGCTTAATTGGGAAAGGGAACTTAGCCAGTTGTCCCAAATTAATATACCCAGATGTTACAGCAGCACTGACCTGGGTCCACTAGCTAGCCGGAGCGTGCACATCTTCACCGATGCCTCAGAGCAGGCCTATGGCGCTGTAGCATACCTACGTAGTGAAGGTATAAATGGAAGGGTAGAGATCGCCTTCTTAGCTGCTAGATCCAGAGTCGCACCTAAGCGACAGCAGTCAATCCCGAGGCTGGAGCTCTGTGCCGCTCTAGCTGGAGCCCAGTTAGCGACCGTACTACGGAAGGAGCTTACAGTAGAGATCCATAATGTCTTCTATTGGACAGATTCTACAACCGTTCTTGCATGGATTCAGTCTGAATCCTGTCGATTTAAAGTATTCGTGGGGACCAGGGTTACTGAAATACAGGAGCTGACGGACTGTCAGTCATGGCGGTATGTGGATAGCCAGAGTAATCCAGCGGACGATATCACCAGGGGTTTGACATTGTCTCAGATAGCCGAGATCAGCAGGTGGAGCCAAGGTCCTGAGTTCCTACGTGAACCTCAGTCAGACTGGCCCCGGAGGCCCATGGTGGGTCAGGTAGAAGATTCTGAGGAGCGTAAAAGGACCACCTTCTGTGGATTGACATCAGCAGGGTTGAAGGGGGAAGTTTCAGGTATTGATCTTTCCCAATCTTTTGCCGACCTAGTGAAATCTGTTGCTCAGCAGTCTGATGGGGCGGCCTGCACGGGTCACAGCCCCACGGCAGACGAATGTAGAGCAGCTGAACTGAAAATTCTCCAATATGCGCAGACTGACAGTTTCCCTGAAGAGTACGCTTGTCTCAAAGCAGGGAAAACTGTACCTATCAGCAGTAGACTGGCATCGCTCGCACCGCAGTTTGACACTGACACCAACTTGATCAGGGTAGGAGGCCGACTGCGCAAATGCCATGACATAGGTCAGGATGCAGTACACCCCATAGTGTTAGATCCAACCCATAGGATCACCTCACTGCTGATTAAGCAGTATGATGACCAGCTGTATCACCCAGGGCCAGAGCGCGTCTTTGCGGAGTTAAGGAGGCGCTATTGGGTTCTACGCGGAAGGGCAGCAGTTCGAAGGATACAGTTTGAATGTGTGTCATGCCGCAGATGGCGTGGTAGGCCGGATGTCCCTCTGATGGCTGATATGCCCCCCTCTAGTTTGAGACTGCATTGCCCAGCGTTTTACTCCACAGGTGTGGACTGTTTTGGCCCTTTCTTGGTGAAGATCGGAAGAAGACAGGAAAAACGCTGGGGCATTATTTACAAGTGTCTCACCACTAGAGCTGTGTACCTAGATCTCATGCCTAGCCTCGATACTGACTCGTTCCTCATGTCACTACGCCGGTTTACTGCACGGAGAGGGAAGCCACATGAGATGATATCTGATCAGGGCACCAATTTTAAGGGAGCTAGTACTGAGCTGAGAGAAGCCTTTAGTGCTTTAGCACCCTCTATAAAGGACCAACTGGCAGCCCAGCAGATCACTTTCCGCTTTAACCCACCTAGCGCTCCTCATTTCGGAGGATCCTGGGAACGGGAAATTCGCTCAGTGAAGACAGCCTTACGCACCGTCCTGGCCCCGCACACTGTGACCGAGGAGGTCCTGCGGACTGTGCTAGTTGAGGTGGAAGGGATTTTAAATTCAAAGCCCTTGAGTTACGTGTCTTCGGATATAGCCGATCCTGACCCCATCACTCCCAATTCCCTCTTGATGGGGCGGCCAGATTCTGCCCTTCCTCAGGTGGTCTACCCCGCCTCAGAGCGTCTAAGCCGGAGGAGATGGAGGCATAGCCAGGTGTTGGCTGATCAGTTTTGGAGGAGCTTTATTCGGGATTACCTGCCAACCCTTCAAACCAGACAGAAATGGCAGGTGGAGACAATCAACATGGCGGTTGGAACCGTGGTTATGATTGTGGACCCTCAAATGCCAAGATCGGTGTGGATGGTGGGCAAAGTGACAGCAGTTCATCCAGGCGATGATGGAAGGATCCGCACGGCGGAGATCCGAGTCAAGGACAGAGTGTACGTGAGACCAGTGGCTCGTCTTATCCGGCTGCCGGATTTACCGCCAGACTCTTCAGACTCTGAACTGGCCTGATGAATAACAAATTTGTGTCCAAATTTGGGGGCGGCTGTTAAAATTGCCAGCTCTATTGAGTTCCTTTCTTCAATTATATTTGAATATCTGTATGGAGGGCGGTGAGATCTCTATAGGTCACGTGGTATGTTAATTTTCCTCATTCATTACCGGGTTGGTTTTTGGCACTTTTCTGCCTTGTTTCCTCTTCCCTTTTTTCCCCCCGCTTGTACTGGACAGATGGGAAGTGTCCGCAGTCTGTAAGTTTGTTAATTGCATTACTTCGGGTTAATAAACTCTTGGCTAACTAATCCACCTGTGTGCTCTAATCGGCGCCCTGCTGAGATCGTCTCCGGGTTTAATTGAATCAATCTCCACCACGAACATTTCATGCTCGTTTTTACAATAGATGTCCAGAATTGGTCATGGACTGACGGACCTAATATAGACATGATCTGCACGCCTATCCGACGTCCAATGTTTAGTGGGTCCAGTCCGATCAGTAGATATGAAGGTTCTCGGTGAGGAGGTGGATGGGAGACATGGGAGATGGGAGACAGGAGCCCAGTGGCTCCAGTCCTCAGCAGCCATAGTGATCTGGGCTGCAGTAAAGGGGTCTCCCTTCCCTTTTGTTATCCTACATACAGTCTGGCTCCTTTCTTAGTCACTGAAGGCTGAGGCTCCATGCAGAGAGATCCTGGCCCTCAGAGCCCCGACCTGGTTGCTGATTAGCAGCTGTTCAGGCCTCTGAGCACCTGAGCCTTGGTGTTTGCTAGTAGCTCTGGTCACTATACTGTGGCACAACCCCAAGGTCACAGGACCCGTGGCACACGCTGACACAGCAGGCAGCAGTGGAATCTGTCATGTGATCCAGCATCCTGCAGATCCACAGTCTGAAATCTCACCCACAGGGAACCACGGGGGAACAACCTCAGGGAACTGGCTATTGGCACTCTTCTTGCTTCCTCTTGGTTCCATTGCAATCATCATAACTCTACCATGCATCATCAAGAGGTACAATTTTTAAGTTATTGATTGAAAAGTTATTGCAAGAGCTGCATAAATTCGGAAACACATAGTTGTTTGTAAAGCTAGTTTGCTAAATGATATCCCAACAAAAAAAAAACAAAAACCACTAATCAGATGCTTGCTTGTCTTTCATACACTTTAATCCATGCAATGATGCTGAATGTAAACTGTACCTTCAGACAGCAGATCCGGGATTGTTTGAGGACGAGATGCCAAGGCAGACAAGCAGGCAACAGAGCAAGCAGGTGGGTATAAAGCAGGCATGCAAACGTGCGTCTGCAGTTACAGTAACATTTAAACAAAGTGAAGCAGATAAAGCCAAAAACACAGTGATGTGATAAAGTCCTATAGGCAGCCACCAGTTTCCAAAAGCAGTTCCAGTGACCCCCTCAATGGACTGAGATGCCATTTTTAACTGCACTGCTGACTTCCATTCATTATAAAATTAAAGTCTGATATCCTAAAACTTTTAAGTACAAAACCAACTATTAGATATTTAAAGATGCCATATAATTCATTTTTCACTATTTTAAATTCTTTTCTGGTATCTACATAGGAGGCAGGTGAGCTTGTTTTGGTCGGAAAATGGCCAGAAGAGGTTTTACAGGCCGATTTACAACCCAATTATTTGGCCCTAGAATGAAACAGGCCGTTTTTCCTTATTTGGTGGGATCATTAATATGTTGATGAGCTCTGCTCTGATTGGCACTTCGATGACTCACACAGAACAACCAACATCATGGGTCGCATAACTACATTTGAATGAATTTGGAGTTTTGCTTTAATTTTTAATTTTACTAATCCCCAGAAGCATAGTTGCTAACAACATTAACAACTGACATAGTTAGAACCATGCAGCTGAACAGTTAGAACTATGCATGTACCCCTGAAACGGACTTAACTTCTTAGCCTACTGATATTACATAACCTTATATCAATGGCTGTCAGTATATATTTTTTCTTCACCATGTGCACTTGTGGAAACTCTGCACTCATGCCCCTCAGGATAGATAATATATGTTGCAGGTTGGTCAGGCCCATTGGACTTGAAAATGGGCTGGTATATGTTAAGTTTGGGGGTATAGGTAGGATTGTTATGTTATGTAACAGTCTAGGATTTTTTAATCATCCTTTTTTACCGCCTTCTTTTACATGTATGGGATTTATATTTGAAAGGGGGAAGAACAGTATTTGTAATTCAGGGTATGCAAGTTCCATGTACCAAGCTCTCCATATTCAACTCTGCGGAGTCAAAATTTCATTCATTGGCACCTTTAATAGTTCACAAAAACACAGTTCTCAAAAACTACAACCACAATCCTCCAGAATATTTTATAAACCTAAATATGGCTCTTACATTGTTAGTTTAGTTATTAGAACTACATTTATGCTTTTACATTTAATCAGTTATTTGTTGAGGCTGTTAATTAAAACCTCTTCACCTATAAGAATACAGAAAACCAGCAGAATGATCCTGATGAGGGACTGGAACTGACCAGTTTCCCAGTGACACAGCACCCTGACTGCAGCTGAGGCAGGAGCTCCAGATCTGAGGTCCATAATCAGAGCCTGGAATCCAAGAAATGGAACCTGCTCTGCACATGTTGCATATTATATATGTTATTTAGTATATTAATAAATATTAAGATTTATGTTCAGTAACATTAATAAATTAAACTCATTCGGTAAATATCTAACACTATTGTTAAATGAAAATGTTTCACTTATATACTTTTTAAGACACCCAAAGCCCAATGGGGAACCAATGGGGAACCACTTCAACCACCACCACTGTGTCACCCCCACATGGATGATGACAGCAGCCATTCTGCACCAGTACGCTCACCACACAACAGCTAAGGCGGTGACGGGACAGGAGAGAATTCATCAGTTAGATATAGGAGACCGTCACAAACTCAGGGGTTCTTGTCACGGGAACGGGGCATGGTGCGAGCAGGAAAGGAAGGTGGCCGATCTACTTGTGGTTCCACAGGGATTTATTTATAAAAACAGAAGACACTGGGAACACTACAAAACAAACAGCACAAGGGATCAAAACCTAACAGGGGAACAATGTAACTAACAGAACAAACACAAACAGGGAAGGGAAGGGAAGGGAACGAACCTCTCACACAGCAAATCACACTAACATCTAGGAAACACCATCAATCAGTCCACAAGAAACAGAACAGGATCAGGAACTTAAATACAGAGGGCTAACAAGAATGGTGTAGGATAGGTAAGAACAATTAACAAAGGCTTGTAAAACAGGCAACAGGTGAAACTAATAGTTTCTGAATTCCTTGATTTAATTAGCAGGGAAACTTAAAAAAAGATTACACCAAAGACAAGTAATACATAAGCACAAACACAGGCATCTAGCAAAACCCAAAACAAAACGCAAACCACAAAAAATGAATACAAATGGAAACACTAGGGAGCAAAATCTACCAGGGACAAAAACAGAGGTGGCTGGATTTCAACACAAAACTACAGGGTTCAATAACCACACACTCAGCCCATAGCACTATGTGGCAGCCCAGGGAGCGGAGGAAACACATAAAGGGTTTGGACGACGGGGAGGACAGGATGGCCAGCGGACTGTGAGCCCCAGGAAAGCTGCTGGACCTGATGGTGTTGCGGGACGCGTTCTGAAGGACTGTGCTGACCAGCTGGTGGGGGTCTTTACCAAGATCTTCGATCGGTCCTTGTCCCAGTCCACCGTCCCACTCTGCTTGAAACCTTCTATCATTGTACCACTCCCTAAGAAGTCCAAAATCAGCAGGCTGAATGATCACCATCCTGTGACACTTACACCAATCATTATGAAGTGCTTTGAGAAACTGGTCCGTAGACACATTACCTCAAGTCTCCCAGGCAGGTTGGACCCACACCAGTTTGCTTATAGAGCGAAAGGTCTACAGATGATGCCATAGCAATTGGTGAGTCTGTGTACCGTGACGAGGTGGAACGGCTGTCTGTGTGGTGTTCGAAAAACAGTCTGGTCCTAAACATATTAAAGACCAAGGAACTGATTATGGACTATAGGAGGAAGACTGACATTCAGCCCCTTTTTTTTTTTTTTTTTTTTAAATCACTGGGGAATGTGTGGAAAGGGTTTCCACCTTCCAGTTTCTGGGCGTGTACATCGATGACAGTCTGTCTAGGAACGCCAACAATGAAAAATGTCCCCACAAGCTAAAAATTAACAGGTGGAATATACAACACCCCTCCCCCCCACACACACCCTGGAGACAAGATTCAAGCCCCCACCCCTGGAAGTGTGAGCCTCCTCACCACAGCCACAGAAAGCCGACGCCCCAAAGCCAGCTCACCCTGTAATGCCGACGGCTTTTAACGGCAGCGCCTGATAAGCCGCACAGACCGTAACCGGCGTCCCCCTTCGTACCCAGATCTCCTATTATGTCGTCCTTCTCTTTCTCCTGCTTGTGTGCTTGTTCCTTGTGGCTCAGAATCTCCTGCTGCAGATCAGCCAGGGAAGGGAGATGAACAGACCACAGTTATGATCACAGATAGGGAGGAGCAGCAGATGATCTCCTCCCAGCCCCCCGCCACCTCCTCACCCGTGATCTCCTGCACCTTCAGGCTACTTAACAGCTGCCAGTAAGCATTGGAGGCATTTAACATAAATGTGGAACAGTTACATTACTGCGCTCTTCTAAAGGCCAAACTCACGTGAGGGCGGGAAAGTCTGTGAGAGGGGCGGCTTCACACAGGATGCGGAGGGTGGTCTGCAGGTGCTGTGATCTGTGAGGAAACAGCCTACAGCTACGTCCATGCAGCTTCTGGAAAACAGCGCCTCCACCTGGGCCAAGCCGAGCATAGCACATAGCTGTGGAGATTCCAGCATCCATGTGGAATCCTCTCTGCACAGCGGTGACTCAGTCAAGGACGAGTACAGAGAGAGAGAGATAGAGAGAGAGACGGAGGGGGGAGAGAGACAAGGAAGGTGACTTTTGACTTTTAAAATTACTGTACCCCAGTGTACAAAGCAAGGTGCATGAAGACATGTTTGGTGTGGAAACACTTGACCTTAACCCCACTGAACACCTCTGGGATGAACCAGAACAGAGATTGTGAGCCAGACCTTCAGAACATCAGTGCCTGACCCCACAAATGCCTTCTGGATGAATGGGCCAAAATTCCCAGACACACTCCATAAACTTCCCAGAAATGTGGCAGCTGTTATAGCTGCAAAGGAGGGACCAGCTCCGTATTGATGCCTATGGATTTATAATGGCATGTCTGAAGTTTCTGCCGGCCCCTGGAGGATGGGTTCCCCCTTTGTCTGGTTCCTCATGAGGTTTCTTCCTTCTAGGGAGTTTTCCCTTGTCACTGTTGCCCCTGACTTGCTCACTGGGGGCTTTGGGCAGGGATGCTGAAAAGGACTTTGAGACAATGTAATGCTGTTATACAAATAACACTGAATTGAAACTGAAAGTTTCAGCACTGTTAGATAATTGAAATTTTTGAGTATTTGTAAAAATCCAAAATCATGGGAAAAATGGCACCCCTGCCCCCATTTTCAAGACTTTTTTTTAGTAAAAGACTTTTTGAAGATGAAATACTAATAAATACATCATTTAACATGAATTTAATAAAACATATTGAATAAAAATAAGGTACGTTGATATGTTTTATGTATCATTTAAGTGCTATAAACTGCACCTTCACAGACATGCCATTTGAATATTGGACTGTGTTCCATTAATAATAATAGATTTTTTTTTATTGATCCCTGTGGGAAAATTCTCTTTATGCCTCTACCAACTTACTCTTTGTAGGTGAGAGCAGGCTGGCTGTGAAGGGCAGCCACCCATAGCCATGCCCAGGGAACTGGAGGTTAAGGGGCTTACTCACAAACCCAGGGACGTGCCGAGGCTGGGCTCGAACCGGCAACCTTCCAATCACATGCACAGAGGCTTAGCCCACTGGGTCACACACTGCCCCCTGTCAGGGACTGACATGTAAAGATCTACAAAAAAATGATCAGAATATCTGCTTTTCGTTGTGTTGTCTGTGCCTTGAAATGTCCGATGGACCAAAATGTAATTAAAATCGCCACATTGGTGTTTTTTAGTATAGCACCTCAAAGTGGCCAAATTTTAGTAAACTTGGTGTGTGTCACCCGGATCTCATGTATGTGTATCGAGTTTTATGAACAAGAGCATTACAGAGAAATGGCCACTCTGCCTTTACGGTGCTTTGACAGGTGAATTTGTGGGTACACTGCAGCCTTGTCATTTAACCTGGCAATTATCCTTTAATGAATCTTAAAGACAAAGGTCCAGAGAGGTTAAACATGAAACCTCAGTGCCATAACTCAAGGAGGAGATGGTTACATGTGTTTTTGGCAAAATCAAAGATGGATGAAACACAACATACCTCCTGTGGAAGTTTCATAAGTTCCAGGTTATGATGCTTAAATCCAATGAAGCACAAAAAAAATTAGGTGAAATATCAGTTTTCGTGCTGATGAAGA
Organism: Paramormyrops kingsleyae; assembly: GCF_048594095.1. Classification (NCBI taxonomy): domain Eukaryota; kingdom Metazoa; phylum Chordata; class Actinopteri; order Osteoglossiformes; family Mormyridae; genus Paramormyrops; species Paramormyrops kingsleyae. The sequence continues at coordinate 15,180,975 of NC_132820.1, forward strand.
TTTGTTTGTTTTCTAATGGTATACCGCCCCCTAGTGGCCAACTTTTGTGAAACTTGCACACCAAAGCACGCACTCCCAACAAAGCACCGCTGAGATATGACTCACTTCCTGTTTTGGCATCATTTACTATCAAATTCCATTTTATGGAATTTTTTTTTATAAACCTGGTGACAAATCGAGCTGCTGCATTTTGAATATGCTGCAAGGTGTTTAATGTACAGTGTGTGCTCCCAGATAACAGAACATTGCAGTCGTCTAACCCACTGTATACAAAGGCATGTATCAATTTCTCATTCTTGAATGTCTTGAATAGTAATGAATAGTAAGAAATTGTCATAATTTCTCCAAACAGTTGTGGAATAATAGAATCATTGTATGTATTACCTATAATATATTAATATTTTTGTTCTCTTCTGGAGTTCACTGCAGTTCAAAACGTATAAACAAAAGTATACCTTGACTCAAGTGGAGCATGATATCCTTGATTTTCCTAACTGGAATTGTATTGTATTCTGTTATTTACTTGTTTGTTTGTTTGTTCAGTTTCTTCTGTTTTTATATTCCTAATATGACTTGACATGATTTATTACTCTATTTTTAAAATTCTGAGTACTGCATTTATGAACTGTTAGTTTGTGCCTGTTCAGCACTTTGGTTGCTAGATGTGTACAAAACATGGTACTGTACATCTATGTGTGTGTGTCATGGAGAGCCAGATAGGGTAAGCAAAAAGAGAAATTCCTCACGGGGATCATTAAAGTGTCATTATTATTATTTAGAGAATATAAATGTACTTCGAAAAACAATTGTTGTACCTGTGAGGGTATGTTTTTGTTTTTCGTACCTATAGGAACAAATACTGGACCAGTAGTATACCTCAATTTCTGAGCATATGATGTGGAATAAGAAAGCATGTCGTCACTTCTGGTTTCTGGAATCCGAGTTTCGCCGTCATTAAGCAACGAGTAACTGTTTTTGTATGTGTTTGTTTGTTTGTTTATAATCCACTGTGCTGTTTGTGCTTATGGAGATGTCTGAGTCAGCAAGTAGATATGATGGGAAGTAGCAGTTCACTGTCATGACAGGTTCCATCATCTACAGTCACACCTGTATAGGCACATTCCTTGAATGCAATACCTTGGTGCGGTATTATAAGCAGTTACACTTTACAAAGTTACAGATACAAACTTTGGAACAGAGAGAAATGTCTCTCCTGGTCGTCGCTGGTCTGCTGTGGACTTTCTGGCCATGGTTGTGTTTCGGATCTAGTGGTAAGTACAGCATATCAGACACATTTCATCACACAGCGTGTTTTAGTTAAGATTGTGTAGTTTTCTTCTTCCAGCACTTGGTAATGGATGTGATTCTGTCAAACTCAGGGACATGAATGTTAAACTGAAACCAGCACCTTCTGTCTGTCTATGTAATGAAATGAAATGCCACAAGTAAAATTATATTCAAACATATATTCATGTCATTGAATAGGTTCTCTATGTTTTTCAGTTAATATTTTGTAACTTTTAACTTAAAAATGTAAAAACTTTGTCTCTGTCCAAATATTTATGGTCCTGACTGTAATTAATAACCTGCTTATAAACCATTCATAATCCCTTTATAAGGGTAGTCTTATTGTAAAGTGTAACCATATATTGTCCTAATTGTAATTGAAGTAAAATTACATTTTTAACCAAATCATCTTCACTGAAGTTTTTCATTAAGAAATGTATTACTTCCAGAAAAGTTTAAATGCTTTTCCAGCATTATGTGTTACATATAGCACCCTCCACAATTATTGGCAGCCCTTGTAAAAATTTGTAAAAAGGGTTAGAAAAAAATCCACCTTTTGGCGAAGCAGCTTCATCTCACACTGAAAAAAATAAGAAAAATCCAACCTTTCATTGAAATAAATTTATTCAAAGAAAAACAAATCCTTCATCAAGAAATAATTATTTCCAACAAAAACACATGTGCCATGACTATTGGCAGCCCTGCTTTTAATACTTCGTACAGCCTCCCTTTGCTAGTATAACAGCACTGAGTCTTCTCCTATAGCATTTTATAAGGTTGGAGAATACAGAGCAGGGCATCTGAGTCCATTCCTCTTTACAAAATCTCTCCAGATCACCCAGGGTCCCAAGCCCTCTCTTGTACACTCTCCTCTTCAGCTCAGCCCACAGGTTTTCAGTGGGGTTCAGGTCAGGGGACTGAGATGGCCATGGCAGAAGCTTGATTCTGTGGTCAGCTAACCATCTTTGTGTTGATTTGGACATGTGCTTAGGATCACTGTCCTGCTGGAAGATCCAATGACGGCCCAGTTTTAGTTTCCTGGCAGAAGCAGCCAAATTTCGATATAAAATATCTTGGTATCTCATGGAGTCCATAGTGCCATGTACCCTAACGCGGTTTCCAGGGCCTTTGGAGGAAAAACAGCCCCACAACATCATAGAACCTCCACCATATTTTACAGTTGGGATGAGGTTCATTTCATTATATCCATCCTTCTGTTTATGCCAAACCCACCTTGAATGTTTATTGCCAAAAAGCTCCATTTTTGTTTCATCAGATCATTGAATTTGATTCCAGTCAAAGTTGTAGTAATGTTTTGCAAACTCCTGGCACTTACATTTCAAGTAACTGACAAAAAAGGATTCTTTCTGTCATACCTTTAAATAATCTGTTAGCATGAAGGGGGCATCTGATGGTTTTTTTCAGAGCCGTGGTAACCCCAAGATTTTACTTGGTCTTGTAATTCATCAACAGTCATCCTTGGGGATTTTTTGCCTCTCTTATGATCCTCCTCACTGTATGTGGGGGCTAAATAAACTTGGGTCCTCTTCCAGGCAGGTTTCTAACAGTTCCAGTTAATGCCCACTTTTTAATGATTGCCCTATCAGTAGAAATGGGCATTTTAAGGCGAGTAGCTATTTTTCATACCCATTCCCTGACTTATGAAGGTCAGCACACTTCTCCCTCATTTGGTCTGTGTTCTTTTATCTTTCCCATGTTGATGGATGACTAAGGGAATTTGGCCTCTATGTCTCCTCATGTTTGTACCCCAGTTAATCAGGAAGTCATGGATTACAGTTCCTATTCACTCCAATCAACTCAAAGATGTACAATTTACAAGGGAAACATGCTTCAGTTACATTGTGTTCACTATAATTTACAGGGGTGCCAATAATTGTGGCACATGTGTTTTTGTTAAAAATAATTATTTCTTGATGAAGGATTTGTTTTTCTTTGAATAAATTTATTTCAATGAAAGGTTGGATTTTTCTAATTTTTTCAGTGTGAGATGAAGCTGCTTCGCCAACAGGTGGATTTTTTTCTAACCCTTTTTACAAATTTTTACAAGGGGTGCCAATAATTGTGGAGGGCGCTGTATTACTTATGGGACATGTTAAGTTTAGGCATGATGATCTGATCTCTGAGGCTGACTTTGGAAGTTAGAGATGTCAGCCAGTGTTCTTCACAGGGTGCTCACCTCCACCTGTCTGTTACAGTGAGCGGTTGTGGGTCCTCAGTAAATGTCTAACCCCATTTTCTTTCGATCCAGTGACCGCCTGTGTTCTCATTAAAATGCCTTTTTCAGAAATCCATGTGACCTGTGTCTTCTCCGAAGTCTGTGTGCTGCCCTGCCAATTTACCAAAGGTAGAGATGAAGTCATCCACTGGAACAAAGTTACAGCTGTGGTCCACAGCTTCTACTACAACACGGACCAACTGGGCAAGCAGGATCCAGCATACAAATACAGGACCTCTATGGACAAGGAGCAGGTTGCCGAGGGCAACGCCTCACTGAGCCTGCAGAGGACCAACCTCCAGGATGGCGGCACATACAAGTGCTACTGCAGCACTGCACAGGGCAGCCAGGAGTCCCTCGTCATGGTCGAGGTCAAAGGTCAGTGCATGTGCTACAAAAGTGTTATTACAGAGATCTTTAGAGAACCTTCTAGAATAGTGTGTCTTCATGTAGACATGATTCTGAAATGATCCAGAGTCACTCTGATTCCCAGCATCATGATCCCGGTCATGATCCCGGTCAGCATCCCCATCAGTCCTGTAACACTCTTGCTGACAGAGTAGGACGACATGTCTGGGTTCTGCCTGATGTGATGCCAACAGGCTCAGCACCGTGGGCAGGACACTCAGAGATGTGGCAACAGTATATCCTAGGAATTCACACAGCCTTGGCTGCTTGTGTTAAAACACCATAGAAAGGAACAAAATCTGTTCAAAACATAATCACAGAAGTATGCAGCCATTGGTCAAATCAGCCGTCCACTTGGTCTGGGGCTCTATGATGCTTCAGATCCTATTATTGTCAGGGTCAGCTCCTGTTGTCCCACTCTGTGTCCCTTCCCCATTTGGCCAGTAGGCGTTGCTGGTCATCCCGTCCCTCCTGTTGTCAGTCTTTTTCTTTAACCTCGCTCCTTGTCAACCGCATGGCTCAACTTGTTGAGCATGTGGTTGCCTATGAACCCCTCTGTCTTGTGTTTGAATCCTGTCTTCTCTGTTTTTGTATTTTGTTCCCTAGTGTTTCATTTGTATGAGTTTTCTTGTTCCTGTGTCTTGTGATTTGTGTTTAATTTTGGTTTCATGTTTTGTGTCCGTGCTTGTGTTTTCACCTGTCTGTTATTCCCCTAGTATAGATTCTGTTTCTTAGTTTCTTTGTTAGAGTTCCCTGAGTTTAATTATTAGTTTCAGCTGTTGCCTGTTTTTGTGCCTGCCCTTCTGTGTTTACCTGAATGCTCGTTGCCTTACCCCCTCCCGGATTGGTTAATTGTCTGTCTCACTCCTGTTGTGACGTTACCCTGTGTAGTTTTTGTATTTAACTTCCAGTGGCGTGTACTATGAAGCGGGGTTACTGGCTTATCAGGGTAACTTGATTTAAAGATTTAAAGTACCACAGTTTGAATGGACTTCATATTCGTTCACTTACATTTTGCCCAGACTACCTTAAATCCGACAGGTTACCCCGATAAGCCAGTAACCCCGCTTCGTAGTACAGGCCACTGATGATGTTCTGTTCGTCCTGGAGTCTTTGATGTTTGTTTGATGTGTTTGAGGTCTTATGCTGTGTTCTTTGTTACCTACCTGCCTACCTGCCTGCCTGCCCCTTGTTGTAATTAGTCTTTGTTTATCCCCATTTACTTTTGACCCCATGTGGTTCTTTTGTTTTGTGGTGTTTCTTGTGTTTCTCTCATTGTGAATAAACCCCTATTTCCCTGCAAGCCGCAAGTACACATTCCCTTCCTGCATCCTCGCACCCGAACCACCCGAATTCATGACAATTATTGCCTATTTGCAGGGAGAGTCACTGTCAGTCAGTATGTTTTTTTTTCAACCCTCCGTGACAATGAAAAACAGAAAAATATAAATTAATCTGTTAATATAAATGCATTAAAAAGATACAACAGACAAACACTGCTGTGGGTTAAAACAGCTTCCGTGTCATAATAAGTGGTTCACACACTAATGTCCTGCGCAGAGGTGAAGGTAACATTCACATGGTTGTTTTCAGGGGAAAATTATCAAGTACAGTGAGCTGGTTAATAATTTATCTGGCAGAGTACACTGGAGCCCGGTTATATACCCATTTTAGACCGATAATGAATCTGTCACTGTTTGGACACTTTCAGTTTGATTTTAGCTATCAGCTGGTATCGGTTATGAAGGAATGAGGTTTCAAGGTGAAAGGGGGCGGAGCCAAGAAAGACAAAGACGTTCCTCAACCAGGCTGTGATTTCTGGATGTTTAGGGACAAGTTAACAATCAATGTTTGGTTGTTCATAGGGAATGTGTGTTATATCATATTAACATCCTGAGGCCAAAACTCCCAAGGAGCAGAACCAGTGTTTAGGAACCAAAATTAGGAGTGTAAGCGGGTCACGACACTCACACCCACATTCTTAGGAAAAGATCTCAGACAAAGCATATAGATAACATTGTTCTCACTAAGTTCCTTAATAAAAATATCTAAACTATCCACTTCCTATCAGATCCACCTACTGGTCCAGGTCTAACATTTGCTTTTGCGTTTTTAGCTCCAGTCCGATCAGTAGATATGAAGGTTCTCGGTGAGGAGGTTCACTGCTCCTCCCAGAACATCTATCCCAAGCCTCATGTTTCCTGGGCCACTGACCCCCCTACAAGTTCAGAAGCCCTTCAGGCCACCACTGAAAGCTTACCAGACTCTGTGGGCCTCTTTGCACTGGAGAGCCGGGTGGGAATTCTGGGTAATCGCTCAGACTACACCTACATCTGCTCCATCTCCTTAGAGGGAGCATCACAGCTATGGACAGCCTCACTGAAACACCAAGGTACCACAGCTTCAACATTTCAGTCAGGCACTGTTGTCTGCTCTGCTGTGTTTGTGACGTCTGTCTTTGCTGGTGTCCATGTAACAGACATAATTGAAGGTGTAGAGGGCCAAGCTCTGAGCATCCCATGTCATGCTCCGAGGGATCTCCAGAACTTCACCCTCACCTGGGCCTTCATGACGACGGGGCAGCCCACTGACTTCCTCAGCTTCAGCAGCCGGACTGGAAAGGTGGCCAACAACTGGGCTGACCGAGTCCAACTGGACACAATCCAGGCTCAGTCAGGAAACGGATCCTTGCAGCTGCAGAACTCACAGGGCCAGGAGATGAAAGGAACATTTATCTGCAGCTTCTCCAATGAGTCCAGCAGACACATGGTCTACACCAGCATCAGAGTTACTGGGGCAGGTAAGATGGGAGACAGGAGCCCAGAGGCTCCAGCCCTCAGCAGCCATAGTGATCTGGGCTGCAGTAAAGGGGCCTCCCTTCCCTTTTGTTATCCTACATACAGTCTGGCTCCTTTCTTAGTCACTGAAGGCTGAGGCTCCATGCAGAGAGATGGTTGCTGGTTGCTTATTAGCAGCTGTTCAGGCCTCTGAGCACCTGAATCTGGCTGTTTGCTAGTAGCTCTGGTCACTACACTGTGGCACAACCTCAAGGTCACAGGGCCCAGCATCCTGCAGATCCACAGTGTGAAATCTCACCCACAGGGAACCACGGGCGTAAATGGCTGGGGTCAGTCCTTGCTGTTGCTGTCATTGCAATCGTCATTCTGGCATGCATCATGTTGAGGTACAGTGTTTAAGTTATTCATTTAAATAGTTATTCTAAGAGCTGTATAAATTTGGAAACATGTTGTTGTTGGTTTAGTTATTAAAACTATATTTACACCAGTCTTTGTTTCTCTAAGGCTGAGAAATAGTGAGGAAGGAAAAAAGCAACTGAGTGATCGTCAGCGGAAACAGAAAATGAAAAAAGACTATCAAGGACTCCCGAGGTAGAAGTATTAAGGAAATTAGCAGAGTGATCCTGAGGGACAGAAACATTGACCCAGTGACACAGAACCCTGACGGCACCTGAGGCAGGAGCTCCAGACCTGAGGACCATAATCAGAGCCCGGAGTCCAAGAAATGAAACCTACTCTGCACACGTTGTATATATTTGTATATTAAGATTTATTATGTTTGTTAATATTAATAAATTAAATTCATTCTGTAAATTTCATTTGAATTCATTCTGTAAATTTCATTTGAATTCATTCTGTAAATTTCATTTGAATTCATTCTGTAAATTTCTAAAAAGTCATTCTTGGCACCTCCTGTTTTGACTTTCATATCATTGTAAGTTAGGAGGTGAACTGTGGTAAAACAGAGCAGAGCTGAAGCACTGAGACACAGCTTTGGTCAGACTGCTGACTGATAAGATAGACTCTATTGTCATTGTACCGAAGTACAACAATTTTTTTTTCTATGCCAAGCCTGAATTTAAAAGTAATATACACATGTACACACATATACACACATACATACCTGCATATGTAATAAATACACTAATACATACATAAAAACCAACATCTTAAACAATAGTGAGATTAAAAGCATCTCCTAAATCATATTACATGAATTGTCGCATTATTGCATATTTACTGCAGCTGAATGTAACACAGTCTGGGGGGGGGGGGGGGCAGTGTTTAGATTTATTCAGCTCAGTTATGGCCCTTGGAAAAAAACTGTGGTGTGGACTTTTGAGAACTCTGCAGCGCCTCCCAGAAGGTAAGAGAGTAAACAGATGATGATAGGGGTGGGTTGCATCTTTCGTGATGTTAATAGCTCTACGGAGGCATCGGGTTCTGAAAGTGTCCTCTAGAGAGGGCAGGGTGAGTCCGATGATCCTTTCCGAGGTTCTTATAACCCGCTGGAGACTCTTCTAATCTGGTTCTGTGCAGTTTGGATACCATGAAGGAGGCCCAGCAGTGCCTGGACCTCCTTCGACATCCAAGGTTTCCTGTTCAGGAAAACTCTGATGCATTTGTTGGTGGTAATATTTTCAGTACAGGTCCTAATATAGCAGAGAACAGTGGTGGTGTACTTATCTATATCAGGGTCTAGAAAAAGGTTCCAATTGGTCCTTTCAAAGCAGTCTTGAAGCTGTAAAGCTGCATCCTCGGGCCTGATTGTAACAGTTCTAGTAATGGTCTTCAGTTTTTTAATAATGGGTTTATATACTGGGGTCAGAAAGAGTGACAGATGATCCGATTATCCAAGATGTGATACAACTGAGGCTGTGTATGCTTTAGTGATTTTTGAATACACACAGTCCAAGATATTGACCCCCCTGGTTGCACAGGTAACATGCTGGTCAAACTTTGGCAACAAACTTTTCAAATTGGCATGATTAAAGTATCCAGCGGATATATAGAGGGCATCGGGATACGTATTTTGTTATTTATTGATAGTGGTTAGCAAATAGCTAAGTGCTAGCTTAGTGTTAGCGTCCGGTGTTATGTAGACAGCTGTGACAACAGTCACGGAAAACTCCCGTGGCAGATAAAAGGGTCTACACTTTACTGCTAAGAACTCCAGATCTGGTGAGCAGTGGCAATCTATGACCATGGTGTTTGTGCACCAATTATAAGGGGTCAGAGGAGCAGGGGAAAGTCCCATCCCACACGGCTCCAGGCCCCCGCCGGGGGTGAACATGCTGGTGCTCCTCTGTTACATACAGAGCTCAGTCACTGAACAAGGGGAGTCCCACAGTTACCCATGCAGCCTCAGTGGGAATTCCGAGGGTAATGACATCATCATGTGAGTGATGGGGGGGTTGAATCCCGTTTCTGGGGTGTGTGTGTGTGTGTGTATAGGGTGGGGGGGTGTGTTACTTCACAGGCAGACATTGTCACCCTTAAGCCGGCCACTGCTCAGGCTGTGGATCATGGCGATCATCTGAGCGTGCTTGCTCAGCTCCTCCTCCTTCTTCTGTAGCTTGGCCTCCAGCTGAGACTTCTGTAGCTCCAAGAAGGAGGTCTATGGAGCAGGCAGAGCAGGAGGACAGGAGGAGGAGAGGCCCAGATTTAAAGGCCCATGTTCAGTGTCCAGAGGCCTAAAATAAGAGCTCCAGATACCCACAGCTCATGATGGCAGCATAAGGCTGGGGTTCACCCTGGACTGGATACTGCTCCATCACAGCGTGTGCGGACAGACACACACACACAGAGTTCATATATTCTTATCATTGTGGGGACTATGAACTATGACCCTAACCCTAACCTAGCCTTAAACTTAACCATAAGTAAGCAATCCACAAGAACATTGGCATTTAGTTTCTTGATTGCATTCACAGATAATAATAATAATAATAATAATCGATCCTTCATTGTCCCCATGGGGAAATTCTTTTTTACACCTCCCTCAACTTGCTCTTTGTAGAGTAAGTTGTCCACGAAGGTCAGCCACCTATTGGGGCGCCCAGGTAGCTGGGGGTTAAGGGCCTTGCTCAAGGACCTGCAGACATGCTGAGGCTGGGTTTGAACCAGTGACCTTCTGATTACAGGCACACAGGCTCCCAATTTCTATATAAAATTGAGGTTTATATTGGAGGACCTGAAAAATGTCCCCACAACCTAAAAAACAGCAGGTGGTAAATACAACACATCCTGCCCACCACAAACATCCCAGAAGTGGGATTCAAACCCCTCACTTATGGAAATGTGAGCGTCCTGCAGAGCCTCTGGCATTAATAAACTGTGCACCAGGAGCTTCGTGGAATGGGCTTCTATAGCCAGGCAGCAGCATCCACATTTATATGCTGAGTGTTTATGCCTGAGCAGAAAGTGTGCTGGGTGGAGTTGGTCAGTGAGGATACTCTAAGCTTTGTTCCTGCAGCATTGTGTGTAGAGAGTAACCATGGATGGGAGGTCAGCTCCAGTGATCCTGTCTGCAGTCATTATGACCCCTTGGAGAGCTTCTCCTTCCTGAGTATTCCCAAACCAGACAGTGATGTCATTTGTGATGATTCTCTCTATAAGTCCTCTGTAGGCCTGGGTGAGGGGCGGCGGCTCAGTCTTGCCTTCCTTAGCAACCTGATGAAGTAAAGCCGCTGCTGGACCTTTGTCACTACAGTCTTTTTGGTCCAGCTCAGGTTTGATGTCACATGACGACCCAGAAACTTGTAACTATTGGTCTTCTCCACCTCAGTCCCTTTGATAATGAGAGGCTACAAAGGAGGGAGGGGTTTCCTCCTGAAGTCCATAATTAATTCTTTGGTCTGGTCTATGTTGAGGACAAGGTCATTTTCTTCACCATAGGCAAGGGTGTTGTTGACCAGCTGCCTGTAACCTGACTGATCCCCTCCTTCATGAGGCCCAGGATGGTTGTACCATCTGCATTGTCCTGGGTGGAGACACAGTCCTGAGTGTAGAGGGTGTGGAGTTTAGGGCTGAGGCAACAACCATGTGGTTGTCCTGTGCTGAGCTCAGCAGAGACCCAGGCTCCTATCCATACCACCTCTGGTCTGTCCAGGGGTGTCAGAAGCATTTTGAATGTGGAGGGGACACACTGGTATAAAACTAATATTTTATGTTAAATGTGGGGGGGTCCAAACGAATAATTATGAAATGTGAGGAGGACACGTTTAATGGCGCCGACACCCAAGGGTCTGTCAGTGACAAAGTCCAGGATCCAGTTACAGATGGAGGTGGGAAACCCAAGATCTGTCAGCTTCCCAATCGGCTATTCTGGTTGGATGGTACTGAAAGCCGAACTATAGTCTAGGAAGAGCATCCTTGCATACTGTATATTCTGCTGTAGTTGACGTGTTTAAGTGTACAGTGCAGAGCTGTGGCCACCACATCATCTACTGATCTCTGAGGGCGGTAGGCAAACTGTAAGGTGTCGGCAGTGTCTGGGATCTGGGAGTTAATATGTGTAAGTTCCAATTTCCCCAGGCACTTCACAGCAACTGGTGTGAGTGCCACCAGTTAGAGATAAAGTCTATATGCAGGCCCCAATTGAAAACTCATTTATTTAAGGAATGCTATAATGTGTCCATCATTCTTAAATGCTTTGCTGTTAAGGTTGTTGTGGTGCGTGCATTGCTTTATTGTATTGTATTGTATCGTATTGTATTGTATTGTATTGTCTGTATTTTAAAGTACAGTAGCTCCACCCACCTGTCAAACGTCAAGGTACATTTTTGCTTATAACCTTTGAACCATTTGCTTGGGATTTTGATCTTTTTGCTCCCTGAAAACTTTGGTCATCTTTTCACCATTTTGAAGTTATGGGTTCTCTATCTTTGGTGGACTAGACCTAGATTGTTGATCCATTGATCCTATCATGACCACTTTTGGTATGTATCATCTACAGATGATTCTGACTAAAAGTTATTCAAAGAATTTTGCTAGGGAAGTGAGCCATATGTCAGCAACGCTTGGTTGTAGTGACATGGAACTTGGATTACTTGATTGGGTAACCATCTCATTTCATGAAATATGTCTCAATCGGATGCAAAATATCAGAAAAATTGAAAAAAACATCAATTGCCTATCACTTTGGAACCAAGGCAGATGTTTCAACCAAATATCTTGTGCATCTTCACAGTAAAGGACCCAAGCTTGCAAATTATGAACACTCTGTGTCAGATGTATTGTTGGTAATCTTTAATTGGTATTATCATTTTTTAATCACCAACATATCAATGTACTTAGATTTTAATGACATTTTGTTCCAATGGAGCTTACAAGGCACAGCCAATGCAAAGAAAAGCAGATACTGAAACCAATTCCATCCATCCATCCATTGTCCAACCCGCTTATCCTACTGGGTCGCGGGGGGTCCGGAGCCCATCCGGGAAGCAACGGGCACGAGGCAGGGAACAACCCTGGACGGGGGGCCAGCCCATCGCAGCTGAAACCAATTTTTGCAGATAATTACATCATTACATCTAAGGTTCTAACTGGGAAATGAACACATAGTTCAATGTCTAAATGGCTGCTAAGATACAATCAGTTTGTAGCACTTAAAAGATGTAGAAAACATATTAGCATACCTTGTTCTATTCAATGTGTTTTATTAAATTCTTGTGAAATGAAATTATTTTTTAAAAGATTTCATCTTTCTACTAATCAGTGACATGTTATTGTTTTTGACTAACATGGAATGTGCCATTTTTCCCACGATTTTGGATTGTTAAAAATTCCCAAAAAATGCAGTCCTCCAAACCCTGTTGAAACTTCTTATTGCAGTGTTGCCATGTGACACACTGCGTTTTATGACACTCCTTACAGTATGTTTAATCTTGACATATATGCAGTGGGGGGCAGTATAGGGGTGCAAATGAGTAGCACTACTGCCTAACAATATGGAGGTTTCAATTTCAGGATGTCTCTTTTTCATGTGGGTTACCCCTGGGTATTCTGGTTTTCTACCACAATCCAAACACCTTCAGGTATTGACAATAGGACATGCCTTATTGCCCATAGATGTGAGTGTAACACTGGGTGTCAATGTAAATTAAAGAAAAAAAACTTTTTCATCATACGGTGTAATACTAGAAAACCCCAACAGTATTTTTTGTTGCTAGGCTTTTTGTTTGACTGCTTCTCTCTCCCTCTCTTCCCGTTGGCTACAGGTGACGATATTAACTACATAGCAGGCTACTCTTCAGAAGATGTCTTGCCTTCCACGACCAAGAGGGTTGACTGGCCACAGCCTTTGGTATTTCATATCTCACACATGCAACCTTAACTGGAGGCTCTTTGTGAGCGTGTGCACAGTGTGTCTGTAGAGCTTTTACTTGTGAAAAATACTTTGATATAAAAAAACAATTTGTGTAAGGAAAGAAGCAAGTATTTTAAAATGTGGTGTAATCAAACTCACAATTATTTCTTCTCTTTCCATACAGGTATCTGATTTTTGAAAGATTTTTGCAAAGAGGGTCTCCCTGCACTCCCCCAGCCCCCGTATGACACAATATGGAAACATGGATGTTATGGATGTTGGTATAAGAGCTACTGATGCTCCTTGATGCTCTCAAGTTCATTTTAATAATTGAATAGATTTATATAAGTAGGCTTTATTTTTTCTGGCAAGGTTTTGATAGAGTGTGTTTGTTTCTTAATTGTCATTTGTGTTATTCTCTGCTCTGAAGTCTTGCTATTGTGAGCACTTTCATAGCTAGTCCACTCTAAATCCATGCATCTTCTGAAACTGGTTAGTCCCAACTGGGGTCACTGGAGTCAATTGTGAGAACAATGGGCACAGGCAGAAAGCAACCTTGGACAGTTGCCAACCCACAGCAGGGTGCACATACTCACACAACTACAGGGCCAATTTAGATTTGCTAATCAACATACCCTGTATGCTTTTGGACTGTGGGAGGAAACTGGAGCCCCCAACGAAAACACATGGACAGTGTGTGAATTCCACACAGAAAGGACCCAGGACCGAACCCAGGACCTTCTTGCTGTGAGGCAGCAGCACTAACCACTGTGCCACCCCCACTCTAAAATACGCACACCAAAAAGCTTATGCTACACTGGTCTCTTAAAGAAACAGCTTCAAAGAAATAGGAAATGTTTGCTGGAGCTCAGTGACAGCGCTGCCACTCCGCCATTAGTGCCATTTCACCCCCCTTTCATTTTTCAAACAGTAGATCTATAGACGTCGGTGAAGAAACAATAACATTTTATCTGATGAGGCACAAGAACTTAGGAGTAACTCAGTCACCACTGAAATACAGATCATTCACTGTAAAAGAAAATGAAATTTTACAGAAAATAACTACATTTTTACAGTAGGTTCCTATTTTTATTTAAATTTTATAGAAAACTCTAAAATTAGGGACAATTACTGTAAATTGACAACTTAACTGATTTTTAAGTATTATACTAATAATGACAAATTATATTTATTTTTCTTTTTTTGTAGAGAAATTACTATATTATTTATTTGGTATTTTTTCCTGTTTTCTTAAATTATACTGTCAATTCTTCTTTGTAGTTTTAAGGTAAACCTTGCTAGATTTATATTCATTTTACTTTTACATTTAAACACTGTAATTCTGGATGCTAATTTAGCAAACTATTCATTGCATAACACATGGTCTATTTTAAAGAGTAGAAAGCTGCATTGCTTTCGAATGAAACATCCATTCAGTGATGTCACAGTGACTAAAACCAGATACAAAGCAGACAATGAGTCCAGGTGAAGTCAGGAAAACAATGCATTGTAACAGGCCAGGCAGTGGAAGCAAGAATGATAAGCTCTCAGTCCTTCAGAGCAGCAACATACTTGAAAGTTTCAGTCTTACTGCTGTATCTCAGTGGTGATTAGTGTAGGTTATGTCTGGACGTCGACGAAAGTCAAACTATGTGCTAATGACAAGAACGGAACTGATAGTATCCCTACCACAAGCTATGACACTGCCGTGCACCAACATGGCAGACTTAAACTTGTCTGCCGTCTAGACAGAATTGCCGTCTAGACAGAATGGCTAAGAGAATTACTTCTGAAGTACTGACAGGAGGTGATTCTTCTTTCAGTAACAAAACTGAACAAGTCTGGATTCAGAACCCTACATAGCACTGAAACTGCTTTACCTGAGGTACCCAATGACTTACTTATGACCGCAGACCCTGGGATGGCCACTAGTCTAATTCCCCTTGACTTAAGCACAGCATTTGATACAGTTAACCATAATATCTTACTGTCCCAACTTTCAGGTATTGGTATCCCTGGTGCTGCTCTTGCTTGGTTCATATCATACCTCAGTGATTGTCAGTATTATGTCTTCATTAGGGAACATAAAACTGCCACTGCTTTACTAACACAAGGTGTCCCTCAAGGCTCTGTTCTAGGTCCAATTCTCTTCAACATCTACATGCTCCCATTAGGTGAAATTATCCATCGGTATGGTCTCAGCTTCCACTGATATGCCGAAGACACACAACTATATATAAGTGTTGATTTAACTGCATCATCATCGCCAGCCTCACTGACTGATTGTATTCATGCAATCAAACATTTGATTCCAGATAATTTTTCCACAACTTAATCCTGATAAAACAGAAATTCTATTGGTTGGTACTGAATCTGTCCTCTCTATCCTTCGTGGGCTAAAACTTGATGTTGAAGGTGGAAGCCATCAGCTGGTGGAACCCATCAGCATCAGGCCGTATTCTGGGCATCATCTTCAATCAGCTTCTTACCATCCAGCCACACATCAGCTCACTGGTAAACACAATATTTTTTTCATCTCCTTAACATTTCCTCAGTGGGAAAGATACTGAAACACTAATTCATGCTCTCATCATTGTCTGTCTGGACTATTGTAATGCAATATTCTATTGTCTCCCTATTAAATATATCAACAGATTACAGTATGTTACAGAATTCTGCTGCTCATTTACTTACACATACTAACAAATCTGCTCACATCACTCCTGTCCGATTTGATTGGTTGCCAGTTTCTTCAAGAATCAAACAGAAAATGATACTCATTACCTTTAAAGCCCCTCATTATCTACTGCTACTGCTTCCTTACACTCCAGCCCCTTTACTAAGACCATCTGATGCTAACTTACTCACTGTACCTAAGCACAGGTTAATAACTATGGGTGGCAGAGCATTTAGTGTAATAACTCCTAAAATGTGTTTCCTCTCAGTTTTCATTAGGAAAAATTCATTCAAATTTTCATTCATTCAAAGCTCCTGTTAAAAACACATATCTTCAATGAATACTATTCATCTTCTTGTAACTTGTACTGTCTTGTTAAATGTGTTTTTTGTTAAATTGTAAAGTGTCATTGAGTGTATAAAAGGCACTACATAAATAAATTATTATTATTATTATTATTATTTCGTTTTTTTACTTTTGGAGGGGTTTTATCAACATTGTCTAAAAATCTCTAAACCCAATGCCAAAACTTTTGCCAAACATTTTAAAGGGTAATCTATCAGTATTTATAAAATAACTGACTCAATTTTTGATATATTCTGAATAATATGCCTTTAGTTCTAGGTTTGTCTTTATGGTGGGAATTCGCCAAAAACACCCTTAGAGAAAAAACTAAGTCCCTCAGTCTAGAACCATCATTATTTTTAGTCTCTCCCACCGGATGCGAAGCAGGCTGTACCATCTTGGTTAAGTTATTCCTTTGTAATTGGGTATTAGAGCTACACTCTATGATGTTCTTACAATGATGAAATCATCTAGTGACGCATTTCTTAGAATATATCTCCGTCATTAAGCAATGACATCACCAATGACATCACGGAGTGATGTGTTTGTTTGTTTATAATCCACTGTGCTGTTTGTGCTTATGGAGGAGTCTGAGTCAGCAAGTAGATATGATGGGAATTAGCAGTTCACTGTCATGACAGGTTCATCCCAAGCTCATCTACAGTCACACCTGTTTGGGTACATTCCTTGTATTTACAGGTAGCAATACCTTGCTGTGATATTATAAGCAGTTACACTGTACAAAGTTACAGATACAAACAGATACAAAATGTCTCTCCTGGTCGTCGCTGGTCTGCTGTGGACTTCCTGGCCATGGTTGTGTTTGGGTTCCAGCGGTATGTACAGCATTTCAGACACATTTCAACAAACAGCGTGTTTTAGTTAAGATTGTGTAGTTTTCTGCTTCTAGCACTAGGTAATGGATGTGATTTTGTCAAAATTAGGAACATTAATGTTAAACTGAAACCGGCACCTTCTGTATATCTAATTCATTGACGTCTGTGTCCACAACTGGTGAACACACAGTAAAAGTGTGTAGATTTAAGCTTAATGATGATGGTTTAAGCGTAATGATGATGGTTTAATATATATACTGTATACAATAATAGTATATAGCAAAGTGTTTGCCTGGTACAGTTTTGCTCCAACTGTGCAAAGATACTCATTCGCAGTTAGGAATCTTTGTGTTTGTAAATTGCCCATAGCATGTGTGTGTGTGTGTGTGTGTCTATGTCCTGCAATAGAGTAGCACCCCATCCAGAGTGTGCAAAATCATGTGGAAGTTTGAGCACGATGATGCGATCTCAGAAGTTGTCATTAGCGCCAGTGATCTATTAGGTTATTTACGGCACCTGCTCCTGTGTTAAGTTGTGGGCACCGCAGCTTACCTGCTACTCTGCCTCTCGCCCGGTTTCTGTACAGTCATACATCTCTTAACGACGGGGATAAGTTCTGAGAAATGTGTTATTAGGCGATTTCGTTGTTTTGCAAACAAATATAGAGAGTATACTTACACAAACCAAAATGGTATAGCCTACAATACACCTAGGCTACAGTAAACTTTTTATATACAAGTAGAAAAAGTGCACTCTAAAATAATTATAAAAAGCACAGTATAGTAAATACATAAACCAGTAACAAGCTTGTTTATTATCAGTATCAGTATCATGAAACCAGCATCACCACAAAGATGTGCGTAATGTGTTGTGTGACGATGTTACTACCAGCTATGGCGTCACTAGGCGACAGGCATTTTTTCTGATGGCAGTTTCGAAACTTTGAGTGTTTTGAATGTTTGAAAGTCCAAGCATTTCAATAATTCTTCAGACTCAATATTGCCATCTACTGGCAGAAGCTCTTACTGCAGTTACTAATGTGCCAAAGCTCCCCGTTCAAAAAGCCAGTACTTACCAAACTGTGATGTGTCACGACATGGCAATGACACATGCAGTCACATCGAGAATGAATGTGATATAACAAAGATCTTAAAATAATTATTTAAAAAACACAGATTTTATCACTTAAGACTAGCACTGTTCAAGATGCACTTTCACAACTAAACATAGCTTAAAAAAACTGGCCCATATGAAATGTCTGAAATAATTTTGTCTACAATAGGAGTACATAGGAAATAGAAGTTTGCAAAGGAGACTAAGGGGGGACATGATCCCGGTATATAAGATTCTAACAGGTCTGGATGCTGTTCAGCCAAATAGTTACTTCAATAACAGTTTAAATACTAGAACTTGTCACCATAGGTGGAAATTAGAAGGAGAAGATTTTAAACAGGATTTGAGGAAGCATTTCTTTACACAGCGTGTAGTTAGAGTATTGAATAGTCTTCTTGTTAGTGTAGCGCAAGCTAAAGCCTTGGGTTCCTTTAAATCAGATCTAGAAAAAATTTTTACAATTCTGAGCTATGGGCCGAAAAGCCTCCTCTTGTTTGTAATTTTCTTATGTCCTTATGTTCTACAATCTTAGATTGTAGTTAGGAAAGCATATTATCTTTTGTTTATTGGTAGCTTGGTCATGGCTGGAGGCCACTGCAGTTGCTGGGGGTGGAACTTGCCGAGCTTGCAGGCATAGATTTTACATATTACACTCACCTAACTGTTTGCACTGCCTCTAGTCTCCCCTACTTTGGCTAGTTGCACATTTTATGTCCCCTACCCCTCCTGTGCTGCCCGGAGACCCCATATTATCAGGATGTCCTGCCTACCCTGCTGCCTGCGACATCTCCACTACCTGTGACGTCTTACAGGCCTGCTCGCCCTTCTGCCTGTGGGGTCTCTCCTGAATGCCCTGCTGCTGTACCGCTGTTCATCCTTCTGTCAGAAGCAGTGCCTGTACCTGCCTGCCAGTGCTCCCTGCATTGAGACTCAAATGTTAAAATTTGAATAATGTCAAGTGGGACTTTTGCTTCTTGCTCATTTGACTATCAGTTCTTCTGCCAGCCCCTGGATGATGGGCTCCCCTCGCCCTCTGAGCCTGGTTAGGGTTAGGGCTTCCTCTGCTGCCGCCTGGAGGATGGGCTCCCCCTTTGGGTCTGGTTAGGGTTAGGGCTTCCTCTGCCGCCCCCTGGAGGATGGGCTCCCCCTTTGAGTCTGGTTAGGGTTAGGGCTTCCTCTGCCGCCCCCTGGAGGATGGGCTCCCCCTTTGAGTCTGGTTAGGGTTAGGGCTTCCTCTGCTGCCCCCTGGAGGATGGGCTCCCCCTCTGAGTCTGGTTAGGGTTAGGGCTTCCTCTGCTGCCCCCTGGAGGATGGGCTCCCCCTTTGTGTCTGGTTAGGGTTAGGGCTTCCTCTGCTGCCCCCTGGAGGATGGGCTCCCCCTCTGAGTCTGGTTAAGGTTAGGGCTTCCTCTGCTGCCCCCTGGAGGATGGGCTCCCCCTTGTTATCTGGTTAGGGTTAGGGCTTCCTCTGCTGCCCCCTGGAGGATGGGCTCCCCCTCTGAGTCTGGTTAGGGTTAGGGCTCCCTCTGCTACCCCCTGGATGATGGGCTCCCCCTTTGAGTCTGGTTAGGGTTAGGGCTCCCTCTGCTGCCCCCTGGATGATGGGCTCCCCCTTTGTGTTTGGTTAGGGTTAGGGCTTCCTCTGCTGCCCCCTGGATGATGGGCTCCCCCTTTGAGTCTGGTTAGGGGTAGGGCTTCCTCTGCTGCCCCCTGGAGGACGGGCTCCCCCTTGGTATCTGGTTAGGGTTAGGGCTTCCTCTGCTGCCCCCTGGAGGATGGGCTCCCCCTCTGAGTCTGGTTAGGGTTAGGGCTTCCTCTGCTGCCCCCTGGAGGATGGGCTCCCCTTTTGAGTCTGGTTAGGGTTAGGGCTTCCTCTGCTGCCCCCTGGAGGATGGGCTCCCCTTTTGAGTCTGGTTAGGGTTAGGGCTTCCTCTGCTGCCCCCTGGATGATGGGCTCCCCTCGCCCTCTGAGTCTGGTTCCTCCCAAGGTTTCTTCCTTCTAGGGAGTATTTCCTTGCCACTGTTGCCTCTGGCTTGCTCACTGTGGGGTTTGCGTGAGGATAATGCAAAGCACTTTGGACATTGTAATGTTGTGAAAATGCACTACACAAATAAAGACTTAATTTAAGCGAAAGACTCTACAGGACAGATTCCATAATGAAAACCTCTTATAAGTGATGAAATATTCCCTCATTGTCCCCTACAGAAAATAGTCTATCCTCCAATGCAATCACCTCCATTATTACAGTAGTTATGTCTTTAATTCTGGTGATATTAACTTTGAATATTGATAGTTTAAATACTTGCTGGCAATATTGGTAGACTATGTTAAATGATATACCCTGCATCTCTATCTATTAATTGCTCCATTATCATAAAGACAATATATAATGCCGAATAATAATAATAACAAAAAAGAGTAATATATTGTTGAGAGAACATAATAATATTGATTCCAAGTGGGAAAAAAAATTACATTATATTTTGAATTATGCCGCCGTTCACTCAGGCTCACTGCATGCTTTTTGCAGTTTGTGTGTGATTCTATGTTAGGAATCTTGTCTGTAAATTGTCCATAGCGTGTGTGTGTCTGTGGGTTTGCATAGATCACATTTGAGGACCAAAGTGTCCCCAAAGTGCGGTAAAACCTGAAATTTCCCTACTTTTGGGGACATCTTTTGAGGTCCCCATTTGAATAACCTCAGTTTTATAAAAATCCGTGAATGCAATCAAAAAAGTAAAAATGCAAAAAGACTATTTGGGTTGGTTCCTTATGGTTAAGGTTAGGGATGGGTAGAGGTTAAGGGTGTCGTGATTGGCATTAGGGTTTTTCCCATAGAAATAAATGGACGAGCCCCATTTAGATAGGAAGACCGACTTAATTATATTATATTACATTGTGGAGAATGTATTAGAATAAAAAGTTGGTTTTTGGCTCAGACATGTAGCCAAGTGCAAATGCAGGTTTATGTGTGTGATCCTATACTTTCAATCCAGTGACCACCAGTGTTCTCATTAAACCTCCTTTTTCAGAAATCCATGTGACCTGTGTCTTCTCTGAAGTCTGTGTGCTGCCCTGCCAATTTACCAAAGGTAGAGATGAACTCATCCACTGGGACAAAGGTACAGCTAGGGTCCACAGCTTCTACTACAACATGGACCAACTGGGCCAGCAGGACCCAGCATACAAAAACAGGACCTCTATGGACAAGGAGCAGGTTGCCGAGGGCAACGCCTCACTGAGCCTGCAGAGGACCAACCTCCAGGATGGCGGCACATACAAGTGCTACTGCAGCACTGCACAGGCCAAGCAGGAGTACTTCGTCATGGTCGAGGTCAAAGGTCAGTGCACGTGCTACAAAAGTGCTATTACAGAGATCTTTAGAGAACCTTCTAGAATAGTGTGTCTTCATGTAGACATGATTCTGAAACGCTTCTGAGTGACTCACGCTCCTGGTTCCCAGCATCATGATCCCAGTCAGCATCCCCATCAGTCCTGTAACACTCTTGCTGACAGAGTAGGACGGCATGTCTGTGTTCTGCCTGATGTGATGTCAACAGGCTGAGGGCAGGACACTCAGAGATGTGGCAACAGTATATCCTAGGAATTCACACACCATTGGCTGCTTGTGTTAAAACACCAAAAAAATTCTAGTGTCGTCAGTCAAACTGTTCAAAACACCATCACAGAAGTATGCAGCCATTGGTCAAATCCACCGTCCACTCGGTCTGCGGCTCTGTGATGCTTCAAATCCTATTATTGGCTGCTTGCAGGGAAAGACACTGTCAGCCAGTATGTTTTTTCCTCAATGTCAATGAAAAATAGAAAAATATTAATGAATGATTAACCCACTTAAATGCATTACAAAGATAAAAGGGACAGAAATGCTACTGTGAGTTAAATCAGCCTCTGTATGTTACAATAAGAGATTCACATACTATTGTCCCACACAAAGAAGAAAATATCATTCACATGTTTGTTAACAGGGGAAAATTATGTAGTACAGGGAGCTGCTTAATAATTTATCAGACAGGTTCCTGCAGGCAGGTTATATACCCATGTTACACTGATAATGAATCAGTCACTGCTTGGACACTTTCAGTTTATGAAGGTATGAGGTTTCAATGGGGGGGGCGGAGCCAAGAAGGAGAAACATGTTTCTCAACTATGCTGTGATTTGCTATATTTCTGGGGATAAGTTACTAATAAACTTTTGGTCATTCATACACGTGGGAATGTCTGTTATACCTGCTGCTATGTGGTCAATTTAACAACCTGAAGCCAAAAGTTCCAAGAAGCAGAACCGCTGTTTAGGAACCAGGATTAGAAGCCAAAGGTAGCAGGACGTGACACTCACAGCATTATGAAAAGATCTCAGACACAACACAAAGATAACATTTTTCATAAGTTCCTTTAATACAAATATCTAAACCAGGGTTCTTCAACTCTGGACCTCGATTCCAAATCCAGGCCGTGTTTTCAGTTCTCCCAGGTAGTTGTTTAATAATTACTGATTCTGATTGATCAGAGGCTTCACACCTGACTGACAGGTAAAGGAAGGCTGGAAAACCAGCAGTTCTCGGACCTCGAGGACCGTGAGTTGAATAACCCTGATCTAAACCATCAACCTCCTATCGGCTCTACCCGCCGCTCCAGGTCTAACTTTTATTTTGCATTTTTAGCTCCAGTCCGAACAGTAGATATGAAGGTTCTCGATGAGGAGGTTCACTGCTCCTCCCAGAACATCTATCCCAAGCCTCATGTTTCCTGGGCCACTGACCCCCCTACAAGTTCAGAAGCCCTTCAGGCCACCACTGAAAGCTTACCAGACTCTGTGGGCCTCTTTGCACTGGAGAGCTGGGTGGGAATTCTGGGTAATCGCTCAGACTACACCTACATCTGCTCCATCTCCTTAGAGGGAGCATCACAGCTATGGACAGCCTCACTGAAACACCAAGGTACCACGGCTTCAACATTTCAGTCAGGCACTGTTGTCTGCTCTGCTGTGTTTGTGACGTCTGTCTTTGCTGGTTTCCATGTAACAGACATAATTGAAGGTGTAGAGGGCCAAGCTCTGAGCATCCCATGTCATGCTCCGAATGATCTGCAGAACTTCACCCTCACCTGGGCCTTCATGACGACGGGGCAGCCCACTGTCTTCCTCAGCTTCAGCAGCCAGACTGGAAAGGTGGCCAACAACTGGGCTGACCGGGTCCAACTGGACACAATCCAGGCTCAGTCAGGAAACGGATCCTTGCAGCTGCAGAACTCACAGGGCCAGGAGATGAAAGGAACATTTACCTGCACCTTCTCCAATGAGTCCAGCAGACACACTGTCTACACCAGCATCAGCGTTACTGGGGCAGGTAAGATGGGAGACAGGAGCCCAGTGGCTCCAGTCCTCAGCAGCCATAGTGATCTGGGCTGCAGTAAAGGGGCCTCCCTTCCCTTTTGTTATCCTACATACAGTCTGGCTCCTTTCTTAGTCACTGAAGGCTGAGGCTCCATGCAGAGAGATCCTGGCCCTCAGAGCCCCGACCTGGTTGCTGATTAGCAGCTGTTCAGGCCTCTGAGCACCTGAGTCTGGCTGTTTGCTAGTAGCTCTGGTCACTACACTCACTACACTGCATAGTCTGAAATCTCACCCACAGGGAACCGTGAGGGAACAACCACAGGGAACTGGCTGTGGGCAGTTGCTGTTGCTGTTGCTGTTGCTGTAATCATCATAATCATCATAATTGCACTATGCATCATCAAAAGGTACAATTTTTAAGTTATTGATTGAAAAGTTATTTTAAGAGCTGTATAAATTCAGAAACACATAGTTGTTTGTAAAGCTAGTTTGCCAAATGATATCCCAACAAAAAAAAACAAAAACCCCTAATCAGATGCTTGCTTGTCTTTTATACACTTTAATCCATGCAATGATGCTGAATGTAAACTGTACCTTCAGACAGCAGATCTGGGATTGTTTGAGGACGAGATGCCAAGGCAGACAAGCAGGCAACAGAGCAAGCAGGTGGGTATAAAGCAGGCATGCAAACGTGCGTCTGCAGTTACAGTAACATTTAAACAAAGTGAAGCAGATAAAGCCAAAAACACAGTGATGTGATAAAGTCCTATAGGCAGCCACCAGTTTGCAAATGCAGTTCCAGTGACCCCCTCATGATGCCATTTTTATCTGCACTGCTGACTTCCATTAATTCTAAAATTAAAGTTTGATATACCAACTTTTAAGTATAAAACCAACCACTAGATATTTAAAGATGATATAGAATGCAATTATTTTTCCAAATTTTTAATTCTTTACTTGTATCTACATAGGAGGCAGGTGAACTTGATTTGGTCGGAAAATGCCAGAAGAGGTTTTACAGGCCTATTTACAACCCAATTATTTGGCCCTAGAATGAAACAGGCCGTTTTTCCTTATTTGGTGGGATCATTAATATGTTGATGAGCTCTGCTCTGATTGGCACTTCGATGACTCACACAGAACAACCAACATCATGGGTCGCATAACTACATTTGAATGAATTTCGAGTTTTGCTTTAATTTTAAATTTTACTAATCCCCAGAAGCATAGTTGCTAACAAAATTAACAACTTACATAGTTAGAACTATGCAGCTGAACAGTTAGAACTATGCAAGTACCCCTGATTAGGACTTACCTTCTTAGCCTACTAGTATTACAGTACATAACCTTATATAATGGGCTGTAAGTATATATTTTTTCCTCACCATGTGCACTCGTGGAAACTCTGCACTCATGCCCCTCGGGATAGATACTATATGTTGCAGGTTGTCCAGGCCTGTTGGGCTTGAAAATGGGCTGGTACAGTATATGTTAACTTTGGGGGTATAGGTAAGACTTCTTTTACATATATTTATATTTAAAAAAGGAAACAACAGTATTTGTAATTCAAGGTATGCAAGTTCCATGTATCAAACTCTCCATATTCATCTCTGCTGAGTAAAATTTCATTCTATGGCACCTT
The DNA here is from genome assembly GCF_048594095.1 of Paramormyrops kingsleyae. Classification (NCBI taxonomy): domain Eukaryota; kingdom Metazoa; phylum Chordata; class Actinopteri; order Osteoglossiformes; family Mormyridae; genus Paramormyrops; species Paramormyrops kingsleyae. Next base: position 15,205,980 of record NC_132820.1, read on the forward strand.
TAATAGTTAACAAAAAATACAATTCTCAAAAACTACAACCACAATTTTCCTGAATATTTCATAAACCTAAATATGGCTCCTACATTGTTAGTTTAATTATTAGAATTACATTTATACTTTTACATTTAATCAGTTATTTGTTGAGGCTGTTAATTAAAACCTCTTCACCTATAGGAATACAGAAAACCAGCAGAATGATCCTGAGGAGGGAGTGGAACTGACCAGTTTCCCAGTGACCCAGAACCCTGACAGCACCTGAGGCAGGAGCTCCAGACCTGCGGTCCATAATCAGAGCCAAGAAATGAAATCTACTCTACACACATTGTATATTATATATGTTATTTAGTATATTAATCAATATTAAGATTTATTATGTTCATTAACAATAATAAACTCATTCTGTAAATTTCGAACACTATTGTTAAATGAAAATGTTTCACTTATATAGCGTTTTTTAAGACATTCAAAGCACTCCGAAGAACCAATGGGGAGCCACTTCAACCACCACCACTGTGTCGCCCCCACATGGATGATGTGCTGCTCCTCACACAACAGCTAAGGCGGTGACGGGACAGGAGAGAATTCATCAGTTAGATATAGGAGACCGTCACAAACTCAGGGGTTCTTGAGAGAGAGAGACAGGGAGGGAAGGAGGGAGATGGAGGGGAGAGAGACAGAGAGGGTGACTTTTGACTTTTAAAATTACCAGAGGTGTAATCAAAATACTCAAAATACTCAATCAAAGTAATCAAAATACTCAAAAATGTTACTCAAGTGAAAGTACAAATGATGAGTGAAAATTTTACTCAATTAAAAGTAAAAGTATTCAGCCAGAATCACACTTGAGTAAAAGTAAAAAAAAAGTACCGCATTAAAATTGTACTTGAGTATTAAAAAAGTAAACGCAAGAATGAAAACTAGAGATTCTTCTTTACGTTTTTAATCTATAAAAACATGTGAATGAACCACATACAAGGTTTTATCCTGCTTTAGAACTGTTTAGATTTAACCATTTAATTATACGACAAGGCACACCTAATGCAAATATGGAACATGCTACTTACAGTAAAGGATGCATTTCATCTTGTATGAATCCTTACTAATACCACTAAAAGAAAAGTATTCGCTAAGGTACAGCACGGGTGCTCTTGGCCCTGTGGTTGATTTTGGACTGCGTTCACTACTGAATCATGTTCTTCCTCCATTTTCTTCCACTGATTGAATGGGAAGAATGGGATCTAATTTCCAGGTCAAGGTGCTGTGCGTTGTGGTGATTGATGACGTTACTTCCAAAGGACCAATGAACATGTCTGACTAATTTCATAGAATGTGAAAATGAATCTCATTGGCACAATTAATAACATTTTAATTAAACTGGGATTCAGTGCAATTCAATTGGTTTGTTAGCAAGGGAAAATAGAATGAAGTGATCTCCAAAAATGAGTATTTAAAATGATTTACTTTTTGACTGTAAATAAAATTGTAAGGAGTAAAAAGTACTTTTTTTCTTTAAAAATGTAATTAAGTAAAAGTATTAATTTTTAATTGTACTCAAGTAAAAATCCCCCAAAATAATACTTAAGTACAGTATTCAAGTAAAATAACTCAAGTACTTTACACCTCTTAAATTACTGTACCCCAGTGCACAAAGCAAGGTACATAAAGACATGTTTGGTGTAGAAACACTTGACCTCAATCCTACTGAACACCTTTGGGATGAACTAGAATGGAGATTGTGAGCCAGACCGTCAGAACATCAGTGCCTGACCCCACAAATGCTCTTCTGAATGAATTGGCAAAAAATACCACAGACACACTCCATAATCCGGTGGAAAGCCTCCCCAGAAGAATGGCAGCTGTTATAGCTGCAAAGGAGGGACCAGCTCCGTATTGATGCCTATGGATTTATAATGGCATGTCTGAAGTTCCTGCCGGCCCCTGGAGGATGGACTCCCCCTTTGTCTGGTTCCTCATGAGGTTTCTTCCTTCTACGGAGTTTTCCCTTGTCACTGTTGCCCCTGACTTGCTCACTGGGGGCTTTGGGCAGGGATGCTGAAAAGGACTTTGAGACAATGTTGTTATACAAATAAAACTAAATTGAAACTGAAAGTTTCAGCACTGTTAGATGATTGAAATTTTTGAGTATTTGTAAAAATCTAAAATCATGGGAAAATGGCACCCCTGCCCCCATTTTCAAGACTTTTTCGGTAAAAGACTTTTTTTAAATAAAATACTAAATTAAAAAAATTCATTTGACAAGAATTTAATAAAACATACTGAATAAAAATAATATTGATATGTTTTGCACATTATTTAAGTGCTACAAACTGTACACAGACATGCCATTTGGATATGGAACTATGTTCATTTAACAATAATTGGTACTTTTTATTGATCCCTGTGGGGAGATTCTCTTTACGCTTAACCCAACTTGCTCTTTGTAGTTGAGAGCAGGCTGGCTGTGAAGGGCAGCCACCCATAGCAGCCCCAGGGAGCTGGAGGTTAAGGGGCTTACTCACAGACCAATGGATGTGCTTAGGCTGGGCTCGAACCGGCGACCTTCCAATCACAGGCTCAGAGGAAATGACATGTAAAGATCTACAAATGGTCACAATATTTTTTTTTCTTTGTGTGGTCTGTGCCTTGAAATGTCCATTGGACCAAAATATAATTAAAATTGATGTACATTGCCACATTGGTGTTTAAATCTGTTTCTTAGTATAGAACCCCAGGGTGGCCAACATCACTATTATTTAACCTGGCAATTATCCTTTAATGAATCTTAAAGACAAAGGTCCAGAGAGGTAAAACATGAAACCTTAGTGCCATAACTCTAGGAGGAGATGGTTACATGTGTTTTTGGCAAAATCAAAGATGGATGAAACACAACATACCTCCTGTGGAAGTTTCATAAGTTCCAGGTTATGATCCTTAAATCTGACGAAGCACAAAAAAATTGTGAAATATCAGTTTTCGTGCTGATGAAGATTTGTTTGTTTTCTAATGGTATACCGCCCCCTAGTGGCCAACTTTTAAGAAACTTGCACACCCAGTATTCAATCCCTACAAAGCACTGCTGAGATATGACTTACCTCCTGTTTTGGCATCATTTACTATCAAGTTCCATTTTATGACTGTCAGATTCCATTCAATTTACAGTGGTACCTCAGAACTCGAATTTAATCCGTTCAGAACTCCGGATCAAATCCTAAAAAGTTCGAGTTGTGATCGAATTTTCCCCATAATAAATAATGGAAAACCAATTAGTTGCTTCCCAGCCCCAAAAAATTACACCTAAATATGTTTTTTTTTTTAGCATTTAAACACAAAATGAACCGGATAAAACAAGAAGAGCATATACTGTACTAAACACATCTAAGCACATTTATCAAAACAGTAATTTGTTTGATTCAATGAAAGGACTAGATGTACCAATCCCTAATATTTCTAATGGGGAAGTTTGAGGGATGGCTGCTATGAGAAATGGCAGCTAGGAGGCTTTACCAGCGGGACACATCAACAGTTGTGTGCCTCAGCTTCACAGGGTGTTTCGGCCATTTATCACGGCACCCTCTGCTGAGGCAGGCCCACCACAGGTTGATCAAGCCGGGGCATGTGTCTCGCGGTTAGCTGATCGCCTTAGCTGCCCAAGTGATGTCATCCCTCTTCAGCCACAGCCAGTGACTGGTTCTCTCAGCAGTGTTGGCCAGTTCTCTGATAGCCTGTCAATGAGCCTGTCCCCTGACTCCAACCTCCGTAAGGAGCTTCACCGTTGTACTGGCAACAAAGCCCCTACACCCCATCTCCACCGGGGGGACCTTGATCTTCCAGCCTCTGTCCTGCACATCAGCTGCTAAGTTGGCATACCGCAGCTTCTTATGTTCAAAGGCTTCCTCAATGGCATCCTCCCACGGTACCGTCAGCTCGATGACATAGGCAAGCTTTCGGAAGTTAGACCAAAGGACGAGGTCTGGTCACAGAGTACAGTAGTTGTTACGATCTCTGGGGGGAAGATGAGCCTCTGGTCCAAGTCAGCTTGCATCTGCCAATCCCTGGCTACATTCAGTGGTCCCAGATCTGGGGTTGAAGGGCTAGTCCTCCGCTTGTCCCCCTCCCGGACAAATGCTGGTGGGTGCTGGCGCACATCCTGGTTGGTGAAAGGTTGGGCGTTGATGGATGCCCTCTTGCACTCAACTTTCTCAGCTAGACACCTGTGGACCTGGTTGTGTCTTCATGTGTATCTGCCTTGAGTGAGGCTAGTCCTACAACCAGGATGTGCTTGAGTGTTGCTGGGACTGTACACAGGGGGCAAGATGGGTCCTTTCCAAGCCATAGCTGCAGGTTTATGGGAGAAGGCAGCACATCGTATGTGGCTCGGATGATAAAGCTCAGCCTATTGGACTCCATTCCCCAGAGTTCACTCCATGTGAGTTTCCTCTTTTCAACTCCCTCCCACTTCATCCAGCGGCCCTGCTTGGCCTGCGCTAGTGCTCTGGCGCATCTGGCTGCTTCCTCCACCACCATAGTTCGACGTTTGGTTGCAGATGCCTGTTGCCAGAGAGGTGTTACCGCTCCAAGACTAAAGCCTCCTCTGCCCTGTTGGACGTGGCCCACCATGTCACGATGGAGAAGAGCAGATTTGGCCTGTAGCACAGCTGTGGCTGGGGTCCACTTCCTCCCTGTTGCTAGGGTGGGAGCAGCGCCTCTCACTCCGGGATCCTGGGAGTCCTTGAGTGACATGTCCAGCCTCACCTTAGCGCATTTGAACTCCTCGACCAGGCTAGGAATGGGCAGTGACAGTATTCCATCACTGTAGAGTCCAACGCTGCTGAGGCATTTTGGAAGTCCAAGCCACTTCCTCACGTAAGAGCTCACTAGCCTCTCCAGTCGATTGGCATGAGTGAGCGAGACCTCGTACATGGTCAACGGCCACTACAGTCTGGGTAGCAGCCCAAACTGGAGGCACCAGAACTTCAATTTCCCTGGGAGTGCAGTGTTGTTAATCTGCCGGAGGCCATTAGCCGTGTCATGCCGTAGTTGTTCAAGTTGCTGGGTGTCATTGAGGTCTGTATTATACCACCGCCCGAGGCTATTGATAGGCTCCTCTACGACTGTTGAAATTGGTTCTCCACTGATATAGAGCCGCTCAGCTGTCAGTTTTCCTTTTATGATGGAGATACTGCGAGATTTGCTTGGCTTGAACTCCATTCTTGCCCACTGGATGTTTTCCTGGAGTTTCTGTAGCAATCGCTTAGTACATGGCTTTGTTGTTGTAATGATGGTCATGTCGTCCATGTAGGCTCTAATGGGAGGAAGCCGGAGGCCACTCTTGGTTTTCTCACCTCCCACTACCCAACAGGATGCCCGTATGACCATCTCCATTGCCATGACGAATGCCAGGGGGGAAATGGTACAGCCTGCCATAATACCAATTTCCAGGTGCTGCCAGGTGGTGGTGTTGTTCTCAGATGTTACACAAAACTGTAGATCCTGGAAGTAGCTCTTGACCAGCTCTGTAATGTGGTTTGGTACACTGAAATAGTTGAAGGCCATCCACAAGATCTCATGAGGGACCGACCCAAAGGCATTGGCAAGGTCTAAAAAGACCACATGAAGGTCTGTCCGTTCCTTCTTGGCAGTTTGAATCTGGTGCCAGATGACATTGGCATGCTCCAGACATCCCGAGAAGCCCTGGATACCGGCCTTCTGCATTGATGTGTTAAAGTGTTTCTTTGCAAGAAAATAGATAGCCTTTGAGCCAAGACTCTGAAGAAGATCTTTCCCTCTACATTCAGCAGGCTGATCTGGCGAAACTGGCTGATGGATGAGGAGTTCTTCTCCTTATGGATCAGAATACCTCCTGCTCTTCGCCACGCCCTTGGAATCACTCCTTTCCGCCATGCTACCTTCATCAACTTCCACAGGTATTTGAGGGCTCCAGGGGTGTTTTTATAGAGCCTGTATGGAATGCCATTGGGTCCAGGGGCTGATGCTGATCTTGCCTGTTTCACGAACTTCTCTACCTCATTCCATTTAGGGGGCCTTATGTCCATTTGGTGTTCTGGTGCCTGAATAGGTGGCATGTCGCTCGGGATGGTGACTGGCTCGTGCCTTCGACCATCAGAGTGCGTTTCCCTCAGGTGTTCTTCCAGGTCTTTTATGGGCACTTTGAGGCCCCCACTCTTCTTTTGAACAAAAAGGCCGTTAACAAAGCTGTACGGGTTGCTGTAGAAGAGGGTCCTTGTCCATTCTTTCCTCTTCCATTGTCCTCTGAGGTGCTCTGCTCTTCGCAGTTTGGTCAGCTGCTGCTTTATTTCATCCTGCAGATCAGCAAGTCCCACCCTTTCTGTCTCATGGGCCCTCCTCCACTGTTTCCTCAGTTGTCTTTTCTTTTTCACCAACCTGTCAATTTCCCGCTGCCTCCTCAACTTTGGCTGGTTTAAAGGGCTTTTCTGCTGCTGTAGGTAGTCTACAGACTGGGCAGTTTTTATATGTATGGGTAAACTATTCCAAAGGGTAGGAGCCAACACCACAAAGGCACGATCACCTCTACATTTAAACGCAGATCTGGGGACATAAACGGTAAGAGATATGATGGGGGTATGGAGGTACACAATTTCTTCCAGATATTTTGATGCCAGGCTGTTTAAGGCCTTAAAAATTAATAATAATATTTTCATACGAAAAGATAATATGCATTTTTAATATGATAATATGAAAAGAAACCAAACTTGGTGAAATATGGCCTTGCTTTTTCTTTCCTGTCAGAAGATGCACGGCAGAATTTTGGACTAGCTGCAAATGGTGAATGGATGACTGATCTATGCCCACATACGGAGAATTATAATCAACTCATGATGTAATGAAGGCATGGATCACATTTTCAAAGTTCTAAATGAAAGATTTACTTTTGCCAGTAACCTTGAGTGGAAAAAAACAAGATTTGACAGCTGAACTAATTTTTTGTCAAATTTAACAATACTATTAAAAATCACCCCGTGATTCCTCACAAAAGATTTGTTGTAAGGGGCATCAGGGTCATTCCAGACTGCTGGATCTCTAAGCACAATAACCTCTGTCTTACCTTTGTCACAAACTCTCCTGTCCATCTCCTTGTATGACCAGCAGGGGCCGCTGGTGGTCCTCTGGATCCCACCTAATTCTCCCCAGGTTTGTCTTGCTCGTTATTGTCAATCCTATTGTGCTAACCATCCACCCCTACATCGTGTCAGCCCCTCATTAACCATGTGCTTGCATTGTGTCAGCCCCTTGTTAGTCAGTGTATAAGTGTTTCCCAGTCCTGTGTTCCCCATTTCAGTCATTAACATTAGTTCCCCTGTTGCCTGTGCCCTTCCCATTTCAGATCACACATTGTGATCCTGTTTGTTTCTTTGCTCCTGTTTTTGGTTCAATACAGCCCCTTGTTCTTCTGATACCTGCCCTCGAGTCCTTCGTTTCTTGTTTTGCAACAATTTTCATTGAACTTTAAGAAGTTTAAATGCATCCAGGTCTTTATATTTTTAAACAATCAAACAATGGCTGCAATGAGTCCCTGTGACTTGACTTTAGAGGTAGATAAATGTAAGTGTCATATACAGAACTATCATGTCCTGCCCGGTCAGATCCTCATGTTTCTTCATGGCTCTAACAAGCCACTCCTACTGCTCAATAGTCCTACCTCTTGTTCCAGCCCTCATGTGATGCACTCCATCTGCCTCTCATTACATTCTCTTGTTGCTCCTGTATTTAAGTGCCTGTCTGTCAAGGGAGGTACAGTTCCATCGTTGACGTTGTGCTTCTCTGTTGCCCATATCCTAGCCTCCCCTGTTTTCATCCCCCCATGATCTTGTTTGTTTCTCCATTCTGTTTCTGCCATAAACCTTTCTTTGTTTGTCCAGACTCCTGCTTCTGTGTCTACAGCCTATCTCAAAACACAACAAAAACAATGAAAATGGATTTTAAAGTTTCCTAAAATAGAACCTGGGGGCAGAATGTAAAGTGAACAGAGGAAGGGACCTAAGAATGAGCCCTGAGGGACCCCACGGGAAAGGGGGCTGTACTAGAAAAGTAGAAAAGCCTAATAGAATGATGTCTGTTAGATAAATGTGAATTAAACTAGAGGGCAGCACCTCTAATCCTACCGCAATGCTCCAGACAAGCTAAAAGGACTCCATGATCCCCGTGTCAAAGGCAGCCGTAAGGTCTAACAGCACCAGAATAGCTGAACTCCCAGTCAAAAATTAAAAGAATATCATTACAAACTTGTAAAAGTCTTGGATGACATGGTTTAAATCAAGACTGATACATTTCATTAATGTCATGCTCATGCAGGAATGTATGCAGTTGCAAAACAAGGACTTTCTTAAGTCTCTGTTGAAGTCTCATCTACTTGAAATGGTGTTTCAAATGAAGTGGAACATGATATCCTTGACTTTCCTAATTGGAATTTTATTTTGTTCTGTGTTATTTGTTTGTTTGGTTGTTCAGTTTCTTATATTTATATATCCTTAATAAAAGCCTAACTGCATTTTGATTATATATACCTGTGTAGTTAGGTATGAAGTGGTACAAATGTGTATCACTTCACCCATCAGGAAAGTACGTGTACCTTTCTACTTAGGGTGGTTAGGCCCTTAACCCCCAGCTCCATGGGCGCCACTGCAGGTGGCTGCCCTTCACTGCCAAGCTCACTGTCACCTACATGTGGGTCATGGAAAGTAAGATGGGGTAAGTAAAAGGAAATTTCCCCACATCAAAAAAGTGTCATTATTATCATTAATAATAATAAATATTATTATTTAGAGAACATAAATGTACCTCTAAAAACAATTGTTGTACCTGTGACAGTATGTTTTTGTTTTTTGTACCTTTAGGAACAAGTAATGTACCTGTAGTATACCTTCATTTCTGAGCGCGTGATGTGGAATAAATAAAATGAGTAGCAGTATATGAATGGACTCAGACTTCCTCCGATCTTAAACCACCCTGACCTGGATAGGTGGGTGGATGGTGGATGGCACATATTTAAAAGATGGATTGGATACTTATCATTGAAAAAGAGTGATAGGAATGCTTAGCAGATCACTGGCACTACAGGTTCAGCACAAGCTTCCCTGTTCGCCATGGTATACATTCATAGTACCTGAACTTATATACTATAGTATCACACGTGATTAAAGTGTAACTTGACAGCTAACCTTTGGAACAGAAGGAAATGTCTCTCCTGGCCGCCGCTGGTCTGCTATGGACTTTCTGGCCATGGTTGTGTTCCAGCGATAAATACAGCATATCAGAGACATTTCATCACACAGCGTGTTTTAGTTAAGATTGTGTAGTTTTCTTCTTCCAGCACTTCGTAATGGATGTTACTTTATCAAATTCAGGAACATGAATGTTAAACTGAAACCTGCACCTTCTGTATGTAATGAAATGAAATGTCACAAGCTAAACTACATTCAAACGTACATTCAAGTCATTGAATAAGTTCTGTATGTTTTTAGCTAATATTTTGTAACTTTGAAAATATATGTATATTGCCGAGGGCAACGCCTCACTGAGAACCTTCTAGAATAGTGTCTTCATGTAGACATGATTCTGAAATGCTCCTGAGTGACTCACGCTCCTAGTTCCCAGCATCATGATCCCGGTCAGCATCCCCATCAGTCCTGTAACACTCTTGCTGACAGAGTAGGACGGCATGTCTGTGTTCTGCATGATGTGATGCCAACAGGCTCAGCACCGTGGGCAGGACACTCAGAGATGTGGCAACAGTATATCCTAGGAATTCACACAGCATTGGCTGCTTGTATTAAAACACCATAAAAATGATCAAATTTGAGTGTCATCAGTCAAACTGTTCAAAACATCATCACAGAAGTATGCAGCCATTGGTCAAATCCACAGTCCACTCAGCCTGCAGCTCTGTGATGCTTCAAATCCTATTATTGGCTGCTTGTAGGGAAAGACACTGTCAGCCAGTATGTTTTTTTTTCCTCATTGTCAATGGAAAATGGAAAAATATTAATGAATGATTAACCTACTTAAATGCATTACAAAGATAAAAGGGACAGAAATGCTACTGTGAGTTAAATCAGCCTCTGTATGTTACAAGAGTTTCACATACTATTGTCCCGCACAAAGAAGAAAACAGCATTCACATGTTTGTTAACAGGGGAAAATTATGTAGTAGAGGGAGCTGCTTAGTAATTTATCAGACAGGTTCCTGCAGGCAGGTTATATACCCATGTTACACTGATAGCGAATCAGTCACTGCTTGGACACTTTCAGTTTATGAAGGTATGAGGTTTCAATGGGGAGGGCGGAGCCAAGAAGGAGAAACATGTTTCTCAGACATGCTGTGACTTGCTGGATTTTTGGGGATAAGTTAACAGTAACCCTTTGTTCATTCATGCACATGGGAATGTCTGTTATACCTGCTGTTATGTGGTCAATTTAACAACCTGAAGTCAAAAGTCCCAAGAAGCAGAACCGGTGTTTAGGAACCTGGATTAGGAGCGAAAGGTAGTGGGACGTGACACTCAGCATTTTGAAAAGGTCTCAGACACAACACAAAGATAACATTTTTCATAAGTTCCTTTAATACAAATATCTAAACCATCATTCGCCTGTCAGCACTGCCCATCGTTCCAGGTCTAACTTTTGCTTTTGCCTTTTACCTCCAGTCCGATCAGTAGATATGAAGGTTCTCGGTGAGGAGGTGGATGGGAGACATGGGACATGGGAGACAGGAGCCCAGTGTCTCCAGCCCTCGGCAGCCATAGTGATCTGGGCTGCAGTAAAGGGGCCTCCCTTCCCTTTTGTTATCCTACATACAGTCTGGCTCCTTTCTTAGTCACTGAAGGCTGAGGCTCCATGCAGAGAGATCCTGGCCCTCAGAGCCCCGACCTGGTCGCTGATTAGCAGCTGTTCAGGCCCTCTGACCTGAATCTGGCTGTTTGCTAGCAGCTCTGGTCACTACACTGTGGCACAACCTCAAGGTCACAGGACCCGTGGGACCATAATCAGAGCCTGGAGTCCAAGAAATGAAACCTACTCTGCACATGATGTATATATTTGTATATTAAGATTTATTATGTTCGTTAACATTAATAAATTAAATTCATTCTGTAAATTTCTAAAAAATCATTCTTAGCACCTCTCCTGTTTTGATTTTCATACCATTGCAAGTTAGGAGGTGAACTGTGGTAAAACAGAGCAGAGTTGAAGCACTGAGACACAGCTTCGGTCAGACTGCTGACTGATAAGGGGTCAGAGGAGCAGGGGAAGGTCCCACCCCACACGGCTCCAGGCCCCCGCTGGGGGAGAACATGCTGGTGCTCCTCTGTTACATACCGTGCTCAGTCACTGAACAGGGGGAGTCCCACATTTACCCATGGAATTCCGAGGGTAATGACATCATCACGTGAGCGATGGGGGGGGGGCACGAGGATTGTGGGGAACGTTAAAACTGCAGCAGCTTTACACTCTGGCCCAACATACAAACCAGAGCAGCTCTTCAAGTCCGCTCACTTTAAAAGGCATAGAAACGCCAGCAGGTGATGGACCAGGTCCCCCACGACCACAAAGGACATGAGCGGGGGGGGACGTGTGTCACGTCACAGGGAGACATTGTCACCCTTAAGCCGGCCGCTGCTCAGGTTGTGGATCATGGCGATCATCTGAGCGTGCTTGCTCAGCTCCTCCTCCTTCTTCTGTAGCTTGGCCTCTAGCTGAGACTTCTGTAGCTCCAAGGAGGAGGCCTAAGGGGCAGGCAGAGCAGGAGGAGGAAAGACCCAGGTTCAGCAGCATCTAACAATACATGTCACTACTGAAACATACAAAACCAGCCAGAAAAAAAATCATCAGTCTGGTTGACAGGAGCTGCCCAAGTACTTCAGGACGGTCTCAGTAATGCAGATTGGAACGTGTTCAGAGAAGCCGCTACCACCTTGGAGGATGTTACTGCCCCCAAAAAGTGTCACCACAAGAGCCAACAAAAAGCCCTGGTTTAGATAAAAGGTCCATGTGCTGTTTAGAGAGAGAGATACTGCCTTCAGGTCAGGGGACAGATCAACTCCGAACAGGAGAACAGCCAGGCCACCCTCACGACATCAAAGCAAAGCGCGACAAGATCCAGAACCACTTCCACAACACCGAAGACACCCACAGTTTATAGAAGGGCATCCAGGCTGTCTGTCAATACACGCCTGCACCAAGTAGCAGTGACAGGGACACCACACTCCCTGAACAACTGAACAAGGTCTACACATGGTGTGATGCACTGCTCGAAGGGCCTGCGAGGAAACCCATCCATCCTACCAGCGAACAGGTGATCCGTCTAATTACAGCCGACGTAAGGAGTACTTTAACCAAGGTCAACCCACAAGAAGCTGCTGGACCTCACAACATTCCCAGTCACGTGCCAAGAGAATATGCTGATCAACTGACTGATGTCTTCAGACATCTTCAACGCATCACTGAGCCAGATGATCATCCCAACATGCTTTAGGTTCACCATCATCCTCCCAGTGCCAAAGAAATCTTCAGTATCCTGCCTGAATGGCTACCGCCCCGTCACATTAACTCCGATCGTGATGAAGTGCTTAGAGACTTCAGTCAATGTGTTGCTACAGTGCTACATGCACAAAACACACCAATGTCAGGCACTGTATACTACACTGAAATGCTACGGACTGTATGCACACAAAATGCACACAATTACACTGCATTACGGTTGTATTTGCCCTCCACTCTGGCTGCTAATGCAACATTTGCAACTGTTGAATGTTAAAATATCATCTGTACTTAATTGCATATTGTTTTTAATTCTTGTTTAGAGTCTACTACAGTTATTTAAATATTTCTCCCTATTTGTGCCTTTATTACTGTATTGGAGCCATGACGTCTCGTCTTACTGAACACATGTATATAGCTGAGAATACAATAGAGTGAACTTTGACTTTGATAACAGCGCCAGGCCCACAGTTCTTGGGGAGAGGGGCTGCACTTTGTCCCAGGCAGCACAGGGCATAAGACTGGGGTTCACCCTGGACGGGATGCCAGTCCATCATAGCATGCGCACACAACGACTGGGTACCGAACTTCGGCACTTTTGTGGTACCGACCAAAATGCTCCTATCGAGGATCAAAAAATTAATTATCGTTCAGTCCCAAATTCCGATACCCAACAGTAAATCTCAGCGTCTGTGAACTAAGAAGCATCCAGCATACTTCAGTAAAGATCTAAAGTCACTGATGATTGGCTGTCTAATGTTACACAAAATACAGTGAGTCAACAAATCAGCACAAAAAATTACCAACACCCAGCTACCTTCGCTAGATGATATATACAGAACCCGGTGTCTTTGACTGGCCACGAAAATCTTCAGGGCCCCATCTCACCCTGGCCCCCCCCCACCTCTGCACTCTGCTGCCCTCTGGACGGTGTTATAGGTCTATTAAGACGCGCGCCTCCAGACTACTGAAAAGCTTCTACCCAGGAACTGAACTCAGTTAAATAACTGTTCATTGCATCTAAGTATTAAGTGCATGTGTATGCATGTGTGTCTGTACATCATCAGAACCGTTAGTTCTTCAGAGGCACTACTGTGTTTACAGTGACAGCTTGCTGACTGGTTGGGCCACAAGCAGCGGCACCAACATGCAAATTATGCGGAAGTCTAGAAAAAGATTAGATGGAATTATTTTTGTACCTCAATAAAGACCAAATAATTTTTTGCATGCATCTCCATATATTGCCAATACCGGCAGTGAAAAATGCCAGCGCTTATTAGCGGAATAACATTATAGTTTTTTTATTCTATGGAAAATGAAAGAATGATCTGCTGGCCCCCCAGTAACTAACAAAATGACAAACACATACAGACACCCTGGAGGCATGATTCAAACCCCCACCCCTGGAAGTGTGAGCCCCCTCACCTCCCTCTGACCACAGCCACAGAAAGCCGACGCCCCAAAGCCAGCTCACCCAGTAACAGCAGTGTCTGATTAACCACACTGACTGCCAGTAACCAGCGTCCCCCCGTTCGTACCCGGATGCTGGCGTCCTTCCTGGCCAACTCTGTCTTGTTCAGCTCCTTCCTCAGGACGTCGATGGTCTCCTCCATGTCCTCCTTCTCTTTCTCCCGCTTATGTGCTTGCTCCTTGTGGCTCAGAATCTCCTGCTGCAGACCTGACAGCCAGGGACGTGAGGTAAACCGACCACAGTTACAATCACGGATAAGGAGGCCGTCAGGGTCGACAGACCCCCCTGCAGCAGGAGGTGCAGCGTGTGACCACCTGCCAGCCCCCCAACACCTCCTCACCTGCGATCTCCTGCACCTTCAAACTCACATCTGTCTGCAGTGCTTTGATCTGCCCCTCCTTCTCAGCCAGCTGGGAAAGAGTTCTGTCACACACAGACACACATACACAAACTGATACGTTATCATGGTTACTCACTGCACCAAACTCACTTAAACAGGCCCCAGGGTTTCTGCAGGTTTTCTAAGAGTAAATTTAAGACTTTTTTAAGACCTTTTTAAGACCAAATAAAGAAAATTTAAGGAAAAAAAAAATATTGTAGGGAAATTCATACGAATATATTATAATCATAAGAATTATGATATATTATAATCATAAGAATCATAAGAATATACGTATTCTTCGGCCTTCCGATCGCACTACATGTCTAAATAGCGCGCTTTAGAAGAAAGGGTTCATCTGCGCATGCTTGTCAAGTTCTTCTTCGGGTTACTGACAGATGAAGCAGCACATAACGCCATCTACCGTTCAATGAATATTGAGCGATCTAAGCCATGTAGCACAGAAATTACGCTTTCGCTTCTCTTTAAAATCAAAACACATGAGGAAACAATCCCTCACAAAAATTTATGCCATGATCATATGAATTTAAGACTTGCTGGTCTGATTTAAGACCTTTTCAAGGCCTTAATTCACGGAAAAGTGATTTAAGACTTTTTAAGACTTTTTTAAGACCCGCGGAAACCCTGGGCCCAATGTGCATTACCCATAACCCTCCAAGTCCCACCCACCTGTCCTGCTGCGCCTTCAGTGCCTCGTTCTGCTTCTTGATGGCGTCTGCTTGCTTTGTAAGGCCAACGTGGGCCAGCTGCAGCTCCTTCAGCATCCTGTCGCTGTCATTGAACCTACAGGAGGGAAAGTCCCCCGGTCAAGGGTGCGAGAGCCCAGCCCATCCTCCCCAGACCCAGTACCTTTGGGCCTTACCTGGCAAGCAGCTGGTTGTAGGAGCCCTTGAGCTCCTGGTGCTCCTGGGAGTCGGCCTGCAGTCGTGCGTTGTGCTGCAGCAGCTGCTGGATGTCGGCGCGGGCCTTCTCCCCCTCCGACACCTGGCTGCTGAGCTCCACCTGCAGCTCCTCCTTCCGCTGCTGTGCCTCCTTCATTAGAGCCGCCAGCTTGCGTGCCTGTGGATGGGGCATGCAGCACCGTTCAGGTCCCAGTTAGGTTAGGAGAGGGTGCGGAGAGAGCAGAGCTGCGCGTTCTGGGGGTCTCACCTGGGCCTCGGCCTGCGCTCGCTGGCAGCGGTACTGTGCGATGACGCGGTCGGCCTGCGACAGGGCCAGCGCCTTGGCCTCCAGCAGGTCCTGCAGGCGGCCCTCCTTGGCCTAGAGGAACGACAGACCATCAGGTGGGGCGAGGAGACACCGCGGGCATAATGGATGCGACACGGATGGATGGGCACGGTACAAACCGCCAGCGCGGAAATCTTCTGCTCATAGACGTCCATGATCTCTGACACGCGCACATCCTTCATCTGATCCTGCATCTGCAAAGCATGGCTGAGACACTCAAACCCAGGTCAGCAGCAGCACTCCCAGCAGGTACGGCTCGGTGAGGCAGAGCCTCAGCCTAACGCACCTCCATGCCACTCTGCAGCCGCTCCATCAGGTTCTGGATGTTGTCCCGAGATGGGCTCGGGGGCTGGGGGGCGGGGCAGCCTCGACCAGGAGCAAGGAGGTGGAGGGAATCCAGGGCGGGGAGCTGGCGGACGGACAGCTGCCGATAGGCATTGTTGGCGGCGATACTCTCGCCAAGGCTGTGGGGAGACCAGCCAGTCAGCCTCCCTGCATTAAAATCGGATCGCTACAAGCAGAACAGTCGTATTCTAAAGGGCAAACTCACGTAAGGGCAGGAAAGTCCGGGAGAGGGGCAGCTTCACGCAGGATGCGGAGGGCGGTCTGCACGTGCTCCCTGCGATCCGACGTCAAGGCCAGAGACAGCGGGCCGGCCGTGCGCTGGTCCTGCGGGCGGCACACAGAGACCCACTCTGCTGCAGAACCAGCCACTTGGAGCCGAGCTCTACAGAGAACCCAAACAGCAGACACCTGCTGCACCGGCTTTCCATCCATTGTTAAGCTGCCGCCGGGTAAATCGGTGCTACAACGGCTTTTAAATGCGCTTTCCATCCATCACCTTAAAATAATGAAACTGCAAGTTTCACAAAACATACTTCATGATAAAATCCATGAGGTATGCAAACAAAAATATTTTACCGTCCACATCTTTACCTGATCAATATTTTTTTCTTCTAAAACACCTGTATTTATTGTTGGATGTGAATGTGTTAAAATAATGATAGTTTATGCAAAACAAAAAGTTAGAAACCACAATGTACAAATTATACATACATTGTAGAGAATCCATAAATAAAAATCCACATGAAGTTACCACACCTGCAGAGTCCTGTAGAAGCTGGTCTCCATGTCACGCACCAGCTGCTTCACGTGGCTCATCAGGTCCAGCGTCTTCAGAATCACCTCAGAAATCAGCTGGCTTGCAGGTGTAAGCGCACAGAAGCATGATGCGAGGATCACAAGATGCTTCCAGAAGATAATCAGAGGAGGTGATTTAGAGGAACCCACCTGAGTCCGGAGTCTGTGAGGGAACAGCCTACAGCTGCGTCCATGTGGCCGCTGGAAAACAGCGCCTCCACCTGGGCCAAGCAGAGCGGAGCACTTAGCTCCTGAGCTACCAGCATCTGTGCGGAATCCTCTCTGCACAGCGGTGACTCAGTCAAGGGCGAGAACAGAGCGAGAGAGACAGACAGAGAGAGAGAGAGAGACAGACAGAGAGAGAGAGAGAGACAGACAGAGAGAGAGAGAGAGACAGACAGAGAGAGAGAGACAGAGAGAGAGAGACAGACAGAGAGAGAGAGACAGACAGAGAAATGGAGTGATGGAGAGAGACAAAGACAGAGAGATGGAGCGCGAGAGAGAGAGAGAGAGAGAGAGAGAGAGAGAGAGAGAGACACGGACACGGACACACACACAGCACATTGAAGGATATTAAGCAGCAGCTCCAGAGTTCGAGATGCCCGCAGGCAGTACTTCTTGATCTCAGCCTCGTCAGCCATCACCTCAGGGAGCTGCAACAGGTCCCGCAAGACCGGAAGCAGCAACTCCAAGAAAGGCATCACCATCCCAACCAAGGAGGAATCTAGTGCCTCCTGCAGGAGGAAAGGGAGACAGACAGCATAAGGGGGGGTGGGTCACAGCGAGACACACAAAGGACACACTCACACTCACCTCACACAATCCCGTCAGCAAGCCCAGAGCCTGAAGGGAGCAGCAGTGAGCCCCGTCTGGCGGCAGGCTGACCCACTGCAGCAGGGCGAGGCCCGGCTCTGACCCGCCGCCCGGGGCCTCCTTTCGGGACCCGAGCTGCAGGCGAGGGCCAGGGGGCCGGAACACGGCCTGGCACAGTAGCACGCGCAAACCCGGGACGGAGGAGACAGAGACCAGCAGCTCCAGCACCTGCAAAGGGGGCACCACGGGAACACACTGAGCTGAAGACACCAGCATGAGCAGATGTGGGAAGGAGGCAGGGTGGGTGCAGGAAGGCGAGCAAGCGGGGTTGTGAACGGGCTCTGAACCTCCATTGATAAGGCTGGAGCTCAGCTGTTACAGGTCACTTACTGTAAGCCAGATGTGGCAACACCCGGCGACCCCTAAGCCCTAAGGCCCCCATCCATGCTAAGCACCTGACCTAACACTTTCCCAGAATGCACTGCAACACTCACTTTGCC
The DNA here is from genome assembly GCF_048594095.1 of Paramormyrops kingsleyae. NCBI lineage: Eukaryota > Metazoa > Chordata > Actinopteri > Osteoglossiformes > Mormyridae > Paramormyrops > Paramormyrops kingsleyae. The sequence continues at coordinate 15,224,044 of NC_132820.1, forward strand.
AGCAGAGTCGGGGTCCCTGCTGTGCAGAAGACCAAGCACCTGCGACAGGCAGCGAGGAAAGTGCTCGTACCTGCAGGAGGAAGGAGAGTCACTGATGATTGCCAGGTGCATTGCAGAGTCAGTCACTAACCCACAGAGAGTCAGGTGTGCCCTCAACTTGGTCAACAAGAAGATGAACGGGCTGACCTGGAGAGGTGATCTGCCATCTTGGGGTTCTTCAAAAGATCCACCAGAAGGTCCACAGCATACTTCCTGGTGAGAGTTCCATCTCCATTCACCATGATGTTGAAAATCAGCTGGTACGTCTGGTGGATGTTCTTAGCATGAAACAGCTACAGGACAGAAGCGGATGGTAGGTGAAGGTGTTAGCACCAGGTAGTGGCACCAGCAGGGTGAGAGGGAGAGAATGGGGGAGGAGGGTTCATAACAATGGGAAGGAGAGAAGAGCTATATACGGTGGGAGGGAGCATACAGGGCAGGAGGGGCTGGACTGTACCAACTCGGTACAGGGGGCACGACGACTCCTACCTTCTCACCAACTTCCTCATTGAGGGTGAGACTGGTCAGAATAGAGAGTGCAAACACCACTATGGTTAGGCTACTGTGCGCCAGAAAGTTGATCAGAGTCCGATAGAAGGTCTTCACATGAGTCTGTAGCACAAGACAGAAAAGGAGAACAAAACATTGCTGAAAGAAAACCAGAAACCGGAGACAGCAAGAGCCGAGTACCACATGCAACGCCTACACCTCCAGCAAAGCAAGGAACGTGAAGCCACGTCCCAGAGAAGGCGGTTCTCACCAAGGACTTGACATGGGCCTGGATGGACACGTTGCACCGGCAGAGATTGGCCATGAGGCCCAGGCAAGGCACAGTGAGGTCATCAGTAGGGGACTGTCTATACAGAAGAACATTAACAATACACAGGCAAATGCATGAGCACATGAGGTCCAGACGGTGGAGGGCACCCCCCAGGAGGAAAGAGACTCACATATGCTGCATCAGGAAGGCCACCAGCTCGTCCATGTAGGTGGCACTGTGGGAGATCCTCACATTGTACGTGAGCTTCTGCAGCAGCTGCAGGCACTGCAAAGCGCGTCTTCATATGATCCACAGGGAGGGAACAGCAAACACCAGGCCTGCAACCCCATGTACCTGCCTATACCACCCCCTGAACTAGCCCTTCTAAACAGCTTATCGATGATTCCTGCAGTAAATACGCAGAAACTGCAGACTGAAAATACATGCTATACCCTTGTTAGGACATTGGGTTAGCAGCAAAAGACAAGACAATACAGTTTACCTGCAATACCACCTCCTCCCTGGGGGTGGAGCTGTTGTGATGAATGATAGCTGCTAGTGTCCCAGTGAGACTGTAGTTATGAAGAGCAGCTCTGGTCTCATCATCCAAGGCTGGTTTAATGAAAGGAAAAAAATAAATGCAGCATGACAGGGGACACTGATGGGCAGAGGGACAGACGGACAGGGAGGACAGAGGCAGAGGGGAGATACCAAGCTGGGCCAGGAGCGATATGATGTTCCCAATGAGGACAGGGCTGGTGTTGGGGTCGCCTGCCAGCTCCACCAAACCACTGAGACATTCGCTGGGCAGCACCTGGCTGGAGGACAGCAGCGTGGGGCCCTTCAGCACAGATACAGTCTGGAGAAGGGGACAGCACGATGGGTGTTTCTCAACATGTGTACTTGACCATACTTGTGTTCTCCTGTACCAATTATACGTCATCTTCCATTGCAAAAGACTAATGCTCAAGCACAAAAGTACAGAGGAAGGTAACAATCCCCCGGGTGTCGTTTTTGCCCCGCCCCAAATATAAAGGATGCATCGTACTTTGGAGGCAGGTTAGCAAGACCGGTCGACCGCAAGTACGATTTTACCTTCTTGGTATTGAGAAACACCCGTTTACAGCCGCTACAGAGCTGGGCCACAACCCAAAGAGAAAGGGGAGAGCCCAGGCCACCCCGCTCACCCCGATGAGCCTCTGCAGCTGGGCAGCGTCGGCCGCCGACATGCTGGCCTTGTACTGCTTAATGGCCAGGAGCAACGATTTCAGGCACGTTGTCGTGTCCATCCTGAAAGAGACAGCACGACGTAAATCCAACAATGATATACGCCCATACCTTACAACAGAAACACGTACACGGGAAAAGAGCGAGGCAAATTCTCTCATTATATGAAAAATAACTGGAAGCACGCTTAAATAAATATTTAGATTACGCCCAACAGAAATTTAAGGCAACATCACATTTTAACGCTTCTCACCACTTTAACACCAAATAACGTGACGGTACATTGTTTCGCTATCTGGGGTTTTTCCGTACACGATACCGGTTACAGACCCTCCTCACCTCTGTAACGTAAAGATATAAACCGAAGTCCGGAAATGCTATTAAACAGCCTTGGATGTGATGGGTGATCCGTAAATAGTGCGATATATTAGCAGTATATTGACCGGTTCCTAATCGCGAGCCGCGCCGTCCCGCGCGCAGCTTCGAAAATATGGACTGTACCACTCGAGCTGCCGATGGGGGACGTCCGACTTTACCCTGCAAATGATCCACTATTCGGATTGACCACATCGACATACCAACTTCAACTAAAATATATACAATATATACAAAGATATACAACTATACAATATCCAACTCTAAGACATTTAATGGAATCGCCAAGCGACATTCAACTTAAGTAGTCTCTACGTTGGGAACGGGATGTCGTCATCGCGTCTAATGTTTCCTGGGTGGCGCTGAATTTATACATTGTCGCGTGTTATGTTTATGTGTTTTTTCGGTCAGTTTGCTCGTTAATGCTCTTCAAAGCCCGACGTTTGTGCGCCCTCGAAGCAGGAGTAATTGCTAACTTTAGGTTTACATGACGGCCTTTAAGCTCCCATCAGTGTTAGGTAACGTGTTGACAGCAGGGTTTCGTTTACGAAAATTAAAACCATAAGAGAACAAACAAATACTACACATATTGTTTCCGAAAGTAACTGACGTGAAATAAATACAAAGCGCCTTTAGTTGACCATTAATAACACCTGGAACTCGTTTTGCCCATTTTGAATACATTAGTACATAATATGCGCTGTTTTCATGTAGGAATCACCAAAGATCAGACATATTAAATAGTTTTACAACTTTAGCTCTATTTCTAGAAATATATTTACTGAAACTAAAATATGTTTTATAAACTAAATAGAAATATCTTTAAAATAAAACTAATGAGACCCTACAAAAAACATAAAATTAGAATGAATTTCTAATGAAAATTGATAATAATAATAATAATAATAATCAACTCTTTATTGTCCCCGTGGGGAACTGTTTTTATGCCTCCCTCAACTCACTCTGTAGAGCGAGCTGTCCACAAAGGGCGGCTAACGGTTGGGGCACCCAGGGAGCTGGGGGTTAAGGGACTTGCTCAACCCATGCTGAGGCTGGGTTTGAACCGGCGAACTTCTGATTACAAGCCACACATTGTATAATATAATAACTAAATAAAAAATAACATTGGTTGACAGTGAAGTCAACACAAAATGATGTGGGTGCTCCATGCTGTCCTCCGGGGCCGGTTGCAGCCCCCTCCCAGCGGCACAAGCCAGCCAATTACATTTTGAGATTGAAGTGAAATTGGCTGTCTGCTAAGTCAATACCCCTCAGAATTTGGCGCCCTTGTCTTGGGGTTCCTAACCTTTTCATGACTGTGGATCGGCTTATGTCATACTAAAATTTCAAACTTGTCAACTGAATGCCAATTGAGGGAAGAGTGTATCTATTTCCTTTTTCAGTTGTATACGTAAGGAGTTGTAAACATATGCATGGCCTATGCATATATAGTTTATTTTCAGAAATTCCTCCCCAGAACCTCCAGCGTTCCAGGAACCCCTACCCACGGGCTGTCTGCATTGCCTAATGGGTGACCCAGCACTGGTGTCCTTGGTCATCTGTGAGAAGAGTCGGGAAAGATATGAAAAGCACAAGTAAGAATTTCATTGAACTATGTTAATTGTTTTGGAAGTAACTGTACTTTTACTTGAGTATGATTTGAGTACGGTCATTCCACCCTTGATGCTGACAGATACAGTCAGTGAGCGGATGTGGCTTCAGCAAACTGTGCAACCTGACAGCCGCCTGGTGATACAGCTTTGTACTTAATATGTAAATGTATGCAGAGGAAACAGCTCATCGTGTATGCAAATAAGCATTCTGATATTCACCTCGCCTGGAAACATGTGGAGTCCCACATTTTGGTATGTGTACATGTGCTGTGTGAACTCTGCAAAACGACATTTTGCCTGCAAAATGTCGTTGCACTGAAGTAAACGCTGTAGTTTTATGAGACGCTGATAATGGAGGCACTTAGTGACTCGGGAATGTAGTGGTTACAAGTGGACAGCAGAGGGCAGCAACAGCATGTTCCTCATTTCCATAATCCAAACATCCATTTTCTACCACCAGGGGTGGGCAATTTTATCCGCAAAGGGCCGGTGTGTATGCAGGTTTTTGGGATAGCCTGTAGGTCAGCTGTTCAAACCCTGGTGTGAGGACTCTTCAGCCAATCAGTCCTCTAATTAGTAATCTAATTAGGGAGTTGCAGCAAAACCCCGCATACACACCGGCCCTTTGCGCATAACATTGCCCACCCCTGTTCTAGACACTTTTGTCCAGTGCAGAGTTTCAATGAGCCTGAAGCCTTTACCCAAGAATCCAGTCACTGTCTGAGCCCAGCCAGTCATACTGTCACATACTATGGACTGCTCCCAGTGGAGTTGTGGACGGAAACTGGAGTATTCAGGGGAAACCCACAGAGATTGTGCGAAATCCACACGAAGGACTGAGAAAAACGGGTAAAGGTTAAAAAAAGAGAATTTTTTTTGTGCCATTGCTGGTTATGTAACCCTTGGATTAGTTTAAACTAATTCAGAAAGATGCAAAGAGAAAAGAGAAACTGCAGAGTCAGATGGAAGAAAGCTGGCAGGATATACTTCATTTACATTACAACAGCAGACATTTATCCAAAGTGACAGACAATCAGGGGAGCAGGGCCAGTCAGTCCCTAAAGCGACTGAAGTTAAAGGCCTTGCTGAGGGGCCCAATGGCGAACTCACTCTGCCAGCCACAGGATTTGAACCCTCACCTTTCCAATTGTAGACTCAGGGCTGTAACTAGCAGAGCTGCAGGCCGCATTTCTCTAACCTATGGTGGCTCTACCTCCACAGAGTTATGTGCTCTGGGCTGTTTCAGTTCTGCTGTCAGCAGGTTCTGGATATTATCTGCATCCCACATCACATGAAGCCAATGACTGTGCTGGTCGCAGTGCTACAGGCCCAGAGCAGACAGAGGCCCCACACATCAGCACCCTGCACCCTGAACAGCAGCTGATCACTGTGTGACCGCAGCCTGAGCTGGGTTGGATATAGCCGTCGTGGATGCAGAGGCTGGGGACTATCAGCCAGCTCCCTGAGTCACGTTCACCCAACATGGCTGCCTCGGGCCTTCTGGGTAAATTAGTCTTTGGGCCAGATAAGGACAAGAAGCCCAGAAGCACCAGTGTGCTAACTTTGGCCACATTTGCTACCGTCGTTGCCGTCAGCCGGACCTGTCCGGTTAGCTCCAGCTGTGTGAGCTGTGACCTGCTGTAGCTGTAGCTACACTGAATAGATCTGAATGTAGCACAGTGCCGCTATTAGCCATACTGAGGTCCCCAGAGGCTCAGGGGTGTGTGAGTTCGCTCAGGAAGCCATCTCCATTTCAGAGCAGGAGATCCTCAAGTACAGGGATTGTAATCCAGTTTCCTAATGTAGCTGAGCATGTCGTCTGGTCACTTGCAGCCCGTCCACCTCGTCACCCTCCGCACAGCACCGGCGGGCACGCTCCCAGCAGCCTGTCCAGCTGCCCTGTGGGTGCTGAGCTTCGCCGGCAGGACAGGCTCTTATGGGGAAGGGGCGTGTTGAGCTTCTGAGGAACAGAGAGCAGCCACTGTTTGTAGAGCTAATTAAACGCACAAATGCAGGGAGAAGCATGGAGAGCGAACATCCCCCCAAAGCGAAGAGTCAGCAGGGACACGGATCTGCTGATACTTATTACTCACCGCCGGGGGGCTCGATTTTCTAGCTCTCTGCTTGTCCTCTAAAGTCTGCCCTGCCTTTTTCTTATTTACTGTGTCCCTGTGGGCAATCTGCTTTGTTCCTCCGCATGATGCTTTGCAGAAGCCCTCCCTGATTGGCTCGTGCGGCGGGATCTCCAGTCCTGTCTGGACAAAAGCAGGGCATGGGCAGGTGGGCAGGAAGGACAGCCAAGGAAATGGGGAAGACAGCAGGAGAGGGGGCGACAGTCAGAGAGAAAAACAGATAAGAGGGAGAGAGGGGGAGCGAGAATGGCAGGACCTGGCAGGCATCCACCGCTGACGAGAGTTCCCGCAGCCCTGCTGTTGCCATGGTGATGGGCCAGAGAGAGAGAGAGAGAGAGAGAGAGAGAAAGGAGAGCGAGCTAGAGAAAGGAGCGAGACAAGGGAGGACGGCAGAGCGAGCGAGCAGCGGAAGGAGAGGCAGCTTCAGGAGCACCACAGCAACCATGGACATGCAGTGGGAGAGCAGTGAGGCACCAGGCCGCGAGCCCCAGCCACCCGGACGCATCAACAAGGCCGCCTTCAAGCTGTTTGGCCGCCGCAAGCCCACTATCTTTAGCATGCGGGGCAGGCCAGAGGAAGCCAAGGTGGCCGGCAAGGCGCCACTCGTCAGGAGCAGGACACTTGATGGGCTGTCCGAGGAAGGCGCTCACAAGGACGGCCTGGAGTCCACCACGCTTGGCTCAGAGGAGACGGCCAGAGCCCCGGGGGAAGAAACGCCCCCCCCGCCAGCACCACCACGCCCCTCCATCTCATCCGTGGCCTCGGTGAAGTCGCTGGGCTTCCTGACATTGCTACGTGGGGGGAGTCGGCGGGGTGGAGCAGGCCCGCGGAGGGGGGGGCTACGCGGACTACTGGGCAGCGTGCGTTGGCCACGAAGGGCCCGGGAGCCCGAGGAGACACCCACAGCTCCCCCAGAGGGGCTTCTGCTGGCCTCCCGCTCCAACAGCGTAGAGATTGTGAAGGAGCATGCAACTCTCACGCCACATCCAGCACCACGCGCCCTGGATGTCACCACTGCAGACACACACCTGCAGGAGGGGCGGCCTCTCTCTTTGGCCGCTTCTCCTGGGAGCCCCCCCACCGTACCTTGCATGGACCTGCTCAGCTCCGTACTGGCTGATATCTCCTCACTTGGGAATTTCAACTCGGCAGCTGCCTGCACTGATGTCATCGGCATGGGCGGGACGTCAGATGGAGGGACAGCCTCCCTGAAATCTGGCTCCCAACTCGAGGCTGGACCAAGCTCTCTACCTACCCCTGCATCATCCCCCACCATTGCTCTGACTGCTTCAGCAACAGCTAAATCAACCCCCATTCTTAAACCTTCTTCAGCCTTTACCCCTACCCCTACCTCTCCACCTACCCCTGCCCTTAAACCTGCTCCAGCTCCTGCCCCTACCTCTGCATCTACTCCAGCTCATACCCTTACCTCTACATCTACCCCAGCCCCTAAACCTGCCCCAGCCCCTACCCCCGTACCTACCCCAACCCTTACTCCTACCTCTACACCTACCCCAGCCTTTAAACCTGCCCCAACTTATACCCCTACCTCTACACCTACCCCAGCCCCTAAACCTGCCCCAGCTCCCACTCCTACTCCTACCTCTACACCTACCCCAGCCCCTAAACCTGCCCCAGCTCCTACTCCTACTCCTACCTCTACACCTACTCCAGCCCCTAAACCTGCCCCAGCTCCTTCTCCTACTCCTACCTCTACACCTACCCCAGCCCCTAAACCTGCCCCATCTCCTTCTCCTACTCCTACCTCTACACCTACCCCAGCCCCTAAACCTGCCCCATCTCCTACTCCTACTCCTACCTCTACACCTACCCTGGTCCCTAAACCTGCCCCATCTCCTTTCCATACCGTCACACCTATCCCTGACTCTAGTCCTGCTCCAGCTGCATTCTCTACTTCTACAACAAACTCCGTCTCTCATCCTGCCCCAGTTCCTCCCCATACAGTCACACCCACCCCAGCTACTGTTTGTGCTCCGACCGTTGGACTGGATAATACTGCAGGTCTGGGTGAGGCAATCCAGTTCCACCTTGATGAGGGTGATGGACAGACAGATGCCCGCATGCCAGATCTCGAGAGGGACGGCCAGTTTCTCCGCTCTCCCCAAACCCCGCCTCCTGATGCAGGCTCTGTCCTTTATCTGGAGAAGAGGCCTCAAGTAAGTAAGATTCCTGTGAGTGGGGGCAGTCGAGCAGGGAAGCCATCGCATGATGTCACGCCTGAGGAAAGCAAATGGGACCTTGACAGCCTTACGGCCTCATCTAATGTCACACCTAATGCCACGCCCGCTGCCACACCTTGCGAAGGGGAGGAGTTTGGTGGCCTTGTGGCTCTGCAGGATGACTTGAGCCCAGAGGAGAAACCAGAGAAGCGTGGCATGAAGTCCGCCAGCCGTGGCACCAAGATACCTGTGAAGCAGACTCCATTGGCACTTTCTACCCGTCAGGGGGTGCCTCTGCAGCAGTGCCCCCCGCCGACTAAGACTGAGGGCCCCCGGACCAAAATCCCTGTGTCAAAGGTACCCATCCGCCGAGCTGGGAATAAGGTTCCTGTTGGTACGCGCCAGCCCCCCCAGGATCTGTCCCGGAAATAAAGTACCTGATCCGGATGCCCAGCTGGTTCTGTACGGTGGACGGCCACAACCTTGCTGGTGTCACTGCACGATGGACGACAGGCATGATTCTTTCCAGAGGATTTTTCTTTCAGGATGTTTACCCACTTTCAGACATCAACGTGTGGGCGCCATGTGTCTATCGGGAATACAGACCCCCCGCCCCCCCCCCCCATGTTGCCTCGGTGACGCAGAGCCACGGACTGATGCAATAAACAACAAAAACAGACCCTGAAGCACAAGATGACCCCAGACCTACGAGCATCATGCACATGTGCCACGTTCACTGGACAATGCCAGACCTTCAGAACCCAGCAGTGATGTAACTGGGAGGCAGAGAGGCTAAGCAGGGCAGTGGCAGGTCGTTCTGCCTGGGCCTGAGGTCCGTCATCAGGAAAACCCGCTTTCGGGGAATTGGCAGCACCCCTGCGGGCAGCTTCGTACCCTTTGGTACTCCCTTCTCTTTGTACAATGCACCCCTGCCCCGGACTACAGGCACGGCCCGGAGCCTCCTTTGGGACGGTGAGTCGTGGTGAGACAGACACGGGCTATGTTGGGGTCTACAGTACTCACAGCACATGGGTTTCCCACTGTGTACATATTCACTTGGACCAGGATTATTTTTGTTGCTGTAAATGGTGTTTTATTTCCTATTTAATTAATAAATGCTGGTTTGTGTGACTCACAGACTGCCACTTTTTATGGTCGGAGCTGTGTTCTTCCTGAGCCCGCTGTCCTCCCTCGAGCGTGAAATTGTGTGCCCGCACGCGTGTGACTGTGTGCGACTCTCGCTGTTATAGTGTGCATATGCTACGGAAAGAGACTGCAGAAAGTTAAGGGGAGGGGATTGTGGGAAGTGGAGGGGCTAGTCTGCACTACAGAGGATAAGTCTCAAAGCAAGGAGGATAGCAGAAATCCCAAGTCTTAGTGAGTGGGGGACAGTAGAGATCCCGGGTCTCAGGGGGATGGCAGAGATCCCGGGTCTCAGGGGGATGGCAGAGATCCCAGGCAGCAGAGATCCCGGGCTCCGGGCATGGGGGTCGGCAGAGATCCCAGGCCCCAAGGTGAGGGTGACGGCAGAGATTCTGGGCCCCAGGGTGTGGGGGACGGCAGAGATCCCAGGCCCCAGCGCAAGGAGGATGGCAGAGATCCCGGGCCCCAGGGCGTAGGGGATGGCAGAAATACCAAGTGGCAGAGATCCCAGGCCCCAGGGCAAGGGGGACGGCAGAGATAATAATAATAATAATAATAATAATAATACGGCAGAGATACCAGGCAGCAGAGATCCCAGGCCCCAGGGCGAGGGGGACGGCAGAGATCCCAGGCCCCAGGGCGAGGGGGACGGCAGAGATAATAATAATAATACGGCAGAGATACCAGGCGGCAGAGATCCCAGGCCCCAGGGCGAGGGGGACGGCAGAGATAATAATAATAATACGGCAGAGATACCAGGCGGCAGAGATCCCAGGCCCCAGGGCGAGGGGGACGGCAGAGATCCCAGGCCCCAGGGCGAGGGGGACGGCAGAGATAATAATAATAATAATAATAATACGGCAGAGATACCAGGCGGCAGAGATCCCAGGCCCCAGGGCGAGGGCGACGGCAGAGATCCCAGGCCCCAGGGCGTGGGCGACGGCAGAGATCCCAGGCCCCAGGGCGAGGGGGACGGCAGAGATCCCAGGCCCCAGGGCGAGGGGGGCGGCAGAGATCCCAGGCCCCAGGGCGAGGGGGGCGGCAGAGACCCCAGGCCCCAGGGCGAGGGCGACGGCAGAGATCCCAGGCCCCAGGGCGTGGGGGACGGCAGAGATCCCAGGCCCCAGGGCGAGGGCGACGGCAGAGATCCCAGGCCCCAGGGCGAGGGGGACGGCAGAGATCCCAGGCCCCAGGGCGAGGGCGACGGCAGAGATCCCAGGCCCCAGGGCGAGGGGGGCGGCAGAGATCCCAGGGCGAGGGGGACGGCAGAGATCCCAGGCCCCAGGGCGAGGGCGACGGCAGAGATCCCAGGCCCCAGGGCGAGGGGGGCGGCAGAGATCCCAGGCCCCAGGGCGAGGGCGACGGCAGAGATCCCAGGCCCCAGGGCGAGGGGGGCGGCAGAGATCCCAGGCCCCAGGGCGAGGGGGGCGGCAGAGATCATTCGCGTTTAAGATAGCATCAATGCAATGCCCCTGAGATGCCATAACAGCTGAGCCTCTAATACAAGGTTTGCTTTTCATTAGAGGATGATAACAGCTGCAGGTAAAAGAACAATGTTCGGAAGATTTATTATGGTCTTTGTCTTTTTGTCAGACAAGGAGAAGGCAGGAGACATATGTCAGTCTGAGCGGCAGCTAGGTTTGTGTAGCTGATGGACACAGTTAATTAAGGAGGTCAGTCTGCCATCTTCACTAGCTTCATTAAGTGTCTTGCCAGTCAGCACCACGGCTGCCCTCATACACACTCACACTGACCATGGATTGGGACGGCCCAAATCACATGACCCTTCAGAGGTATGATATGTGAAAAGGCAGAGGCGTAAACATGTCTTACTGCAGAGTCAGTCACCAAGAAGCTCGACAAAGCCAGACACGCAAAGGAGCGTGATCTGATGGGGAGGAGCTGATCAATAAGGTGAGCGGTAAACACAGATATAAGCACATATACCAGTGCTTTGGCATGTAAACACTCATGGTTACGGATTATACCACATATTCAGCAGGAGTCAAAAGTCTGAGTACACTTGCTGTAAACTGTTTCTGCATTTTAGTAAAAGATGCACTTTAGTAGAAAGAGATTCTCAGAGAAAAAATGCTGTAAATTTTACAAGGAACTCTCTAACCGGTTGCATTATTTAAAAATATTAATATGTGCATTAAGAATTTTATTTAACATGACCTGTAAGCTTTGGATGGGACGTTTTTGCAGATTGCGCATCTGGATAACATGTCGTTAAATGATTTCAGAGATTTGTGGCATTTCTACAGCATTTCACCTCCATTTTGCACACCTTACATATGACTTTGCTTTTGTCCAGCTCTTCATATTGCCGAAATCCGAAACACACCTATCTTTAGGCTTGACGGTCCTTTCAGTGGAGCAGCTGTTGGCATGTATTTTTTTCTGTTTTTGTCATGGCAGATCTCATTGTGTGAAGCTGGCCATGCGAGACTAACAGGGTTAAAGCTTCACATATCCCCGGGAAAACGCCATAGACTGTAAAAGGCATATATTTAAAAAAATCTCAGGATTCTATGAATCGATATCAGACAATGCAAATGAAGATTGATTTGCATCAGGAAGTTGATTTTATTTTTTTAAACCCAGCACTACTGTCCTAGTCCCCTCCTAGACGTTCCGTGGGATCGATGTTTAGAGACCAAGCAGGCCAGGTCATTCCCCTTTGGTATTTTTCATCTTCATTTTCTTTTTGATCAGATTTTTCTTGTCCTATTATGAGCATGTCATTTGTCATTACATAGTCCATATTCAGCATGATAATCAGCTGTGATCCTGATAGATTGCTATGCTTTTGAAATATGATTTGCCAACAAAACAACTCTGCCGCCTCCATGTCTGACAGCAAGAACCACACTTGCAGAACTAATGTCTTAAAAATACACAGAAGCCAAATATTTCAAACTCTGATTTGTTGTCCGTAAGACCAGTTTCCAATCATGTCAATAGTCATGTTTATATACTGTAGTTCAAAGCACAGAGATTCTGGATTCAAGCAGGTTTACTCTTGTGACTTTTGACTGTTTGCAGTTACCTAATCCCTTTTCATGTCGAGCTAACCTTTTTCTTCCAGTACACAAGGCCCTAACATCTGTTCAAAGATACCTCATCTCTGTATACAAAGACGTAAACACCATTCTCAGTTACTCTACAGGGACGTAATCTCATTTGACAGTAATCAAAGTGTTGCAATTTGAGTGACATCATCATCTCAGAGGGACTTAATCTCCAGCCATGATTACATTTATTTAGCAGCTGCTTCTGTGTGGAACAGAGCAGGGTCAGACAGTGTCTCTGGAGGAACTGGGGTTAAGGACCTTGCTCAGGGATTCGGTGGTGACAGAACTCTGCCAGTCATGGGATTTGAACCAGTGACCGTCTGATCACGGGCACAGAGCCACACAGCGCCCCAGTGTGGCGGGGGCACCAAAGCTGATGATGGTGGAGGCAGCTGGACCGTGTGGTAGGACAGTTTAATGGACACAGACATGCACAATGCTGCTACCAGCCCCACCGTAGCTTCCATGGTAATGCAGTAACCAGCCCCACTGCCGCGGTCACGCAGTAACCCGCCCCACTGCCACGGTCACGCAGTAACCAGCCCCACTGCCGCGGTAACGCAGTAACCCGCTCCACTGCCGCGGTCACGCAGTAACCAGCCCCACTGCCGCGGTCACGCAGTAACCAGCCCCACTGCCGCGGTCACGCAGTAACCAGCCCCACTGTAGCTTCCATGGTAATGCAGTAACCAGCCCCACTGCCGCGGTCACGCAGTAACCAGCCCCACTGCCGCGATCACGCAGTAACCAGCCCCACTGCCACGGTCACGCAGTAACCAGCCCCACTGCCGCGGTCACGCAGTAACCAGCCCCACTGCCATGATCACGCAGTAACCAGCCTCACTGCCGCGGTCACTCATCACTCATCCCCATGTTTGAGGTCACGAGTCACAAGTCCACACTGGGGCTGTGAGTCCCACTGCAGACTAACAGCGGGAAGACACGCTCCACTGAAAACCATGCCCCTGGCACTGTCTCCATGGCAACCTTAGTAGGACAGCCAATGAAAAGCTATGACTGGGTGGGTGGAGACCCAGCGTGTTTGCAGAAGCACTTGCACATACGTTCGGATGCAGACATGGTGTCACAATATAGCAGGATGTTCACAATAGCTTCTCAGTGTGTAGCCCCGCTATAGACAGCTGACATACACATTTGGGGAAATGCCAGTTAATGTTCATCACAAAAATGCAAAGAAAACCACATCAGCAGCTATTCAGGGGGCCTTGGCTATGCCGACTACTCCCATTAATGAGGACGCAGAATCCTACGGCGTGTAGCGAGGTCACGGAAACAAGGGGCGCTCCAGTGATGCCGCACAGTTCCTCCTGAAGCGTGTGCTGAAAGAGAAACACGGACGTGATCTCCCACTGTGACGGGCAAAGAAAGGGGGGGAGGGGGTGGGAACGAGGGAGATTAGAGAAAAGAAGGGGAAAGCGAGGGGGGAGAGCAGGGAGGGAAGGAGAGGGAGGAAAGGGAGGGGGGGGGGGAGAGCAGAGAGCTGGAAAAGGCAGACAGTAGTGAGCAGGCAAACAGTTCCCCCGTCAACAAGAGCCGGAGAGTGTCCTCTTCCAGCTGCAGACCACACCCATGTGACATGAGGCGTCGTCACGGAAACAGAACCCGCAGACAAAGCACTCTCAGCTTAGGGGTTTATTTCTGGATACAAAAATAAAGAAACATGCAAGATGTATAATAAAAAATACAACAGATTAAAATATTAATTAAAATACTAAGCTAAGGAGGAGTATTGTGGGACGGGGGAACCGGATCTCTCATCCTCAAGCCAGTGATAACAAAGGCACTCTTCACCATTATCAATAACATCATCATCTCCCCTTGCTTTGTAGTACCGTCTGGAGTGGGGGTAGTGGGGCACGACACCCACCGAACAGAAAAGTAACACACTGTGCCACTGAGAGCGTTCTGACAGTGAACAGGAACTGGAAATATAAATGGTGGCTCAGAAACAGAGCAGGGGTCAGTTTAGATGCCAGGGTAGCGGTGGGGGGGTAGACCGGACAGCCCGATTCTGGAAACATCCTGGGGTAGTGAGTGGTAACAGACTGCCCCCTAATGACTAAACAGTAGAAATACTCCACTGAACAGCTACTCTGAGCTATCAATAGGTCCAAGTGCATCATTTCAGTCAAGGGTAAACACACACGCACATAAGGAAAAGTCACATGATATAAAAATAGAATTGAAATACAGATTCTTTGGCACCATAAAGACGGCGAACAGCATAGAGCTTCAACATTGTTAGACACTATGTGTCCTGAGAAGCTGGAAGGTCATGGAATTTGTCTCACCCCTGAAATGACCTTTAAGCTCTGTCTGTTATTGCAGTACCATGTTTTAAGGCTGGGGGGGTGTGGCAGCTTGGGGGTAGGTACCACACACAGTCCAAAAGGGGGAGGGGGGGGGCAAGAGAAATGGTCCGGAATGGGCATAAGGCACTAGGGATTTTCTGGACCATGTGTTTAGACCATGAAGTGGGCGTAACCCTCAGCACCCGTGATGATCACGTCCATCCAGATGCGCATGGCTTCCGGCGATGGTGCCACCATGTAATACACGCGGTCGTGGGTCTTCACGCTGAACGTCAGCGAGGCGTTGGGGCTCTGTGAAGGACACGCACAGCCAAACAGCTCAAACGCGTATGCTTATGATGCGTGTCACGTCACACACAGTCCTGTGCATCTACGTGTCTGTAGACTCTATGTCTCAAGGGCATCGGTTTGGTTTCAACATTGGTAGACATTGGCAAACACACACAGTACTCCCAAAATATTGGTAGGGACCTACCATCAAATTAGGGCTGAGCAATATCATATCGATATTATATCGCACAATAATCACCAGGGCATCAGATGACAGACAAAGCATTTGGCCGGGCGCCAGCTTTTCAGTGATACATGGACGTTTATTTATGTTCATAATTTGGTAAGAAGTTTAGTAGTATTAATGAGATGCATTTTGTGATACCCAAAAGTTAGTAATCTGTATGAACTTTATGTTTCTTAAATTCGATTATCGGAGCACCCCACACAATACTGTTTTGGTATACTATGGTTTGGTATACTACGGTCTGGTATACCTCAGTGCAATATGCACTGAAGTCCGGGTGAAGAAGAGCAGCCACCACGACATCATTTAAAAGAGGAGATCTTGCAGATAAACAAGGTAAAAAGACGTCGGCGGTGTGACGGCACTTTTTGCAGTTTTAAGTCTGACACATTTATTAAACATAAGGATATGCCGTATTTATACTGATACTGACTTTTGGGCATCATAAACTGCCGTACTACTAAACTGGCTAGCAAATTGTGGGCGTAAATAAACGTCCATAAAGCACTGAAAAGCTGGCACCTGGCCAAATGTTTCGCCTGTCATCTGAAGCCCTGGAGATTACTGCACAAGCGCAATGCAATATCGATACGATATCGCCCAGCCCTAATCCAAATATATACCCTTGCCATGTCTCACCTTGTGTGCATTCTTTAAGTGATCATAATAGACTTCCTCAATGGCCTGGAAGTATATGACTCCCTTCAGCTGGACCTCATGCTTATCTGGAACCAACAGAGACAGGAGACACATGTGACCAATATAACCACCACTCATGTCCAACTTGCACAAAAATGTAGGCCTTCACCTGCTGGTGAATCCTCACCCTCCCACTAGCTTGACTTCAGGTGTGCGTATGTGATACAGACATCTGTAGGTACACTTGATTATTTAACTGCCCTGTATTTTTGCTACAGAGATATAAGCATTGCATCAGTGTATTCTTTGTAAGATTGATGTCTCGTTACTGCCCTCTAGTGGCCTTGCAGCCAAATGTTCATTTTTGCAGAGATATTGTCTGAATCTCTCACTACGAGTTTTTTAAGTAACAAAAGTGTATCATAGGAATTAAACTTGTATGTAAATCTGTTTCTTAACTGGTTTCCAAAACTGTGACTTACCAGCAAAGTAGGACAGCGTTCGCCGGTTGCGATCGAAGACAAACCATCGCTT
The DNA here is from genome assembly GCF_048594095.1 of Paramormyrops kingsleyae. Classification (NCBI taxonomy): domain Eukaryota; kingdom Metazoa; phylum Chordata; class Actinopteri; order Osteoglossiformes; family Mormyridae; genus Paramormyrops; species Paramormyrops kingsleyae. Next base: position 15,240,613 of record NC_132820.1, read on the forward strand.
CTTCCATGTCTTGATCTTACCGCCCATCTTGACCAGGAAGCCCCTGCAGGTCTTCTCGGTCAGTGACACGTGATAGCATGTGTCCACGTGGTGGCCAGCCAACTCGATGTGGCCACGGAGGTCAAAATCATCTCTCCTCACTGGAAGGTAGCGGGTTAGGGGGCGGGACTGTGGGACAGAGGGCGGGGTTACAAGGGCAAAGTAGATAGAACCGGCCTTTGTAGTGGAAGGCATGTTACCGCAAGAGCAGAAAAATGTTAAGAATAGACATTTGGGGGATGTGCCAACAGCATGATAGTCCAGTTAATGACGTCTATATGATGTATAGAAATAGTCAGTCTAGATCCAGGGTAATGTGTTACAGTTGACATAGCCAGTGCCAAGAAGACAGACAAATGCGTTGGTGTGAGAGCGTCTGTGTGTGGACCTGTTCTCTCTGTCTCTCCCTCAGCTTCACTTCCCTCTCAACCAGCTTCTGTCTCCTGCTGGTTTCCTCTTCTAATCGCTTCTCCAGATCCTCCCTGCGCCTCCTCTCCTCTTCTAGGGCCTGCCGGCGTACCTCCATCTCACGCTCCTGCAGTGGCACGTACAGACAGTTCCCCAGACACGCACTGGTAACACCTGGAGCATATGAGCCCACGTTAGGAGCTTCAGAGACCATGTGACTCTACGAAGACGCACTGTCGATACCCGGTTCTCCAAAAGCCGGATCTTCTCAGCCTGTGCCTCCCTTAGCAGTCTTTCCATCTCCTCCAGTTTGGCAGCGTTGGCGGTGCTGGCACTGTGTGGACCAGCAGAGAAAGGAACCAGGAATCAAGGATGATATAGGGGAGATGAGTAGGTGTGGAAGAGGAGAGACAACTGGGTTTGGAAGACTGCTGCATTACCGATATTAACAGCAGGGTTTGACTTCACGCAAGACTATAAGGCACGTCCACCAATACGTCATTCATCATATGCTCAATTCTAACATAACCATCATCCACATCTCTCAAACTCCAGCCCAACACTGCCCAGCCTGATCCTAGGCAAGCTTCCTTCTTAAGTAGCTCCATCATCACCTGGAGATGTTGTCAGGTGAGCAGGCGGAGATGCTGGTCTCCATGCTGTCAGAGCTCTGAATGCTGACGCTGTCCATGGCGTTGCCGTTATCCCCACAGAGGGAAGCATGCAGCTGGACAATGGAGTGAGAAGCAGCTCTCACCCGCCTCTCATCAGTGCCACCCAGGTGGAAGGCACTACCTGGAGGACAGAAGGAAGCACCGCAGTGAATCCCCACAACTAACCCTAACCCTAAAGGCAGTACCCCTTAACCCTAACTATAACTCAAACCATAACCCTAACCCTACAGGCAGTACCCCTTAACCCTAACTATAACTTAAACCCTAACCCTACAGGCAGTACCTCTTAACCCTAACTATAACTCAAACTCTAACCCTACAGGTAGTACCCCTTAACCCTAACTATAACTCAAACCCTAACCCTACAGGCAGTACCCCTTAACCCTAACTATAACTCAAACCCTAACCCTACAGGCAGTACCCCTTAACCCTAACTATAACTCAAACCCTAATCCCACAGGCAGTACCCCTTAACCCTAACTATAACTCAAACCCTAACCCTACAGGCAGTACCCCTTAACCCTAACTATAACTCAAACCCTAATCCCACAGGCTACACCCCCTAAGCCTATTAGCAATCTTAACAATAAACCGGCTCCAGTTACTCCTGTCCTGCTGAATTGCATCCTTGCTGCAACATTCAGACATACACACACACACAGACACACACACACACACAGACAGACACAGACACACACACAGACACACAGACACAGACAGCCACACACACACAGACACACAGACACAGACACACAGACACACAGACACACACACACACACACACAGACAGCCACACACACAGACAGCCACACACACACACACAGAGACAGACAGACACACACACAGACAGACAGACACACACTGACCCTTTGGCAGTGGTCTGGCCTCCTGGCAGCGGGGGAGGACACTGCCACAGCTGGCGCTTTGGACCAGGGGAAGGTGGGTCTATAAGGAGGACAGAGTCAGGCAGGTACCCTGACTACAGGCAGCAACAGGCAGACACACCTAGACGCACCTTAGAGGTCATTCCTCGACCCAGTGTGACACTGCTGAATGCTGGTGATTGGCTCTTTTTACGTGGTGACCTGTCAGTCAGCTGCGAGCCCGCCTCCTTCCCTGCCCTCTTGCTCTCATCCAGTAGGCGGACCTGCCATTATGAAACATGAAGACAGCGGCTCACATGGCTCACACTGTAGTGTGGGGGCCAATAGGGGGTGGGGGCAGGGTAGCCCCTAAAATCAGATTGGCCGTCTGGATGCCTCCCATTTCCATTGACTGTCAATGCATGGAAGTCCATTGATAAAACACAGAAAACAGTTTTCCCAACTATAATTGTAGCTGCTCCTAAAACAGCTAAAATATAGAGGATGCCCATGTGTTATGGATACATAGCCATGGATGGCTCAGGTAAAGTTGCTGGAGAATGCAGACACCAGGGGATGCTGTGGCTGAACTGTGCATCCTCAACCAGAAGGAGAAACAGATATTTGAGAGGATGCTATTTGAGTGATCTACCAATACCTCCAAACATGCTGGACCCCTAGATTGGAGAGAAGCCAAGGGACCTGCTACCTGATCACTGCTGAGGATGACCTCAATGCTGATTTCATGGTATTCAAGCACATTGCTCAAAGAGAATGCTGGCCACACCAGGACTGGCCCTGCATCCTGGTGCCCAACTTCATACGGGAGACCCAGGTTGTACTTGCCATCCCAGATGACCTCTGAAGAGGGCAGTAGTGGCTTAATGGTTCAGGAAGCGCACTTGTAATTGAAAGATTGCTGGTTCGAATCCCCAACCAGCAAGGCACCACTGAGGTACCCTGAGCAAGGTACTGTCCCCAAGCACTGCTCCCCGGGTGCTGAATTAGCTGCCCCCTGCTATGTCACATTGTCACATATGGGTTAAATGCAGAGGACACATTTCGTTGTTGTGCACTGTGGTGTGTCAACAATGACCACTGATCACCTAATTCTAAAGATCTTGAGGCCTTACAGGCAGAGATCCTGGCCCGTATGGGGGTCTCGCCCTTCTTTAGCCATGGCGGTTCAGTTCACCAACCACTTGGAAACACTTACCCAACCAGTCTGCCTACTGCCAGATGCAACAGTTGATGCAACTGGCCCAGTGCTGGCTCGGGTAAGCGGCCAACCGCAGGGCCGTACTCCACAGCACAATAGTCATGAAGGTAGCCCTGGATCTCTTTTTGCACTCCCTTTCCCAAGACCAGGACCTGAGGGTGACCTTCCTGAGAAGCCCAATCCAATTCTTGCGCAGAGGCGGAGTTCCTATCCACAAACCCCAGAACAGGCAATTTCAAAATAATTCCAAAGCCCCTGATCCAGCTCCAACATGAGGCTCGCCAAGCCAGATGGCACCCTGTGGTTCAGCGTCTCCCCCTTCGCATCGTGTCAATGAGCTGGCCGTACATCTAGCTAAGGCTCACTTCACCTCTACTCTAGACCTTACCTAGGGTTACTGGCAAGTCTGCTTCAGCCCATCTATCAAGGAAAAATGGTTTTCAGTTAAGTGGCCCTGACAGTACCAGGTTCTCCTTTCTGGGGTCCATGGGGTTCAGGGTATTATTGTCGATTTGTCCCAAACTCCTCCATAGCTGCCCCACTTTCTGATCTCACCTGGAATAACCACCTCAACCATGTCTGGTAGATGCCTTCCAGAGGTTGAAAACAGCCCTCACCACCAAACCTGTCCCTCACACCCAGGACCTAGTCCCTCACACCCAATTCTCTCCCAGGACTTTTGGGGCAAGAAACATCCATAGCTGTTTGTCTTCCAGAAGCTCACACCTGCTGAGCAATGGTATGTCACAGTGGAGCAGGAAGCCCTTGCCATCAAATGGGCCATCCAGGAGGTGAAGTATTTACTCTTCAGGTGGCCCTTCACCATCATTATCAACCATGTATCTCTGCAGTGGATGGCCTGGGCCAAGGACACTAATGTCCAGGTGACTAACTGATGTCTTGACCTTCAAGAATTCAATTCCTCAGTGCTGTACCAAGTAGGAACAACCCTTGGGACTGCAGATGGTCTGTCCCAAATGCACTGCCTGGGTGCCACCTAAGGGGGGGTCTTTCTTCCATCTCCCTTGTGCTTACCTACCCTTCTGTATCACACAGAACCACAGGGCCACAGTGTTGTGCTTGAGGTGGGGGGGGTTTGTAACATAATAGTAACTGCAAACCCACCTCCTACCACCAGTGGTGAACATGGTTCTCTCACTGTTGGCCTCAAAGGGTACTAACTGATAGCTGGTGACCAGTAATTGCCCCATCCAGGGGGTGTGGAAGCCTTTGCTACATGGCTTAAAACCCACACCTGGGGAGGGAAGGAAGGAAAAAAAAGGTATATGAATAATGTTTGCTTGTACTCCCCAGGTGAAGACCACCTTAAAGGGAGCGCCACCTTAAAGGTAGCTCCACCTTAAAGGCAGTGCCACCTGAACTGTAGGTTGCCCCTTTTTGTATACACTGCTCCCCTTTTGTTTTTCCTAATAACACTTGATTCTGAGGGGGATTGCTTTCACATCTCTGTCTCCTGAACCTTTTTACCTGCGACATAAAGCTTTGCGTGATGATGGTGACTCTCGTTAATTCCAGGGGGTGGGGGGGGAAACACAACATGATTCTGAGTGCCAAAGATGGGGAGGCATTGATTAGGCTGTTAATGAGCCAGCCGGGGAACTGCAGAAGACAACTGTTCTGAAGCTGAATCCCGACTATTGTTCTGTATGCATGTCAATGAAAGACTGCAGAGTCGGAAAAATCAAACAAAGGGGTCATGAGGATCTGATTTGTTTTTAGTCAGATCAGCAGAATGCATTTCACTAATAATTTTTAGGATAAAGACACTAGAAAAATTATTACGTAATTGCCCCTCCTGCACCCCACCCCCACCATGCTACCCGCCCGCAGACAGCATCATACCTCCTTGGTGGGAAAGGCGTGGAGCGGGATCCTCCTGCCTCCCATCAGACCTGCATACTCCCTCTCCAGAGCTTCCAGCTTCTCCTTCTCCTGCAACCAACAGGGGGTATTATGAGCCACACTGCCTGTGCTCTATCTGGCTGTAAGTGTGCGTGTGTGACAACCTCCTACCCTCTGCAACATGGACAGCAGGTTGGCCCTTTCCTTCATGAAGTTCTCTCTCTCTCGCTGAGCTTGCTGGGTAATCTGGCTGCACTGCAACTTCAGGGCCAGGAGCTTCTCCTGGGCATCAAGAAGAAGCACCATGAGAGGCAGACACATGCACGTGTACACACACACACAGAAACACGCACGTGCACACGCACACACAGAAACAGACACACGCATGCACACACACACACAGCCCCTGCAGCTGACACACACACACACCCTGTGGCTGACACACACACACACACACATCCCTGCAGCTCCTCCCTGCACCTTGCGTGTCACTGTGCTTCGCTGATAGTCTGCAATTTCTCTAAGCAGCTGCTGGCTGAAGTTCTCCTTCTCCTCCTCCTGCCGGCTCCCTCGCTCCAGCTGCTGGCCCAGGTTCTCCTTCTCTTCCTCCTGCCGACTCTCTCGCTCCAGCTGCTGGAATTCCAGGTCCTCAAACCTCTTCATCTCCATCTCCAGCGTCTCTGCATCCTGCTCAACACGCACGCACGAACAGTATGGTCATGTGCCTGCCTCTGTTTAAAGCGTCCCTTCCCTAGCCACTATGCCACCTAGTGGACATTAGGCAAAAAAGATGCAGGAGCCTGGAGGTACTGACTCTGGTTGAGAATAGGGGAGCAGAGGGGGGAGGAGGAGCAAAGACAGCGAGTTACGCAGAGCAGGAGACGGGCGCGGCTGACCCTGGACAGCTGCAGCTGGAGCTGCTCTCTGAGGGCCTCAGGACAGGTGTCCAGCTGGGTCTTCTGCTCTGAGAGAAGCTCTGCCAGCTTGGCGACCTTTGCCCTCTGTGCATCGAGCTGGGCCCTCTCCTAGGGAGCGAGCGGGGAGGTACATGGGTTAGCAGCATGAATAGGTGTTAGTCTGGGAAGAAGGCATGGAGGTCAACAGAAAGAATGAAAAGGTTTTGCAGAGGCTGCTATGAGCACAGCACTCAAAAATACCCAGAATCCCACAGGGCGTGCCCAGAGTCACTTCCTCCAGCTCCGCGTGCAGTGTGTGTGTTACCGTAGCGATGCGGGTCTGTCCGCCGCTCCCCACGTGGTGCAGTTTCTGGTTGAGCTGCTCCAAGAGCTCCTTGTCACGCTGCAGTTGTTCAGCCTCGGCCTGCTGCTCCCCCTCCAGCAGGGCGCGTTCCAGCTCCACCTAGAACAAAAATGGGAACGTGAGTAGGAGAGCCGGCTAACATGTGAGCATGTGAAGGCCCACACCCGCCTGACCTCTCGCACAGACTCCTCCATCTGATTGTCCAAGTCTTTGATCTTCTGCTCCAGCTCCTCTACATTGTTCAGTGCCTGGATCCTCTCCTCTTCAATACGTGTCACTTCCTGTTTCAGCTGCACCTCCTCCCCAATCCCAGGCAGCTGCTGAAGACAATTTCAGAAACATTCTGGGTCACGTACCTGATGACAGGGAGGCGACGTCATAAATGCCCGTGACAAAGATGAAGAAGCGAGCGTGCACCTCATTCGGAAGGCGCGGTGAAGGAGTGGTCACCAGGCGGTCACGCTGCCCGCTGGGCCTGCCCCGCCGGGCTCGGGGCTCAAAGGCAGCAGAATCAGAGAAGACGGACTCATCATCAGACACCTGCAGCTTCTCCAGCTCGCGGTTGATCTTCTGCAAGTCAGTCACAGTGGACCCGCCCCGGCCCAGCTCTGAACACAGGCTGAGGATGGTCTCCAAGCGCTGGCGCTCCTGGGGGCCACATGCTGCCATTACACACAGACCACACACTGTAGACTCACACTGACCCAGGATCAGCGGTCACAACATTCACCAAACACAGCAGACTCACACTGACCCGGGATTAGTGGTAAGAACATTCACCAAACACTGCAGACTCACACTGACCCAGGATCAGGGGTCAGAACATACACCAAACACAACATACTCACACTGACCTGGGATTAGCGGTCAGAACATTCACCAAAGACTGCAGACTCACACTGACCCAGGATCAGCAGTCACAACATTCACCAAACACAGCAGACTCACACTGACCCAGGATCAGCAGTCACAACATTCACCAAACACAGCAGACTCACACTGACCCAGGATCAGCGGTCACAACATTCACCAAACACTGCAGACTCACACTGACCCTGGATCAGGGGTCAGAACATACACCAAACACAACATACTCACACTGACCTGGGATTAGTGGTCACAACATTCACCGAACACAACATACTCACACTGACCTGGGATTAGTGGTCACAACATTCACCAAACACAGCAGACTCACACTGACCAGGGATTAGTGGTCAGAACATTCACCAAACACAGCAGACTCACACTGACCTGGGATCAGCAGTCATAACATACACCACACACACACCAGACTAAAACTGACCCAGGATCAGCCGTCTGTGTGAAATGGCACCTATGTCCTCACCAGTCTCTCCACCTCCTGCTCACGCAGACGCTCATCCCTCTGCCGCTGGTGGTAATCCCTAAGCTCCTCCTTCCCACTAAGCGAGCTGATGCTGCCATGCCTCTCTCGGAACTGCCCCACCCCCAGCCACGCCCCTAGCCCCGCCCCTAGCCCCGCCTTCCCGAAGGATGACCTCCTGTCGCCGAGCCCCAGCTCCAGGCACGGGGACGACCCTCGCAGCATGCTTCTGTCCACATCACAGTGAGAACCCGAAAGGGAGCGGTTCCTTCTCCGGGGAAGTCGGGGGCTACCAGGGACGCTAGCAGGGACGCTGGCTGGGACAGTGACGTCGGGCTGTCCCGTCAAAGCGGGGCTCCACTGTGAGCGTGGCCAGCCGCAGACGGACTCCACCCCCACGTCAAGGCCACCTGATGAGCGGCGGGGGAGCACTGAAAGGGCAGGGCTGTCTGCTGACCGGTAGAGGCGGGGCAGCGAGAGGCTGTGAGATCCCAGGCTCGATAAGGACCCCGCCGAGTGTTTCCTCTGCCGGAAGGCAGAATCCAGGCCCCCCCTACGGGCCAGCCGCGGGCTGGAGGGGACGCTGGCTGTCCCGCTGGGACCCCCAGGCCTCAGGTAGCGAGATCGGCCTTCGGACGCCGAGCCGTTCCAGGTGGTGAGCAGGCGCCTCCCATCCGAGGTGCTCGGTGGGCCCGTGCTGTCCTGGGACTGGTTACGAAGGCCGGAGATCAGGCTCGTGGGGGTGGGACTCAGGGAGCGCTCCCTGTCCCCATCCCGGGGCGAGGGAGGGGTGGAGAGGCTGGTCACATGGCCAGATGCCTTCAGAGTTCCAAATGGCCGCCAGTTCAGGTCCTGGGAGCGATGACTGGCACTGATGGGCGGAGACAGTGCCAGGGTGAGGTACTCCCCATTGGTCCGTAAGCTTGCTTCTAGGGCCAGCTTCTTGCGCTGTAATGAGTCCATCAGCTCCTGTAGCTCCGCCCCAGACCGCATCCCCCGTGATGACATCACTCCGGAGCCCTGGCTGGTCAGACGTCAGACAATCTGGAAGCGAAGACAGTGTGAGGAAATGTTTAAGGATGCAACTGCAGCAGAGGCTGGAGTGGGGGTGCAGCAGGGGCGGCAAACACTCAGCTGGCTAGACATTAAATGCTGCAGACGAAGCCTCTCGATGCGCCCAAAACAAACATGGCCGTTACTTCAGGAATGTCTCTTCTAAAAATGGAGATGAGAAAGCTCTCGTGTTATTCTGGAGCTGGGACCCTCCCCCCGATTCCTTGCTCTGCTGCCCACCACCACAAAGGCTGCAGGAAACGCATGTGAACACATCACCCACAGCAGACCTCACTGCACACCTTCTCACCACTGCGAGGCTGCATTTTACTGAGGGGTTGGGTGACTCCCCCTCCCCCCTATCCCCTCCCGAGCACAGGGGTGGGGGCTGAGGCCCCAGTCTGTGGTGATGATTATGCGCCCATGTGACCACCATTCCATCGGCATTACAGACTTCCTCTCCAGTCCTGCAATTACTATCAGCTGTGGCCTAGAACACACACTCACATCTGAATTACTGCCTCGTCGGCGATTTCTCTTGTCTTAACGAAGTTCTGTTCATGAGCCCAAAAAAAACAACTGGGAAACTGGAAACATTTTGCTCCATTGCAGGATTATTTTAAGTAGCTGAAGTTGAAACAAAAAAATGTGTGTGTGATGGGCAGGCCCCCACCATATCTGCTTCTCAGGAGGTGTCTTTGTTAGGTCTCCCCGCCACCACACACACACACACACACGCTAAACATCTGCATTAGCTTCTTACCTTCCCAGTACTGTGGGACAGTTCTTGGGCGGTCGTGTCTGAGATGAAGGCAGCTGAAATACGCAGGACTCACCCTGGCAGAGAGCGCCTCCTGCTGGGGTGAAAGAATACCACATGCTATGTGCAGTCACAACTCCGGGGGACAAAAGAGAACAGAGCTTTTTTTTCCTCCGCATGATTCCCCCCCCCCAATGACGAGCAGTGGAAATGATATGCAGAAAGTTGAACAGCTTGGCTTGGTAAACACAGCAGTAAAGTGCCGCTAAAGAGGCACGTCCCGGCCCAAACCCCAGAGGCCCGGGTGCCTGCGATTCGGGCCCCAGCCTTGCTGTGCATAGTGCAGAGAGATGAGAAAAACATCCAGATGGCTGAATGGAAAAATGCATTGTGGACAGAGTTCATTACCCCAGGCAACTCGAAAGTGCTCCTGGCACAGGGGAAACCCAGACAGGCTCCAGCGAGGCTCCAGCAAGAGGCCTCTGAGTCGGCATAAGCAGCACTGGGGGCTATCACTCAAAGGGCGACGTCGCGTCATACCCCAGGGACAGAGCGCCCTCTAGGGACAGGCAGGGCTACATCGCGTCATACCCCAGGGACAGAGCGCCCCCTAGGGACAGGTAGGGCTACATCGCGTCATATCCCAGAGACAGAGCGCCCTCTAGGGACATGCAGGGCTACATCGCGTCATACCCCAGGGACAGAGCGTCCTCTAGGGACATGCAGGGCTACATCGCGTCATACCCCAGGGACAGAGCGCCCCCTAGGGACAGGTAGGGCTACATCGCGTCATACCCCAGGGACAGAGCGCCCCCTACAGACATGCAGGGCTACATCGCGTCATACCCCAGAGACAGAGCGCCCCCTAGGGACAGGCAGGGCTACATCGCGTCATACCCCAGAGACAGAGCGCCCCCTAGGGACAGGTAGGGCTACATCGCGTCATACCCCAGGGACAGAGCGCCCTCTAGGGACATGCAGAGCTACATCGCGTCATACCCCAGAGACAGAGCGCCCTCTAGGGACAGGCAGGGCTACATCGCGTCATACCCCAGGGACAGAGCGCCCTCTAGGGACATGCAGGGCTACATCGCGTCATACCCCAGGGACAGAGCGCCCTCTAGGGACAGGCAGGGCTACATCGCGTCATACCCCAGGGACAGAGCGCCCCCTAGGGACAGGCAGGGCTACATCGCGTCATACCCCAGAGACAGAGCGCCCTCTAGGGACATGCAGGGCTACATCGCGTCATACCCCAGAGACAGAGCGCCCCCTAGGGACAGGCAGGGCTACATCGCGTCATACCCCAGAGACAGAGCGCCCTCTAGGGACATGCAGGGCTACATCGCGTCATACCCCAGAGACAGAGCGCCCCCTAGGGACATGAAGGGCCATAATACATCATACCCCAGGAGCGCCCTCTCTGGGAACACAGATCATTTCTATCTAGGGTGACTACCTAATCCATGTGGGGGGGGGGGGGGGGGGGGCACTATGAGCTACTGCAGATTTTACAGACATTTATAAAACTTAAAGGCTCCTGTGCTCAGCTAATTAGTTCAATTCTTATTGCGCTTTTATTAGTTTGTTTCCTTGATTGAAAGATTCATCCAGCTGTTTCACATTAAAATTTGTGTCACATGCATAATTATAGGAGACTGACCAATCAGCACGCAACAAGAACTAGTTGCTAAATTGAAATCCAGGCCTTTTTATTTGAAATGGTAGTTTGCAAGCCCTGTCCCAGCTCAGAGTGTCCCCCTGGCAAGGATTAGGTGGTCACCCGATTTCCAACACCATTTTAAAACTCTACTGCAATGTAGAATTTCATTAGTGGCATGATGCAAATTACACCACCATCTGTGCCTAATAAAAGGTATGCGGGCTACTGAGCCAGAATGTTCAGACTTACAGGCAGCTTAAATTCATTTAGAAACATGCCTATGAAACATGGAATTGCTGTTTTTATGCATGCCCACAAATCCTGTATATTTTATGAGTTAGTCATGCACACACCCATTTAGCATGACCTATAACGCAATGTCATCTCTCAGAGACGCACAACCCATGACTATGACTATGCTAACCTACATACATGTTTAGCAGACCACGCCCCAACCTTCACCAATACCAAACACCCATAAGGGTGCCTCACACAGAACTACAACACCCATCGAGCCCTTATACTGCACTTCAATACCAATCGAGCCTTCATCCTGAAATACAAAACCCATACGCTTGGATTATTTGAAATGCAAATTTATGTGTAATTAATTTTACTGGAATTCAGTCTATTTTATTAACCAATAATGGTATCTGCACACAGTGCATTATGACACAGAACCTCCTATGGGTCCTTCTGACTACAATAAAACTCAACCCACCACTGAGTTATGGTCCCTGACTATAAGAGACAGCAAGGATATGAATTAAGTACAGAAAACTTCAACAGCAGACAAGTGGGATGAGTGGGAGAGATTTAATTTACTCTCCCAGGCGTCTGTATGTGCAAGTCTCTATTTACACAATGGAGAGGTAAGTAAAGATCCACAAACCCCAACGGCTAATCTGCAGCTTAACAAACATCCAAGTCTTTATGAACAAAGAAACTGATGTGTTACCCTTAATGTCCCAGAAGCTATTTTACTCTGCAACAATGTGTCTACCAGGCAAAAGGACAGCAAAGCTGCCTCCCAGTGGAGCAGCAGGGTTCACAAGGGCCAGTGACCATGCCTTCTTCACGGGAGGCTCGCGCAGGCACGAATGCAAATCCAGACGCACCACTCTGCAGAAGCACCACCACGCAGACACACAGAGATGCTGCGCCTATTCCCCAGCCCCCATTACATGCAACTTTTCCCCAAATCCTGCACTGACCCTCTTGTCACGTCAATTCCATGGTGGGATCAACAAGTCAAACTTAACTAACCAAGTCTAAATTAGCCGTCACTAGGTACAGTAGCAGTAAACTGGGCATTCCTGGGGCAGTCCTGGGCGAACGGCACCAAATCGTTAATTTATTTCTTTAAAATACACCGTACGTGGAAAAACATCTGGACTAGTAACTGAGCCCGGTCCAAGGAACTTCACAGAAAGTGACTTTAAAGATACCGGTGAAGAAGGCTGAGCGCTTCCTGTAGCAGAACTCCTGCGGTCCATGATAGCGAAGCCAAAGCAGAACCAAACGCTCCAAACTCACTCTCCAAGCCAATCTGCCCCGCGATAGAGTCGTCCCTCCCCGAGGATCACTGACCTGCACCCTGGCTCCATTCAGCGGGCTGCTCGGACAAACGGACGTCGCTCCGGCCGCCAGACTAACATCACCACGGCGGCTGTGCCGAAGAACGACGCCCCCAAGACGGACCTCCCCTCCTCCCTAGCGGCTCCGCCGAGCCCCGGGACGGACCGGTCCGGTCGCTCAGGACGGCACCAACTTCACATGGGGGGAGCCGCTTCAACTTGGCCAGTGAGATGGACTTTGGAAGGCTGGATATAAATTGTGTCGGCACTGAGTTTCAGAACACCACTACTAGGAACCGGAGCTCGAGCAGAGAGAGCTATCTTGCATTTAAATGCAAACGAAAGTCACCGGGGCCGTCTGGTTCCCCCCTGCGGGTGGTGGTACAGCCGCGGCAAGATTAATACAAAGTTTAAAAAGTGTCTGGATTTGATCCTACTTTGTCTGCTTCGCCAAAGTGCGAGACTCGGGGGATAACGAGTGAAAAGCACCGGGGCATCAAAGGGGGAGACCGGAAACTTAGTAACAAACATAATAACATCAAAGAAACATAATAATAATCATAATAACTGCGGGAATAAAGATAAACGCCAGCACTCAGACATTCATACGAGAATTTGTGTAACATATTGAAGTGAATCATGTGTAATGCAATGCCGTAAGAGCCATTGTGCGTTACGTCATAAAAAGGAAAATCAAGTCTTATTTCCCATCAACAACTTGGATCGGGAGTGAGTCTGGGTGTGGGAGTGAATCAGACGCGTGCTTTTGTGCGATACATTTGCGAGTGTGTTTATAGGAATGTATCTCTGTGTGTTATGTATATGGGGTAGCCATTGTAATACGTATATAAATGTTAACACGGTTGCACTTATACGAGACTCTGTGTGTGTGTGTGGCTTGGTGGGTGGGTGAGATACACATTCTGGTGTGTTTATAGGACTTTGTGAGTGTGATATATACATACGGGTGTGTTTAAGGCAGTGTACGCTCCCCATCCCCCACCTCCTTCTCTTCTCATCATGGGGAGGGTCCCTGCGCTGATTATTTCCAGACCTCAGTTCACTGCCTGCTGCCCGTAGACGGACCAAGACAACCTCTGTATGCACAGGCACCCCGCCTCCGCAGCCTGTGCTGCCTGCACTGCTCATAGTCTATGTTCATGCCATGCACTTGGTTTATTTATATCAATATAGAAATAATAATCTCAGTATGTAAGGGTTACGCTTTACAGCTTATGAAATCACCAGGACAAGCCCTTGGAACTGTGCCTGAAGTGGGCCGGTCCTCAGCGGCACGCAGTACTCTTTGTCTCTCTCTGCAGAGTACCGGGATAAGTACACATACACAGACACACACGGTGTATACGCATACTGTACACACTCACTGGCCACACTCACTGCACACATACACTGCATACACAGACACACATGGTGTATACACATACTGTACACACACACTAAACACAAACACTGCATACACAGACACACTCGGTGTTTACACATACTGTACACACACACTTTTCCACACACACTGCACACATACACTGCATACACAGAGACACATGGTGTATACACACACTGCAGACACACACACACGGTGTATGCACACACTGCACACATACACTGCATACACACACTGAACACATACACGGTATATGCACGCACGCAGTGCACACACACTGCACATATATACTGCACACACACACTGTACACACACTGCACACATAGAGACACACAAACAGACACACATGGTGTATGCACACACTGCACACATACACCGCATAAAAACACTGCACACATACACGGTGTATGCACAGTACACACACACTCACGTGCCTTTGCTCTGTGGAACTGTTGCTGCTGATGTGTTTTGCTGATGCCTGGAGCTTTTTCAGATTTCAAGTGATGGGCGCTGAGCTCACTTATGCTTTTTCAGTGGGAGTGGGGAAGGTTCCAATAAGTAATAGTTTCTCTTTCCGCCCCCCCAGTGTTCAGAGGGGAATAACCCAAATGTACAAAGACAGACAGAGGAGAGGCAGACTCAGCTTCCTGCCTGTGGAGCAGACAGTGAGTGTTTCACAAGAGAGTTTTGCCGCAACTGTAGGTCCCCAGGACAAGCTGGGAGCCTTATTCCCCCTGTCCGTGTGCAGTTCTGTGGAACTGACTTTGTGCCACATCCCTCCAGCATGCAAGAGTGTGTTTGGGTTACTGTAAAGGCTGGGAGCCTCTAACCCCCATATGCGTGTGTTTGGGTTACTATACCGGCTGGGAGCCTCTAACCCCCATATGCGTGTGTTTGGGTTACTATACCGGCTGGGAGCCTCTTTCCCCCATCTGTGTATATGGGTCCATGGGACAAGCTTGTGTGAATGCGAGCTTGTGTGTGAGTGGGAATGCATGCACAAGTATGGGAATGCATGTGCGCACCTTCTGTGCATGTGTGCATGAGTGTGAATGCATGTGTGTATCTTCTGTGCATGTGTGCATGAGTGTGAATGCATGTGTGTATCTTCTGTGCATGTGTACATACGTCGGAATTCATGCATGCATCTTCTGCACAAGTGTGGGAATGCAAGCATGTACCTTCTACACATGTGCACGTGAAGCGATTAATTGTCCTTCTTGACTCACCACAGCACACAGTGCCATCCATCCATCCATTACCATCCGCTAGTCTGGGGTTCGGGTCGCGGGGGTAGCAGCTTCAGGAGAGATACCCAGACCTCCCTCTCCGCAGCCACCTCTACCAGCTCCTCGGGGGGGGGATGCCGAGACGTTTCCAGGCCAGCCGAGAGATATGATCAAAATGTGTCCTCTGCATTGAACCCATATGTGACCTTGTGACATAGCAGTGGGCAGTTAATTCTACACCTGGGGAGCAGTGCTTGAGGTCGGTACCTGGCTCAGGTTATCTCAGTGGTACCTTGCTGGTCGAGGATTTGAACCAGCAACCTTTCAATCACTGTGTGTGAATGCATGTGTGCATCATTTGCACATGTGTGTGAGTCTGAATACATATGTGTATGTTCTCTGCTAATGTGGGTGAGTGTAAATGTGTGTGTGAGTCTAATTACATGTATGCATGCTCTTTGCATGTGTGGGTGAGTGTGAACAGGTCTGTGCATCCTTTGAGCACGTGCGCTTGAATGCAAATGAGTGTGTGCATCTCCTTTACATGAGTGTACCTGCATGTGTTAATATTTCAGTGTTAGTCAGCACATTGCTTCTTAAAACATGTGAGGAAAGACCAGGATTTTCCTCTCCAAATATTGGCTCTGATCACTTCCCCAAAGGACAGTCTGTATGACCTTTCCGTCAGACATGTGTTGAGGGACTGTGTTCTGAACAGTCGTGTGCCAAGGGTCACGCCGACCGCATGCGCCGGCTGTGTGGCGTGTGACGGCCACCCGGGACACAGTGACACGCTCAGCCTCTGCTGCGGTACATCCTGTTGGTCAAGAGCACAAGCGTCAGGCATGTAGCCGCCTTCTCGTGGAATAAAGTTCATCATAAGAACACCGAAACACTGGAACTGTTTTCAAAAGCTGAATAAAGAGATTATTTCATATCATCGTTGATCAAAATGTTTCCTCTACTTAAATGCTCCACTCCAGTGAAGAGGGGTTAGGGTGGGTCATTGAATTAGTCATGCTCAGAAATCCAAACATCAGAAACTCAAGATCTTTACATAATGCGTTTTGCCCAGCTGGTGTTCAGCCTATTCCACAGAATGGAGGCCCTGCAGCATTATAAACAGGAAGCGCTCCTTCTGGGTGTGTGTGTGTGTGTGTGTGTGTGTGTTTGAACATGCCCAGATTTGTCCATGGTAAGTTTTCTTGTTGATGACGCCAAAATAAATGTGACCTTTTCTTTGGATATTTTTTGTGACGGGGAGCCTGATGGGGAGGTCCAACTCGCTCCACTGCCAAGGGTCACAGCACTGCCCTGCATTCTGCTCTCTGTCCTACTTGATATCTCAGCCTATTTAATTCAGATGTGGTGGGTGATCACAGCGTCCTGGCTGTGGTGTCTTACCGCTCTCTTGTGACGCTAACTGCCAACTGCCCTGTCCAGCGAACACAGATGTAGGAAAAAAGTTTGCGTTTAATCCAGAAATAGTACAAAAGTGCACGTGAAGGTTTATTTTTGGCAAAGTTTCCGTTATGTCAATGATGCAGCTCGTGTCAATGTTAAAGATAGTTCTACTAAAGCCTGTGAAATAAATATAAAATATATAAAAAATCACCTTGGATATCCACATTTTGTCAGATATCGCCACTAGATTACCAGTGGAAACTGAAAAAGTGCCCAGGCTCTACCCCACACTATGGCCAGTATGCACAGCTGGGTTTTCTTTTGCACATGTCATTATGCCCCAAGGTCCGTTCTTATGATGTCACAGGGTGTGCAGCTCTCTGAATGACACAGGCAGGCTGGGCCTTTGTGACCTTCACAACAACAGACCTTGTGTCAATAAAAACTAGCAATACAGGAAGCACCACGTGAGTTAAGATAGTGAGGGGGTCCTTAGCAGGAGCCCCCCAATGAAGGAGATTAATAAAATGTGTTCATGAAAGTTTGTGGAGCTTCGGAAAGGGAGGTTCGGTGCAGATCATTATGCGGATCATTATTATCCAGGCTGAGGCTTGACTGTACTGAGTCTACCTGCTTGGCTGAACCGATCAGATTTATGTTACTATGGTATCCCTACAGACAGATCCATGCCTAACACCTGAAGCACGTAGCCTTCAGACATTTGCTGTCAAGTATCATCAGCACCAGCAACCCCACAGCAGCACTGGGTAGGAGACACATTGCCATGACGACAGGCTTCAGCTTCCAGGTCACGTGAGAGGAAGGTCAGGCAGCAGAAGGTCATTCAGCCTGATAACAGTAGAAGCAAAGTCCACCAGTTCCACAAAGTCAGAGGTGATGATGTTGACCCCATTGATTCCTGGCTTCTGGGCCTCCACCCAGGTCATGATGGTGGGGAGGTTTCTGCAAAGCAAGCGAGAAGGAATGTTTATTAGCAAATGGATGGATAGTGGGGCCAACTCAAACACTCAGGCATACACAGAGCAACTCACTCACAAACATCATTTCTTTGACGGATTTCCCATGTTCGTGTCATTTTCATGAACCTAAGTCAGACTGCTTGTGGGTGTTTTATTTACACAAAAATGTTCTGAGGGCAGAGAGACAACTAATCAGACAGTAGAGAAGGTGGGACCAAGCAACTAGAGGAGGTGGGACCAACCAATCAGATGTCTTAGACCCACCTCCTCTACAATCTGATTGGTTATCTCTCTGAACCAATAATTTTTCTTTCTGCCTTCAGAACATTTTTGTGTAAGTAAAACTCCCACAAGCAGTCAGATTCAGAAACTCACTGAGAGTAATAAAAGGTTTCATCACTTAGCTTTTTTTGATTAAATTGCACTGTGTTTATTGAGCCAAGTGAATTGATTCATGCAGCTGTTTTGCTGCTGGGCATTTGCATGTTCTTCACACTGTATACACCAGAGTTCAAATACACACAGGTAAACTCCACTGATATGAAACACACCTCTCCACTAAGTGGTCGCGAAGGCCCTGGATGAGACCCCAGATGATGGTCTTCACACGGGGGGTGAGGATGGCCTGGGACACGTGGAAGGAGCCATATTCAGCGCGTTCCCCCAGGGTGGTCTCCAGGAACTGGATCAGTTTGTAGGCATCGGTCGTGTTGGCCCAGGGAGCTGGGATCTTACTGCCTGGCCAGAGAAATGGCCGCTTCTCTGCCCAGGGGTGGTGGTAGAACACGATGACCTGTGAGAGAAGGTTTACAGAAGGTCTAGTGGCCTCCTGTGAGTGATGTCTATAAGAATCATGAAAAGGACATGAAAAATATCAAGATGGTCACCTGGCACTTTGTAGAGTGACCTGAACAGGAAGACCTTCATCACTTCACTTGCTGCTCCCATATAGTCTTCAGAACTTCATTAAATAACATATTGCTACCTAAAAGATGCCATAACTGCCTGGTGTCTAGTGATGAGGTGCATTCTCCCACCTGGTACCCGTTCCTCCAGAGGAAGTCAAGCGTGATCTCCTCTACAACATTAGCCTTGCAGAGCTTGTGGCCAAACACCTCTTGTAGCGTGGCGATCAGGTAGCGGTGGTGGTCCTCACTCATGGCATAGTGATGGTTGAAGTCCAGAAAGACCACCTCCTTGGGGTGCTCGCCAAGGAAGCGGTCGATCTCGCCAAGGCCGTCTCGCACCCGGTGCCCGTAGAGGCCATGGATGAAGTAGACTTCATAGCCCGGCTCGCTCGGCTTGGACGACACGCGCAGGTCGAAGTAGCGGATGCCCCCCTCCAGCTGCTCGCGGAAGGTCAGGCTCTGGGTCATGGACCACTTCTTCATCACCTTCTTGGCCAGCAGGCGAAAGATGACTACCAGATGTTTGACCACAGCTGTCTGGTCTGGAGCCACGGGAGCTTTTTCATCCACCCAGAAGCTGAAGGAATCGTGCGACCCTGTGGTACATAAGACTGCCTTACTGTCCACTCACTCAGCAGCTGGCCCACTTAGAATACAACTACAGTAGCAAGCCTGTGATTGGAGCTTCCCCCCGTCAGGTGTCTCAGTCCAGCCAATCAACTCCCAGCATCTCTACTCTGTTTTTGCTTTGGCATTGACATTCTCCTGCTTCTGATTGGATAATAGCTTGTTCTTACCTTTTCTTCACTGCAGTTGAAAATTGTACTAGAAATCTACCTTATGTGGTTCATGACCTTCCAGGGGATGTAAACAAGAGCAAAGTCTGCTTGATCCAACTATGCAAATAAGTGCAGCAGGGATTCAGGTCAGCTGCAGCCAATAAGAAACTACGGCCTGAAATCCCCATATTATCCAGGAGCAGAACACATAAAGGCGAAGGTGCAGACAACCATGACATCTAAACAGTCACAGAGCACATATTCACCTCATTTTGTGAACCCAGGAGACACAGATGACTGGGCTGACCACAAAACCATCTGACGTCTACTTCTGTCTGATAAAATAGCTCGTGTATTTCTGTAAATGTGTACATGTTTCCCTAACCTTGTGCAATCATTTTTCTTAAAAATCGTAAACCTTAAAGAACAGACCTGAAACCTTAAAGAATGAACCTCTTGAGGTGTATGTCCTCAAAGTGAGTCGATGTTTACACTAATAGCCAAAATTGTGGAGACAGATAACATTTTTGGCATTACGCTTTAAAAATTGTTAAATTGTTAATGTTTACAAATATCATACTTTGGACGTTTAAACTGGAGTAACTGGAATAAAGGTCTGCTATCTCTAAACTGCAAGTGTTTCCACAATTTTGGCCACTAGTGTAAGAAAACTAAAAGTGTTCTGAGATTCTTTAAGGCAGAGTTAAGCTGAAAATCAATGTGAAGTTCTAACAGTGTGTGTATGTGCGGGTGAGTGCTTCTGCGTAAGTGTGCCGATCAGCGTAACAACTGTCTCTGCACATAGCCTTCCAGAAAACTGGGTGGCTGCGTGCAGTCAGGTTCAAATGCCATGGGTTTGACTGACCTTTGGCAGCCCAGGTGAGGGACTGGGGCTGATCAAACTTCATCTTAGGCAGAGACGGCTTTGTGTTTGATTTGTCATTGTACCTTTGTTGCAACAAGGACAGGCACAGATGCATGCAGGAGATATGCACGGAGGAACATCATAACTAAAGTGACCCACATAGGGCATTTAAAATGAAGGATCGGTTTGAGCAAAGCTCATCTGCAGGCAATCAGCATGCTCTGAGGGCTGATCCATTTGCGGCATGCAGGGTAATGCTAATTTCCAACCAGGGCACCACTGGAGCCCATTACAGACAAGCACCATGTCACACACAGGTATTAGGAACTCCGGATTTAAAAAAATGACCAAGAACTGGTCACGTGCGCTCAGCTTGCTTTTCCTCATAGTCACGCAGATTATTTTCACCCCACTGGCTGCCTGCTCTGCTCAGTCCGTAGGGAAATGAAGTGTTACTCACCTGCGCGACGGACACACTCACCTGGCACTGCGAGGTACTTCAGGGGCATGGTGCAGAGGATGGGGCACAAGGAGCCCATCCAGTCCGCGTTGGTGCTGCCCACACCACAGCCCATGTTCTGGGTCTTAAAGTCTTTACGTTTTACACAGAAATAGTCCAAAATCCTGAACATCTGCATGACTACATCACTCTTCCCACTGGCCGAGCGGACAGGCACTGCACTAATGTTAATCCTATCAGCTCCTCTTCACGTGCTTGATCTGCCCTCCTGTGCATCAGAAGCCTTCATGAAATCTCTCCCTGACCATGAATTACAACATTATTATCATTATTATCATTATCATTATTATGATCCATAATAACAATAATATTGTTATTGATAATATTAGCATTAATAACATTATTATTAATAATAATACTATTAATAATAGTAATGATATTAATATTATTATCAATATTATTATTGTTATTCATATTATTATTAATATTATTGTTCGATGTGTTATGCATCTTTATCCAGTGTTCCTGCTCAGCACTGGAGGCAAGGGGACACTATGTGTGACTCGGGGGGAGGGTGTGTTGTGATGTCACATGGCTGCTTTGTTTAGCCGATGTCACATGACCGGCGAACTCCTCTAACGGATTAAACATGGCGCCGTCTCACATTATACGGTGCTGTCAGCGGAGTTTGTCCTGGATCCCAGTCGTGTTCATCGTCCTGGTTGTGTGCTGGTCCTATTACGCCTACGTCGTCGAGTTGTGTGTCTGTGAGTCCGTCTAAAGCTAGTCTGCGCCCGGTAAAAGCGATCAGGGGGTGGTGCTTAGCTAGTTCGTTACATAGGTAGATAGATAGGTAGGTAGGTAGGTAGGTAGATAAGTAGTTAGCGATTGAGCTGTGCTGCTGAAATGGATGTCGTGTCTGTAGCGCTGTATCTGTATCCGTCTTTATCTGCTGCTCATTTGCTTCTCCAGTCCGTTCTGCTCAAATGGCCAGGAAATTTGCAGCAGCGTCTCACAGCAGCTGTCAGAAGTGTTAATAAAATGCAGTGAATAATGCAAGGAGTGCAGCGGACGGTGCAGTGAATAAAGGGAGGAGTGCAGTGGACGGTGCAATGAGTAATGCAAGGAGTGAGGCAAAGAAGGGGGTATGTGGACCTTATAGTGAAGAAAAGTGTGGTATCCACTGCATGGTGAAGGTGTGTGCACTTGCCAGAGACATTAATGACAGTGTTCCCAGCAATGAAGAGATTTCTCTGGCTGCCACGCAGTGAGCATTTTGGATGATAGAGCTGTATAGGGTGATACTGAAGGGGATAATGTGGCTGCTTTATGACTTAAATATGTTTAAATTAATTACATTAAAAATGAATGTAATGCCTCAGTCTTCATATAATCATAATTCTCTCTGTTCTCCCTAGACACAATCCCAAAGACTGAAGAGCAAAGTGAGTGACGTTCTGTGTGCAGGGTGGGGCTCTCGTGGGTGGGTGTTGAATGCTCCTTAAATTCAGTGTTAAGTCCTCAGACGACGCTGTACTGTGCGTTAGCCTGTGAGAAATGGACCACAGCGTGACGCTTCCATCCGCTTCTGTGGATGGACATTTTATCTAAGAAAGCGCTTCTCATCTGCGTGCATCCAGGGGAAACTTGCTGCCACACCCTCACTGTCTGCCTCTCTTCCAGTCGTCTATCTGACAGGGTTCCACCTCTTCTTCTTCATGTTTGTGTGGTCATACTGGATGACCATCTTCACCAAACCAGCTAACCCATCCAAAGAGGTAAGCCTTTGGGGGCGCTGTAGCGGCTGGGCTGCGTGCGGCATAGTGTGCTGGGCTGTGTGTGGAGTGGCGTGCTGGGCAGTATAGCGTGCTGGGCTGGGCTGGGCTGCGTGTGGCGTGCTGGGCTGGGCTGGGCTGGGCTGGGCTGCGTGTGGCATGCTGGGCTGGGCTGCATGTGGCGTGCTGGGCTGGGCTGCGTGCGGAGTGGCGTGTTGGGCGGCGTGCTGGGCTGGGCTGGGCTGCGTGTGGCGTGCTGGGCTGGGCTGGGCTGGGCTGCGTGTGGCATGCTGGGCTGGGCTGCGTGTGGCATGCTGGGCTGGGCTGCGTGTGGCGTGCTGGGCTGGGCTGCGTGCGGCGTGCTGGGCTGGGCTGCGTGCGGAGTGGCGTGTTGGGCGGCGTGCTGGGTTGCGTGCCGCGTGGCGTGCTGGGCGGTATAGCGTGCTGGGCTGCGTGCGGAGTGGCGTGCTGGACGGCGTGCGGAGTGGCGTGTTGGGCGGCGTGCTGGACGGCGTGCGGAGTGGCGTGTTGGGCGGTGTCCAGTATGCTGTGTGTGATACCATGCAGGGTGTTGTGTGAGGTAGTGCCTCAGTAAATATAGTTTTTCTCCCTTGTACAGTTCAGTCTCTCCAAAGTGGATAAGGAGCAGTATGAGACTGCAGAGCGTCCCGAGATTCAGCAGGAAATCCTGAGGAGAGCAGCCAGAGAACTTCCCATCTACACCCGCACTGGCACCAGAGGTCAGTATATACCCCTAACCCTAATGCCCTCACCCATGTCACTTCCTGCTGCACTAATGACCTGCTGTCTCTCTCTCTGCCCTGCAGCCATCCGGTACTGTGACCGCTGTCAGGTGATCAAACCCGACCGCTGTCACCACTGCTCCGCCTGTGACGTGTGAGTGACATCTCTTTCTTTTTTCTGCCCCTTATTCGCTCCCTGTGTCTGACACCCGTCTCTCCCCTGTTCTCAGGTGTATTTTGAAAATGGATCATCACTGCCCCTGGTATGTGTACTATTATCTTGAATGGCCATTCTGCCCTCGTGGGGACCTGGGAGGGGGAGTACGGTCTGGTAGTCGACTTACCGTGTGGGGGGGGGGGGGGTTTGGCAAGAGCTGTATCCTATGGAAAATGTCAGTGGCAGCAGACTGAGGTGGGCTGGAATCTGAAGTCTGAGCTAATCTGCTCCTGATTTGAGACTGTCTTGCTGTATAGGGACCTTTTGCCCAGGGGTGTGGGCATCTGTGGGCATCTGTGGATGTCTGGGCATTACAGCAGTGATTCACTGTCAGCCACCTGTCTTTCCAGGGTCAATAACTGTGTCGGCTTTTCCAACTACAAGTTCTTTGTGCTCTTCCTGGCCTACGCAATGCTCTACTGCCTCTTTATCGCCAGCACCGTGCTGCGCTACTTCATCAAATTCTGGACGGTAAGTAGCCGGTCTCAGCTCTCCGGGGTGGGTGGTACAGCCAAGATGTGGCCAGTATCCGCAGGCCGCAGTGAGCCTGCTGACCATCAGTCACTGCCAGTGGTGGTGCTCCCTGCCTCCCGTTTTGCTCCCTGCCTCCCGTTTTGCTCCCTGTCTCCCGTTTTGCTCCCTGTCTCCCGTTTTGCTCCCTGTCTCCCGTTTTGCTCCCTGCCTCCCGTTTGGCTCCCTGCCTGCCGTTTTGCTCCCTGCCTGCCGTTTTGCTCCCTGCCTGCCGTTTTGCTCCCTGCCTCCCGTTTTGCTCCCTGCCTGTCGTTTTGCTCCCTGCCTCCCGTTTGGCTCCCTGCCTGCCGTTTTGCTCCCTGTCTCCCGTTTTGCTCCCTGTCTCCCGTTTTGCTCCCTGCCTCCCGTTTTGCTCCCTGCCTGCCGTTTTGCTCCCTGCCTGTCGTTTTGCTCCCTGCCTCCCGTTTTGCTCCCTGCCTGCCGTTTTGCTCCCTGCCTGCCGTTTTGCTCCCTGCCTCCCGTTTGGCTCCCTGCCTCCCGTTTGGCTCCCTGCCTCCCGTTTGGCTCCCTGCCTCCCGTTTTGCTCCCTGCCTCCCATTTGGCTCCCTGCCTCCCCTTTTGCTCCCTGCCTCCTGTTTGGCTCCCTGCATTCTGTGATCCCGATTTATCTTCCGTCAGTAGGATCCCTCGCTTCCAGTCCACTTTCTGCGTATTAAACACGTCGCTAACTGTGTCCTGGCTGCTCCTTCTCCAGTTACTCCTTGCTGCCCTCTGTCTTGCTCGCCCCCTGCTGGCCCCTTCGTCTAATGCCGTCTCTTTGTTTGCACTAAGCTTTGCCGGAGGAGATCAGCTGAAAGTTGTCCCCAGGTAACTGCGCTGTGTTGTCTCTCTGTGAGTGCTGTGATTCTCACTGTGCTCCTGTGCTGCCAGCTGCAGGTCACTCCCTAGCTGGACACTGTCTGTCTCACTGTAGCTCTGTCCATGTGCCCTTTCGCATGTTTCTGCTGTATAACTGTCTCACTAATGGAGGCGTAAGACTTATTTGCAGAACGACCCCCTTGCCTGCTGCACTGTGGGGTATCGTGGCTCCCAGTGGTTCTAGCTGGTCGGAGGGGGGGTCTTCCTGATTCCTCCTTTTTCTTTCAGGATCTCTGAGCGAGTGCTCAGTATGACCTCAGTTTGACCCCCCCCCCCCCATCTTCATGCCACTCCCTGTCTCCTCAGAGCGAGCTGCCTGACACTCAAGCCAAATTCCACGTGCTGTTCCTGTTCTTCGTGTCGGCCATGTTCTTCATCAGCATCCTGTCCCTCTTCTGCTACCACATGTGGCTGGTGGGGAAGAACCGGTCCACCATAGGTAACCATGGCTGGGAATTCAAGCTTGGCCTGTGATGCGAAGGCCGCCTAAGTGGCTGCTGGGCTGGGCAGCTTTCTCCCGTGTGATGTGCTCTCTCTCCCTCCGTCTTTCTCCTGCTCTCTGCCTGTCTCCCTCTCCTGCTTTCTGCCTGTCTCTCCATCCCTCTGCCTCTGTCCTGCTCTTTCACCCCCTCTCTGACCATCTCTTGCTCTCCTCCTCTCCGCTTGTCTCTCTCCTGCTCTGCCTGTCTCTCTCCCTCCCTCTCTGCCTGTCTCTCTGCCTGTCTCTCTGCCTGTCTCTCTGCCTGTCTCTCTGCCTGTCTCTCTGCCTGTCTCTCTGCCTGTCTCTCCCTCCCTCTGCCTCTGTCCTGCTCTTTCACCCCCTCTCTGACCATCTCTTGCTCTCTGCTCCACTCCGCTTGTCTCTCTCGCTCTCATTCCCATTCTACCCCAACCCTTTACAGAAGCATTCAGGGCCCCGGTGTTCAGAAACGGCC
The DNA here is from genome assembly GCF_048594095.1 of Paramormyrops kingsleyae. NCBI lineage: Eukaryota > Metazoa > Chordata > Actinopteri > Osteoglossiformes > Mormyridae > Paramormyrops > Paramormyrops kingsleyae. The sequence goes on from NC_132820.1 coordinate 15,266,423, forward strand.
CTGATAAGAATGGCTTCTCCCTGGGCCTCAGTAAGAACGTTGCCCAGGTGTTTGGAGACCAGAAGAGGTCCTGGCTGCTGCCTTTCTACTCCAGGTGAGCTTGCTGTGCCTTTTTGTCCTATTCTGGCATCTCTGACTCTTTCTGGTTTCTGTTATCTGGAGAATAAGGTGAACCCCCCCCCCCCCCCTTTCCGGTGCAGTCTGGGTGATGGCCATATCTTCCCAACACGGCTGGTCAGTTATGACCCAGAGCAGCTACCCGCTGACCTGCAGGCCTGTTCTGACAGGTAAATGAGGTGTGATTTATTTCTTTTTAAATGTCCTCTCCTTCTGTGACGCTGATTGACATGCTTTCCTCACAGTGATGGACAGGCCTACCCCAGACCTCTTAGCGAATCCCAAAACCACCTCCTATCCAATGACGTGCATTTCGTGGATGACGTCCCCAGCACTGGTGAGCTCTCACGCCATCGTCACGTGTCATGTCTGCCTCGCTCGGAGTAAACTTGCAAACTCAGCTGGATGCGATGTGGAAACGTCAGGCTGTTGCTCTGTGTCCCTCCCTGTCTCTCGCCTTCCCCCCCCCCCCCCCCCCCCTCCAAGAGGCCGCTTTCCTGCCGGTGGAGTAGGTACACAAGCTACTCTCACTGCTATTTGAATATCTTTTCAGATGCCGGACAGGCAGTGAGAGTCACCATGGAGAGTGAGTCATAGCTAGGTGAGTCGTGAACATTTATTTGTGTCCCGGTGATGGATGGATGGACGGATGGATATTGAAGCCAGATTCTTTCCCGCAGATCTACAGGCAGTGCAGGGGAACACAGCCTGCCTCCCGTGCGTGGAAATCTAACCTCCGACACGCTGATACAGCAGAGTCATCAAGTCTGATGCCTTAAGTCCCACACGGCCCTGCCTCCGTCGCCATGGATACCACATCCTCATCACCACGAACAGATACCCGCAGGCACGTGAACTTCAGCGTCGCCCAGGATATTGCCGTATTAAATGCGCATCACCCATGCACTGTTCAACACGCATGCTGCCGTAAGCTGACGTGTCGCAGCTCTCCTCGCTGGCTCACACACATTCCACAAGGACCCCCTAATGGCCCCCCCGCCAGCACAGAGTGGTGGGGCTGTGTGTTTAAGCGAAACTCCTTCTTGCTCTCAGCCAAAATGTTCTTCAGAATTTTTACTGCGTATTTTTACATCAAAATTCTCAGCAGGAATAATGTCCGCTCGCACTACAGAGTCTGTGGACATCATCGTCACGCAGGGCAGTGCAGAGTGGGGATGGTTACAGATACACTTCAGATGGTGCTCAGGTGTATCTGGCCGTCTTTGGGTGAGACTTCTTAAGGGCTCTTGTGTCTGTTTGTTTGTGTGTGTGAGATCTTACACCCCCTGGTGTCTAGGTAAGAGAGGAAAGTGTTACCCCAAGCCCTCCCCTTCACTTTGCAGTGTAAACAGTCCTGAGGTTGTCGTCCCCCCCCCCTTCCCCAACCTCCACACTTATGGGAACTCGAGCAAAGAGCACCTGTCGTGCCTTCAGCACACAGTGCATTACACCCTGCAGCACAGGAAAAGCCGGCTGTTCATTAGTTTGCAGGATCAAATGTTAACTTCCTGCGGAATTCACCCTGACCGTAGGCGCACAGGAAGAAGCTTGTTTACATCCATCCAGTCATCCCTTCGGCACACTCCGACGCAGCCCTGTCAACCCTCTCCAACCCCCCCCCGGGTGAGAGTCTCAATGCTGCACCCGACCGGCTCAGACAGCTCTTTAGTGGGCTAGATATGTGGCTCTGTGGGTTAGGCTGCTGTGCCTGTAATCAGAAGTTTGTCGGTTCAAATCCCGGAGTAAAGGTACATTTCCTGCAATGTACTTTCACAAAAAAATGTGTGTCTTCTAAATGCACATAATGCCATCAGGATGTAGTCGCATGAGATCAGGATCAGTACTGCACAAACAGCTTTAACGGTTGAATGTGTGTGTGTGTGTGTGTGTGTGTGCGCAAATTCAGTTTGTGTAGCAGGAATTGTGGTAATGTAGTGGACTGACCTCCAGGGGGCGCTCCTTGTGCACAAGGGGTTTGGTGCTTATTAGAGTAAAAGTGCTCTACACTCCTCTCATGTGACCACCATGTCAGAACTATGGGTTTCCCTCCAAAGAAAGTACAGTCATAAAAAGTCAAGGAAAATCTCCACTTCACATGATCTTTTTTTATAATTAATGTAAGCTTTTTTAAATGAATTTTAAAGCCCAGTTCTGCATGTTCTCTGTACTAAGCATTTACTCTAATCCAGGTTTTTGTTTGCATTTGTAAGAGCCCGTTAAGAAGTGTATTTGTTTGCACAAACATTTCTTCTTCAATTCTTATCAGTGTTAAAATTTTGTGTAATTGGTTGTCCATGTTTTTGTAGGTAAAATTCACCAGTAAATGAATGTGGAGACAAATAAATGCTGGTGCTCAGTCCGTTGTGGGTGATCTTTGCTGTTTTTTCTTTCTGACTGTCTCCAGCGTGAAAGTGCAGATCCCAAACCTGATTGATGCATATTAAATATATACGTATGTGTAATATATCAGGTGTGTGATTTTAACTAGAACATTAACTGGCTTCGGCGGAACTAAGTGAATGAACATTGGTCCCCAACAGTAGGGTCAGGTTCAGGATGGGGATTAAGATTCTCCCTTCGGGGGGTCACGTCCTTCACCCCTGTCACACCCAGCTATTCCAGCAGGTGCCGGCAACCTGCCGCCAAGCCAGAATAACCTCGGGGCCGTTGACCTTCCCTGCTGCCTCTGTCTCTTTGTTAAAAGTATGTGGATGTGCAGAAATGAGAAGAACAGACTAGTAGCATGAGGTGAGAAACAGGAAACAAGTGGGGTGTCGTGTTTCGTAATTCACTGTATTTCACCCGACAAAATCCATTAAGTCGCCTAAACCACAGAACCATGCTTTGATGTGTCTGTATCTGTGTCCTGTCCTTTGGGAATATTTCCTTTGGAATGTTCTAGTCTCCTGCTGCTTCAAGATGTGCTGATCCCCCCCCCCTCCCCCCACCACACACACACACACACACACAATATCCCTGTCCTCCACATTTTTGGTGAATGTTTAGCTGTTTTATAAGAGCAAATGCCGACAAATGAGCATCATTTTTAAATCTGTTATCTCCCTGGATGAACCAACCGGCGGTGTCTGAGATTGTGGGTATAAACCCAGCCTGACGTGTGCGTGCAGGGCGCCTGATTGCACAAGCCGGCTTCTGGAATGGAGAGCGCAGTGATTCACCCACAGGTCGCCGGCAGCCTCATAAAGCCACCGCCCCCCCCCCCCCCCCCACCACACACACACACACCTGTGCAGACTTCTGCAGACGGAGTGACACAAGTTCAGCTCCCGTGTTTTTGTGGAGACTTCAGGAGATCGAAATGGAGAATCTGAGCAGCACCATCGACCCCAGCTGTCTGCAGCAGCCTCCGCTGGCGATAGACATCATTATAGGTAAGTGATCCCTGCATCACAGCTGGCTGACAGCGGGGCGGCGAACTCTGAGCTGTTCAGTGTGACGGTTAGGTTTAGGGTTAGAGTTAGGGTTAGGCTTCAGGATGTCCTGTGGTTCAGATTCTGTCTGTCACTTCAGAAGATGCTAACTGCTAATGTGGGCCTGTGATGCTAGTCGTCTGTCAAGGAAATGAAAAAACAGAGAACGCAGGTAACACTTTACTTGAGGGAGCAAAAATCGTATAGTATAGTATTATACTATTACTTGCATATTAACCACAAACTAAATTACCTACTGATCTCATATTAATTTATCATTAATGTGTAACGTGTTCTCACACGGTACTGCATTTGTAACTATATATGTTAATTTTGTAAACCCTTGTGAACTAGTGAAGGAATTACTGAAGAAACAAGTAATGAATAACTGAAGTGAAATAACGATCTTGTATTTGTTCATCATTAATGAATCATGAGGCATATTTCACCCCAAACAATTACAATATTTGTTACTATATCTGTTAATTCTGTAAACCTTTGTGAACTACTAAGGAGCTACTAAAGGAACAAGTCATAATACATGAAATACTGATCTAATGTTTGTTCATCATTAGATTCGTGACGCATCTTAAGTAGCAACTACATTTGTTCATGATTTGTTCATGAATTGTGCTTCAGTAGTAACTGAGTTATTACTAAGTGAAGTGTTACCAAAATAATTTTAAATAGAGGGTAGGATTCAAGGAGTTGGTTGGTCGTTCTGTCGTGAGGAACCTTTATTCTGTATGGTATGTGGCATTCTTCTGGGAGACACATTTTTCATGGGCTTCATTTGTAAAAACTGAGTACCGTTAGGTGTTATTAACACTGCAGATTATGCTGTTTTAAGAGGGTGACAGAAACCTTCTTCTTGACAGAGTTGGACGCCCTTGGGATCATTCTATACGCTGGGCTGACCTTGATGGCAGTGCTGTCCATGCTCATTTACATTGAAGGAACCATCTACATCTTCCGCAAGGTGTCCTACCCTAAAAAGCAGGCCATCATATGGGTGAACGGGGCAGCACCGGTAAGCGGCAGCGCTAATGCGTGCAAATAGAGCCAGTGAACTTGTTTGTATGCATTCGCATTGTGCCAGCTAAAGATATTTCTTTTTTTTTTTTTGCCATTTCTGGTTTTTCCAGCTCTGTTTGGTTGTTCAGCTGCAGTTAATATTCTGTACAGAACAAAGTGAAACTGTCTTTGGGAATGTCACCCAGAAACACAGTGGCTGTAAAACTGGATGTTTAGTTGATTGGTTGGTTGGTGAGCCAATTTGTCCAATTTAAATTAACTGCTTGACAGATTGAATCTCGATGTCCCTCCTCAGCTCTGATACCATTGAGGGAGTCATTCTTCATGCTTTTCAGCCAATAAATACCCACCCATTCTAAGCTCTGCCCCCACCCGGTGCCTGTCTTGTTCCAGATTATTGCCACCATGTCTTGCCTGGGGATGTGGATCCCAAGAGCCACCATGTTCACAGACATGACATCAGGCTGGTAAGTCTGTCACTGTCCCCTTATTCAGATATCTCCCAGTGGATAAGGCTATCCCTATCCCTTAGGTTATCCCTAAGCCTGCATAGTAATCATTATCGAGTTGTTTTGACTCAGGTTCCCTGGCTCTCTCTGATCGCCCATCCCTACAGTTATTTTGCCGTCGTGGTCTATGAGATCCTCGTGCTGTTGTTAGAGGAGTGTGGGGGAGATGAGGCATTTCTTCAACGCTGTGGGAATAACCGTCTCCGGATCAGCACCGGGCCCTGCTGCTGCTGCTGCCCATGCTTGCCCCATGTGCGTCTCACACGGTATGCTTGGGTTGTCCCTGGGTTGTGCTCAGGTCGTGTTTGGCTCATACTCGGGTCCATCCAGTTTCCCGGTGCCCTCCTGAACCCTAATCCTATCTTTAATCCTAACCATAATCCTATCCCAAACCCTAACCCTAACCTTAATCCTTACTTGATCACAGTGTCTGGGTCACAGGCTGATGATCAGTGTTTTGTAACCCTTTTTTCTCAGCCGCGTTCTGTTCCTGTTGAAGCTTGGATCTTTCCAGTACGCACTGATGAAAACCGTTTGCACCGTCTTGGCCATCGTGCTGTGGACCAATGGGAACTTCGATGTCTCAGATGTGAGTCCTTGTGGATACTGCACTTGATTCCTGCCCATGTCACCTGGACGGCCTGCAGCTGTAATGATGTGTGCCTGAGGCCTGATTCCTGATAAAGCCTGTTCCTCCATTCAGCTTGAGGTCACTGGAGCCCTCATCTGGATTAACTGCTCTGTGGGGGTTCTGACCATCGCTGCTCTCTGGCCTGGTGCCATACTCTTCATGCACCTGCGCCAGACTCTCAGCAGCCAGAAGATCATCCCTAAATATGCCATGTACCAGGTAAGCCTACCTGTGTCGCCGATAGCCAATGAGTCTTTAGTTCTACAGTGACTCTGTCCATGCGCAGGTGGTGCTGGTCCTCAGCCAACTGCAGACGGCCATATTCAGCATCTTGTCACTGAACGGCACCATTGCCTGTGCCCCACCCTACTCCTCGCAGGCACGAGGATCCAGTGAGTACCCATGCACTCCCCCTGCTGGGAGATCTTGTCCTTCGGCTTGTTATGTGGAGACCCCATATATACTCACAGTAAAATCTAGCCATAATTTATGTATGAAGCTGTGACTGTTAGTGTGACAACACACAGGCTCAAGTCAAGCTGATTCCACAGAGCGGTTCATTAAGTGACCTAGCTGTGTGTTGTCTTTGCACGGTGACCTCTGACCCCTGCGTGTTGTCTTTGAGTGGTGACCTCTGACCCCTGTGTGTTGTCTTTGAGTGGTGACCTCTGACCCCTGTGTTTTGTCTGTCTGCAGTGATGAGTCAGCAGTTGCTCATCCCAGAGATGTTCATCATCACTCTGGTGACGCGGCTGTTATACAGACGCACATATGAGCCGCTTTCTGCTGCCCCTCTACACCAGGACAACAGGGGCAGGAAACTCCTGCCGTCTGAGTGCGGCGAGGCATAAACCTGCATGTATCTGTGTGTGTGTGTTGTGTTTATATTACATTGTGGGGACCGAATATTCCCCACAATGTAATAAACACCTGTTATTTTTACATTTTTTAGGTCCCCACAAAGATCAATGACTGTAATCAAAAAAGTAAAAATTAATTCTTGTATTTTGTTTGGTAACTTATGGTTAAGGTTAGGGCTGGGTAGAGGTTAAGGGTGTCATGATTGGGATTAGGGTTTTTCCTATAGAAACGAATGGACGGTCCCCATTTAGATAGGAAGACCAACTTGTATCTGTGTGTGTGTGTTTCTACATATCTATGTATTTGTATCTGTATGTATTGGCACCAAAGGTGACTATTTCACGTCCAGAAAGTAAAAATCCAGGCCAAGATTTTGTTTCAACCATCCAGTTAAGTATAAAGAGTCACAGTCATAGAGTACTCAACTGGTTGGTTAAAACTAAATCTTGGTCTGGATTTTTACTTTCTGGACCTGAACTCTCCACCTCTGGTTGGGCAATAACACCTCACTGCTGCTTTTCCATACTGAGGTAACTGATCAGAGGTGTATTAAGCAGCACTTCCTGTAAGTAAGACCCAGGCAACATGACACCATGACAGATGTACCTGCCTGGAACAGCAGGCCCTGCCAGTCAAGAGGTCAGAGTTCAGCTCCATATACTGGGATGACCCAGCACCACCCTGCTGTTACATTACATACAGGATCTCTGACCCAATAAACTCCCTGGTTCTATAACCCCATAAAATCTGAATAATCAGAATATTTTGAGCACCATCCCTGTAGAGCTGAAGAGGGCTGACCTTTGAGCATGGAGACACAGTGATCCTGTGTTATAAAGATGACATAAAATCCACCTTGGGCTTGTGGGCTCAGCCAGGAGTCGCTATGTCACGTGACAGGCGTGTCACATGGTTTCAGGTCCGTGCAGCAGAGTGTCACTCTCGCGTTTCTCCCTTTTCCCCCAAAGCACAGGGCAGATGTTCGGGTCCTCCTAATCCAGTGATTCTAACTGCGATTGTATTCTGTGTTCTACCTGCACATTTGTATTGATGGCCAGTAAAATCTGATCATCTGAACTCGTAAATCACCCTCGATTGACACACCGTACACACATTATATATCACCCTATCAGCCCGGAGACAAGAAAGAGCCAAGTGACTAGCAGGAATGACCCAAACTGACTCTGACTCCAACTACCCTGGTATCTGCAGGATACACCTGCTGAGGCACCATCATGAAATGTTTTTATAATCTCTCTCAAGCTGCAACAACCAATAATGTATTAACTGCCAATAACCTAATACTTTTTTAATACATTAATGGTAGTTTTTACATTATACATAAAAAGTTATTACATTTTTGATTCAGAAATTGTATCACATTATTGGTAAGTTATTTCATTAGAATGGAAAAAATGCAATTGGCAGTTATTACATTATTAGTTGCTACACAACCAGCACAAAGGAGAATGGCGTAGTTTAACCTAAATGACAGAATTATAAAAGAATGGTAATGGAAATTCCTTCCAAATACACCTAAATAAAGGGGGGCAATCACATGGAAAACAAACACGTTGCAAATACTCCAGGCTGTTTCCATGCTGCCCTCTAGTGGTCGGATTGTGTTTTTTTCCTTATTAGTCTGCGCTGGACAATGTCCAGCATCTGTTTCAGTCATTTCTTTAGCTAAAGACCTGAAGATGATGAGAAATATATGAGATTCTCAGATACTGCCACCTAAAAGCAGCAACCTCACTAAAATGGCTGTGTTGTGTGAAGGTATTTATGTTTGACTTTGTGAATGTCTGTGGGATATCGTTTGATGTGTATTAATAACTTATTCTTGCCAGTATGTTTCTCTGCTTGTTGAAAATAAACAGCATCGCCTTTAACACAACTTTATTTACACATTAAGTGATTTTTATCCATAAAAGAAATACAATGTGAAAGGCTCTGACTTCAGTCTCAGGCTGCTGTCCTGAAGTTCACATTTGCACATCACACAGTACAGACTGGGACATGCTCCCACATTGTGACACATTCTGTCAGGGATGCATGCTTTGAGTTTGCTGCTCTCCTGCACCGTCAGCCTCGTGTCTGTTACCTGCTTCCTGAGGCCTAGATAGCTGGGGTGTCATAGTGGTGTCATGGTGTTATTGTCATCGTCATCTTCCTCACTCATGCTGCTGGAAGAGGCATCCTTAGGGGAGAACAGGGTCCGTCGGGAAGCGGGCGAGGGGGAGCGCGACTGGGAGCGTGTTCTGCTGGGGCTGCTGCTGGGGGACACACTGGGAGAGTGGTAGGGGGACAGGGCCTGAAGCATCCGCCCACGGTGCTCCTGGAACATCTGCTTCTGGGGAGGGGAAGAAACAGGAGAAGCTCTGTTTCCAAGAGGAGAAAGGGATGAGTGTGAATCATCTAGGGAGTGGAAAAGGGGATATTCTGGTCAAGAGTGTACTGGAAATAGACACTTGCTGGGGGAGACAGCAGGATCTTACCCAGGCCCCATCAGGCCCAAACAGTTGCAGAAAATTCCCAATGAACTCCCGGGATTTTTCTTCCCACTTTAGGATGAGATCGTGGCTCTTCTCCTCAACCTTATACACGAAGTGTTTGGACTTTTCCTCCACCGTCTTCACCTTTTTCTTCATCTTGTCCACTTGGTTCTGTAAATGGTACTTCTTCTCCTGTGACAGTGAGAGTCCTCACGGTTAGCTTGTGCTACCTTGAAGCCACGGTGTTCCACACACAATGTCGGCTAGACGTTGCTCTCACGTTGATGTAGCTGACGTTGAGCTCCTTCGCAGTGTACCCTCTCTGCAGGTTGCGTCTGGCGTAGACGTCATAGTCCCGGACGATGCGGGTGATGATGTCAGATGTAGAAATGCCCTCTGTTCTCTGCGTGGCCACAAACATGCCTGAACACACATGCAGACTGAGGTGAGACTAGTCGAGTTACGATGATGTCCACCTGACACGCCTCACAGTTCCACACAGGTCAATATGCATTACAGGTATGAGGGTCTTTACTCCATCAAATGGAGGTATGGAAACACACGTAAGCAGAACGACACCCTCATTTACAAAGCGCACAGAAAATTAGCAAAGAGAAAATAAATGTGTTCCCACCGGCTTCCTTGATGTGTTTGTAGACGTCATGTGATCCCGCACATGCATATGGGATGTCATCATGCGTTACGAAGTCAATCTGAGAGAAAACCACACAGCAGAATCAGTAACAATTTGCCTCACTCAGAAAATGTGATGACCTGACTTACTATCTCCTTACTGCTATTGTCAGGAGCAGCGAAGGAACCTAATTTTATGCAGTAAAACACATTTTATACTCACATTTGTTTCACAGTGTAACTCACAACGACCAGGAAATTTACAGTGAAGACGTCTGCGAGGGTGACCAGCACTTTGATCTGGGGGTGAGGCTGACCTTGTGTTTCTCCAAGAATTCAGGTGAGAGGGTCCAGGGTGCATCCTGCACCACCTCATCCACGTATCGGCAGTGCCTGAGAGCCTCGTAGCGTTCCTCCTCAGTCATCACCGTGAAGCCCTTGTACTTGTGCGTGAGCTTGTCGCTGCACACTGACAAACACCATCAAATACTCCGTGTGACACTTCGATGTGGGCTTTTGAGTAATTTTTGTGTTGTGTGAAGCTGACTGCATCTCACCTCCGACAATCAGGTAGCAGTTGGGGAACAGGTTCTTGGCCTGCATCAGGGCACGGGCGTGGCCAGAGTGGAAGAGGTCAAAGATGCCATCAGCATAGACCCGTGCTGGCCTGTCTACTGACAAGACAACTAATCAGCTACCTCACACAAAACATACATTCAGCTAACCCTACCTTGCTAATTAACACTACCTAACCAGCTAATCTGAAGTTAACTTACCCAATTCAAGCTCACCCTTCCCTTTAAGTCACTGTCTTCCTTTATGACAACCAACGCAATAAATAATAGGCAATCATAATCAGTTGGCCTTCTTAATTAATACTACCATAACTACAATCTAAATTAAGCCAAAACTAACTCAAGCTTGTTTGTGGTACAGTTCCTGAAGGGAGCCGAGATGATGGATGTACCCTGGCATGTTGCTACATGGAGTAGGGCTCACCAGAGGTGCCACGGCGAGCCTGTGCCAGGCTGATTCTCTGATACGGGCTGTGGCTCTCTTGACTCGTTTCTGAGGCAAAGGCAGCTGGTTCCATCAGGGTCTGGGAATGGCATAAACATCATCCTAAGATAACTGTACCTGTGGAAGCATGGTCCCACCTCTGCTCAACTGCCTTACATGCACATTAGCAAGCTCCTCGTGTCTACAGGAATGCGAGCCCTCATCTTCATCACACTTAAAGGAACAGAACCTTAATCACTTCCTCATCTACAGGAATGCAAGCCCTCATCATCTCTTCTACAGCACTGCAAACCCTCATCATCTCCAACAGGAACACAACCCTCGTCTCATCTACAGGAACCACAGCACAATTTTTTGTTTCACTCATTTCTCAATTTGTGGGTGTGCATCTGTGAATAATATCTATTCTTTTGCAAACTGCAGCCTGGTTCTTCTTTGTTTCTCATTAATGAAGGGCTTCTTAATTGCTTTATGGGACTTCAGTCCTGCTTCTAGGAGCCTGATATGAACTGTCCTAGCAGTGCACTTCACACCACTTAATGTTTTCCATTCCTTTTGAAGGTCACTTGAGGTCACCCTCCAATTCATGAGAAACTGTAGGCATCAGTCATCTCTAGCATTAGAAAGTTGCTTCCGCTCTTTATCTGCCTGGTTTCTGGTCGTTCCCAGTGTCTCCTGCTTCACCTTATTCTTGTGTACTGCTGTCTTTTGAACCTGAAAGGAACCTGCTGCTCAGTGTAGCCTTCTGCCAGCAGAGCCAGGATTAAACCAGGATATAAAAATGCAGATTTAAAAAATGGAGCGGTCTCTTAATTTTCTCCAGTACTGTATCTGAACAGTAACAGAGGAAATGAAATTAACCTAATCTAAGGGACAACTTCTATTTAAGGTCATGACTGATTAATTCGTGCAGCTTATATATATTACATCAGCTTAATAACCCTGATGATGACCCCCCCCCCCTCTCAGTAATTATACATAGCTATCCCTTCCTAAATAGAGTGTGATAAGATTACTGGGCTTCTCTGCATGTTTATGAGATAGAGAGAGAGCGTGTGTGAGTATGCATGCATGTTTACATAGGGCTATGGTGCTGATGAGTTGTCTGTGATGTTGCCCCCTTGAACTATGGGCTGTTTAAGACCTTGCCTGTGATAGGAGGAGTAGGCAGTTAGGCTCCAAGGAAATAGCTGGGTGTGTGAGAGCAGCCCTCCGATTAGCTGAGACACAGGCCTATATAAAGGTCATGTGTGAGGGCGTGCCGTGTCACTCCTGACCTCAGGTTCGTGAGAGATGCAAACATCTGAGCTCCTCTTGGAGATGATCAAGCAAAGCTGGCTAATTTATACGTTATTCTGAGTGCTGAGTGTTCCAGCTGTGACCCCTAGAGGGTGGATCCTTCCAGCATGTGGCCCAGACCCCCATTCTTACAGCCAAAAAGCACATGCCTGCAAACCTTGGCTGAAGGTCTCAGTTGGAGAAACTATTCAATGCAGACTATAACCTCAAGGACAGATATCCATCCGATAACATCGTTGCTGAAATCATTGACTGTCTACTCTTTATTACAGATACAAACTCCAACAAACTCTGCCAGTGGTTTTATTTGCTGGAGTTCAATCATCTGGGAGATGTAATTAATATATACTTTGATTTCCAGTTTGACTCTTCTTTCCTGCTCATTTTATGATGAAGTTAAGATGGGTTTTTCATTCCATTGTGGACCCCTGGGCACTACCTGGTCGAATGTATTAATTAATTAATTAATTAGTATTAATTAATACTCTTCCTCTTTGTTTAGAAAAAGATAACTCAGAAAACGTGCAGACTGTTTAAAGTCTATTGTCTAAATTCCCACTGCAAATTAAGTTCAACACTTCCACCTCTAGAATTAGTTTTTTTTTTTTTTTAATTGTCCTGAACGGCATATAGGGTATCCTGTAACGAATTGGTGTTAAAATATGTATTCTGCAAAGGTAAAAATCCCATCTCTTAATTCTGCAATTGCAGTTGACTTCATATTAATCTCAATGTATTCTAGACTAATCAATAGCCTGTAATCATTTAAGATGAAGGCAGGACAAAGCAACTAGACACAAGAAGGGTATGACTGCGGTAACTGGAACTCTACGCACCGCCGTGGCCACGCCCTTCGAGGCACCTTGGCCACGCCCCTTAAGCTCTGCAACCAGCGCCACTTGTTCATTTGACACGCCACACTAATCCTGCCTCTGATTCCAGCTGTAGTGCTCAGACGCTGGGATGCTGGCAGTTTAAACGGAAAGCGGTGCTGTTTTATCTGCATCTCAGCTGCTTAAACCGAGTTCTCCATGTATGCACACAAGTCTTCTATGCATGCAGGTCTTTGCAGCAATGCCTCTCTGATTCGTTAGTCTAAATAAGGACTTTTTCTCCAGTCACCAAATCCTGCTGAAGACCCGTGCTACTTCTGTGTTGGGCCTCATGAATCATCTCAGCTTGTGCTTTACTTCAAACCTCTGGAAAGTCTCTGTGTTTCCGTACCCTCTATTGAGATGCAAAATACAGAACCTTCAAACGCTATTTTTAGTTGGCTACAGACTAGAATACACATACCTGTTTCTTTTAGCGAAAACCTTATACCCCTAAAATACGCGGATACCATACAAACCAGTCTCCAGCAAACGGCATGTATTGAAATGTTTATCATTATTCAAATTATAAGCAATCAATGCATTTAAAAATTCAGCAAAAACCATAAGAATGATTTTGAAAGCATATCAGTATTTGGTTCGGAGGACGGCTGTTGGCGGCGAGCCCTTACCCTGCGCGGTGCGGCCTGGCCGCGCTGCCCCTGTCTGCCTCCGTTCCCCCGTGCTCCGGCGCGTCTCCTGCCCACCATGTCCGATATGCGGCCGCTCCACTGACCGCTCGGCTTTTACACACGCTGGATCCGGCTGCCCCCGATGACGAGAGCGATCGGTGCAAAGTCCATGTTAGATCAGTTAGCGCAGCTGATCTGGACCCAGAGCTTATCGGAACCGCGGCTGGTACAGAAAAATTGGCCATGGAGCTGAAAGGGCGACTGACATGCGATATTATGAAGATAGCACGACTGAAACTGAAACTGACATCAGTTAAAGGTGCTGCTACGCATCTCCAGATCGATACTGAAATATGGATTCTGTCAATAATCCAAACGTTAAAATATATTTTCCGCTACAAACGTAGGTAACACTTTATAATACTGTTCCGTAGTTAACAGGTAAATATGCAGGAAGTAAGCAGCAACAAAGGAGTAGCGCTTCATTAACACCTAAATTGGTACTATTAACTACTAAGGAGTTATGCTTAATTACTCAATAGGTAATAGTGAACTAATTATTATAGTAGTCCTCTATTACTTCATTAGGAACTATTGAGTATTGCTGGTCTCTGGGAATTATGTACTAACTATGGATTATTTCTAATAACTACTAGTTCATTACTCATCAAATGAACAGTGCTTTTTTTTGGACTAACAGGAACTTACAGGCTACTGTTCTGAATGGTTTTTGCCATTTTTTTCCTTTTGGAATAACAGGCTTCTTTCTTCCTACTTCTTTGTATGACATACAACTTATTCTACAAAATATTACTGCCAAAAATATGTATACAGTACCTACATTTTAATTATTTACCTCACTTCAGTCCGTGTGCCAGTGTTCTTCAAACTGTGCTTTGAAGTCCAACTGAAGGGATGGTCAAACAGAGACTCGTGTTTTGCCACATGATGTGCTCCACCACATATTGTTGATCTTTTCTAAACATTAAGAAATTAATGTATGCATTTTAAATAAGGCATGAAGTCTTACTAATGACCTAAATAAAACTAATTGTAACTCATTAGTAAGGAATGTGGTGTTACTGACTTCTTCCATAGTAGTTACTAAAGAACAAGAACAGCATTATAAAGTGAAACACACTGTAATTCATTAGGAACTATTATAAAGTGTTACCCAAATGTATAATGTATAACAAATTATAGCACAAATAACTTACTAACTCAGTTACTACTCAAGAACAAATTATGAATTAATATAGTAAAGTTGCTGTTGTGCCTGATATCCTTGAAATGTCATGATGGATTAATAGTGAACATGGGATTTGTGTACTGCTGCATTATTTGTGCCCCCTCAAGTAAAGTGTTACCCAGTATTTATTGATAATGTGTATTTTAATCCGAATTTATTTAAGGTGTCATAGAATGACAAAAACCCTATACATTAATCTCATGCAATTCCATGAATGAGTTACAGCACTGAAGTTGGAGTGAAATATCTTGGTTTATAAATAGAAAAGGTTAAACTAAAACTTACGACTACATAACATTGCACTTAATCTATGTTAGTGTGGATATGAGGGTGATTTTTTTGCCCGATTATTGTTCCAGTAGACGCGCAATCATTGATAATAAAACCCATGTTTTACCAGCAGATGGCAGTAGAGGATATGTTTTACTTTACCTACCAAACTAACCCGGTAATATGACTCGGGTAACCTTTCCCGGGCTTAAAGCGACTTTGACGTCTAGCACTTAAACAATAATAATAAGAAGAATTATATACACATACAGTGTACACTGTATATACATATATACAGTGGTACCTCAAAACTCGAACTTAATCCGTTCGGAACTCCGGATCGAATCCTAAAATGTTCGAGATCTGATCGAATTTTCCCTATAAGAAATAATGGAAAACCAATTAATTGGTTCCCGGCCCCAAAAAATTACACCTAAATGTTTTTTTAGCAATGTGTCCTGCCCCAATCGACCGCTCTTTCCGCTTGCCACGCCCCCTCGTTAACCCCGTGTGGAATCCCCGTGTGATCAGCTGTTTCTGGTTGTTGTCATTAGTCCTCTGTATTTCGTCCGCGTTTCAGTTGGTTTCCACAGTCCAGTCATTGTATTGTCCGTCTTTGTTTTTCCTGCCTTACCTGTTATTAAACCCCGTATTCCCCAATACCCTGACGTCTGCGCCTTTGTCTCTGTTCTGTCCCCGCTCAGCACGACAATATTATTATACTTAAATGTATTAATGGTTTATTATTAATATTAAAATAATGAATAAGAAATCTTTATTTTTAAATGTATTTCATTATATAATAATCACTGTTACTGTCTATCATTGTCTAAATGTATTTTTACTGTCTAAATATATGTATTCAGTTAGTGTAAACATGCACGATGCTATCAGCGAATGCAAGGCTGAGACTGAAGCTTTACCGCTGACAGACGTTGCATGTGACTCATTTCCCCACGCATAAGTTATCTTAGGTCGGTGTTCACGGTTTGACTTCTGAGATTCAGATCGAGCTCTAGGTCATTTTTTTTTCGAACTGGCTGATTCGACTTTTAAGAAATTCGAGTTCTAATGAGTTCGACAACTGAGGTACCACTGTGTATGTGTATGTGTATGTGTCTTGTTCGGACTTGCGGAACACAATTGTTTTCACTTGCGTACAAGACCCATCCCCACCCCCCAAGAAGAATGGTCCGAATGAGATCTTTTGCACAATATTCACATGGACAGTAATACACATCGCACGAGTATTCCTTTGATGGAGTGACTGAGAGCGTGACTGTGTATGTGTGTGTTCTGCTTAGAGCTCAGCGTGATGGATGATCCCTCTCAATCCCTTCTGACAGGCATGAGGGATGAACACAGACATTATCCAAGATCGGTGTCATGATTCAGTAGCATGTCTGTTACTAGTGTGCGTGGCTTTGTAGATGCGTGAGAATGTACGTGTCTGCAGGTATATGAGACTATATGTTACCATGCCATATACAGTAGGCTATTTCTTGTGCTTGCCATTCCAGGCATCATCCTCGAGCTCCCCCGTAAGCCGCTGCTGTGGGCTGCTCCATTTCCATCTGCCTGCCCTGTATTAGGGGGAGCAGGGTTCTCGGAACCCGCTGCGGGGGTGCGTGTCTGGGAGGGCACATGCTGGCCGTGGTGCTCTCATGGATGACTCTTCAAATGGCTTCCGGGAACAGACGAGTTTAGGCCAGGTCTTCCTCAGAATCGACTGGCGCTGGTGGGAGTGAAGAGGAAGTGGAGTCGTGCGTGTTTTTGATGAAGGGACCATCGTGGGAGCATTTTCCCGCTTATCTTTCATTACCTGGATGTGACTGTGGCTTTTTTACCTGGAAGCAGTTCCCTCAGTTCTGGTCCTGCATTGTCACAATGTCTATTGGCTGCATACTCTGGTTGCTTAATGGTTTATATGTTTTTTTAGCTTGTTAATGAAGTTCTGTGAAGGCATCATAACATAGTTTCACAAAGTTCTTTTTTGAATGTCATGGAGATTATTTATGTAATATAATGCGGTCATGTGCTCAACACATCCCTGAGAACCAGGAGTGCACATTCAGGACTAATATTGCAGAGCTATTACACAACTAATATTATACAGTGACCTTTCTATTTTGGCATATCTAGGACAGAAAGTAACATATTGGTTAAGGAATAGTGACCCAAAATGGTCGCTGGTCCCAAAGCAGTGACCTGCTGTAAATGTAACCTGATTTGTTACAAAAAATGCTTTGACTGAAATCTACATTTTAGAGGTCATCTGTGCGCTGCTACAATCACATACAATAAGGTCTGTCTAAAATGCTAATCCTAACATGCTGCTCTACTTTCCAGAAGGACCTCTGATCAGCTGTGCTTAGGGAGAGGCAATAGCTTTATAGAGTTCTTTTTAGATTAAAGTCACACCGTAGGCTGTCCTGGGGAGAGGAGCTGCAGAGAGAAGCCAAACTGGAAGCCTCACACATCCTTAATAAGCTGCTTGGGCCGTGACCTTCCTGGAGACGGACGCTGTTTGTAGAGGTCCTGGTATTTTAAGTATAATGAGGGATGTGGGTTAGTATTACATGAACACTTGCTAGTTTGATTGATTGATGTCCTCTGGTTTTATTTTTGTGGCCCTGTATTCCTGGACCTGCTTTTAACTTCTTTTGTGACAGAGAGGCTCCAGGAAGGTTAATTGAGAGGAGTTTACAGCTTGCAGGTTGGAGCCAGTGAGTTCTGGATCTCCAGCAGCCTTTGACCCCGGCCAGCAGTCAGGTCGAGCCCATTATCTGTGCAATGTGGAAGCAGAGCACAGGCCGTGCTGGTAGAGGGTCGAGGGGGGCATGTCTGCCATTCCCACGGCTGCTCCCTGTTGTCCCAGTCACAATGGTGACCTCTGGATTTCTAGGAATAAGACGTGACTCTGGAAGCCTCAGGGCTGTGGTGGTGATGTCCACTGTGTTTAGACCAGGATTTGTTCCAGTGATCTCTTGACTTAACAAATAGCCACACAGGCAGTAATAAAATCTACATACTCTATGTTAATCAGCATTAAACTGGCAGAAAAATAGAATCACTGGGTGCTGCAGTGGTGATGTGTAATGTTACTGGTAGATTAATGGTGTCGTTCTGTGCTTTTGATCTATGTTGAAATGAGCATTAAATCAGCTTGTGATGGGTGTTTAGTGTGTTTGGACCAGAGAAGGAGGGTGAGTATAAGAGTCTGTCCACTGGAGAATCCATTAACCTGTCAGATGGGCTGCTTTTCCACGGACTCCAGCTTTTAATGCCTTCATTCAGGAGGATTTTTGGGCTATAAGTGATGTATAGTGGTCTTTCAGCTGGAGAGCGTAGAGGAGGTGCATTGGACTGGCATAGGGGAGGTGTAAAGCGTTTGTTATGCTTGTATATAGAAGGTATAAAGGAGGTGCATTAGAGTGGCAGAGGGGAGGTGCCAGGCTGCTTTTGTGCCTGTATATGGATTGTGTAGAGGAGGTGCATTAGAGTGGCTGAGGGGAGGTGCAAGGCCACTGTTGTGTTCGTATACAAAAGGTGTAGGGGAGGTGCATTGGAGAAGCAGACAGGAGGTTTAAGGCTGCTTTTGTGCTCATACATGGAACATGTAGAGGAGGTGCATTACACTGGCTGAGGGGAGGTGCAAAGCTGCTGTCGTGCTAGTATATGGAAGGTGTTGGCTCTAGTGACTGGTTTGGGAGAGGGATCCCAACAGCTGGGGTTTTCAGGCAGGGATGAAGGCGCTAATCTGGCTCCTGCAAGCTGAGATGGGCAACCCCCCACCCCCACCCCCACATGAGGCTCCATATTCATGCGAGGTCAATGAAGAGGATTTCATTTGTAATTAATCTAGCCTTTTGAGATCTTTGTGACTTAGTCCTTCTCTATGGTGAACCTTTTCATTGTTGCTGATAATGACCAAATGAGCCTAAACCATCACTGCTCACTGGATCACTGTCTCATTCTAAATGAAATTAAACGGCACCATCATCTCACTGTATCACTGTTTCAGTGCATCTCTGGATCACCTCAACATTGCCTCACCACTATATCACTGTATCAGTTCACATTGTGTCATCATATCACTGCAGCACTGCACCATCATTTCATTGTATCATTGGCTCACTATCTCTGTATCAGTGTATCACCTGCATCAGCATGTTAGTGAATCAGTATTTCCATGTATATCAGTATTTCAGCGTATCACTGTATAAACATGTTACTGTATCATTGTTTCAGTGTACTGAATAACTGGATCAGTTTATCACTGTATCAATATATTACCGAACTACTGTATCAGTGTATCACTTTACTATATCAGTGTTTTATTGTATCACTGAATTACTGTATCATTGTAGCAGTCTCATTGTTGCCTCATGTCGTCATGTCACTGCCTCAGTGACACTGTATCAGATAACCCCATAGTTGGGTCTCAATCCATGGGTGCCCGCTACAGATTTCTCCTCAGACTTCTAGACAGAAACACACACACATTCAGCACACGCCGGGGGACATCAATCACATTTATTAGCTGGTAATGGCAGTGACAGCCTCTGCCCTGCTTCCCGTGTGGCCCAGTGTCACAGGTAGAGGATGAGATGACCATAGCTGACTATGATTTCACTAATTTGTCGCTTAGTATTATCATTCCTGGCCAAATGAGGACCGTGTCAGTGTTTGTTGATCTCTAACCCCAGTGATCTGGACAGTGAGACTCTGTTTTGACAGGCCAGACAGCTGGGGCAGCTAAGGGGGATTCTGGCATGAGCTTGCTGAAAGACAAGCAGTTTGACCGTGGTACTGGAATGCTTGGCAGGTATTTGGGAGGCAGGAGCCTCACTTTATAGGCGTGCCGACTGGGAATGTTCCCAACCAATCAAAACGCAGGACAGCCGGACAGTAGCCAGGCGTCATGGCAACCCAAACAACAAATACATTTCACTCACAGAACATGAAATATGTAATCAGCACTAGTATACCTGATGTTTATTAAAACAATCATCTTGTCTTTGGTTTCGAGTTCCACAATGCATTACATAAATTTCATCAATAGGCTGGTGAAAATAAATTAAGTAAGACCTCAACCAGCCACTATCCTGCCACAGTCGTCTGTGATTGACAGTCATATTTCCTGTCCCCCAATACACAAATTGCCACCACAGCTGTGGAGGGCAAAGCATAAGGATCCATACTGGTAGGAGGGGGCTCAGCATACAAGCCCCCCCTGATTGGAGACATCAGTGGCTATTATGACTCCTCCTGTGTGTAGATATCCAGCCCTGTTAGAGCCTTTCTAATAGCACTCAGACAATTATCCTCCATCTAAAGGGAAATCTCTGGCTGTTTCTGGTGCCGAGTGTCGAATTACCAAATAGATCTGCTAATTAAATGGTTTTTTTCTTCTCTGCCTGGTGAGGGACACGACTCTTCAAAAAGTGCTGCCTGCCCCCCCCAACCCCCCCCCCCCCATTCCCGACTCCCCCAGCTGTCATGGAGGAGTCCAGGAAAGTGCTTGGACTCAGCCCCCAGCAAAGTGAAGGTTTGGGGGTCTCGCAGATGACAGGACGTCTCCCTCATGCTCTCGTCTGCTTTCACACTGTCCCCTAGCTTGGAAAAGATGGTCCGCGCTTCCTTCCGTCGTGTCACCGCGACAATGCAGAGTGCCAGGCGCACAGTAAGTACCACGGCAGTCACTCTCCAGCTACATCCTGTCATTGGCTGCGACCTAATTACTCATAATCCCCGGGGCCCCCTGGAGGGCATTCACACGTACAGGGGCCAGATGGCGGTTACTTGTTAGTATGGGGAAATGCTTCCCACTCTGACATTTAGGCTTCACGTTTATGGTAACATCTCTGTATAGCCTGTGTCTACCTGTGTCTTTCTGGTAGAATGTTACTTATGCTGAGTTCCAGCTCAGGACAATGTGTATTTAGGCAGAGCACAGACACACACACACACACACACACACACTTGCATTGAGAGCCGTGATTCCTGTCTCTCACCGCCTGCCACATGCCCCCCAACACATGGATATACAACTACACACAGACTTAGACCTGACTGTTGACCCCCTGACATTGGCTAATGAGCAATTTCTAAATATTTTGGAATTCTTTTCATCCATTTCAAACAGCGCTGTCACAGAGAACTGATAACCTGCACCAGTAATATAGCAAACTGGGCAGACTGAGAAGTTTGCTCAGTAATGCCATGATCATAACAGTTTGGTCAGTATTATTAGCGGACTGGTCAGTGATATCTCAGAGTGTGCCATTTGGTCAGTAATACCAGAGGACTGGACAGTGATATCTCAGAGTGTGCCATTTGGTCAGTAATACTAGAGGACTGGTCAGTGATATCTCAGAGTGTGCCATTTGGTCAGTAATACCAGAGGACTGGTCAGTGATATCTCAGAGTGTGCCATTTGGTCAGTAATACCAGAGGACTGGACAGTGATATCTCAGAGTGTGTCATTTGGTCAGTAATACCAGAGGACTGGACAGTGATATCTCAGAGTGTGCCATTTGGTCAGTAATACTAGAGGACTGGTCAGTGATATCTCAGAGTGTGCCATTTGGTCAGTAATACCAGAGGACTGGTCAATGATATCTCAGAGTGTGCCATTTGGTCAGTAATACCAGAGGACTGGTCAGTGATATCTCAGAGTGTGCCATTTGGTCAGTAATACCATAATCTGAGCGGTTTGTCATTGTACCAACATCTCTATTCCAGGTCTTCTCTAGGTTTTTACTTCATCACTGGCCTTCTCCATTCTGCTGGATTCCTTGGTCCTGTAGGCCTCTTCCTCCCCTTACGTGCATCATCGGCATTCACAGCAATCACTGGATCCTCCTTTGGCTCGTCTGCTCGCTGCATTTCTGTCCGTGTTTACCCTGGGCCTTTACGTCTTTTACATGCTTTAGCGTTAGCGGCATGTCGGGTTTCCCGGTGCCTCGGGGGCCATGCCAGTGCTTTTCTTGAGTCCAGCTTTGTCCTCTGACTCTGCATCACGCTGTGACGAGCAGCCGCGCATCGAATTGCGAAACATCTGCGTCCCGGAGTCTGATATGGACCCAAACAGGCCGAGTGCGCACTCAGGAAGTGCGGCT